>NC_138952.1:33679520-34313895 GCF_965226115.1 Aulonocara stuartgranti | reverse complement strand
CCACCGAAACAAAGTATAGGTTTTCATTATGTGAATAACTTGGAAATGTTAGCTCAAACAGCTGCAAAACCTGTTTGCCCAGCACGGAGACCTTGAGTTCTATAAGATAAAGCCATAAACATGTGTATCCGAGTCTTCTATCAAAAGTTACAGCTATTTATATGAAGTTGTACAAAAATGCTTTCTTTCGCCAAGACAGTGCGTTTCTCACTGTTACATGCATTTTGAATGGGGAACTCGACCGAAACAAAGTATAGGTTTTCATTATGTGAATAACTTGGAAATCTTAGCTCAAACAGCTGCAAAACCTGTTTTCCCAGCACGGAGACCTTGAGTTCTATAAGATAAAGCCATAAACATGTGTATCCGAGTCTTCTATCAAAAGTTACAGCTATTTATATGAAGTTGTACAAAAACGCTTTCTTTCGCCAAGACAGTGCGTTTCTCACTGTTACATGCATTTGAATGGGGAACTCCACCGAAACAAAGTATAGGTTTTCATTATGTGAATAACTTGGAAATCTTAGCTCAAACAGCTGCAAAACCTGTTTTCCCAGCACGGAGACCTTGAGTTCTATAAGATAAAGCCATAAACATGTGTATCCGAGTCTTCTATCAAAAGTTACAGCTATTTATATGAAGTTGTACAAAATAGCTTTCTTTCGCCAAGACAGTGCGTTTCTCACTGTTACATGCATTTGAATGGGGAACTCCACCGAAACAAAGTATAGGTTTTCATTATGTGAATAACTTGGAAATCTTAGCTCAAACAGCTGCAAAACCTGTTTGCCCAGCACGGAGACCTTGAGTTCTATAAGATAAAGCCATAAACATGTGTATCCGAGTCTTCTATCAAAAGTTACAGCTATTTATATGAAGTTGTACAAAATAGCTTTCTTTCGCCAAGACAGTGCGTTTCTCACTGTTACATGCATTTGAATGGGGAACTCGACCGAAACAAAGTATAAGTTTTCATTATGTGAATAACTTGGAAATCTTAGCTCAAACAGCTGCAAAACCTGTTTTCCCAGCACGGAGACCTTGAGTTCTATAAGATAAAGCCATAAACATGTTTGTATGAGTCTTCTATCAAAAGTTACAGCTATTTATATGAAGTTGTACAAACGTCTTCTTTCGCCAAGACAGTGCGTTTCTCACTGTTACATGCATTTGAATGGGGAACTCGACCGAAACAAAGTATAGGTTTTCATTATGTGAATAACTTGGAAATCTTAGCTCAAACAGCTGCAAAACCTGTTTTCCCAGCACGGGAACCTTGAGTTCTATAAGATAAAGCCATAAACATGTTTGTCTGAGTCTTCTATCAAAAGTTACAGCTATTTATATGAAGTTGTACAAAAACGCTTTCTTTCGCCAAGACAGTGCGTTTCTCACTGTTACATGCATTTGAATGGGGAACTCCACCGAAACAAAGTATAGGTTTTCATTATGTGAATAACTTGGAAATCTTAGCTCAAACAGCTGCAAAACCTGTTTTCCCAGCACGGAGACCTTGAGTTCTATAAGATAAAGCCATAAACATGTGTATCCGAGTCTTCTATCAAAAGTTACAGCTATTTATATGAAGTTGTACAAAAACGCTTTCTTTCGCCAAGACAGTGCGTTTCTCACTGTTACATGCATTTGAATGGGGAACTCGACCGAAACAAAGTATAGGTTTTCATTATGTGAATAACTTGGAAATCTTAGCTCAAACAGCTGCAAAACCTGTTTTCCCAGCACGGAGACCTTAAGTTCTATAAGATAAAGCCATAAACATGTGTATCCAAGTCTTCTATCAAAAGTTACAGCTATTTATATGAAGTTGTACAAAAACGCTTTCTTTCGCCAAGACAGTGCGTTTCTCACTGTTACATGCATTTGAATGGGGAACTCGACCGAAACAAAGTATAGGTTTTCATTATGTGAATAACTTGGAAATCTTAGCTCAAACAGCTGCAAAACCTGTTTTCCCAGCACGGAGACCTTGAGTTCTATAAGATAAAGCCATAAACATGTGTATCCGAGTCGTCTATCAAAAGTTACAGCTATTTATATGAAGTTGTACAAAAACGCTTTCTTTCGCAAAGACAGTGCGTTTCTCACTGTTACATGCATTTGAATGGGGAACTCGACCGAAACAAAGTATAAGTTTTCATTATGTGAATAACTTGGAAATCTTAGCTCAAACAGCTGCAAAACCTGTTTTCCCAGCACGGAACCTTGAGTTCTATAATATAAGGCCATAAACATGTTTGTATGAGTCTTCTATCAAAAGTTACAGCTATTTCTATGAAGTTGTACAAAAACGCTTTCTTTCGCCAAGACAGTGCGTTTCTCACTGTTACATGCATTTGAATGGGGAACTCGACTGAAACAAAGTATAGGTTTTCATTATGTGAATAACTTGGAAATCTTAGCTCAAACAGCTGCAAAACCTGTTTTCCCAGCACGGGAACCTTGAGTTCTATAAGATAAAGCCATAAACATGTTTGTCTGAGTCTTCTATCAAAAGTTACAGCTATTTATATGAAGTTGTACAAAAACGCTTTCTTTCGCCAAGACAGTGCGTTTCTCACTGTTACATGCATTTGAATGGGGAACTCGACCGAAACAAAGTATAGGTTTTCATTATGTGAATAACTTGGAAATCTTAGCTCAAACAGCTGCAAAACCTGTTTTCCCAGCACGGAGACCTTAAGTTCTATAAGATAAAGACATAAACATGTGTATCCAAGTCTTCTATCAAAAGTTACAGCTATTTATATGAAGTTGTACAAAAACGCTTTCTTTCGCCAAGACAGTGCGTTTCTCACTGTTACATGCATTTGAATGGGGAAATCGACCGAAACAAAGTATAGGTTTTCATTATGTGAATAACTTGGAAATCTTAGCTCAAACAGCTGCAAAACCTGTTTGCCCAGCACGGAGACCTTGAGTTCTATAAGATAAAGCCATAAACATGTGTATCCGAGTCTTCTATCAAAAGTTACAGCTATTTATATGAAGTTGTACAAAAACGCTTTCTTTCGCCAAGACAGTGCGTTTCTCACTGTTACATGCATTTGAATGGGGAACTCGACCGAAACAAAGTATAAGTTTTCATTATGTGAATAACTTGGAAATCTTAGCTCAAACAGCTGCAAAACCTGTTTGCCCAGCACGGAGACCTTGAGTTCTATAAGATAAAGCCATAAACATGTTTGTCTGAGTCTTCTATCAAAAGTTACAGCTATTTATATGAAGTTGTACAAAATAGCTTTCTTTCGCCAAGACAGTGCGTTTCTCACTGTTACATGCATTTGAATGGGGAACTCCACCGAAACAAAGTATAGGTTTTCATTATGTGAATAACTTGGAAATGTTAGCTCAAACAGCTGCAAAACCTGTTTGCCCAGCACGGAGACCTTGAGTTCTATAAGATAAAGCCATAAACATGTGTATCCGAGTCTTCTATCAAAAGTTACAGCTATTTATATGAAGTTGTACAAAAACGCTTTCTTTCGCCAAGACAGTGCGTTTCTCACTGTTACATGCATTTTGAATGGGGAACTCGACCGAAACAAAGTATAGGTTTTCATTATGTGAATAACTTGGAAATCTTAGCTCAAACAGCTGCAAAACCTGTTTTCCCAGCACGGAGACCTTGAGTTCTATAAGATAAAGCCATAAACATGTGTATCCGAGTCTTCTATCAAAAGTTACAGCTATTTATATGAAGTTGTACAAAAACGCTTTCTTTCGCCAAGACAGTGCGTTTCTCACTGTTACATGCATTTGAATGGGGAACTCGACCGAAACAAAGTATAGGTTTTCATTATGTGAATAACTTGGAAATCTTAGCTCAAACAGCTGCAAAACCTGTTTTCCCAGCACGGAGACCTTGAGTTCTATAAGATAAAGCCATAAACATGTGTATCCGAGTCTTCTATCAAAAGTTACAGCTATTTATATGAAGTTGTACAAAATAGCTTTCTTTCGCCAAGACAGTGCGTTTCTCACTGTTACATGCATTTGAATGGGGAACTCCACCGAAACAAAGTATAGGTTTTCATTATGTGAATAACTTGGAAATCTTAGCTCAAACAGCTGCAAAACCTGTTTGCCCAGCACGGAGACCTTGAGTTCTATAAGATAAAGCCATAAACATGTGTATCCGAGTCTTCTATCAAAAGTTACAGCTATTTATATGAAGTTGTACAAAATAGCTTTCTTTCGCCAAGACAGTGCGTTTCTCACTGTTACATGCATTTGAATGGGGAACTCGACCGAAACAAAGTATAAGTTTTCATTATGTGAATAACTTGGAAATCTTAGCTCAAACAGCTGCAAAACCTGTTTTCCCAGCACGGAGACCTTGAGTTCTATAAGATAAAGCCATAAACATGTTTGTATGAGTCTTCTATCAAAAGTTACAGCTATTTATATGAAGTTGTACAAAAACGTCTTCTTTCGCCAAGACAGTGCGTTTCTCACTGTTACATGCATTTGAATGGGGAACTCGACCGAAACAAAGTATAGGTTTTCATTATGTGAATAACTTGGAAATCTTAGCTCAAACAGCTGCAAAACCTGTTTTCCCAGCACGGGAACCTTGAGTTCTATAAGATAAAGCCATAAACATGTTTGTCTGAGTCTTCTATCAAAAGTTACAGCTATTTATATGAAGTTGTACAAAAACGCTTTCTTTCGCCAAGACAGTGCGTTTCTCACTGTTACATGCATTTGAATGGGGAACTCCACCGAAACAAAGTATAGGTTTTCATTATGTGAATAACTTGGAAATCTTAGCTCAAACAGCTGCAAAACCTGTTTTCCCAGCACGGAGACCTTGAGTTCTATAAGATAAAGCCATAAACATGTGTATCCGAGTCTTCTATCAAAAGTTACAGCTATTTATATGAAGTTGTACAAAAACGCTTTCTTTCGCCAAGACAGTGCGTTTCTCACTGTTACATGCATTTGAATGGGGAACTCGACCGAAACAAAGTATAGGTTTTCATTATGTGAATAACTTGGAAATCTTAGCTCAAACAGCTGCAAAACCTGTTTTCCCAGCACGGAGACCTTAAGTTCTATAAGATAAAGCCATAAACATGTGTATCCAAGTCTTCTATCAAAAGTTACAGCTATTTATATGAAGTTGTACAAAAACGCTTTCTTTCGCCAAGACAGTGCGTTTCTCACTGTTACATGCATTTGAATGGGGAACTCGACCGAAACAAAGTATAGGTTTTCATTATGTGAATAACTTGGAAATCTTAGCTCAAACAGCTGCAAAACCTGTTTTCCCAGCACGGAGACCTTGAGTTCTATAAGATAAAGCCATAAACATGTGTATCCGAGTCTTCTATCAAAAGTTACAGCTATTTATATGAAGTTGTACAAAAACGCTTTCTTTCGCCAAGACAGTGCGTTTCTCACTGTTACATGCATTTGAATGGGGAACTCGACCGAAACAAAGTATAGGTTTTCATTATGTGAATAACTTGGAAATCTTAGCTCAAACAGCTGCAAAACCTGTTTTCCCAGCACGGAGACCTTGAGTTCTATAAGATAAAGCCATAAACATGTGTATCCGAGTCTTCTATCAAAAGTTACAGCTATTTATATGAAGTTGTACAAAAACGCTTTCTTTCGCAAAGACAGTGCGTTTCTCACTGTTACATGCATTTGAATGGGGAACTCGACCGAAACAAAGTATAAGTTTTCATTATGTGAATAACTTGGAAATCTTAGCTCAAACAGCTGCAAAACCTGTTTTCCCAGCACGGAACCTTGAGTTCTATAATATAAGGCCATAAACATGTTTGTATGAGTCTTCTATCAAAAGTTACAGCTATTTCTATGAAGTTGTACAAAAACGTCTTCTTTCGCCAAGACAGTGCGTTTCTCACTGTTACATGCATTTGAATGGGGAACTCGACTGAAACAAAGTATAGGTTTTCATTATGTGAATAACTTGGAAATCTTAGCTCAAACAGCTGCAAAACCTGTTTTCCCAGCACGGGAACCTTGAGTTCTATAAGATAAAGCCATAAACATGTTTGTCTGAGTCTTCTATCAAAAGTTACAGCTATTTATATGAAGTTGTACAAAAACGCTTTCTTTCGCCAAGACAGTGCGTTTCTCACTGTTACATGCATTTGAATGGGGAACTCGACCGAAAGAAAGTATAGGTTTTCATTATGTGAATAACTTGGAAATCTTAGCTCAAACAGCTGCAAAACCTGTTTTCCCAGCACGGAGACCTTAAGTTCTATAAGATAAAGACATAAACATGTGTATCCAAGTCTTCTATCAAAAGTTACAGCTATTTATATGAAGTTGTACAAAAACGCTTTCTTTCGCCAAGACAGTGCGTTTCTCACTGTTACATGCATTTGAATGGGGAAATCGACCGAAACAAAGTATAGGTTTTCATTATGTGAATAACTTGGAAATCTTAGCTCAAACAGCTGCAAAACCTGTTTTCCCAGCACGGAGACCTTAAGTTCTATAAGATAAAGCCATAAACATGTGTATCCAAGTCTTCTATCAAAAGTTACAGCTATTTATATGAAGTTGTACAAAAACGCTTTCTTTCGCCAAGACAGTGCGTTTCTCACTGTTACATGCATTTGAATGGGGAACTCGACCGAAACAAAGTATAGGTTTTCATTATGTGAATAACTTGGAAATCTTAGCTCAAACAGCTGCAAAACCTGTTTTCCCAGCACGGAGACCTTGAGTTCTATAAGATAAAGCCATAAACATGTGTATCCAAGTCTTCTATCAAAAGTTACAGCTATTTATATGAAGTTGTACAAAAACGCTTTCTTTCGCCAAGACAGTGCGTTTCTCACTGTTACATGCATTTGAATGGGGAACTCGACCGAAACAAAGTATAGGTTTTCATTATGTGAATAACTTGGAAATCTTAGCTCAAACAGCTGCAAAACCTGTTTTCCCAGCACGGAGACCTTGAGTTCTATAAGATAAAGCCATAAACATGTGTATCCGAGTCTTCTATCAAAAGTTACAGCTATTTATATGAAGTTGTACAAAATAGCTTTCTTTCGCCAAGACAGTGCGTTTCTCACTGTTACATGCATTTGAATGGGGAACTCGACCGAAACAAAGTATAGGTTTTCATTATGTGAATAACTTGGAAATCTTAGCTCAAACAGCTGCAAAACCTGTTTTCCCAGCACGGAGACCTTGAGTTCTATAAGATAAAGCCATAAACATGTTTGTCTGAGTCTTCTATCAAAAGTTACAGCTATTTATATGAAGTTGTACAAAAACGCTTTCTTTCGCCAAGACAGTGCGTTTCTCACTGTTACATGCATTTGAATGGGGAACTCGACTGAAACAAAGTATAGGTTTTCATTATGTGAATAACTTGGAAATCTTAGCTCAAACAGCTGCAAAACCTGTTTTCCCAGCACGGAGACCTTGAGTTCTATAAGATAAAGCCATAAACATGTTTGTCTGAGTCTTCTATCAAAAGTTACAGCTATTTATATGAAGTTGTACAAAAACGCTTTCTTTCGCCAAGACAGTGCGTTTCTCACTGTTACATGCATTTGAATGGGGAACTCGACCGAAACAAAGTATAGGTTTTCATTATGTGAATAACTTGGAAATCTTAGCTCAAACAGCTGCAAAACCTGTTTGCCCAGCACGGAGACCTTGAGTTCTATAAGATAAAGCCATAAACATGTGTATCCGAGTCTTCTATCAAAAGTTACAGCTATTTATATGAAGTTGTACAAAAACGCTTTCTTTCGCCAAGACAGTGCGTTTCTCACTGTTACATGCATTTGAATGGGGAACTCGACTGAAACAAAGTATAGGTTTTCATTATGTGAATAACTTGGAAATCTTAGCTCAAACAGCTGCAAAACCTGTTTGCCCAGCACGGAGACCTTGAGTTCTATAAGATAAAGCCATAAACATGTTTGTCTGAGTCTTCTATCAAAAGTTACAGCTATTTATATGAAGTTGTACAAAAACGCTTTCTTTCGCCAAGACAGTGCGTTTCTCACTGTTACATGCATTTGAATGGGGAACTCGACCGAAACAAAGTATAAGTTTTCATTATGTGAATAACTTGGAAATCTTAGCTCAAACAGCTGCAAAACCTGTTTTCCCAGCACGGAGACCTTGAGTTCTATAAGATAAAGCCATAAACATGTTTGTCTGAGTCTTCTATCAAAAGTTACAGCTATTTATATGAAGTTGTACAAAAACGCTTTCTTTCGCCAAGACAGTGCGTTTCTCACTGTTACATGCATTTGAATGGGGAACTCGACTGAAACAAAGTATAGGTTTTCATTATGTGAATAACTTGGAAATCTTAGCTCAAACAGCTGCAAAACCTGTTTGCCCAGCACGGAGACCTTGAGTTCTATAAGATAAAGCCATAAACATGTGTATCCGAGTCTTCTATCAAAAGTTACAGCTATTTATATGAAGTTGTACAAAAACGCTTTCTTTCGCCAAGACAGTGCGTTTCTCACTGTTACATGCATTTGAATGGGGAACTCGACCGAAACAAAGTATAAGTTTTCATTATGTGAATAACTTGGAAATCTTAGCTCAAACAGCTGCAAAACCTGTTTGCCCAGCACGGAGACCTTGAGTTCTATAAGATAAAGCCATAAACATGTGTATCCGAGTCTTCTATCAAAAGTTACAGCTATTTATATGAAGTTGTACAAAATAGCTTTCTTTCGCCAAGACAGTGCGTTTCTCACTGTTACATGCATTTGAATGGGGAACTCCACCGAAACAAAGTATAGGTTTTCATTATGTGAATAACTTGGAAATCTTAGCTCAAACAGCTGCAAAACCTGTTTGCCCAGCACGGAGACCTTGAGTTCTATAAGATAAAGCCATAAACATGTGTATCCGAGTCTTCTATCAAAAGTTACAGCTATTTATATGAAGTTGTACAAAAACGCTTTCTTTCGCCAAGACAGTGCGTTTCTCACTGTTACATGCATTTGAATGGGGAACTCGACCGAAACAAAGTATAGGTTTTCATTATGTGAATAACTTGGAAATCTTAGCTCAAACAGCTGCAAAACCTGTTTTCCCAGCACGGAGACCTTGAGTTCTATAAGATAAAGCCATAAACATGTTTGTCTGAGTCTTCTATCAAAAGTTACAGCTATTTATATGAAGTTGTACAAAAACGCTTTCTTTCGCCAAGACAGTGCGTTTCTCACTGTTACATGCATTTGAATGGGGAACTCCACCGAAACAAAGTATAGGTTTTCATTATGTGAATAACTTGGAAATCTTAGCTCAAACAGCTGCAAAACCTGTTTTCCCAGCACGGAGACCTTGAGTTCTATAAGATAAAGCCATAAACATGTTTGTCTGAGTCTTCTATCAAAAGTTACAGCTATTTATATGAAGTTGTACAAAAACGCTTTCTTTCGCCAAGACAGTGCGTTTCTCACTGTTACATGCATTTGAATGGGGAACTCGACCGAAACAAAGTATAGGTTTTCATTATGTGAATAACTTGGAAATCTTAGCTCAAACAGCTGCAAAACCTGTTTGCCCAGCACGGAGACTTTGAGTTCTATAAGATAAAGCCATAAACATGTTTGTCTGAGTCTTCTATCAAAAGTTACAGCTATTTATATGAAGTTGTACAAAAACGCTTTCTTTCGCCAAGACAGTGCGTTTCTCACTGTTACATGCATTTTGAATGGGGAACTCGACCGAAACAAAGTATAGGTTTTCATTATGTGAATAACTTGGAAATCTTAGCTCAAACAGCTGCAAAACCTGTTTTCCCAGCACGGAGACCTTGAGTTCTATAAGATAAAGCCATAAACATGTGTATCCGAGTCTTCTATCAAAAGTTACAGCTATTTATATGAAGTTGTACAAAAACGCTTTCTTTCGCCAAGACAGTGCGTTTCTCACTGTTACATGCATTTGAATGGGGAACTCGACCGAAACAAAGTATAGGTTTTCATTATGTGAATAACTTGGAAATCTTAGCTCAAACAGCTGCAAAACCTGTTTGCCCAGCACGGAGACCTTGAGTTCTATAAGATAAAGCCATAAACATGTGTATCCGAGTCTTCTATCAAAAGTTACAGCTATTTATATGAAGTTGTACAAAAACGCTTTCTTTCGCCAAGACAGTGCGTTTCTCACTGTTACATGCATTTTGAATGGGGAACTCGACCGAAACAAAGTATAGGTTTTCATTATGTGAATAACTTGGAAATCTTAGCTCAAACAGCTGCAAAACCTGTTTTCCCAGCACGGAGACCTTGAGTTCTATAAGATAAAGCCATAAACATGTGTATCCGAGTCTTCTATCAAAAGTTACAGCTATTTATATGAAGTTGTACAAAAACGCTTTCTTTCGCCAAGACAGTGCGTTTCTCACTGTTACATGCATTTGAATGGGGAACTCGACCGAAACAAAGTATAAGTTTTCATTATGTGAATAACTTGGAAATCTTAGCTCAAACAGCTGCAAAACCTGTTTTCCCAGCACGGAGACCTTGAGTTCTATAAGATAAAGCCATAAACATGTTTGTCTGAGTCTTCTATCAAAAGTTACAGCTATTTATATGAAGTTGTACAAAATAGCTTTCTTTCGCCAAGACAGTGCGTTTCTCACTGTTACATGCATTTGAATGGGGAACTCGACTGAAACAAAGTATAGGTTTTCATTATGTGAATAACTTGGAAATCTTAGCTCAAACAGCTGCAAAACCTGTTTGCCCAGCACGGAGACCTTGAGTTCTATAAGATAAAGCCATAAACATGTTTGTCTGAGTCTTCTATCAAAAGTTACAGCTATTTATATGAAGTTGTACAAAAACGCTTTCTTTCGCCAAGACAGTGCGTTTCTCACTGTTACATGCATTTTGAATGGGGAACTCGACCGAAACAAAGTATAGGTTTTCATTATGTGAATAACTTGGAAATGTTAGCTCAAACAGCTGCAAAACCTGTTTTCCCAGCACGGAGACCTTGAGTTCTATAAGATAAAGCCATAAACATGTGTATCCGAGTCTTCTATCAAAAGTTACAGCTATTTATATGAAGTTGTACAAAAACGCTTTCTTTCGCCAAGACAGTGCGTTTCTCACTGTTACATGCATTTGAATGGGGAACTCGACCGAAACAAAGTATAAGTTTTCATTATGTGAATAACTTGGAAATCTTAGCTCAAACAGCTGCAAAACCTGTTTTCCCAGCACGGAGACCTTGAGTTCTATAAGATAAAGCCATAAACATGTGTATCCGAGTCTTCTATCAAAAGTTACAGCTATTTATATGAAGTTGTACAAAAATGCTTTCTTTCGCCAAGACAGTGCGTTTCTCACTGTTACATGCATTTGAATGGGGAACTCGACCGAAACAAAGTATAGGTTTTCATTATGTGAATAACTTGGAAATCTTAGCTCAAACAGCTGCAAAACCTGTTTTCCCAGCACGGAGACCTTGAGTTCTATAAGATAAAGCCATAAACATGTGTATCCGAGTCTTCTATCAAAAGTTACAGCTATTTATATGAAGTTGTACAAAAACGCTTTCTTTCGCCAAGACAGTGCGTTTCTCACTGTTAAATGCATTTGAATGGGGAACTCGACCGAAACAAAGTATAGGTTTTCATTATGTGAATAACTTTGAAATCTTAGCTCAAACAGCTGCAAAACCTGTTTTCCCAGCACGGAGACCTTGAGTTCTATAAGATAAAGCCATAAACATGTGTATCCGAGTCTTCTATCAAAAGTTACAGCTATTTATATGAAGTTGTACAAAATAGCTTTCTTTCGCCAAGACAGTGCGTTTCTCACTGTTACATGCATTTGAATGGGGAACTCGACCGAAACAAAGTATAAGTTTTCATTATGTGAATAACTTGGAAATCTTAGCTCAAACAGCTGCAAAACCTGTTTGCCCAGCACGGAGACCTTGAGTTCTATAAGATAAAGCCATAAAAATGTGTATCCAAGTCTTCTATCAAAAGTTAAAGCTATTTATATGAAGTTGTACAAAAACGCTTTCTTTCGCCAAGACAGTGCGTTTCTCACTGTTACATGCATTTGAATGGGGAACTCCACCGAAACAAAGTATAGGTTTTCATTATGTGAATAACTTGGAAATCTTAGCTCAAACAGCTGCAAAACCTGTTTTCCCAGCACGGAGACCTTGAGTTCTATAAGATAAAGCCATAAACATGTGTATCCGAGTCTTCTATCAAAAGTTACAGCTATTTATATGAAGTTGTACAAAATAGCTTTCTTTTGCCAAGACAGTGCGTTTCTCACTGTTACATGCATTTGAATGGGGAACTCCACCGAAACAAAGTATAGGTTTTCATTATGTGAATAACTTGGAAATCTTAGCTCAAACAGCTGCAAAACCTGTTTGCCCAGCACGGAGACCTTGAGTTCTATAAGATAAAGCCATAAACATGTGTATCCGAGTCTTCTATCAAAAGTTACAGCTATTTATATGAAGTTGTACAAAATAGCTTTCTTTCGCCAAGACAGTGCGTTTCTCACTGTTACATGCATTTGAATGGGGAACTCGACCGAAACAAAGTATAAGTTTTCATTATGTGAATAACTTGGAAATCTTAGCTCAAACAGCTGCAAAACCTGTTTGCCCAGCACGGAGACCTTGAGTTCTATAAGATAAAGCCATAAAAATGTGTATCCAAGTCTTCTATCAAAAGTTAAAGCTATTTATATGAAGTTGTACAAAAACGCTTTCTTTCGCCAAGACAGTGCGTTTCTCACTGTTACATGCATTTGAATGGGGAACTCGACCGAAACAAAGTATAAGTTTTCATTATGTGAATAACTTGGAAATCTTAGCTCAAACAGCTGCAAAACCTGTTTTCCCAGCACGGAGACCTTGAGTTCTATAAGATAAAGCCATAAACATGTTTGTATGAGTCTTCTATCAAAAGTTACAGCTATTTATATGAAGTTGTACAAAATAGCTTTCTTTCGCCAAGACAGTGCGTTTCTCACTGTTACATGCATTTGAATGGGGAACTCGACCGAAACAAAGTATAGGTTTTCATTATGTGAATAACTTGGAAATCTTAGCTCAAACAGCTGCAAAACCTGTTTTCCCAGCACGGAGACCTTGAGTTCTATAAGATAAAGCCATAAACATGTTTGTCTGAGTCTTCTATCAAAAGTTATAGCTATTTATATGAAGTTGTACAAAATAGCTTTCTTTTGCCAAGACAGTGCGTTTCTCACTGTTACATGCATTTTGAATGGGGAACTCGACCGAAACAAAGTATAGGTTTTCATTATGTGAATAACTTGGAAATCTTAGCTCAAACAGCTGCAAAACCTGTTTTCCCAGCACGGAGACCTTGAGTTCTATAAGATAAAGCCATAAACATGTTTGTCTGAGTCTTCTATCAAAAGTTACAGCTATTTATATGAAGTTGTACAAAATAGCTTTCTTTCGCCAAGACAGTGCGTTTCTCACTGTTACATGCATTTGAATGGGGAACTCGACCGAAACAAAGTATAGGTTTTCATTATGTGAATAACTTGGAAATCTTAGCTCAAACAGCTGCAAAACCTGTTTTCCCAGCACGGAGACCTTGAGTTCTATAAGATAAAGCCATAAACATGTGTATCCGAGTCTTCTATCAAAAGTTACAGCTATTTATATGAAGTTGTACAAAATAGCTTTCTTTCGCCAAGACAGTGCGTTTCTCACTGTTACATGCATTTGAATGGGGAACTCGACCGAAACAAAGTATAGGTTTTCATTATGTGAATAACTTGGAAATCTTAGCTCAAACAGCTGCAAAACCTGTTTTCCCAGCACGGAGACCTTGAGTTCTATAATATAAGGCCATAAACATGTTTGTCTGAGTCTTCTATCAAAAGTTACAGCTATTTCTATGAATTTGTACAAAATAGCTTTCTTTCGCCAAGACAGTGCATTTCTCACTGTTACATGCATTTGAATGGGGAACTCGACCGAAACAAAGTATAGGTTTTCATTATGTGAATAACTTGGAAATCTTAGCTCAAACAGCTGCAAAACCTGTTTTCCCAGCACGGAGACCTTGAGTTCTATAAGATAAAGCCATAAACATGTGTATCCGAGTCTTCTATCAAAAGTTACAGCTATTTATATGAAGTTGTACAAAAACGCTTTCTTTCGCCAAGACAGTGCGTTTCTCACTGTTACATGCATTTGAATGGGGAACTCGACCGAAACAAAGTATAGGTTTTCATTATGTGAATAACTTGGAAATCTTAGCTCAAACAGCTGCAAAACCTGTTTTCCCAGCACGGAGACCTTGAGTTCTATAAGATAAAGCCATAAACATGTTTGTCTGAGTCTTCTATCAAAAGTTACAGCTATTTATATGAAGTTGTACAAAATAGCTTTCTTTCGCCAAGACAGTGCGTTTCTCACTGTTACATGCATTTTGAATGGGAACTCGACCGAAACAAAGTATAGGTTTTCATTATGTGAATAACTTGGAAATCTTAGCTCAAACAGCTGCAAAACCTGTTTTCCCAGCACGGAGACCTTGAGTTCTATAATATAAGGCCATAAACATGTTTGTCTGAGTCTTCTATCAAAAGTTACAGCTATTTATATGAAGTTGTACAAAAACGCTTTCTTTCGCCAAGACAGTGCGTTTCTCACTGTTACATGCATTTTGAATGGGGAACTCAACCGAAACAAAGTATAGGTTTTCATTATGTGAATAACTTGGAAATCTTAGCTCAAACAGCTGCAAAACCTGTTTTCCCAGCACGGAGACCTTGAGTTCTATAAGATAAAGCCATAAACATGTGTATCCGAGTCTTCTATCAAAAGTTACAGCTATTTATATGAAGTTGTACAAAAACGCTTTCTTTCGCCAAGAAGACAGGCGTTTCTCACTGTTACATGCATTTGAATGGGGAACTCGACCGAAACAAAGTATAGGTTTTCATTATGTGAATAACTTGGAAATCTTAGCTCAAACAGCTGCAAAACCTGTTTTCCCAGCACGGAGACCTTGAGTTCTATAATATAAGGCCATAAACATGTTTGTCTGAGTCTTCTATCAAAAGTTACAGCTATTTCTATGAAGTTGTACAAAATAGCTTTCTTTCGCCAAGACAGTGCATTTCTCACTGTTACATGCATTTGAATGGGGAACTCGACCGAAACAAAGTATAGGTTTTCATTATGTGAATAACTTGGAAATCTTAGCTCAAACAGCTGCAAAACCTGTTTTCCCAGCACGGAGACCTTGAGTTCTATAAGATAAAGCCATAAACATGTGTATCTGAGTCTTCTATCAAAAGTTACAGCTATTTATATGAAGTTGTACAAAAACGCTTTCTTTCGCCAAGACAGTGCGTTTCTCACTGTTACATGCATTTTGAATGGGGAACTCGACCGAAACAAAGTATAGGTTTTCATTATGTGAATAACTTGGAAATCTTAGCTCAAACAGCTGCAAAACCTGTTTTCCCAGCACGGAGACCTTGAGTTCTATAAGATAAAGCCATAAACATGTGTATCCGAGTCTTCTATCAAAAGTTACAGCTATTTATATGAAGTTGTACAAAAACGCTTTCTTTCGCCAAGACAGTGCGTTTCTCACTGTTACATGCATTTGAATGGGGAACTCGACCGAAACAAAGTATAGGTTTTCATTATGTGAATAACTTGGAAATCTTAGCTCAAACAGCTGCAAAACCTGTTTGCCCAGCACGGAGACCTTGAGTTCTATAAGATAAAGCCATAAACATGTGTATCCGAGTCTTCTATCAAAAGTTACAGCTATTTATATGAAGTTGTACAAAAACGCTTTCTTTCGCCAAGACACTGCGTTTCTCACTGTTACATGCATTTGAATGGGGAACTCGACCGAAACAAAGTATAGGTTTTCATTATGTGAATAACTTGGAAATCTTAGCTCAAACAGCTGCAAAACCTGTTTTCCCAGCACGGAGACCTTGAGTTCTATAAGATAAAGCCATAAACATGTTTGTCTGAGTCTTCTATCAAAAGTTACAGCTATTTATATGAAGTTGTACAAAATAGCTTTCTTTCGCCAAGACAGTGCGTTTCTCACTGTTACATGCATTTGAATGGGGAACTCCACCGAAACAAAGTATAGGTTTTCATTATGTGAATAACTTGGAAATCTTAGCTCAAACAGCTGCAAAACCTGTTTTCCCAGCACGGAGACCTTGAGTTCTATAAGATAAAGCCATAAACATGTGTATCCGAGTCTTCTATCAAAAGTTACAGCTATTTATATGAAGTTGTACAAAAACGCTTTCTTTCGCCAAGACAGTGCGTTTCTCACTGTTACATGCATTTGAATGGGGAACTCCACCGAAACAAAGTATAGGTTTTCATTATGTGAATAACTTGGAAATCTTAGCTCAAACAGCTGCAAAACCCCTGTTTTCCCAGCACGGAGACCTTGAGTTCTATAAGATAAAGCCATAAACATGTTTGTCTGAGTCTTCTATCAAAAGTTACAGCTATTTATATGAAGTTGTACAAAATAGCTTTCTTTCGCCAAGACAGTGCGTTTCTCACTGTTACATGCATTTGAATGGGGAACTCGACCGAAACAAAGTATAGGTTTTCATTATGTGAATAACTTGGAAATCTTAGCTCAAACAGCTGCAAAACCTGTTTTCCCAGCACGGAGACCTTGAGTTCTATAAGATAAAGCCATAAACATGTTTGTCTGAGTCTTCTATCAAAAGTTACAGCTATTTATATGAAGTTGTACAAAATAGCTTTCTTTCGCCAAGACAGTGCGTTTCTCACTGTTACATGCATTTTGAATGGGGAACTCGACCGAAACAAAGTACAAAATAGGTTTTCATTATGTGAATAACTTGGAAATCTTAGCTCAAACAGCTGCAAAACCTGTTTTCCCAGCACGGAGACCTTGAGTTCTATAAGATAAAGCCATAAACATGTTTGTCTGAGTCTTCTATCAAAAGTTACAGCTATTTATATGAAGTTGTACAAAATAGCTTTCTTTCGCCAAGACAGTGCGTTTCTCACTGTTACATGCATTTGAATGAACTCGACCGAAACAAAGTATAGGTTTTCATTATGTGAATAACTTGGAAATCTTAGCTCAAACAGCTGCAAAACCTGTTTTCCCAGCACGGAGACCTTGAGTTCTATAAGATAAAGCCATAAACATGTGTATCCGAGTCTTCTATCAAAAGTTACAGCTATTTATATGAAGTTGTACAAAAACGCTTTCTTTCGCCAAGACAGTGCGTTTCTCACTGTTACATGCATTTGAATGGGGAACTCGACCGAAACAAAGTATAGGTTTTCATTATGTGAATAACTTGGAAATCTTAGCTCAAACAGCTGCAAAACCTGTTTTCCCAGCACGGAGACCTTGAGTTCTATAAGATAAAGCCATAAACATGTTTGTCTGAGTCTTCTATCAAAAGTTACAGCTATTTATATGAAGTTGTACAAAATAGCTTTCTTTCGCCAAGACAGTGCGTTTCTCACTGTTACATGCATTTGAATGGGGAACTCGACCGAAACAAAGTATAGGTTTTCATTATGTGAATAACTTGGAAATCTTAGCTCAAACAGCTGCAAAACCTGTTTTCCCAGCACGGAGACCTTGAGTTCTATAAGATAAAGCCATAAACATGTGTATCCGAGTCTCTGATCAAAAGTTACAGCTATTTATATGAAGTTGTACAAAATAGCTTTCTTTCGCCAAGACAGTGCGTTTCTCACTGTTACATGCATTTGAATGGGGAACTCGACCGAAACAAAGTATAGGTTTTCATTATGTGAATAACTTGGAAATCTTAGCTCAAACAGCTGCAAAACCTGTTTTCCCAGCACGGAGACCTTGAGTTCTATAAGATAAAGCCATAAACATGTGTATCCGAGTCTTCTATCAAAAGTTACAGCTATTTATATGAAGTTGTACAAAATAGCTTTCTTTCGCCAAGACAGTGCGTTTCTCACTGTTACATGCATTTTGAATGGGGAACTCGACCGAAACAAAGTATAAGTTTTCATTATGTGAATAACTTGGAAATCTTAGCTCAAACCAGCTGCAAAACCTGTTTTCCCAGCACGGAGACCTTGAGTTCTATAAGATAAAGCCATAAACATGTTTGTCTGAGTCTTCTATCAAAAGTTACAGCTATTTATATGAAGTTGTACAAAATAGCTTTCTTTCGCCAAGACAGTGCGTTTCTCACTGTTACATGCATTTGAATGGGGAACTCGACCGAAACAAAGTATAGGTTTTCATTATGTGAATAACTTGGAAATCTTAGCTCAAACAGCTGCAAAACCTGTTTTCCCAGCACGGAGACCTTGAGTTCTATAAGATAAAGCCATAAACATGTTTGTCTGAGTCTTCTATCAAAAGTTACAGCTATTTATATGAAGTTGTACAAAATAGCTTTCTTTCGCCAAGACAGTGCGTTTCTCACTGTTACATGCATTTTGAATGGGGAACTCGACCGAAACAAAGTATAGGTTTTCATTATGTGAATAACTTGGAAATCTTAGCTCAAACAGCTGCAAAACCTGTTTTCCCAGCACGGAGACCTTGAGTTCTATAAGATAAAGCCATAAACATGTTTGTCTGAGTCTTCTATCAAAAGTTACAGCTATTTATATGAAGTTGTACAAAATAGCTTTCTTTCGCCAAGACAGTGCGTTTCTCACTGTTACATGCATTTGAATGGGGAACTCGACCGAAACAAAGTATAGGTTTTCATTATGTGAATAACTTGGAAATCTTAGCTCAAACAGCTGCAAAACCTGTTTTCCCAGCACGGAGACCTTGAGTTCTATAAGATAAAGCCATAAACATGTGTATCCGAGTCTTCTATCAAAAGTTACAGCTATTTATATGAAGTTGTACAAAAACGCTTTCTTTCGCCAAGACAGTGCGTTTCTCACTGTTACATGCATTTGAATGGGGAACTCGACCGAAACAAAGTATAGGTTTTCATTATGTGAATAACTTGGAAATCTTAGCTCAAACAGCTGCAAAACCTGTTTTCCCAGCACGGAGACCTTGAGTTCTATAAGATAAAGCCATAAACATGTGTATCCGAGTCTTCTATCAAAAGTTACAGCTATTTATATGAAGTTGTACAAAAACGCTTTCTTTCGCCAAGACAGGCGTTTCTCACTGTTACATGCATTTGAATGGGGAACTCGACCGAAACAAAGTATAAGTTTTCATTATGTGAATAACTTGGAAATCTTAGCTCAAACAGCTGCAAAACCTGTTTTCCCAGCACGGAGACCTTGAGTTCTATAATATAAGGCCATAAACATGTTTGTCTGAGTCTTCTATCAAAAGTTACAGCTATTTCTATGAAGTTGTACAAAAACGCTTTCTTTCGCCAAGACAGTGCGTTTCTCACTGTTACATGCATTTTGAATGGGGAACTCGACCGAAACAAAGTATAGGTTTTCATTATGTGAATAACTTGGAAATCTTAGCTCAAACAGCTGCAAAACCTGTTTTCCCAGCACGGAGACCTTGAGTTCTATAAGATAAAGCCATAAACATGTTTGTCTGAGTCTTCTATCAAAAGTTACAGCTATTTATATGAAGTTGTACAAAATAGCTTTCTTTCGCCAAGACAGTGCGTTTCTCACTGTTACATGCATTTGAATGGGGAACTCCACCGAAACAAAGTATAGGTTTTCATTATGTGAATAACTTGGAAATCTTAGCTCAAACAGCTGCAAAACCTGTTTTCCCAGCACGGAGACCTTGAGTTCTATAATATAAGGCCATAAACATGTGTATCCGAGTCTTCTATCAAAAGTTACAGCTATTTATATGAAGTTGTACAAAAACGTCTTCTTTCGCCAAGACAGTGCGTTTCTCACTGTTACATGCATTTGAATGGGGAACTCGACCGAAACAAAGTATAGGTTTTCATTATGTGAATAACTTGGAAATCTTAGCTCAAACAGCTGCAAAACCTGTTTTCCCAGCACGGAGACCTTGAGTTCTATAAGATAAAGCCATAAACATGTTTGTCTGAGTCTTCTATAAAAAGTTACAGCTATTTATATGAAGTTGTACAAAATAGCTTTCTTTCGCCAAGACAGTGCGTTTCTCACTGTTACATGCATTTGAATGGGGAACTCCACCGAAACAAAGTATAGGTTTTCATTATGTGAATAACTTGGAAATCTTAGCTCAAACAGCTGCAAAACCTGTTTTCCCAGCACGGAGACCTTGAGTTCTATAAGATAAAGCCATAAACATGTGTATCTGAGTCTTCTATCAAAAGTTACAGCTATTTATATGAAGTTGTACAAAATAGCTTTCTTTCGCCAAGACAGTGCGTTTCTCACTGTTACATGCATTTGAATGGGGAACTCGACCGAAACAAAGTATAGGTTTTCATTATGTGAATAACTTGGAAATCTTAGCTCAAACAGCTGCAAAACCTGTTTTCCCAGCACGGAGACCTTGAGTTCTATAAGATAAAGCCATAAACATGTGTATCCGAGTCTTCTATCAAAAGTTACAGCTATTTATATGAAGTTGTACAAAAACGCTTTCTTTCGCCAAGACAGTGCGTTTCTCACTGTTACATGCATTTGAATGGGGAACTCGACCGAAACAAAGTATAGGTTTTCATTATGTGAATAACTTGGAAATCTTAGCTCAAACAGCTGCAAAACCTGTTTTCCCAGCACGGAGACCTTGAGTTCTATAAGATAAAGCCATAAACATGTTTGTCTGAGTCTTCTATCAAAAGTTACAGCTATTTATATGAAGTTGTACAAAATAGCTTTCTTTCGCCAAGACAGTGCGTTTCTCACTGTTACATGCATTTGAATGGGGAACTCGACCGAAACAAAGTATAGGTTTTCATTATGTGAATAACTTGGAAATCTTAGCTCAAACAGCTGCAAAACCTGTTTTCCCAGCACGGAGACCTTGAGTTCTATAAGATAAAGCCATAAACATGTGTATCCGAGTCTTCTATCAAAAGTTACAGCTATTTATATGAAGTTGTACAAAATAGCTTTCTTTCGCCAAGACAGTGCGTTTCTCACTGTTACATGCATTTGAATGGGGAACTCGACCGAAACAAAGTATAGGTTTTCATTATGTGAATAACTTGGAAATCTTAGCTCAAACAGCTGCAAAACCTGTTTTCCCAGCACGGAGACCTTGAGTTCTATAAGATAAAGCCATAAACATGTGTATCCGAGTCTTCTATCAAAAGTTACAGCTATTTATATGAAGTTGTACAAAAACGCTTTCTTTCGCCAAGACAGTGCGTTTCTCACTGTTACATGCATTTTGAATGGGGAACTCGACCGAAACAAAGTATAGGTTTTCATTATGTGAATAACTTGGAAATCTTAGCTCAAACAGCTGCAAAACCTGTTTTCCCAGCACGGAGACCTTGAGTTCTATAAGATAAAGCCATAAACATGTGTATCCGAGTCTTCTATCAAAAGTTACAGCTATTTATATGAAGTTGTACAAAAACGCTTTCTTTCGCCAAGACAGTGCGTTTCTCACTGTTACATGCATTTGAATGGGGAACTCCACCGAAACAAAGTATAGGTTTTCATTATGTGAATAACTTGGAAATCTTAGCTCAAACAGCTGCAAAACCTGTTTTCCCAGCACGGAGACCTTGAGTTCTATAAGATAAAGCCATAAACATGTTTGTCTGAGTCTTCTATCAAAAGTTACAGCTATTTATATGAAGTTGTACAAAATAGCTTTCTTTCGCCAAGACAGTGCGTTTCTCACTGTTACATGCATTTGAATGGGGAACTCGACCGAAACAAAGTATAGGTTTTCATTATGTGAATAACTTGGAAATCTTAGCTCAAACAGCTGCAAAACCTGTTTTCCCAGCACGGAGACCTTGAGTTCTATAAGATAAAGCCATAAACATGTGTATCCGAGTCTTCTATCAAAAGTTACAGCTATTTATATGAAGTTGTACAAAAACGCTTTCTTTCGCCAAGACAGTGCGTTTCTCACTGTTACATGCATTTGAATGGGGAACTCGACCGAAACAAAGTATAGGTTTTCATTATGTGAATAACTTGGAAATCTTAGCTCAAACAGCTGCAAAACCTGTTTTCCCAGCACGGAGACCTTGAGTTCTATAAGATAAAGCCATAAACATGTTTGTCTGAGTCTTCTATCAAAAGTTACAGCTATTTATATGAAGTTGTACAAAATAGCTTTCTTTCGCCAAGACAGTGCGTTTCTCACTGTTACATGCATTTGAATGGGGAACTCGCCCGAAACAAAGTATAGGTTTTCATTATGTGAATAACTTGGAAATCTTAGCTCAAACAGCTGCAAAACCTGTTTTCCCAGCACGGAGACCTTGAGTTCTATAAGATAAAGCCATAAACATGTGTATCCGAGTCTTCTATCAAAAGTTACAGCTATTTATATGAAGTTGTACAAAATAGCTTTCTTTCGCCAAGACAGTGCGTTTCTCACTGTTACATGCATTTGAATGGGGAACTCGACCGAAACAAAGTATAGGTTTTCATTATGTGAATAACTTGGAAATCTTAGCTCAAACAGCTGCAAAACCTGTTTTCCCAGCACGGAGACCTTGAGTTCTATAAGATAAAGCCATAAACATGTGTATCCGAGTCTTCTATCAAAAGTTACAGCTATTTATATGAAGTTGTACAAAATAGCTTTCTTTCGCCAAGACAGTGCGTTTCTCACTGTTACATGCATTTTGAATGGGGAACTCGACCGAAACAAAGTATAGGTTTTCATTATGTGAATAACTTGGAAATCTTAGCTCAAACAGCTGCAAAACCTGTTTTCCCAGCACGGAGACCTTGAGTTCTATAAGATAAAGCCATAAACATGTGTATCCGAGTCTTCTATCAAAAGTTACAGCTATTTATATGAAGTTGTACAAAAACGCTTTCTTTCGCCAAGACAGTGCGTTTCTCACTGTTACATGCATTTGAATGGGGAACTCGACCGAAACAAAGTATAGGTTTTCATTATGTGAATAACTTGGAAATCTTAGCTCAAACAGCTGCAAAACCTGTTTTCCCAGCACGGAGACCTTGAGTTCTATAAGATAAAGCCATAAACATGTTTGTCTGAGTCTTCTATCAAAAGTTACAGCTATTTATATGAAGTTGTACAAAATAGCTTTCTTTCGCCAAGACAGTGCGTTTCTCACTGTTACATGCATTTGAATGGGGAACTCGACCGAAACAAAGTATAGGTTTTCATTATGTGAATAACTTGGAAATCTTAGCTCAAACAGCTGCAAAACCTGTTTTCCCAGCACGGAGACCTTGAGTTCTATAAGATAAAGCCATAAACATGTGTATCCGAGTCTTCTATCAAAAGTTACAGCTATTTATATGAAGTTGTACAAAATAGCTTTCTTTCGCCAAGACAGTGCGTTTCTCACTGTTACATGCATTTGAATGGGGAACTCCACCGAAACAAAGTATAGGTTTTCATTATGTGAATAACTTGGAAATCTTAGCTCAAACAGCTGCAAAACCTGTTTTCCCAGCACGGAGACCTTGAGTTCTATAAGATAAAGCCATAAACATGTGTATCCGAGTCTTCTATCAAAAGTTACAGCTATTTATATGAAGTTGTACAAAATAGCTTTCTTTCGCCAAGACAGTGCGTTTCTCACTGTTACATGCATTTTGAATGGGGAACTCGACCGAAACAAAGTATAGGTTTTCATTATGTGAATAACTTGGAAATCTTAGCTCAAACAGCTGCAAAACCTGTTTTCCCAGCACGGAGACCTTGAGTTCTATAAGATAAAGCCATAAACATGTGTATCCGAGTCTTCTATCAAAATTACAGCTATTTATATGAAGTTGTACAAAATAGCTTTCTTTCGCCAAGACAGTGCGTTTCTCACTGTTACATGCATTTGAATGGGGAACTCCACCGAAACAAAGTATAGGTTTTCATTATGTGAATAACTTGGAAATCTTAGCTCAAACAGCTGCAAAACCTGTTTGCCCAGCACGGAGACCTTGAGTTCTATAAGATAAAGCCATAAACATGTGTATCCGAGTCTTCTATCAAAAGTTACAGCTATTTATATGAAGTTGTACAAAAACGCTTTCTTTCGCCAAGACAGTGCGTTTCTCACTGTTACATGCATTTTGAATGGGGAACTCGACCGAAACAAAGTATAGGTTTTCATTATGTGAATAACTTGGAAATCTTAGCTCAAACAGCTGCAAAACCTGTTTTCCCAGCACGGAGACCTTGAGTTCTATAAGATAAAGCCATAAACATGTGTATCCGAGTCTTCTATCAAAAGTTACAGCTATTTATATGAAGTTGTACAAAATAGCTTTCTTTCGCCAAGACAGTGCGTTTCTCACTGTTACATGCATTTTGAATGGGGAACTCCACCGAAACAAAGTATAGGTTTTCATTATGTGAATAACTTGGAAATCTTAGCTCAAACAGCTGCAAAACCTGTTTTCCCAGCACGGAGACCTTGAGTTCTATAAGATAAAGCCATAAACATGTGTATCCGAGTCTTCTATCAAAAGTTACAGCTATTTATATGAAGTTGTACAAAAACGCTTTCTTTCGCCAAGACAGTGCGTTTCTCACTGTTACATGCATTTGAATGGGGAACTCGACCGAAACAAAGTATAAGTTTTCATTATGTGAATAACTTGGAAATCTTAGCTCAAACAGCTGCAAAACCTGTTTTCCCAGCACGGAGACCTTGAGTTCTATAAGATAAAGCCATAAACATGTTTGTCTGAGTCTTCTATCAAAAGTTACAGCTATTTCTATGAAGTTGTACAAAAACGCTTTCTTTCGCCAAGACAGTGCATTTCTCACTGTTACATGCATTTGAATGGGGAACTCGACCGAAACAAAGTATAGGTTTTCATTATGTGAATAACTTGGAAATCTTAGCTCAAACAGCTGCAAAACCTGTTTTCCCAGCACGGAGACCTTGAGTTCTATAAGATAAAGCCATAAACATGTGTATCTGAGTCTTCTATCAAAAGTTACAGCTATTTATATGAAGTTGTACAAAAACGCTTTCTTTCGCCAAGACAGTGCGTTTCTCACTGTTACATGCATTTTGAATGGGGAACTCGACCGAAACAAAGTATAGGTTTTCATTATGTGAATAACTTGGAAATCTTAGCTCAAACAGCTGCAAAACCTGTTTTCCCAGCACGGAGACCTTGAGTTCTATAAGATAAAGCCATAAACATGTGTATCCGAGTCTTCTATCAAAAGTTACAGCTATTTATATGAAGTTGTACAAAAACGCTTTCTTTCGCCAAGACAGTGCGTTTCTCACTGTTACATGCATTTGAATGGGGAACTCGACCGAAACAAAGTATAGGTTTTCATTATGTGAATAACTTGGAAATCTTAGCTCAAACAGCTGCAAAACCTGTTTTCCCAGCACGGAGACCTTGAGTTCTATAAGATAAAGCCATAAACATGTTTGTCTGAGTCTTCTATCAAAAGTTACAGCTATTTATATGAAGTTGTACAAAATAGCTTTCTTTCGCCAAGACAGTGCGTTTCTCACTGTTAAATGCATTTGAATGGGGAACTCGACCGAAACAAAGTATAGGTTTTCATTATGTGAATAACTTGGAAATCTTAGCTCAAACAGCTGCAAAACCTGTTTTCCCAGCACGGAGACCTTGAGTTCTATAAGATAAAGCCATAAACATGTGTATCCGAGTCTTCTATCAAAAGTTACAGCTATTTATATGAAGTTGTACAAAATAGCTTTCTTTCGCCAAGACAGTGCGTTTCTCACTGTTACATGCATTTGAATGGGGAACTCGACCGAAACAAAGTATAGGTTTTCATTATGTGAATAACTTGGAAATCTTAGCTCAAACAGCTGCAAAACCTGTTTTCCCAGCACGGAGACCTTGAGTTCTATAAGATAAAGCCATAAACATGTGTATCCGAGTCTTCTATCAAAAGTTACAGCTATTTATATGAAGTTGTACAAAATAGCTTTCTTTCGCCAAGACAGTGCGTTTCTCACTGTTACATGCATTTTGAATGGGGAACTCGACCG
Source organism: Aulonocara stuartgranti (assembly GCF_965226115.1). Taxonomy (NCBI): domain Eukaryota; kingdom Metazoa; phylum Chordata; class Actinopteri; order Cichliformes; family Cichlidae; genus Aulonocara; species Aulonocara stuartgranti. The sequence continues at coordinate 34,287,799 of NC_138952.1, read as the reverse complement.
AAACAAAGTATAGGTTTTCATTATGTGAATAACTTGGAAATCTTAGCTCAAACAGCTGCAAAACCTGTTTTCCCAGCACGGAGACCTTGAGTTCTATAAGATAAAGCCATAAACATGTTTGTCTGAGTCTTCTATCAAAAGTTACAGCTATTTATATGAAGTTGTACAAAATAGCTTTCTTTCGCCAAGACAGTGCGTTTCTCACTGTTACATGCATTTGAATGGGGAACTCGACCGAAACAAAGTATAGGTTTTCATTATGTGAATAACTTGGAAATCTTAGCTCAAACAGCTGCAAAACCTGTTTTCCCAGCACGGAGACCTTGAGTTCTATAAGATAAAGCCATAAACATGTGTATCCGAGTCTTCTATCAAAAGTTACAGCTATTTATATGAAGTTGTACAAAATAGCTTTCTTTCGCCAAGACAGTGCGTTTCTCACTGTTACATGCATTTGAATGGGGAACTCGACCGAAACAAAGTATAGGTTTTCATTATGTGAATAACTTGGAAATCTTAGCTCAAACAGCTGCAAAACCTGTTTTCCCAGCACGGAGACCTTGAGTTCTATAAGATAAAGCCATAAACATGTGTATCCGAGTCTTCTATCAAAAGTTACAGCTATTTATATGAAGTTGTACAAAATAGCTTTCTTTCGCCAAGACAGTGCGTTTCTCACTGTTACATGCATTTTGAATGGGGAACTCGACCGAAACAAAGTATAGGTTTTCATTATGTGAATAACTTGGAAATCTTAGCTCAAACAGCTGCAAAACCTGTTTTCCCAGCACGGAGACCTTGAGTTCTATAAGATAAAGCCATAAACATGTGTATCCGAGTCTTCTATCAAAAGTTACAGCTATTTATATGAAGTTGTACAAAATAGCTTTCTTTCGCCAAGACAGTGCGTTTCTCACTGTTACATGCATTTTGAATGGGGAACTCGACCGAAACAAAGTATAGGTTTTCATTATGTGAATAACTTGGAAATCTTAGCTCAAACAGCTGCAAAACCTGTTTTCCCAGCACGGAGACCTTGAGTTCTATAAGATAAAGCCATAAACATGTGTATCCGAGTCTTCTATCAAAATTACAGCTATTTATATGAAGTTGTACAAAATAGCTTTCTTTCGCCAAGACAGTGCGTTTCTCACTGTTACATGCATTTGAATGGGGAACTCCACCGAAACAAAGTATAGGTTTTCATTATGTGAATAACTTGGAAATCTTAGCTCAAACAGCTGCAAAACCTGTTTTCCCAGCACGGAGACCTTGAGTTCTATAAGATAAAGCCATAAACATGTGTATCCGAGTCTTCTATCAAAAGTTACAGCTATTTATATGAAGTTGTACAAAATAGCTTTCTTTCGCCAAGACAGTGCGTTTCTCACTGTTACATGCATTTTGAATGGGGAACTCGACCGAAACAAAGTATAGGTTTTCATTATGTGAATAACTTGGAAATCTTAGCTCAAACAGCTGCAAAACCTGTTTTCCCAGCACGGAGACCTTGAGTTCTATAAGATAAAGCCATAAACATGTGTATCCGAGTCTTCTATCAAAATTACAGCTATTTATATGAAGTTGTACAAAATAGCTTTCTTTCGCCAAGACAGTGCGTTTCTCACTGTTACATGCATTTGAATGGGGAACTCCACCGAAACAAAGTATAGGTTTTCATTATGTGAATAACTTGGAAATCTTAGCTCAAACAGCTGCAAAACCTGTTTGCCCAGCACGGAGACCTTGAGTTCTATAAGATAAAGCCATAAACATGTGTATCCGAGTCTTCTATCAAAAGTTACAGCTATTTATATGAAGTTGTACAAAAACGCTTTCTTTCGCCAAGACAGTGCGTTTCTCACTGTTACATGCATTTTGAATGGGGAACTCGACCGAAACAAAGTATAGGTTTTCATTATGTGAATAACTTGGAAATCTTAGCTCAAACAGCTGCAAAACCTGTTTTCCCAGCACGGAGACCTTGAGTTCTATAAGATAAAGCCATAAACATGTGTATCCGAGTCTTCTATCAAAAGTTACAGCTATTTATATGAAGTTGTACAAAATAGCTTTCTTTCGCCAAGACAGTGCGTTTCTCACTGTTACATGCATTTTGAATGGGGAACTCCACCGAAACAAAGTATAGGTTTTCATTATGTGAATAACTTGGAAATCTTAGCTCAAACAGCTGCAAAACCTGTTTTCCCAGCACGGAGACCTTGAGTTCTATAAGATAAAGCCATAAACATGTGTATCCGAGTCTTCTATCAAAAGTTACAGCTATTTATATGAAGTTGTACAAAAACGCTTTCTTTCGCCAAGACAGTGCGTTTCTCACTGTTACATGCATTTGAATGGGGAACTCGACCGAAACAAAGTATAAGTTTTCATTATGTGAATAACTTGGAAATCTTAGCTCAAACAGCTGCAAAACCTGTTTTCCCAGCACGGAGACCTTGAGTTCTATAAGATAAAGCCATAAACATGTTTGTCTGAGTCTTCTATCAAAAGTTACAGCTATTTCTATGAAGTTGTACAAAAACGCTTTCTTTCGCCAAGACAGTGCATTTCTCACTGTTACATGCATTTGAATGGGGAACTCGACCGAAACAAAGTATAGGTTTTCATTATGTGAATAACTTGGAAATCTTAGCTCAAACAGCTGCAAAACCTGTTTTCCCAGCACGGAGACCTTGAGTTCTATAAGATAAAGCCATAAACATGTGTATCTGAGTCTTCTATCAAAAGTTACAGCTATTTATATGAAGTTGTACAAAAACGCTTTCTTTCGCCAAGACAGTGCGTTTCTCACTGTTACATGCATTTTGAATGGGGAACTCGACCGAAACAAAGTATAGGTTTTCATTATGTGAATAACTTGGAAATCTTAGCTCAAACAGCTGCAAAACCTGTTTTCCCAGCACGGAGACCTTGAGTTCTATAAGATAAAGCCATAAACATGTGTATCCGAGTCTTCTATCAAAAGTTACAGCTATTTATATGAAGTTGTACAAAAACGCTTTCTTTCGCCAAGACAGTGCGTTTCTCACTGTTACATGCATTTGAATGGGGAACTCGACCGAAACAAAGTATAGGTTTTCATTATGTGAATAACTTGGAAATCTTAGCTCAAACAGCTGCAAAACCTGTTTTCCCAGCACGGAGACCTTGAGTTCTATAAGATAAAGCCATAAACATGTTTGTCTGAGTCTTCTATCAAAAGTTACAGCTATTTATATGAAGTTGTACAAAATAGCTTTCTTTCGCCAAGACAGTGCGTTTCTCACTGTTACATGCATTTGAATGGGGAACTCGACCGAAACAAAGTATAGGTTTTCATTATGTGAATAACTTGGAAATCTTAGCTCAAACAGCTGCAAAACCTGTTTTCCCAGCACGGAGACCTTGAGTTCTATAAGATAAAGCCATAAACATGTGTATCCGAGTCTTCTATCAAAAGTTACAGCTATTTATATGAAGTTGTACAAAATAGCTTTCTTTCGCCAAGACAGTGCGTTTCTCACTGTTACATGCATTTGAATGGGGAACTCGACCGAAACAAAGTATAGGTTTTCATTATGTGAATAACTTGGAAATCTTAGCTCAAACAGCTGCAAAACCTGTTTTCCCAGCACGGAGACCTTGAGTTCTATAAGATAAAGCCATAAACATGTGTATCCGAGTCTTCTATCAAAAGTTACAGCTATTTATATGAAGTTGTACAAAATAGCTTTCTTTCGCCAAGACAGTGCGTTTCTCACTGTTACATGCATTTTGAATGGGGAACTCGACCGAAACAAAGTATAGGTTTTCATTATGTGAATAACTTGGAAATCTTAGCTCAAACAGCTGCAAAACCTGTTTTCCCAGCACGGAGACCTTGAGTTCTATAAGATAAAGCCATAAACATGTGTATCCGAGTCTTCTATCAAAATTACAGCTATTTATATGAAGTTGTACAAAATAGCTTTCTTTCGCCAAGACAGTGCGTTTCTCACTGTTACATGCATTTGAATGGGGAACTCCACCGAAACAAAGTATAGGTTTTCATTATGTGAATAACTTGGAAATCTTAGCTCAAACAGCTGCAAAACCTGTTTTCCCAGCACGGAGACCTTGAGTTCTATAATATAAAGCCATAAACATGTGTATCCGAGTCTTCTATCAAAAGTTACAGCTATTTATATGAAGTTGTACAAAATAGCTTTCTTTCGCCAAGACAGTGCGTTTCTCACTGTTACATGCATTTTGAATGGGGAACTCGACCGAAACAAAGTATAGGTTTTCATTATGTGAATAACTTGGAAATCTTAGCTCAAACAGCTGCAAAACCTGTTTTCCCAGCACGGAGACCTTGAGTTCTATAAGATAAAGCCATAAACATGTGTATCCGAGTCTTCTATCAAAAGTTACAGCTATTTATATGAAGTTGTACAAAAACGCTTTCTTTCGCCAAGACAGTGCGTTTCTCACTGTTACATGCATTTGAATGGGGAACTCGACCGAAACAAAGTATAAGTTTTCATTATGTGAATAACTTGGAAATCTTAGCTCAAACAGCTGCAAAACCTGTTTTCCCAGCACGGAGACCTTGAGTTCTATAATATAAGGCCATAAACATGTTTGTCCGAGTCTTCTATCAAAAGTTACAGCTATTTCTATGAAGTTGTACAAAATAGCTTTCTTTCGCCAAGACAGTGCGTTTCTCACTGTTACATGCATTTGAATGGGGAACTCGACCAAAACAAAGTATAGGTTTTCATTATGTGAATAACTTGGAAATCTTAGCTCAAACAGCTGCAAAACCTGTTTTCCCAGCACGGAGACCTTGAGTTCTATAAGATAAAGCCATAAACATGTGTATCCGAGTCTTCTATCAAAAGTTACAGCTATTTATATGAAGTTGTACAAAATAGCTTTCTTTCGCCAAGACAGTGCGTTTCTCACTGTTACATGCATTTGAATGGGGAACTCGACCGAAACAAAGTATAGGTTTTCATTATGTGAATAACTTGGAAATCTTAGCTCAAACAGCTGCAAAACCTGTTTTCCCAGCACGGAGACCTTGAGTTCTATAATATAAGGCCATAAACATGTTTGTCTGAGTCTTCTATCAAAAGTTACAGCTATTTATATGAAGTTGTACAAAATAGCTTTCTTTCGCCAAGACAGTGCGTTTCTCACTGTTACATGCATTTGAATGGGGAACTCGACCGAAACAAAGTATAGGTTTTCATTATGTGAATAACTTGGAAATCTTAGCTCAAACAGCTGCAAAACCTGTTTTCCCAGCACGGAGACCTTGAGTTCTATAAGATAAAGCCATAAACATGTGTATCCGAGTCTTCTATCAAAAGTTACAGCTATTTATATGAAGTTGTACAAAAACGCTTTCTTTCGCCAAGACAGTGCGTTTCTCACTGTTACATGCATTTGAATGGGGAACTCGACCGAAACAAAGTATAAGTTTTCATTATGTGAATAACTTGGAAATCTTAGCTCAAACAGCTGCAAAACCTGTTTTCCCAGCACGGAGACCTTGAGTTCTATAATATAAGGCCATAAACATGTTTGTCCGAGTCTTCTATCAAAAGTTACAGCTATTTCTATGAAGTTGTACAAAATAGCTTTCTTTCGCCAAGACAGTGCGTTTCTCACTGTTACATGCATTTGAATGGGGAACTCGACCAAAACAAAGTATAGGTTTTCATTATGTGAATAACTTGGAAATCTTAGCTCAAACAGCTGCAAAACCTGTTTTCCCAGCACGGAGACCTTGAGTTCTATAAGATAAAGCCATAAACATGTGTATCCGAGTCTTCTATCAAAAGTTACAGCTATTTATATGAAGTTGTACAAAATAGCTTTCTTTCGCCAAGACAGTGCGTTTCTCACTGTTACATGCATTTGAATGGGGAACTCGACCGAAACAAAGTATAGGTTTTCATTATGTGAATAACTTGGAAATCTTAGCTCAAACAGCTGCAAAACCTGTTTTCCCAGCACGGAGACCTTGAGTTCTATAATATAAGGCCATAAACATGTTTGTCTGAGTCTTCTATCAAAAGTTACAGCTATTTATATGAAGTTGTACAAAATAGCTTTCTTTCGCCAAGACAGTGCGTTTCTCACTGTTACATGCATTTGAATGGGGAACTCGACCGAAACAAAGTATAGGTTTTCATTATGTGAATAACTTGGAAATCTTAGCTCAAACAGCTGCAAAACCTGTTTTCCCAGCACGGAGACCTTGAGTTCTATAAGATAAAGCCATAAACATGTGTATCCGAGTCTTCTATCAAAAGTTACAGCTATTTATATGAAGTTGTACAAAATAGCTTTCTTTCGCCAAGACAGTGCGTTTCTCACTGTTACATGCATTTGAATGGGGAACTCCACCGAAACAAAGTATAGGTTTTCATTATGTGAATAACTTGGAAATCTTAGCTCAAACAGCTGCAAAACCTGTTTTCCCAGCACGGAGACCTTCAGTTCTATAATATAAGGCCATAAACATGTTTGTCTGAGTCTTCTATCAAAAGTTACAGCTATTTCTATGAAGTTGTACAAAATAGCTTTCTTTCGCCAAGACAGTGCATTTCTCACTGTTACATGCATTTGAATGGGGAACTCGACCGAAACAAAGTATAGGTTTTCATTATGTGAATAACTTGGAAATCTTAGCTCAAACAGCTGCAAAACCTGTTTTCCCAGCACGGAGACCTTGAGTTCTATAAGATAAAGCCATAAACATGTGTATCCGAGTCTTCTATCAAAAGTTACAGCTATTTATATGAAGTTGTACAAAAACGCTTTCTTTCGCCAAGACAGTGCGTTTCTCACTGTTACATGCATTTGAATGGGGAACTCGACCGAAACAAAGTATAGGTTTTCATTATGTGAATAACTTGGAAATCTTAGCTCAAACAGCTGCAAAACCTGTTTTCCCAGCACGGAGACCTTGAGTTCTATAAGATAAAGCCATAAACATGTTTGTCTGAGTCTTCTATCAAAAGTTACAGCTATTTATATGAAGTTGTACAAAATAGCTTTCTTTCGCCAAGACAGTGCGTTTCTCACTGTTACATGCATTTGAATGGGGAACTCCACCGAAACAAAGTATAGGTTTTCATTATGTGAATAACTTGGAAATCTTAGCTCAAACAGCTGCAAAACCTGTTTTCCCAGCACGGAGACCTTGAGTTCTATAAGATAAAGCCATAAACATGTGTATCCGAGTCTTCTATCAAAAGTTACAGCTATTTATATGAAGTTGTACAAAAACGCTTTCTTTCGCCAAGACAGTGCGTTTCTCACTGTTACATGCATTTGAATGGGGAACTCGACCAAAACAAAGTATAGGTTTTCATTATGTGAATAACTTGGAAATCTTAGCTCAAACAGCTGGAAAACCTGTTTTCCCAGCACGGAGACCTTGAGTTCTATAAGATAAAGCCATAAACATGTGTATCCGAGTCTTCTATCAAAAGTTACAGCTATTTATATGAAGTTGTACAAAAACGCTTTCTTTCGCCAAGACAGTGCGTTTCTCACTGTTACATGCATTTGAATGGGGAACTCCACCGAAACAAAGTATAGGTTTTCATTATGTGAATAACTTGGAAATCTTAGCTCAAACAGCTGCAAAACCTGTTTTCCCAGCACGGAGACCTTGAGTTCTATAAGATAAAGCCATAAACATGTGTATCCGAGTCTTCTATCAAAAGTTACAGCTATTTATATGAAGTTGTACAAAAATGCTTTCTTTCGCCAAGACAGGCGTTTCTCACTGTTACATGCATTTGAATGGGGAACTCGACCGAAACAAAGTATAGGTTTTCATTATGTGAATAACTTGGAAATCTTAGCTCAAACAGCTGCAAAACCTGTTTTCCCAGCACGGAGACCTTGAGTTCTATAAGATAAAGCCATAAACATGTGTATCCGAGTCTTCTATCAAAAGTTACAGCTATTTATATGAAGTTGTACAAAAACGCTTTCTTTCGCCAAGACAGTGCGTTTCTCACTGTTACATGCATTTGAATGGGGAACTCGACCAAAACAAAGTATAGGTTTTCATTATGTGAATAACTTGGAAATCTTAGCTCAAACAGCTGGAAAACCTGTTTTCCCAGCACGGAGACCTTGAGTTCTATAAGATAAAGCCATAAACATGTGTATCCGAGTCTTCTATCAAAAGTTACAGCTATTTATATGAAGTTGTACAAAATAGCTTTCTTTCGCCAAGACAGTGCGTTTCTCACTGTTACATGCATTTGAATGGGGAACTCCACCGAAACAAAGTATAGGTTTTCATTATGTGAATAACTTGGAAATCTTAGCTCAAACAGCTGCAAAACCTGTTTTCCCAGCACGGAGACCTTGAGTTCTATAAGATAAAGCCATAAACATGTGTATCCGAGTCTTCTATCAAAAGTTACAGCTATTTATATGAAGTTGTACAAAAATGCTTTCTTTCGCCAAGACAGGCGTTTCTCACTGTTACATGCATTTGAATGGGGAACTCGACCAAAACAAAGTATAGGTTTTCATTATGTGAATAACTTGGAAATCTTAGCTCAAACAGCTGCAAAACCTGTTTTCCCAGCACGGAGACCTTGAGTTCTATAAGATAAAGCCATAAACATGTTTGTCTGAGTCTTCTATCAAAAGTTACAGCTATTTATATGAAGTTGTACAAAATAGCTTTCTTTCGCCAAGACAGTGCGTTTCTCACTGTTACATGCATTTGAATGGGGAACTCGACCGAAACAAAGTATAGGTTTTCATTATGTGAATAACTTGGAAATCTTAGCTCAAACAGCTGCAAAACCTGTTTTCCCAGCACGGAGACCTTGAGTTCTATAAGATAAAGCCATAAACATGTGTATCCGAGTCTTCTATCAAAAGTTACAGCTATTTATATGAAGTTGTACAAAAACGCTTTCTTTCGCCAAGACAGTGTGTTTCTCACTGTTACATGCATTTGAATGGGGAACTCCACCGAAACAAAGTATAGGTTTTCATTATGTGAATAACTTGGAAATCTTACCTCAAACAGCTGCAAAACCTGTTTTCCCAGCACGGAGACCTTGAGTTCTATAAGATAAAGCCATAAACATGTGTATCTGAGTCTTCTATCAAAAGTTACAGCTATTTATATGAAGTTGTACAAAAACGCTTTCTTTCGCCAAGACAGGCGTTTCTCACTGTTACATGCATTTGAATGGGGAACTCGACCGAAACAAAGTATAAGTTTTCATTATGTGAATAACTTGGAAATCTTAGCTCAAACAGCTGCAAAACCTGTTTTCCCAGCACGGAGACCTTGAGTTCTATAATATAAGGCCATAAACATGTTTGTCTGAGTCTTCTATCAAAAGTTACAGCTATTTCTATGAAGTTGTACAAAATAGCTTTCTTTCGCCAAGACAGTGCATTTCTCACTGTTACATGCATTTGAATGGGGAACTCGACCGAAACAAAGTATAGGTTTTCATTATGTGAATAACTTGGAAATCTTAGCTCAAACAGCTGCAAAACCTGTTTTCCCAGCACGGAGACCTTGAGTTCTATAAGATAAAGCCATAAACATGTGTATCCGAGTCTTCTATCAAAAGTTACAGCTATTTATATGAAGTTGTACAAAAACGCTTTCTTTCGCCAAGACAGTGCGTTTCTCACTGTTACATGCATTTTGAATGGGGAACTCGACCGAAACAAAGTATAGGTTTTCATTATGTGAATAACTTGGAAATCTTAGCTCAAACAGCTGCAAAACCTGTTTTCCCAGCACGGAGACCTTGAGTTCTATAAGATAAAGCCATAAACATGTTTGTCTGAGTCTTCTATCAAAAGTTACAGCTATTTATATGAAGTTGTACAAAATAGCTTTCTTTCGCCAAGACAGTGCGTTTCTCACTGTTACATGCATTTGAATGGGGAACTCGACCGAAACAAAGTATAGGTTTTCATTATGTGAATAACTTGGAAATCTTAGCTCAAACAGCTGCAAAACCTGTTTTCCCAGCACGGAGACCTTGAGTTCTATAAGATAAAGCCATAAACATGTGTATCCGAGTCTTCTATCAAAAGTTACAGCTATTTATATGAAGTTGTACAAAAACGCTTTCTTTCGCCAAGACAGTGCGTTTCTCACTGTTACATGCATTTGAATGGGGAACTCGACCGAAACAAAGTATAGGTTTTCATTATGTGAATAACTTGGAAATCTTAGCTCAAACAGCTGCAAAACCTGTTTTCCCAGCACGGAGACCTTGAGTTCTATAAGATAAAGCCATAAACATGTGTATCCGAGTCTTCTATCAAAAGTTACAGCTATTTATATGAAGTTGTACAAAAACGCTTTATTTCGCCAAGACAGTGCGTTTCTCACTGTTACATGCATTTGAATGGGGAACTCGACCGAAACAAAGTATAGGTTTTCATTATGTGAATAACTTGGAAATCTTAGCTCAAACAGCTGCAAAACCTGTTTTCCCAGCACGGAGACCTTGAGTTCTATAAGATAAAGCCATAAACATGTGTATCCGAGTCTTCTATCAAAAGTTACAGCTATTTATATGAAGTTGTACAAAAACGCTTTCTTTCGCCAAGACAGTGCGTTTCTCACTGTTACATGCATTTGAATGGGGAACTCGACCGAAACAAAGTATAGGTTTTCATTATGTGAATAACTTGGAAATCTTAGCTCAAACAGCTGCAAAACCTGTTTTCCCAGCACGGAGACCTTGAGTTCTATAAGATAAAGCCATAAACATGTGTATCCGAGTCTTCTATCAAAAGTTACAGCTATTTATATGAAGTTGTACAAAATAGCTTTCTTTCGCCAAGACAGTGCGTTTCTCACTGTTACATGCATTTGAATGGGGAACTCGACCGAAACAAAGTATAGGTTTTCATTATGTGAATAACTTGGAAATCTTAGCTCAAACAGCTGCAAAACCTGTTTTCCCAGCACGGAGACCTTGAGTTCTATAAGATAAAGCCATAAACATGTGTATCCGAGTCTTCTATCAAAAGTTACAGCTATTTATATGAAGTTGTACAAAAACGCTTTCTTTCGCCAAGACAGTGCGTTTCTCACTGTTACATGCATTTGAATGGGGAACTCGACCGAAACAAAGTATAGGTTTTCATTATGTGAATAACTTGGAAATCTTAGCTCAAACAGCTGCAAAACCTGTTTTCCCAGCACGGAGACCTTGAGTTCTATAAGATAAAGCCATAAACATGTTTGTCTGAGTCTTCTATCAAAAGTTACAGCTATTTATATGAAGTTGTACAAAAACGCTTTCTTTCGCCAAGACAGTGCGTTTCTCACTGTTACATGCATTTGAATGGGGAACTCGACCGAAACAAAGTATAGGTTTTCATTATGTGAATAACTTGGAAATCTTAGCTCAAACAGCTGCAAAACCTGTTTTCCCAGCACGGAGACCTTGAGTTCTATAAGATAAAGCCATAAACATGTGTATCCGAGTCTTCTATCAAAAGTTACAGCTATTTATATGAAGTTGTACAAAAACGCTTTCTTTCGCCAAGACAGTGCGTTTCTCACTGTTACATGCATTTGAATGGGGAACTCGACCGAAACAAAGTATAGGTTTTCATTATGTGAATAACTTGGAAATCTTAGCTCAAACAGCTGCAAAACCTGTTTTCCCAGCACGGAGACCTTGAGTTCTATAAGATAAAGCCATAAACATGTGTATCCGAGTCTTCTATCAAAAGTTACAGCTATTTATATGAAGTTGTACAAAAACGCTTTCTTTCGCCAAGACAGTGCGTTTCTCACTGTTACATGCATTTGAATGGGGAACTCGACCGAAACAAAGTATAGGTTTTCATTATGTGAATAACTTGGAAATCTTAGCTCAAACAGCTGCAAAACCTGTTTTCCCAGCACGGAGACCTTGAGTTCTATAAGATAAAGCCATAAACATGTGTATCCGAGTCTTCTATCAAAAGTTACAGCTATTTATATGAAGTTGTACAAAAACGCTTTCTTTCGCCAAGACAGTGCGTTTCTCACTGTTACATGCATTTGAATGGGGAACTCGACCGAAACAAAGTATAGGTTTTCATTATGTGAATAACTTGGAAATCTTAGCTCAAACAGCTGCAAAACCTGTTTTCCCAGCACGGAGACCTTGAGTTCTATAAGATAAAGCCATAAACATGTGTATCCGAGTCTTCTATCAAAAGTTACAGCTATTTATATGAAGTTGTACAAAATAGCTTTCTTTCGCCAAGACAGTGCGTTTCTCACTGTTACATGCATTTGAATGGGGAACTCGACCGAAACAAAGTATAGGTTTTCATTATGTGAATAACTTGGAAATCTTAGCTCAAACAGCTGCAAAACCTGTTTTCCCAGCACGGAGACCTTGAGTTCTATAAGATAAAGCCATAAACATGTGTATCCGAGTCTTCTATCAAAAGTTACAGCTATTTATATGAAGTTGTACAAAAACGCTTTCTTTCGCCAAGACAGTGCGTTTCTCACTGTTACATGCATTTGAATGGGGAACTCGACCGAAACAAAGTATAAGTTTTCATTATGTGAATAACTTGGAAATCTTAGCTCAAACAGCTGCAAAACCTGTTTTCCCAGCACGGAGACCTTGAGTTCTATAAGATAAAGCCATAAACATGTGTATCCGAGTCTTCTATCAAAAGTTACAGCTATTTATATGAAGTTGTACAAAATAGCTTTCTTTCGCCAAGACAGTGCGTTTCTCACTGTTACATGCATTTGAATGGGGAACTCGACCGAAACAAAGTATAGGTTTTCATTATGTGAATAACTTGGAAATCTTAGCTCAAACAGCTGCAAAACCTGTTTTCCCAGCACGGAGACCTTGAGTTCTATAAGATAAAGCCATAAACATGTGTATCCGAGTCTTCTATCAAAAGTTACAGCTATTTATATGAAGTTGTACAAAAACGCTTTCTTTCGCCAAGACAGTGCGTTTCTCACTGTTACATGCATTTGAATGGGGAACTCGACCGAAACAAAGTATAGGTTTTCATTATGTGAATAACTTGGAAATCTTAGCTCAAACAGCTGCAAAACCTGTTTTCCCAGCACGGAGACCTTGAGTTCTATAAGATAAAGCCATAAACATGTGTATCCGAGTCTTCTATCAAAAGTTACAGCTATTTATATGAAGTTGTACAAAAACGCTTTCTTTCGCCAAGACAGGCGTTTCTCACTGTTACATGCATTTGAATGGGGAACTCGACCGAAACAAAGTATAAGTTTTCATTATGTGAATAACTTGGAAATCTTAGCTCAAACAGCTGCAAAACCTGTTTTCCCAGCACGGAGACCTTGAGTTCTATAATATAAGGCCATAAACATGTTTGTCTGAGTCTTCTATCAAAAGTTACAGCTATTTCTATGAAGTTGTACAAAATAGCTTTCTTTCGCCAAGACAGTGCATTTCTCACTGTTACATGCATTTGAATGGGGAACTCGACCGAAACAAAGTATAGGTTTTCATTATGTGAATAACTTGGAAATCTTAGCTCAAACAGCTGCAAAACCTGTTTTCCCAGCACGGAGACCTTGAGTTCTATAAGATAAAGCCATAAACATGTGTATCCGAGTCTTCTATCAAAAGTTACAGCTATTTATATGAAGTTGTACAAAAACGCTTTCTTTCGCCAAGACAGTGCGTTTCTCACTGTTACATGCATTTTGAATGGGGAACTCGACCGAAACAAAGTATAGGTTTTCATTATGTGAATAACTTGGAAATCTTAGCTCAAACAGCTGCAAAACCTGTTTTCCCAGCACGGAGACCTTGAGTTCTATAAGATAAAGCCATAAACATGTTTGTCTGAGTCTTCTATCAAAAGTTACAGCTATTTATATGAAGTTGTACAAAATAGCTTTCTTTCGCCAAGACAGTGCGTTTCTCACTGTTACATGCATTTGAATGGGGAACTCGACCGAAACAAAGTATAGGTTTTCATTATGTGAATAACTTGGAAATCTTAGCTCAAACAGCTGCAAAACCTGTTTTCCCAGCACGGAGACCTTGAGTTCTATAAGATAAAGCCATAAACATGTGTATCCGAGTCTTCTATCAAAAGTTACAGCTATTTATATGAAGTTGTACAAAAACGCTTTCTTTCGCCAAGACAGTGCGTTTCTCACTGTTACATGCATTTGAATGGGGAACTCGACCGAAACAAAGTATAGGTTTTCATTATGTGAATAACTTGGAAATCTTAGCTCAAACAGCTGCAAAACCTGTTTTCCCAGCACGGAGACCTTGAGTTCTATAAGATAAAGCCATAAACATGTGTATCCGAGTCTTCTATCAAAAGTTACAGCTATTTATATGAAGTTGTACAAAAACGCTTTCTTTCGCCAAGACAGTGCGTTTCTCACTGTTACATGCATTTGAATGGGGAACTCGACCGAAACAAAGTATAGGTTTTCATTATGTGAATAACTTGGAAATCTTAGCTCAAACAGCTGCAAAACCTGTTTTCCCAGCACGGAGACCTTGAGTTCTATAAGATAAAGCCATAAACATGTGTATCCGAGTCTTCTATCAAAAGTTACAGCTATTTATATGAAGTTGTACAAAAACGCTTTCTTTCGCCAAGACAGTGCGTTTCTCACTGTTACATGCATTTGAATGGGGAACTCGACCGAAACAAAGTATAGGTTTTCATTATGTGAATAACTTGGAAATCTTAGCTCAAACAGCTGCAAAACCTGTTTTCCCAGCACGGAGACCTTGAGTTCTATAAGATAAAGCCATAAACATGTGTATCCGAGTCTTCTATCAAAAGTTACAGCTATTTATATGAAGTTGTACAAAAACGCTTTCTTTCGCCAAGACAGTGCGTTTCTCACTGTTACATGCATTTGAATGGGGAACTCGACCGAAACAAAGTATAGGTTTTCATTATGTGAATAACTTGGAAATCTTAGCTCAAACAGCTGCAAAACCTGTTTTCCCAGCACGGAGACCTTGAGTTCTATAAGATAAAGCCATAAACATGTTTGTCTGAGTCTTCTATCAAAAGTTACAGCTATTTATATGAAGTTGTACAAAAACGCTTTCTTTCGCCAAGACAGTGCGTTTCTCACTGTTACATGCATTTGAATGGGGAACTCGACCGAAACAAAGTATAGGTTTTCATTATGTGAATAACTTGGAAATCTTAGCTCAAACAGCTGCAAAACCTGTTTTCCCAGCACGGAGACCTTGAGTTCTATAAGATAAAGCCATAAACATGTGTATCCGAGTCTTCTATCAAAAGTTACAGCTATTTATATGAAGTTGTACAAAAACGCTTTCTTTCGCCAAGACAGTGCGTTTCTCACTGTTACATGCATTTGAATGGGGAACTCGACCGAAACAAAGTATAGGTTTTCATTATGTGAATAACTTGGAAATCTTAGCTCAAACAGCTGCAAAACCTGTTTTCCCAGCACGGAGACCTTGAGTTCTATAAGATAAAGCCATAAACATGTTTGTCTGAGTCTTCTATCAAAAGTTACAGCTATTTATATGAAGTTGTACAAAAACGCTTTCTTTCGCCAAGACAGTGCGTTTCTCACTGTTACATGCATTTGAATGGGGAACTCGACCGAAACAAAGTATAGGTTTTCATTATGTGAATAACTTGGAAATCTTAGCTCAAACAGCTGCAAAACCTGTTTTCCCAGCACGGAGACCTTGAGTTCTATAAGATAAAGCCATAAACATGTGTATCCGAGTCTTCTATCAAAAGTTACAGCTATTTATATGAAGTTGTACAAAAACGCTTTCTTTCGCCAAGACAGTGCGTTTCTCACTGTTACATGCATTTGAATGGGGAACTCGACCGAAACAAAGTATAGGTTTTCATTATGTGAATAACTTGGAAATCTTAGCTCAAACAGCTGCAAAACCTGTTTTCCCAGCACGGAGACCTTGAGTTCTATAAGATAAAGCCATAAACATGTGTATCCGAGTCTTCTATCAAAAGTTACAGCTATTTATATGAAGTTGTACAAAAACGCTTTCTTTCGCCAAGACAGTGCGTTTCTCACTGTTACATGCATTTGAATGGGGAACTCGACCGAAACAAAGTATAGGTTTTCATTATGTGAATAACTTGGAAATCTTAGCTCAAACAGCTGCAAAACCTGTTTTCCCAGCACGGAGACCTTGAGTTCTATAAGATAAAGCCATAAACATGTTTGTCTGAGTCTTCTATCAAAAGTTACAGCTATTTATATGAAGTTGTACAAAAACGCTTTCTTTCGCCAAGACAGTGCGTTTCTCACTGTTACATGCATTTGAATGGGGAACTCGACCGAAACAAAGTATAGGTTTTCATTATGTGAATAACTTGGAAATCTTAGCTCAAACAGCTGCAAAACCTGTTTTCCCAGCACGGAGACCTTGAGTTCTATAAGATAAAGCCATAAACATGTGTATCCGAGTCTTCTATCAAAAGTTACAGCTATTTATATGAAGTTGTACAAAAACGCTTTCTTTCGCCAAGACAGTGCGTTTCTCACTGTTACATGCATTTGAATGGGGAACTCGACCGAAACAAAGTATAGGTTTTCATTATGTGAATAACTTGGAAATCTTAGCTCAAACAGCTGCAAAACCTGTTTTCCCAGCACGGAGACCTTGAGTTCTATAAGATAAAGCCATAAACATGTTTGTCTGAGTCTTCTATCAAAAGTTACAGCTATTTATATGAAGTTGTACAAAAACGCTTTCTTTCGCCAAGACAGTGCGTTTCTCACTGTTACATGCATTTGAATGGGGAACTCGACCGAAACAAAGTATAGGTTTTCATTATGTGAATAACTTGGAAATCTTAGCTCAAACAGCTGCAAAACCTGTTTTCCCAGCACGGAGACCTTGAGTTCTATAAGATAAAGCCATAAACATGTGTATCCGAGTCTTCTATCAAAAGTTACAGCTATTTATATGAAGTTGTACAAAAACGCTTTCTTTCGCCAAGACAGTGCGTTTCTCACTGTTACATGCATTTGAATGGGGAACTCGACCGAAACAAAGTATAGGTTTTCATTATGTGAATAACTTGGAAATCTTAGCTCAAACAGCTGCAAAACCTGTTTTCCCAGCACGGAGACCTTGAGTTCTATAAGATAAAGCCATAAACATGTTTGTCTGAGTCTTCTATCAAAAGTTACAGCTATTTATATGAAGTTGTACAAAAACGCTTTCTTTCGCCAAGACAGTGCGTTTCTCACTGTTACATGCATTTGAATGGGGAACTCGACCGAAACAAAGTATAGGTTTTCATTATGTGAATAACTTGGAAATCTTAGCTCAAACAGCTGCAAAACCTGTTTTCCCAGCACGGAGACCTTGAGTTCTATAAGATAAAGCCATAAACATGTGTATCCGAGTCTTCTATCAAAAGTTACAGCTATTTATATGAAGTTGTACAAAAACGCTTTCTTTCGCCAAGACAGTGCGTTTCTCACTGTTACATGCATTTGAATGGGGAACTCGACCGAAACAAAGTATAGGTTTTCATTATGTGAATAACTTGGAAATCTTAGCTCAAACAGCTGCAAAACCTGTTTTCCCAGCACGGAGACCTTGAGTTCTATAAGATAAAGCCATAAACATGTGTATCCGAGTCTTCTATCAAAAGTTACAGCTATTTATATGAAGTTGTACAAAAACGCTTTCTTTCGCCAAGACAGTGCGTTTCTCACTGTTACATGCATTTGAATGGGGAACTCGACCAAAACAAAGTATAGGTTTTCATTATGTGAATAACTTGGAAATCTTAGCTCAAACAGCTGCAAAACCTGTTTTCCCAGCACGGAGACCTTGAGTTCTATAAGATAAAGCCATAAACATGTTTGTCTGAGTCTTCTATCAAAAGTTACAGCTATTTATATGAAGTTGTACAAAATAGCTTTCTTTCGCCAAGACAGTGCGTTTCTCACTGTTACATGCATTTGAATGGGGAACTCGACCGAAACAAAGTATAGGTTTTCATTATGTGAATAACTTGGAAATCTTAGCTCAAACAGCTGCAAAACCTGTTTTCCCAGCACGGAGACCTTGAGTTCTATAAGATAAAGCCATAAACATGTGTATCCGAGTCTTCTATCAAAAGTTACAGCTATTTATATGAAGTTGTACAAAAACGCTTTCTTTCGCCAAGACAGTGTGTTTCTCACTGTTACATGCATTTGAATGGGGAACTCCACCGAAACAAAGTATAGGTTTTCATTATGTGAATAACTTGGAAATCTTACCTCAAACAGCTGCAAAACCTGTTTTCCCAGCACGGAGACCTTGAGTTCTATAAGATAAAGCCATAAACATGTGTATCTGAGTCTTCTATCAAAAGTTACAGCTATTTATATGAAGTTGTACAAAAACGCTTTCTTTCGCCAAGACAGGCGTTTCTCACTGTTACATGCATTTGAATGGGGAACTCGACCGAAACAAAGTATAAGTATTCATTATGTGAATAACTTGGAAATCTTAGCTCAAACAGCTGCAAAACCTGTTTTCCCAGCACGGAGACCTTGAGTTCTATAATATAAGGCCATAAACATGTTTGTTTGAGTCTTCTATCAAAAGTTACAGCTATTTCTATGAAGTTGTACAAAATAGCTTTCTTTCGCCAAGACAGTGCATTTCTCACTGTTACATGCATTTGAATGGGGAACTCGACCGAAACAAAGTATAGGTTTTCATTATGTGAATAACTTGGAAATCTTAGCTCAAACAGCTGCAAAACCTGTTTTCCCAGCACGGAGACCTTGAGTTCTATAAGATAAAGCCATAAACATGTGTATCCGAGTCTTCTATCAAAAGTTACAGCTATTTATATGAAGTTGTACAAAAACGCTTTCTTTCGCCAAGACAGTGCGTTTCTCACTGTTACATGCATTTTGAATGGGGAACTCGACCGAAACAAAGTATAGGTTTTCATTATGTGAATAACTTGGAAATCTTAGCTCAAACAGCTGCAAAACCTGTTTTCCCAGCACGGAGACCTTGAGTTCTATAAGATAAAGCCATAAACATGTTTGTCTGAGTCTTCTATCAAAAGTTACAGCTATTTATATGAAGTTGTACAAAATAGCTTTCTTTCGCCAAGACAGTGCGTTTCTCACTGTTACATGCATTTGAATGGGGAACTCGACCGAAACAAAGTATAGGTTTTCATTATGTGAATAACTTGGAAATCTTAGCTCAAACAGCTGCAAAACCTGTTTTCCCAGCACGGAGACCTTGAGTTCTATAAGATAAAGCCATAAACATGTGTATCCGAGTCTTCTATCAAAAGTTACAGCTATTTATATGAAGTTGTACAAAAACGCTTTCTTTCGCCAAGACAGTGCGTTTCTCACTGTTACATGCATTTGAATGGGGAACTCGACCGAAACAAAGTATAGGTTTTCATTATGTGAATAACTTGGAAATCTTAGCTCAAACAGCTGCAAAACCTGTTTTCCCAGCACGGAGACCTTGAGTTCTATAAGATAAAGCCATAAACATGTGTATCCGAGTCTTCTATCAAAAGTTACAGCTATTTATATGAAGTTGTACAAAAACGCTTTCTTTCGCCAAGACAGTGCGTTTCTCACTGTTACATGCATTTGAATGGGGAACTCGACCGAAACAAAGTATAGGTTTTCATTATGTGAATAACTTGGAAATCTTAGCTCAAACAGCTGCAAAACCTGTTTTCCCAGCACGGAGACCTTGAGTTCTATAAGATAAAGCCATAAACATGTGTATCCGAGTCTTCTATCAAAAGTTACAGCTATTTATATGAAGTTGTACAAAAACGCTTTCTTTCGCCAAGACAGTGCGTTTCTCACTGTTACATGCATTTGAATGGGGAACTCGACCGAAACAAAGTATAGGTTTTCATTATGTGAATAACTTGGAAATCTTAGCTCAAACAGCTGCAAAACCTGTTTTCCCAGCACGGAGACCTTGAGTTCTATAAGATAAAGCCATAAACATGTGTATCCGAGTCTTCTATCAAAAGTTACAGCTATTTATATGAAGTTGTACAAAATAGCTTTCTTTCGCCAAGACAGTGCGTTTCTCACTGTTACATGCATTTGAATGGGGAACTCCACCGAAACAAAGTATAGGTTTTCATTATGTGAATAACTTGGAAATCTTAGCTCAAACAGCTGCAAAACCTGTTTTCCCAGCACGGAGACCTTGAGTTCTATAAGATAAAGCCATAAACATGTGTATCCGAGTCTTCTATCAAAAGTTACAGCTATTTATATGAAGTTGTACAAAAACGCTTTCTTTCGCCAAGACAGTGCGTTTCTCACTGTTACATGCATTTGAATGGGGAACTCGACCGAAACAAAGTATAGGTTTTCATTATGTGAATAACTTGGAAATCTTAGCTCAAACAGCTGCAAAACCTGTTTTCCCAGCACGGAGACCTTGAGTTCTATAAGATAAAGCCATAAACATGTTTGTCTGAGTCTTCTATCAAAAGTTACAGCTATTTATATGAAGTTGTACAAAAACGCTTTCTTTCGCCAAGACAGTGCGTTTCTCACTGTTACATGCATTTGAATGGGGAACTCGACCGAAACAAAGTATAGGTTTTCATTATGTGAATAACTTGGAAATCTTAGCTCAAACAGCTGCAAAACCTGTTTTCCCAGCACGGAGACCTTGAGTTCTATAAGATAAAGCCATAAACATGTGTATCCGAGTCTTCTATCAAAAGTTACAGCTATTTATATGAAGTTGTACAAAAACGCTTTCTTTCGCCAAGACAGTGCGTTTCTCACTGTTACATGCATTTGAATGGGGAACTCGACCGAAACAAAGTATAGGTTTTCATTATGTGAATAACTTGGAAATCTTAGCTCAAACAGCTGCAAAACCTGTTTTCCCAGCACGGAGACCTTGAGTTCTATAAGATAAAGCCATAAACATGTTTGTCTGAGTCTTCTATCAAAAGTTACAGCTATTTATATGAAGTTGTACAAAAACGCTTTCTTTCGCCAAGACAGTGCGTTTCTCACTGTTACATGCATTTGAATGGGGAACTCGACCGAAACAAAGTATAGGTTTTCATTATGTGAATAACTTGGAAATCTTAGCTCAAACAGCTGCAAAACCTGTTTTCCCAGCACGGAGACCTTGAGTTCTATAAGATAAAGCCATAAACATGTGTATCCGAGTCTTCTATCAAAAGTTACAGCTATTTATATGAAGTTGTACAAAAACGCTTTCTTTCGCCAAGACAGTGCGTTTCTCACTGTTACATGCATTTGAATGGGGAACTCGACCGAAACAAAGTATAGGTTTTCATTATGTGAATAACTTGGAAATCTTAGCTCAAACAGCTGCAAAACCTGTTTTCCCAGCACGGAGACCTTGAGTTCTATAAGATAAAGCCATAAACATGTGTATCCGAGTCTTCTATCAAAAGTTACAGCTATTTATATGAAGTTGTACAAAAACGCTTTCTTTCGCCAAGACAGTGCGTTTCTCACTGTTACATGCATTTGAATGGGGAACTCGACCGAAACAAAGTATAGGTTTTCATTATGTGAATAACTTGGAAATCTTAGCTCAAACAGCTGCAAAACCTGTTTTCCCAGCACGGAGACCTTGAGTTCTATAAGATAAAGCCATAAACATGTTTGTCTGAGTCTTCTATCAAAAGTTACAGCTATTTATATGAAGTTGTACAAAATAGCTTTCTTTCGCCAAGACAGTGCGTTTCTCACTGTTACATGCATTTGAATGGGGAACTCGACCGAAACAAAGTATAGGTTTTCATTATGTGAATAACTTGGAAATCTTAGCTCAAACAGCTGCAAAACCTGTTTTCCCAGCACGGAGACCTTGAGTTCTATAAGATAAAGCCATAAACATGTGTATCCGAGTCTTCTATCAAAAGTTACAGCTATTTATATGAAGTTGTACAAAAACGCTTTCTTTCGCCAAGACAGTGCGTTTCTCACTGTTACATGCATTTGAATGGGGAACTCGACCGAAACAAAGTATAGGTTTTCATTATGTGAATAACTTGGAAATCTTAGCTCAAACAGCTGCAAAACCTGTTTTCCCAGCACGGAGACCTTGAGTTCTATAAGATAAAGCCATAAACATGTGTATCCGAGTCTTCTATCAAAAGTTACAGCTATTTATATGAAGTTGTACAAAATAGCTTTCTTTCGCCAAGACAGTGCGTTTCTCACTGTTACATGCATTTGAATGGGGAACTCGACCGAAACAAAGTATAGGTTTTCATTATGTGAATAACTTGGAAATCTTAGCTCAAACAGCTGCAAAACCTGTTTTCCCAGCACGGAGACCTTGAGTTCTATAAGATAAAGCCATAAACATGTGTATCCGAGTCTTCTATCAAAAGTTACAGCTATTTATATGAAGTTGTACAAAAACGCTTTCTTTCGCCAAGACAGTGCGTTTCTCACTGTTACATGCATTTGAATGGGGAACTCGACCGAAACAAAGTATAGGTTTTCATTATGTGAATAACTTGGAAATCTTAGCTCAAACAGCTGCAAAACCTGTTTTCCCAGCACGGAGACCTTGAGTTCTATAAGATAAAGCCATAAACATGTGTATCCGAGTCTTCTATCAAAAGTTACAGCTATTTATATGAAGTTGTACAAAAACGCTTTCTTTCGCCAAGACAGTGCGTTTCTCACTGTTACATGCATTTGAATGGGGAACTCGACCGAAACAAAGTATAGGTTTTCATTATGTGAATAACTTGGAAATCTTAGCTCAAACAGCTGCAAAACCTGTTTTCCCAGCACGGAGACCTTGAGTTCTATAAGATAAAGCCATAAACATGTTTGTCTGAGTCTTCTATCAAAAGTTACAGCTATTTATATGAAGTTGTACAAAATAGCTTTCTTTCGCCAAGACAGTGCGTTTCTCACTGTTACATGCATTTGAATGGGGAACTCGACCGAAACAAAGTATAGGTTTTCATTATGTGAATAACTTGGAAATCTTAGCTCAAACAGCTGCAAAACCTGTTTTCCCAGCACGGAGACCTTGAGTTCTATAAGATAAAGCCATAAACATGTGTATCCGAGTCTTCTATCAAAAGTTACAGCTATTTATATGAAGTTGTACAAAAACGCTTTCTTTCGCCAAGACAGTCCGTTTCTCACTGTTACATGCATTTGAATGGGGAACTCGACCGAAACAAAGTATAGGTTTTCATTATGTGAATAACTTGGAAATCTTAGCTCAAACAGCTGCAAAACCTGTTTTCCCAGCACGGAGACCTTGAGTTCTATAAGATAAAGCCATAAACATGTGTATCCGAGTCTTCTATCAAAAGTTACAGCTATTTATATGAAGTTGTACAAAATAGCTTTCTTTCGCCAAGACAGTGCGTTTCTCACTGTTACATGCATTTGAATGGGGAACTCGACCGAAACAAAGTATAGGTTTTCATTATGTGAATAACTTGGAAATCTTAGCTCAAACAGCTGCAAAACCTGTTTTCCCAGCACGGAGACCTTGAGTTCTATAAGATAAAGCCATAAACATGTGTATCCGAGTCTTCTATCAAAAGTTACAGCTATTTATATGAAGTTGTACAAAAACGCTTTCTTTCGCCAAGACAGTGCGTTTCTCACTGTTACATGCATTTGAATGGGGAACTCGACCGAAACAAAGTATAGGTTTTCATTATGTGAATAACTTGGAAATCTTAGCTCAAACAGCTGCAAAACCTGTTTTCCCAGCACGGAGACCTTGAGTTCTATAAGATAAAGCCATAAACATGTGTATCCGAGTCTTCTATCAAAAGTTACAGCTATTTATATGAAGTTGTACAAAATAGCTTTCTTTCGCCAAGACAGTGCGTTTCTCACTGTTACATGCATTTGAATGGGGAACTCGACCGAAACAAAGTATAGGTTTTCATTATGTGAATAACTTGGAAATCTTAGCTCAAACAGCTGCAAAACCTGTTTTCCCAGCACGGAGACCTTGAGTTCTATAAGATAAAGCCATAAACATGTGTATCCGAGTCTTCTATCAAAAGTTACAGCTATTTATATGAAGTTGTACAAAAACGCTTTCTTTCGCCAAGACAGTGCGTTTCTCACTGTTACATGCATTTGAATGGGGAACTCCACCGAAACAAAGTATAGGTTTTCATTATGTGAATAACTTGGAAATCTTAGCTCAAACAGCTGCAAAACCTGTTTTCCCAGCACGGAGACCTTGAGTTCTATAAGATAAAGCCATAAACATGTGTATCCGAGTCTTCTATCAAAAGTTACAGCTATTTATATGAAGTTGTACAAAATAGCTTTCTTTCGCCAAGACAGTGCGTTTCTCACTGTTACATGCATTTGAATGGGGAACTCCACCGAAAAAAAAAGTATAGGTTTTCATTATGTGAATAACTTGGAAATCTTAGCTCAAACAGCTGCAAAACCTGTTTTCCCAGCACGGAGACCTTGAGTTCTATAAGATAAAGCCATAAACATGTGTATCCGAGTCTTCTATCAAAAGTTACAGCTATTTATATGAAGTTGTATAAAAACGCTTTCTTTCGCCAAGACAGTGCGTTTCTCACTGTTACATGCATTTGAATGGGGAACTCGACCGAAACAAAGTATAGGTTTTCATTATGTGAATAACTTGGAAATCTTAGCTCAAACAGCTGCAAAACCTGTTTTCCCAGCACGGAGACCTTGAGTTCTATAAGATAAAGCCATAAACATGTGTATCCGAGTCTTCTATCAAAAGTTACAGCTATTTATATGAAGTTGTACAAAAACGCTTTCTTTCGCCAAGACAGTGCGTTTCTCACTGTTACATGCATTTGAATGGGGAACTCGACCGAAACAAAGTATAGGTTTTCATTATGTGAATAACTTGGAAATCTTAGCTCAAACAGCTGCAAAACCTGTTTTCCCAGCACGGAGACCTTCAGTTCTATAAGATAAAGCCATAAACATGTGTATCCGAGTCTTCTATCAAAAGTTACAGCTATTTATATGAAGTTGTACAAAAACGCTTTCTTTCGCCAAGACAGTGCGTTTCTCACTGTTACATGCATTTGAATGGGGAACTCGACCGAAACAAAGTATAGGTTTTCATTATGTGAATAACTTGGAAATCTTAGCTCAAACAGCTGCAAAACCTGTTTTCCCAGCACGGAGACCTTGAGTTCTATAAGATAAAGCCATAAACATGTGTATCCGAGTCTTCTATCAAAAGTTACAGCTATTTATATGAAGTTGTACAAAATAGCTTTCTTTCGCCAAGACAGTGCGTTTCTCACTGTTACATGCATTTGAATGGGGAACTCGACCGAAACAAAGTATAGGTTTTCATTATGTGAATAACTTGGAAATCTTAGCTCAAACAGCTGCAAAACCTGTTTTCCCAGCACGGAGACCTTGAGTTCTATAAGATAAAGCCATAAACATGTGTATCCGAGTCTTCTATCAAAAGTTACAGCTATTTATATGAAGTTGTACAAAAACGCTTTATTTCGCCAAGACAGTGCGTTTCTCACTGTTACATGCATTTGAATGGGAAACTCGCCTGAAACAAAGTATAGGTTTTCATTATGTGAATAATTTTAAAATCTTAGCTCAAACGGCTGCAAAACCTGTTCTGTTTGCCCAGCACGGGGATATTGAGTTCTATAAGATAAAGCCATAAACATGTTTGTCTGAGTCTTCTATCAAAAGTTACAGCGATTTATATGAAGTTGTTCAAAAACGCTTTATTTCGCCAAGACAATGCGTTTCTCACTGTTACATGCATTTGAATGGGAAACTCGCCTGAAACAAAGTATAGGTTTTCATTATGTGAATCATTTTAAAATCTTAGCTCAAACGGCTGCAAAACCTGTTTGCCCAGCACGGGATATTGAGTTCTATAAGATAAAGCCATAAACATGTTTGTCTGAGTCTTCTATCAAAAGTTACAGCGATTTATATGAAGTTGTTCAAAAACGCTTTATTTCGCCAAGACAATGCGTTTCTCACTGTTACATGAATTTGAATCGGAAACTCGCCTGAAACAAAGTATAGGTTTTCATTATGTGAATAATTTTAAAATCTCAGCTCAAACGGCTGCAAAACCTGTTTGCCCAGCACGGGGATATTGAGTTCTATAAGATAAAGCCATAAACATGTTTGTCTGAGTCTTCTATCAAAAGTTACAGCGATTTATATGAAGTTGTTCAAAAACGCTTTATTTCGCCAAGACAATGCGTTTCTCACTGTTACATGCATTTGAATGGGAAACTCGCCTGAAACAAAGTATAGGTTTTCATTATGTGAATCATTTTAAAATCTTAGCTCAAACGGCTGCAAAACCTGTTTTCCCAGCACGGAGACCTTGAGTTCTATAAGATAAAGCCATAAACATGTGTATCCGAGTCTTCTATCAAAAGTTACAGCTATTTATATGAAGTTGTACAAAAACGCTTTCTTTCGCCAAGACAGTGCGTTTCTCACTGTTACATGCATTTGAATGGGGAACTCGACCGAAACAAAGTATAGGTTTTCATTATGTGTATAACTTGACAATCTTAGCTCAAACAGCTGCAAATCCTGTTTTCCCAGCACGGGGACCTTGAGTTCTATAAGATAAAGCCATAAACATGTTTGTCTGAGTCTTCTATCAAAAGTTACAGCTATTTATATGAAGTTGTACAAAAACGCTTTCTTTCGCCAAGACAGTGCGTTTCTCACTGTTACATGCATTTGAATGGGGAACTCGACCGAAACAAAGTATAGGTTTTCATTATGTGTATAACTTGAAAATCTTAGCTCAAACAGCTGCAAAACCTGTTTTCCCAGCACGGGGACCTTGAGTTCTATAAGATAAAGCCATAAACATGTTTGTCTGAGTCTTCTATCAAAAGTTACAGCTATTTATATGAAGTTGTACAAAAACGCTTTATTTCGCCAAGACAATGCGTTTCTCACTGTTACATGCATTTGAATGGGAAACTCGCCTGAAACAAAGTATAGGTTTTCATTATGTGAATAATTTTAAAATCTTAGCTCAAACGGCTGCAAAACCTGTTTGGCCAGCACGGGGATATTGAGTTCTATAAGATAAAGCCATAAACATGTTTGTCTGAGTCTTCTATCAAAAGTTACAGCGATTTATATGAAGTGGTTGAAAATCGCTTTATTTCGCCAAGACAGTGTGTTTCTCACTGTTACATGCATTTGAATGGGAAACTCACCCGAGACAAAGTATAGGTTTTCATTATGTGAATAATTTTAAAATCTTAGCTCAAACGGCTGCAAAACCTGTTTGCCCAGCACGGGGATATTGAGTTCTATAAGATAAAGCCATAAACATGTTTGTCTGAGTCTTCTATCAAAAGTTACAGCGATTTATATGAAGTTGTTCAAAAACGCTTTATTTCGCCAAGACAATGCGTTTCTCACTGTTACATGCATTTGAATGGGAAACTCGCCTGAAACAAAGTATAGGTTTTCATTATGTGAATCATTTTAAAATCTTAGCTCAAACGGCTGCAAAACCTGTTTTCCCAGCACGGAGACCTTGAGTTCTATAAGATAAAGCCATAAACATGTGTATCCGAGTCTTCTATCAAAAGTTACAGCTATTTATATGAAGTTGTACAAAAACGCTTTCTTTCGCCAAGACAGTGCGTTTCTCACTGTTACATGCATTTGAATGGGGAACTCGACCGAAACAAAGTATAGGTTTTCATTATGTGTATAACTTGAAAATCTTAGCTCAAACAGCTGCAAATCCTGTTTTCCCAGCACGGGAACCTTGAGTTCTATAAGATAAAGCCATAAACATGTTTGTCTGAGTCTTCTATCAAAAGTTACAGCTATTTATATGAAGTTGTACAAAAACGCTTTCTTTCGCCAAGACAATGCGTTTCTCACTGTTACATGCATTTGAATGGGAAACTCGCCTGAAACAAAGTATAGGTTTTCATTATGTGAATAATTTTAAAATCTTAGCTCAAACGGCTGCAAAACCTGTTCTGTTTGCCCAGCACGGGGATATTAAGTTCTATAAGATAAAGCCATAAACATGGTTGTCTGAGTCTTCTATCAAAAGTTACAGCGATTTATATGAAGTGGTTGAAAATCGCTTTATTTCGCCAAGACAGTGTGTTTCTCACTGTTACATGCATTTGAATGGGAAACTCACCCGAGACAAAGTATAGGTTTTCATTATGTGAATAATTTTAAAATCTTAGCTCAAACGGCTGCAAAACCTGTTCTGTTTGCCCAGCACGGGATATTGAGTTCTATAAGATAAAGCCATAAACATGTTTGTCTGAGTCTTCTATCAAAAGTTACAGCGATTTATATGAAGTTGTTCAAAAACGCTTTATTTCGCCAAGACAATGCGTTTCTCACTGTTACATGAATTTGAATGGGAAACTCGCCTGAAACAAAGTATAGGTTTTCATTATGTGAATCATTTTAAAATCTTAGCTCAAACGGCTGCAAAACCTGTTTGCCCAGCACGGGGATATTGAGTTCTATAAGATAAAGCCATAAACATGTTTGTCTGAGTCTTCTATCAAAAGTTACAGCGATTTATATGAAGTTGTTCAAAAACGCTTTATTTCGCCAAGACAATGCGTTTCTCACTGTTACATGCATTTGAATGGGGAACTCGACCGAAACAAAGTATAGGTTTTCATTATGTGAATAACTTGGAAATCTTAGCTCAAACAGCTGCAAAACCTGTTTTCCCAGCACGGAGACCTTGAGTTCTATAAGATAAAGCCATAAACATGTGTATCCGAGTCTTCTATCAAAAGTTACAGCTATTTATATGAAGTTGTACAAAATAGCTTTCTTTCGCCAAGACAGTGCGTTTCTCACTGTTACATGCATTTGAATGGGGAACTCGACCGAAACAAA
Organism: Aulonocara stuartgranti; assembly: GCF_965226115.1. Classification (NCBI taxonomy): domain Eukaryota; kingdom Metazoa; phylum Chordata; class Actinopteri; order Cichliformes; family Cichlidae; genus Aulonocara; species Aulonocara stuartgranti. The sequence goes on along the minus strand of NC_138952.1, from coordinate 34,258,860 downwards.
GTATAGGTTTTCATTATGTGAATAACTTGGAAATCTTAGCTCAAACAGCTGCAAAACCTGTTTTCCCAGCACGGAGACCTTGAGTTCTATAAGATAAAGCCATAAACATGTGTATCCGAGTCTTCTATCAAAAGTTACAGCTATTTATATGAAGTTGTACAAAATAGCTTTCTTTCGCCAAGACAGTGCGTTTCTCACTGTTACATGCATTTGAATGGGGAACTCGACCGAAACAAAGTATAGGTTTTCATTATGTGAATAACTTGGAAATCTTAGCTCAAACAGCTGCAAAACCTGTTTTCCCAGCACGGGAACCTTGAGTTCTATAAGATAAAGCCATAAACATGTGTATCCGAGTCTTCTATCAAAAGTTACAGCTATTTATATGAAGTTGTACAAAAACGCTTTCGTTCGCCAAGACAGTGCGTTTCTCACTGTTACATGCATTTGAATGGGGAACTCGACCGAAACAAAGTATAGGTTTTCATTATGTGAATAACTTGGAAATCTTAGCTCAAACAGCTGCAAAACCTGTTTTCCCAGCACGGAGACCTTGAGTTCTATAAGATAAAGCCATAAACATGTTTGTCTGAGTCTTCTATCAAAAGTTACAGCTATTTATATGAAGTTGTACAAAATAGCTTTCTTTCGCCAAGACAGTGCGTTTCTCACTGTTACATGCATTTGAATGGGGAACTCGACCGAAACAAAGTATAGGTTTTCATTATGTGAATAACTTGGAAATCTTAGCTCAAACAGCTGCAAAACCTGTTTTCCCAGCACGGAGACCTTGAGTTCTATAAGATAAAGCCATAAACATGTGTATCCGAGTCTTCTATCAAAAGTTACAGCTATTTATATGAAGTTGTACAAAAACGCTTTCTTTCGCCAAGACAGTGCGTTTCTCACTGTTACATGCATTTGAATGGGGAACTCGACCGAAACAAAGTATAGGTTTTCATTATGTGAATAACTTGGAAATCTTAGCTCAAACAGCTGCAAAACCTGTTTTCCCAGCACGGAGACCTTGAGTTCTATAAGATAAAGCCATAAACATGTGTATCCGAGTCTTCTATCAAAAGTTACAGCTATTTATATGAAGTTGTACAAAATAGCTTTCTTTCGCCAAGACAGTGCGTTTCTCACTGTTACATGCATTTGAATGGGGAACTCGACCGAAACAAAGTATAGGTTTTCATTATGTGAATAACTTGGAAATCTTAGCTCAAACAGCTGCAAAACCTGTTTTCCCAGCACGGAGACCTTGAGTTCTATAAGATAAAGCCATAAACATGTGTATCCGAGTCTTCTATCAAAAGTTACAGCTATTTATATGAAGTTGTACAAAAACGCTTTCTTTCGCCAAGACAGTGCGTTTCTCACTGTTACATGCATTTGAATGGGGAACTCGACCGAAACAAAGTATAGGTTTTCATTATGTGAATAACTTGGAAATCTTAGCTCAAACAGCTGCAAAACCTGTTTTCCCAGCACGGAGACCTTGAGTTCTATAAGATAAAGCCATAAACATGTGTATCCGAGTCTTCTATCAAAAGTTACAGCTATTTATATGAAGTTGTACAAAAACGCTTTCTTTCGCCAAGACAGTGCGTTTCTCACTGTTACATGCATTTGAATGGGAAACTCGCCTGAAACAAAGTATAGGTTTTCATTATGTGAATCATTTTAAAATCTTAGCTCAAACGGCTGCAAAACCTGTTTGCCCAGCACGGGGATATTGAGTTCTATAAGATAAAGCCATAAACATGTTTGTCTGAGTCTTCTATCAAAAGTTACAGCGATTTATATGAAGTTGTTCAAAAACGCTTTATTTCGCCAAGACAATGCGTTTCTCACTGTTACATGCATTTGAATGGGGAACTCGACCGAAACAAAGTATAGGTTTTCATTATGTGTATAACTTGAAAATCTTAGCTCAAACAGCTGCAAATCATGTTTTCCCAGCACGGGGACCTTGAGTTCTATAAGATAAAGCCATAAACATGTGTATCCGAGTCTTCTATCAAAAGTTACAGCTATTTATATGAAGTTGTACAAAATAGCTTTCTTTCGCCAAGACAGTGCGTTTCTCACTGTTACATGCATTTGAATGGGGAACTCGACCGAAACAAAGTATAGGTTTTCATTATGTGAATAACTTGGAAATCTTAGCTCAAACAGCTGCAAAACCTGTTTTCCCAGCACGGGAACCTTGAGTTCTATAAGATAAAGCCATAAACATGTGTATCCGAGTCTTCTATCAAAAGTTACAGCTATTTATATGAAGTTGTACAAAAACGCTTTCGTTCGCCAAGACAGTGCGTTTCTCACTGTTACATGCATTTGAATGGGGAACTCGACCGAAACAAAGTATAGGTTTTCATTATGTGAATAACTTGGAAATCTTAGCTCAAACAGCTGCAAAACCTGTTTGCCCAGCACGGAGACCTTGAGTTCTATAAGATAAAGCCATAAACATGTGTATCCGAGTCTTCTATCAAAAGTTACAGCTATTTATATGAAGTTGTACAAAAACGCTTTCTTTCGCCAAGACAGTGCGTTTCTCACTGTTACATGCATTTGAATGGGGAACTCGACCGAAACAAAGTATAGGTTTTCATTATGTGAATAACTTGGAAATCTTAGCTCAAACAGCTGCAAAACCTGTTTTCCCAGCACGGAGACCTTGAGTTCTATAAGATAAAGCCATAAACATGTTTGTCTGAGTCTTCTATCAAAAGTTACAGCTATTTATATGAAGTTGTACAAAATAGCTTTCTTTCGCCAAGACAGTGCGTTTCTCACTGTTACATGCATTTGAATGGGGAACTCGACCGAAACAAAGTATAGGTTTTCATTATGTGAATAACTTGGAAATCTTAGCTCAAACAGCTGCAAAACCTGTTTTCCCAGCACGGAGACCTTGAGTTCTATAAGATAAAGCCATAAACATGTGTATCCGAGTCTTCTATCAAAAGTTACAGCTATTTATATGAAGTTGTACAAAAACGCTTTCTTTCGCCAAGACAGTGCGTTTCTCACTGTTACATGCATTTGAATGGGGAACTCGACCGAAACAAAGTATAGGTTTTCATTATGTGTATAACTTGAAAATCTTAGCTCAAACAGCTGCAAATCCTGTTTTCCCAGCACGGGGACCTTGAGTTCTATAAGATAAAGCCATAAACATGTTTGTCTGAGTCTTCTATCAAAAGTTACAGCTATTTATATGAAGTTGTACAAAAACGCTTTATTTCGCCAAGACAATGCGTTTCTCACTGTTACATGCATTTGAATGGGAAACTCGCCTGAAACAAAGTATAGGTTTTCATAATGTGAATAATTTTAAAATCTTAGCTCAAACGGCTGCAAAACCTGTTTGCCCAGCACGGGGATATTGAGTTCTATAAGATAAAGCCATAAACATGGTTGTCTGAGTCTTCTATCAAAAGTTACAGCGATTTATATGAAGTGGTTGAAAATCGCTTTATTTCGCCAAGACAGTGTGTTTCTCACTGTTACATGCATTTGAATGGGAAACTCACCCGAGACAAAGTATAGGTTTTCATTATGTGAATAATTTTAAAATCTTAGCTCAAACAGCTGCAAAACCTGTTTGCCCAGCACGAGGATATTGAGTTCTATAAGATAAAGCCATAAACATGGTTGTCTGAGTCTTCTATCAAAAGTTACAGCGATTTATATGAAGTTGTTCAAAAACGCTTTATTTCACCAAGACAATGCGTTTCTCACTGTTACATGCATTTGAATGGGAAACTCGCCTGAAACAAAGTATAGGTTTTCATTATGTGAATAATTTTAAAATCTTAGCTCAAACGGCTGCAAAACCTGTTTGCCCAGCACGGGGATATTGAGTTCTATAAGATAAAGCCATAAACATGGTTGTCTGAGTCTTCTATCAAAAGTTACAGCGATTTATATGAAGTGGTTGAAAATCGCTTTATTTCGCCAAGACGGTGTGTTTCTCACTGTTACATGCATTTGAATGGGAAACTCACCCGAGACAAAGTATAGGTTTTCATTATGTGAATAATTTTAAAATCTTAGCTCAAACAGCTGCAAAACCTGTTCTGTTTGCCCAGCACGGGGATATTGAGTTCTATAAGATAAAGCCATAAACATGTTTGTCTGAGTCTTCTATCAAAAGTTACAGCGATTTATATGAAGTGGTTGAAAATCGCTTTATTTCGCCAAGACAGTGTGTTTCTCACTGTTACATGCATTTGAATGGGAAACTCACCCGAGACAAAGTATAGGTTTTCATTATGTGAATAATTTTAAAATCTTAGCTCAAACAGCTGCAAAACCTGTTTGCCCAGCACGGGGATATTGAGTTCTATAAGATAAAGCCATAAACATGGTTGTCTGAGTCTTCTATCAAAAGTTACAGCGATTTATATGAAGTTGTTCAAAAACGCTTTATTTCACCAAGACAATGCGTTTCTCACTGTTACATGCATTTGAATGGGAAACTCGCCTGAAACAAAGTATAGGTTTTCATTATGTGAATAATTTTAAAATCTTAGCTCAAACGGCTGCAAAACCTGTTTGCCCAGCACGGGGATATTGAGTTCTATAAGATAAAGCCATAAACATGGTTGTCTGAGTCTTCTATCAAAAGTTACAGCGATTTATATGAAGTGGTTGAAAATCGCTTTATTTCGCCAAGACAGTGTGTTTCTCACTGTTACATGCATTTGAATGGGAAACTCACCCGAGACAAAGTATAGGTTTTCATTATGTGAATAATTTTAAAATCTTAGCTCAAACAGCTGCAAAACCTGTTCTGTTTGCCCAGCACGGGGATATTGAGTTCTATAAGATAAAGCCATAAACATGTTTGTCTGAGTCTTCTATCAAAAGTTACAGCGATTTATATGAAGTTGTTCAAAAACGCTTTATTTCGCCAAGACAATGCGTTTCTCACTGTTACATGCATTTGAATGGGAAACTCGCCTGAAACAAAGTATAGGTTTTCATTATGTGAATCATTTTAAAATCTTAGCTCAAACGGCTGCAAAACCTGTTTTCCCAGCACGGAGACCTTGAGTTCTATAAGATAAAGCCATAAACATGTGTATCCGAGTCTTCTATCAAAAGTTACAGCTATTTATATGAAGTTGTACAAAAACGCTTTCTTTCGCCAAGACAGTGCGTTTCTCACTGTTACATGCATTTGAATGGGGAACTCGACCGAAACAAAGTATAGGTTTTCATTATGTGAATAACTTGGAAATCTTAGCTCAAACAGCTGCAAAACCTGTTTTCCCAGCACGGAGACCTTGAGTTCTATAAGATAAAGCCATAAACATGTGTATCCGAGTCTTCTATCAAAAGTTACAGCTATTTATATGAAGTTGTACAAAAACGCTTTCTTTCGCCAAGACAGTGCGTTTCTCACTGTTACATGCATTTGAATGGGGAACTCGACCGAAACAAAGTATAGGTTTTCATTATGTGTATAACTTGAAAATCTTAGCTCAAACAGCTGCAAAACCTTTTTGCCCAGCACGGGGACCTTGAGTTCTATAAGATAAAGCCATAAACATGTTTGTCTGAGTCTTCTATCAAAAGTTACAGCTATTTATATGAAGTTGTACAAAAACGCTTTATTTCGCCAAGACAGTGCGTTTCTCACTGTTACATGCATTTGAATGGGGAACTCGACCGAAACAAAGTATAGGTTTTCATTATGTGAATAACTTGGAAATCTTAGCTCAAACAGCTGCAAAACCTGTTTTCCCAGCACGGAGACCTTGAGTTCTATAAGATAAAGCCATAAACATGTGTATCCGAGTCTTCTATCAAAAGTTACAGCTATTTATATGAAGTTGTACAAAAACGCTTTCTTTCGCCAAGACAGTGCGTTTCTCACTGTTACATGCATTTGAATGGGGAACTCGACCGAAACAAAGTATAGGTTTTCATTATGTGTATAACTTGAAAATCTTAGCTCAAACAGCTGCAAAACATTTTTGCCCAGCACGGGGATATTGAATTCTATAAGATAACGCCATGAATACGTATATCTGAATCTTCTATCAAAAGTTACACCGATTTATATGAAGTTGTGCAAAAACGCTTTATTTCGCCAAGACAGTGCGTTTCTGACGATTACATGCATTTGAATGGGGAACTTGCACGAAACAAAGTATAGGTTTTCATTATGTGAATAACTTGAAAATCTTAGCTCAAACAGCTGCAAAACCCGTTTGCCCAGCACGGGGATATTGAACTCTATAAGATAAAGCCATAAACATGTATTTCTGAGTCTTCTATCAAAAGTTACAGCTGTCTTTATGAAGACCATGAAAAACGCTTTATTTCACCACGTTAGTGCGTTTCTCACTGTTACATACATTTGAATGGGGAACTCGACCGAAACAAAGTATAGGTTTTCATTATGTGAATAACTTGAAAATCTTAGCTCAAACAGCTGCAAAACCTTTTTGCCCAGCACGGGGATATTGAATTCTATAAGATAAAGCCATAAATATGTGAGTCTGAATCTTCTATCAAAAGTTACACCGATTTATATGAAGTTGTGCAAAAATGCTTTATTTTGTCAAGACAGTGCGTTTCTGACTATTACATGCATTTGAATGGCGTTCTCGAACGACACAAAGTATAGGTTTTCATTATGTGAATAACTTAAAAATCTTAGCTCAAACAGCTGCAAAACCTGTTTGCCCAGCACGGGGATATTGAATTCTATAAGATAAAGCCATAAACATGTATTTCTGAGTCTTCTATCAAAAGTTACAGCTGTCTTTATGAAGACCAAGAAAAACGCTTTATTTCACCACGTTAGTTCGTTTCTGACGATTACATGCATTTGAATGGGGAACTCGCAAGAAACAAAGTATAGGTTTTCATTATGTGAATAACTTGAAAATCTTAGCTCAAACAGCTGCAAAGTCTTCTATCAAAAGTTACAGCTGTCTTTAAGAAGACCATGAAAAACGCTTTATTTCACCAAGACAGTGCGTTTCTCGCTATTACATGCATTTGAATGGGGAACTAGCCTGAAACAAAGTATAGGTTTTCATTATGTGAATAACTTGAAAATCTTAGCTCAAACAGCTGCAAAACCTGTTTGCCCAGCACGGGGATATTGAATTCTATAAGATAAAGCCATGAATACGTATATCTGAATCTTCTATCAAAAGTTACACCCATTTATATGAAGTTGTGCAAAAACGCTTTATTTCGCCAAGACAGTGCGTTTCTGACGATTACATGCATTTGAATGGGGAACTCGCCTGAAACAAAGTATAGGTATTCATTATGTGAATAACTTGAAAATCTTAGCTCACACAGCTGCAAAACCTGTTTTCCCAGCACGGAGACCTTCAGTTCTATAAGATAAAGCCATAAACATGTGTATCCGAGTCTTCTATCAAAAGTTACAGCTATTTATATGAAGTTGTACAAAATAGCTTTCTTTCGCCAAGACAGTGCGTTTCTCACTGTTACATGCATTTGAATGGGGAACTCGACCGAAACAAAGTATAGGTTTTCATTATGTGAATAACTTGAAAATCTTAGCTCAAACAGCTGCAAAACCTTTTTGCCCAGCACGGGGATATTGAATTCTATAAGATAAAGCCATAAATATGTGAGTCTGAATCTTCTATCAAAAGTTACACCGATTTATATGAAGTTGTGCAAAAATGCTTTATTTTGTCAAGACAGTGCGTTTCTGACTATTACATGCATTTGAATGGCGTTCTCGAACGACACAAAGTATAGGTTTTCATTATGTGAATAACTTAAAAATCTTAGCTCAAACAGCTGCAAAACCTGTTTGCCCAGCACGGGGATATTGAATTCTATAAGATAAAGCCATAAACATGTATTTCTGAGTCTTCTATCAAAAGTTACAGCTGTCTTTATGAAGACCAAGAAAAACGCTTTATTTCACCACGTTAGTTCGTTTCTGACGATTACATGCATTTGAATGGGGAACTCGCAAGAAACAAAGTATAGGTTTTCATTATGTGAATAACTTGAAAATCTTAGCTCAAACAGCTGCAAAGTCTTCTATCAAAAGTTACAGCTGTCTTTAAGAAGACCATGAAAAACGCTTTATTTCACCAAGACAGTGCGTTTCTCGCTATTACATGCATTTGAATGGGGAACTAGCCTGAAACAAAGTATAGGTTTTCATTATGTGTATAACTTGAAAATCTTAGCTCAAACAGCTGCAAAACCTGTTTGCCCAGCACGGGGATATTGAATTCTATAAGATAAAGCCATGAATACGTATATCTGAATCTTCTATCAAAAGTTACACCCATTTATATGAAGTTGTGCAAAAACGCTTTATTTCGCCAAGACAGTGCGTTTCTGACGATTACATGCATTTGAATGGGGAACTCGCCTGAAACAAAGTATAGGTATTCATTATGTGAATAACTTGAAAATCTTAGCTCACACAGCTGCAAAACCTGTTTTCCCAGCACGGAGACCTTGAGTTCTATAAGATAAAGCCATAAACATGTGTATCCGAGTCTTCTATCAAAAGTTACAGCTGTCTTTATGAAGACCATGAAAAAGGCTTTATTTCACCACGTTAGTACATGCATTTGAATGGAGTTCTCGCCCGACACAAAGTATAGGTTTTCATTATGTGAATAACTTGAAAATCTTAGCTCACACAGCTTTAAAACCTGTTTGCCCAGCACGGGGATATTGGAGTCTAGAAGATAAAGCCATAAATATGTATTTTTGAGTCTTCTATCAAAAGTTACAGCTGTCTTTATGAAGACCAAGAAAAAACGCTTTATTTCACCACGTTAGTGCGTTTCTCACTGTTACATGCATTTGAATGGGGAACTCGCACGAAACAAAGTATAGGTTTTCATTATGTGAATAACTGGAAAATCTTAGCTCGAACAGCTGCAAAACCCGTTTGCCCAGCACGGTGATATTGACGTCTAGAAGATAAAGCCATAAATATGTATTTCTGAGTCTTCTCTCAAAAGTTACAGCTGTCTTTAAGAAGACCATGAAAAACGCTTTATTTCACCAAGACAGTGCGTTTCTCGCTATTACATGCATTTGAATGGGGAACTCGCACGAAACAAAGTATAGGTTTTCATTATGTGAATAACTGGAAAATCTTAGCTCGAACAGCTGCAAAACCCGTTTGCCCAGCACGGGGATATTGAATTCTATAAGATAAAGCCATGAATACGTATATCTGAATCTTCTATCAAAGGTTACACCCATTTATATGAAGTTGTGCAAAAACGCTTTATTTCGCCAAGACAGTGCGTTTCTGACAATTACATGCATTTGAATGGGGAACTCGCCTGAAACAAAGTATAGGTTTTCATTATGTGAATCACTTGAAAATCTTAGCTCAAACAGCTGCAAAACATTTTTACCCAGCACGGGGAAATTGAATTCTATAAGATAAAGCCATAAATATGTATTTCTGGCTTTAAGTTACAGCTGTCTTTATGAAGACCATGAAAAAGGCTTTATTTCACCACGTTAGTGCGTTTCTGACGATTACATGCATTTGAATGGGGAACTCGCACGAAACAAAGTATAGGTTTTCATTATGTGAATAACTTGAAAATCTTAGCTCAAACAGCTGCAAAACCTGTTTGCCCAGCACGGGGATATTGAATTCTATAAGATAAAGCCATGAATACGTATATCTGAATCTTCTATCAAAAGTTACACCCATTTATATGAAGTTGATGAAAAACGCTTTATTTCGCCAAGACAGTGCGTTTCTCACTGTTACATGCATTTGAATGGGGAACTCGCCTGAAACAAAGTATTGGTTTTCATTATGTGAATAACTTGAAAATCTTAGCTCAAACAGCTGCAAAACCTTTTTGCCCAGCACGGGGATATTGAATTCTATAAGATAAAGCCATAAATATGTATTTCTGAGTCTTCTATCAAACGTTACAGCTGTCTTTATTAAGACCAAGAAAAACGCTTTATTCACCACGTTAGTGCGTTTCTGACGATTACATGCATTTGAATGGGGAACTCGCACGAAACAAAGTATAGGTTTTCATTATGTGAATAACTTGAAAATCTTAGCTCAAACAGCTGCAAAACCTGTTTGCCCAGCACGGGGATATTGAATTCTATAAGATAAAGCCATAAATATGTATTTCTGAGTCTTCTATCAAAGGTTACAGCTATTTATATTAAGTTGTGAAAAAACGCTTTATTTCACCAAGACAGTGCGTTTCTGACTGTTACATGCATTTGAATGGGGAACTCGCACGAAACAAAGTATAGGTTTTCATTATGTGAAAAACTTGAAAATCTTAGCTCACACACAGCTGCAAAAACCGCTTGTTCAACACGGGGATATTGAATTCTATCACGCAAATGCATTTGAATGGCGTTCTCGCCCGAAACAAAGTCGGGGATATTGAATTCTATAAGATAAAGTCATAAATATGTATTTCTGAGTCTTCTATCAAAAGTTACAGCTGTCTTTATGAAGACCATGAAAAAGGCTTTATTTCACCACGTTAGTGCGTTTCTCGCTATTACATGCATTTGAATGGAGTTCTCGCCCGACACAAAGTATAGGTTTTCATTATGTGAATAACTTGAAAATCTTAGCTCGAACAGCTGCAAAAACCGTTTACTCAACACAGGGATATTGAATTCTATCAGGCAAAGCCATAAATATGTATTTCTGAGTCTTCTATCAAAAGTTACACCGATTTATATGAAGTTGTGCAAAAACGCTTTATTTCGCCAAGACAGTGCGTTTCTCGCTATTACATGCATTTGAATGGAGTTCTCGCCCGACACAAAGTATAGGTTTTCATTATGTGAATAACTTGAAAATCTTAGCTCAAACAGCTGCAAAACCTTTTTGCCCTGCACAGGGATATTGAAGTCTATAAGATGAAGCCATGAACATGTGAGTCTGAATCTTCTATCAAAAGTTACAGCTATTTATATGAAGTTGTGCAAAAACGCTTTATTTCGCCAAGACAGTGCGTTTCTGACTGTTACATGCATTTGAATGGGGAACTCGCACGAAACAAAGTATAGGTTTTCATTATGTGAAAAACTTGAAAATCTTAGCTCACACACAGCTGCAAAAACCGCTTGTTCAACACGGGGATATTGAATTCTATCACGCAAATGCATTTGAATGGCGTTCTCGCCCGAAACAAAGTCGGGGATATTGAATTCTATAAGATAAAGTCATAAATATGTATTTCTGAGTCTTCTATCAAAAGTTACAGCTGTCTTTATGAAGACCATGAAAAAGGCTTTATTTCACCACGTTAGTGCGTTTCTCGCTATTACATGCATTTGAATGGAGTTCTCGCCCGACACAAAGTATAGGTTTTCATTATGTGAATAACTTGAAAATCTTAGCTCAAACAGCTGCAAAACCTTTTTGCCCTGCACAAGGATATTGAATTCCATAAGATAAAGCCATGAATACGTATATCTGAATCTTCTATCAAAAGTTAAACCCATTTATATCAAGTTGTGCAAAAACGCTTTATTTCGCCAAGACAGTGCGTTTCTCGCTATTACATGCATTTGAATGGCGTTCTCGCACGACACAAAGTATAGGTATTCATTTTGTGAATAACTTGAAAATCTTAGCTCAAACAGCTGCAAAACCTGTTTGCCCAGCACGGGGATATTGAATTCTATAAGATGAAGCCATGAACATGTGAGTCTGAATCTTCTATCAAAAGTTACACCCATTTATATGAAGTTGTGCAAAAACGCTTTATTTCGCCAAGACAGTGCGTTTCTGACGATTACATGCATTTGAATGGGGAACTCGCACGAAACAAAGTATAGGTTTTCATTATGTGAATAACTTGAAAATCTTAGCTCACACAGCTTTAAAAAGTACCTGAGCAGATTTCATCTCAAGTAAGCAATTAAAGTAAGCGTTTGTTCATCTGTTCTGCCACTTAAAGAGCATTTAAGGACGTCTTTCGAGTGTCCAGTTGAATTAATTCTACTGGCTCCCCTGGTCCTTTGTTATTATAGACATATTTTTCATGTTCATACAGCTGTTTAGTAAATTCTATCTATTTAGTAATATCCGTCAGCTATAAAATGTAATATAAATATAAAAAATATCCAAATATCTCCTGCCCTTTCTATTTTAATGATGTAAGTCTGTTATCGTGTAACATATCAATGAGATGCTGTACAGTACAATCCTACTGACGCAGCAGAGGGATAACGACGGCTATTCAACATTTGAGCTGCATGACACAGACAAAGTGACTAAATCATCTTTTTTGTGGTTTATTGTCTTCAAACCAGCAGACAAAGCTGATGGCAGAAGATGTCGGAGAAGAACTTCAGGCCATGTACTGAAAAGGTATTTTTTTCTTGTTATCAAAAGACATTTGGAGTGAGGGCTTCTACAACTGGTTGTGCTAAAGTAAAGCTTACAGTCTAAGAAATCACAGTGTTGATATTCAGCACAAAGAGAAAAAAAATTATTTACAATCATAGTTTTATAAATTCTGACTGTAAACATCTTTTACAGCTTTGATATTGTTTGACACTAGATATCAGGTTTAATTTAAAGGTTTCTGTGTCCCAATGAGCCATTTACACTGACCAGTGTTTCACTTTAACTGTAACACATTCATTATTTAGTTCCAACATTTCTAAGAGAAATAACTGAATGTAAAAAATGGCAGCCCTCAGGCCAGGTTTAATTGATAGAGATATATGCATGCATTATGAAATTTATGTATCCCATATAATTGTTATTCATCTAATCATGGCATACCCACCCCTTCCTCCCTAGTTAACTGCAACCCAAAAGAACTAGTGGGGCTATTTGCACACTCACAACCAGTGTAGGGTAAAAAGAGCCACCAAAAAGCTGTCAGCCACAGATGTGCTAGAAGAGTCAGAAACTCTACTTATGGAGAAACTTTCTAAGTCTAACAGGGGACAGGAACTCCTGCCCAAATAACATGATATAACCCCACATACAGCCCAGCCATAAACTGAACCAAGTCATTTAGTTAAAGACAGCATTGGGACCAAATCCCTGTACCAACCTGGCATTTCTTCCTCCTGAATTAAATGAATGAATGGATGAAAGTTAAATGACTACAAATGTAAAGCCACTAGTTCCCACACTGGAATTCCCTGACACTGTGTGTTAACCATATTTAGCTTGTATCAACAGTTGTAACAGGCTAAGCCACTTGAGACACTGCATTGAATTTGTTCCTGTCTTAATGATTTCAGCTGACTGGTTTCAGCTCAGATGTTCTTCCTTTCAGTAGATCAAATCAGCTCGTGCTCCTTCTGCTTCCAATTTAATGGCAAGAAGAAGAAGAAGAAGAAGAAGAAGAAGAAGAAGAAGAAGAATGTTCAGCGAAGTGGCATTCATGGTCTCAGTGAACAGTCATGGTCACACACTGCATGTGGTTTTAAAAGCAACATGTCTGTTCACTACAACGATCGAGATGTGTAATATTAGTGCAGCTACGGTTTGTTTTTGAACATCAGTTCTGTTTTCTACTTTGATCACTTAGACCAAAAAAGTGTTGTTTTCAGATTCTTTCTTTTAAATCTATAAAGCACCTGCTCATTTTTTATTACAATTAGTTTCACATAAATGTTAGTGTTTCCTGTATGATCTTTTAATGCTTACACTACACTGTACATGTCTACATTAGAGACATTTCTGTTACCTGTTTCTGTTGACTCAGAGTTGTGAAATGTTCTTTTATTTGATACACAATATGAAGTTCATAATTTTCTTACAAATAAAACTCTAATGACAAACATGAACAGCTGTGCTTATTTCTGAGACATGAGTTTTTGAATGTGTGCATCTGTATGCTGAAACTGTAATGGTGAACCTGAGGTGATGGTCAACAGAAGGCAAATATATATCAATATAAAACAATATTGAAGTAATGTCTTTACCCTCTGCAGCGTGTGGACGCTGTGCACACAATCACCTTATTTACTGCAGTAAACATGCACCGCTAGCTCACGGGACTGACTGTCTCCATAGTTACATCGTATATTATTAGCTATGTAAACAGCTTCCAAAGATACCGCCATAGCTCTCTGTAGCTGTAACACTTTCACACTTTGCAAATCATTTCACGTTTTTGATAGTTATGAAGACAGAATATGTTTTTAAGGTCATGCTAGGCGGTTGCTATGGTGGTTGCTGTGGACTTGGCTGGACCGCGTCCGATTCCTGTTATTAGCTGTCCGCCGTAGGAAGGCTGCGTTCCATTTACAAGTAGTGACAGTCTGCCGTAACTCGAACTCAAACCCCGCTTTGATCTTTAATTATAGGCCTTTTATAGCCGTTCATGACACGCACACACACACATAAAGCACTTTGCCTCACCATGAGAATGCAACTTTACCTAACCTATCCTTTAAAGTTAGGTTAGGTAAAAAAGTGTACAGTTAGCAGGAAGGGGAAAAAAACAGCTACAATCTGGGTTTGGAGTTTTGTTGCTGTTCCTTTCTTTCTTTGTCTGATATAGGATAGAAAAATGAAGCAACCAGAGATTTAATGATGAATACTATGGGTTCTGTAGTGACCTGAATGACTCTTTGCATACAATTTATTGAAGAGGACTTTAGAATGCACTTTACATTTAGACTGTTGCTGTTTAATTTTTTACATTGTTGCCGTGTTATGTCATGAATGATCAGCTGGACAATACAGTCAAAGACAGACCATTCATCATATGCAAGAATCCTAGTTGGATTTTTGTTGTCACTCATGTTTTTGAACCAAATATTGAAAACAATTCTGACAGACTGGATACCTGGCCAAGGGTGTACATTACCTTGTACTCAAGCATCCCAGGACAGAGCCCTGCCCCACCATGAGCCTGGGTGGATACGTGGTTATAATATAAAAGGATCGATACTGAATATGAATATTTCATGAAAATTGAATTATAATACAAATTAGTAATAAGGGTTTCTTATCTACCCCATACTCAAAGAGCTGCGGGCAGAGAGGGTGACAGGAGAGGATGGCACTGAAGAGAAGATGCTCGGTTTCTGGAGTCTCCTGGTCCTGTCAGTATTAGTAGGATGCATCTGCTGTGTCTTCTCGTGGATGCTCACCTACCTTGACTCGTTCCAGCCTGGTATGGATTTCCCAACACTGCGGACAGTGGTGAGTTAATAAAAGGAATCTGTGACACATGCAACACATTCACAGAGGAAGAGGACACAAAGGGAGGACACGAAGAGTCTGTGTTAAAGTCAGAAATCCAAATCTTTAGTCAAAAACAGGCGGCGGTAACAAACAGGAAGACAAGCAGTCCATCAAACTGTCTACAGGGTCAAACATTCAGAGAATTCAAACAGCAGTAAAAAATAACTGGACACTGAAAAACTTAAAGCAATGTGTGACGCAATAAAAGGAAGCAGCGCAGTATATTCACTGCAGCGCAGTGACTTTTGTAATTGTCATCAATTACAAAAGAGAAAAAGAGAAAAGGAGAAAAACTATGATTTCTAAGAAATTAAACCTTGACGCAGAATGTAAACTGTGTGAGTTTGGTGAACTTTGTTAGTAACAAATGAGGTAAAAACCCAAAACAGACAAAACACAGAAAGAGGCTCTCAGTATTCATTAATAATTAGAAAGCATCTAAACATTCTGGTCGTGGATTTTTACAGTCTTAGTTCTGCTCGCTGTCATCATTATAATCATCATAATCAATGGGTCCTGAGGTGGGCGGGACTGTCTCTGGTGATGTCACCATGAAGGAACAGCATCTGGCACGTGTTGCTGAAACATCCCAGTACACTGGTGTAGTTTCTTCTCCAGCTGTTTGACATTTGACACTTGAACATTAAGGGGAAGAGGAAGAAACAGTGTTAGGTCAGGTGACCACATGGTTTCTAAAGTAACTGACAGGTACTCACACTCTCATTACAAATACATATAGGATCTTGGGGGTGGGCACGATGCACGGAATCCAAGTTACCATCACGGTGTACACCTCACCCCTGGCGTCGTTGCCCACCTCTCAATTTTAAATACACGTAGACATTGAGGGCTAGCAGGAGGGACCATGCGCTTACCAGGTAGCTCCATGCCCTCCTGGGTTTTAAATGCACCTTAGAACACACATGTATCAACACTACAATGAGCGGGTGGAGGGAGGTTTGGAGTCTTCTCTCACCCCCATTCTCTGCGGCTTGTTGGAGCGGGGGGCTAGGAGGAGGAGTTGGCCGTCCGGCTGCGGTCTGGAGTGTGGGGCCTCCTTGCTGCTGTGGAGTCGGGGCGGTCTGCCTCTCCCCACCACCTGGGTCTAGGTGCAGTTCCCCCCTCCAGGGGCAAGGGTACCTAGACCCGATTCGTAGAGTACGCTTGGGGAGTGTGATCGTGTGTACAGCGTCTCTTTATGTCTGTCTCCACGTTGGTTGAGTAAGTGCATATGAGAGCATGAGGGTGGGAATGGATGTTTGTATCTGTGTGTGCCTGTATGTCTGTGTCTATATGTCAGGTTGGGTATCAGACGCCACCTCTCTGGGGACATCTCAGGCCCTCCAAGGTTTGGAGGTCTATCTCCCCCCACCACTCCCCCTGCCAGTGGCGGACTCCCTCAGACATCGGTGCGTTGGTGGTTCTTTATGTCTGGAGATGGGCATCCGGGTACACACCGGCTCACTCCTTGGCGGCCGCTTATCGGGGCCTGGAGCCTGGGGCTCGCTCGGGCCACTTCGGAGGTGGGGTGCCCCCGGCCTCTCGGCCTGGGGCTCGGTCACTCAGGCACAGCTGGCTGGAGCCGGCGGAGCTCACGGGCGCGTCACTGCAACTCCCACTGGCTTCTGCTCCGCGGCTGCTGAGTGAGCCCTCATCTGGGACTCTCCTCAGCTCTTTCCGGGACAGTGGTGCGGCTGCCCCTCTGTTGGTCTTCCTTGGTCTCTTGTGTTCTGGGGGCCTCTGGATGTCTGGAGTTTTGATCTCCTCCATACCTGCTTCATGCCCTGGAGGACGGGGCTGTGGCCCCCCCACACCCTCTAGCAGATCATTACATGAAGGAACCTTTTAAAAAAGCAAGCGTGTCCATGCTCACAGGTGTACACACGGGTGATCACACCCACAAACTACACAATTTTTGGCTCCTACCTCAAAGCACACTGTGTTCTGTTGATCTTATGTGCTGCACAATAATGTTTAATATTTAGTATTTACTGTCATATTCCCATATATCATTGTGATGTTGTTTATTCTATTACTCTTGTTCTCTTCTGCTTGTTTTCTTTTTTCTTTCTCAACAGGTGATCCCAGGTGATCGATATATGCATTTTCTTTTTTCCCTGCCCATTCTGTTGGTTTTTGTCTTTTGCCCTTCTCCCCCGTCCCTCTTCTCAGCTGTTTCTCTTTCCCTCTTTCTTTCTCCCCTTCTTTCCCCCAGTCAAGTCTGTCCCGTATTCAGTAAATGAAAATAAAATAAACAATAAAAGGTGAATCAAATGGACCATTATGGCAAGGCTGGGATGGTCAATTTGGTAAAGTAAATCCGTTGGGCATCTTTCTTTGCCTTTAGACAATAATTCTGATGGCAAAAGAGCCAAACGGGACAGGCAAAAAAATAAAATAAAAAAAAATAAAAAATAAAATAAAGTAACTGACAGGAAGTAACCAGGCCGTTAGAAATGGATGGCATGTGTTTAGAGTTACTGGAGTTGGGTAACTCACTTACCAAAAGCAGCAGCACACAGATGAAGGATCAGATGCTGAATGTTGCAGGAACATGCTCATGTGCGGTGGTCATTCAATGCAGGTTAGACAGTCCAAGACTGATATCCTGCCCATCTGAGAGTTTGAAAACACACATGCAAAGATTTATTTTGTATTACAGTCAAACTTGGATGTTCATTTTTGTCCTTTAAAAATGTTTGTGCATTTGAAAGCACTAACATTTAAGGATGACTTGGATCGTCTCCTTTAAAGGGGAGACAAGTGTATCCACTGATCCACGTCACTTTACCTGGATGATGACTCCTCTCCCCCTCACTCAGAAACACTCCTAATATAACCAAGCAAATAAATAATATTGAAGATTTACTTACATCATTACAAAAACATCAAAAACATCTCCCTTTGATTCTATTTCTCCATTCCTGCTGAACATCAGGCAACAAATATCTCAATAAATCACAGTAAAATGTAAAGCACATATTTTCTCTGCTTTGTCTAACCTCTGCAGAGCCTCTGTCAAGAAAAACATATCTGTAAGCATAAAACAAATATACATTCATAACACGTCACTGGACAAACCTCGGTCAGTTGATTTCCTCTGTGCAGTGCAGACGAGCATCAGTCAGTGAGTCAAGGTGGTGAGATGAGTCCTTTGTGACTCTGCTGGTTCTTCTGAGGAAACACCACCGTCTCTCCACACTGTCACCATCTGTGAGCACAAACTGCCGCTCTGCTCTGCCAGCATGTAGGAAATCACATATCACACACACAGGGGTGAAGAAACATCAGAGCTCAACTTTGGATACTTTAGATCTAAACAGATCAAACTAGCTCTTAGTTTCAACAATCAGTGAGCAGACAAACAATGATACCATACTGATTCTATATGAATACAATATGGTATTTTCAATACAGGTGTCAAATTAATTAATTAAAACTAATACAGACATATGTATATATATTTTTTTGATAAATTAGTTTGCTTAATTATAAGAATATATATTTTTTTCATTTAACAATTGCAACTGAAAGAAATTAAATATTGAACAAAAATATATTGTCACATTCTGAGCATGCTCAGCATGCTGACAGACTTGAAGTTGCTACAGATTTTAAGAAGTGATAATTATAGGGAAAAAAATTCTCTTTTTCTTCCGTTTAATCAAACATTTGATGCCTCAGCTGTCTCAGTCCTATAGCATTCTGCAACTACAACTAAGCTGAAGCTTGGATTTGGCTGCAGGTGCCCCTGTACATCCTTCTCAACATGTTGGTACCATTTAATCACACTTCTTCCTGAGCTTTGCTTCATCACAAGACCAAAGGTGGCATCCCGTGTCACGGTCATATCATCATCCAGAAGAAACATTTGAAGAAACATCATGGAGAAGAAACATTTACGCGCCTCCTGGTTTTGCTTTCTGATCCTGCAAAAAGACTGAGGACAACAAAGCCCAGAGAACACGAGATACACAATATCCAACATTCAGACTCAACAGCCTCCATAAATGAAGAGCACCAGGTTGGTTCAGTTATAGTAGATATGAGCATACTTCACATTACTGGGTATGAATAATAATCAAGAGACAAACTTTAAAGATGCAGAGCATGATGTCCCATCATCAGACTGTAAACAAACATCCACCAGGCTTCTTTGTTGGATCTCCTATCAGGGATCAGTAGAGTGTATTAACCTGTGGTATAAGCAGCAGTCACTGAAATATTACTGTTTCAGATAAGAAATCCAGCACATAAAAGCCAGGGTAGGAGGGATCTCTGCAAACTGACTTACCTCTGCAAGTGTGAAGCTCAACAAAAATCTGACTCTCCAGTCACTGACAAACAAAAACCTCCAGCTGGGAGATAGAAAACGCTGTCTGGGTCCTGCTGGATGTTGCTGGTCAGAGTCCACACATTAGCAGAGTGCTTCTTGGTCCCACTGACCCATATGGACAGCGACTGTGGAGAACTGTTCTGGAAAACAGAAAAGAGAATTAAAATAACAAAAAGCCAAACACGATTTCCACAAAGACTATCTTGGAATCAGCAATCAAAAAAAAAACACTGGTTCATATTTCAATTAAATATGAACAGGTTCCTCAAATGTACGCAGTTCAGACCTGATTTAATTTAATTTCCTTCACACAGCACATTCGTCCAGGCTGACAGGTAAACATAGAATTAATCTCAGGTAACATGACTCATAGTGGAGATTCAGTAAGAAAGATCACTAGCTCTAATATTATTACCACACAATCCAAGGACACACCAACAGCTCAGATTTGTAGAACTATTTAAACAAATGTCTTCTGAATATTCAATTCATGTTCACAGTGGGAGGGTGGGGGGGGGGGGGGGGGTCGTGGAATTTTTTTAATAAAGTCTGCAACACAGAAAGAGCTGTGATCAAGCTATTTATTACTGCGCCAACACACATCAAACATTACAGTTCAGTCATGTCAGCGCTGCCACAGACGTTGTGCTCCTCCTCCTTTATGCATTCCAAGGAAGAGGGAGGAAGTTACAAACTGATCCTACCACACTTCACGTGTCTCGCTATGAAACCTAACGGATCAATGGTTAAGCTGTTTTGTGCCCTTGGCCTTATCAGCACCTGTAAAGGGAGTTGTTTTCTCAAACTGCTGACGCTGAAGTAAGTTCATCTAGTTTTAGAAACTTTCACTGAACACTCTATAACAGTGTCACAACTAAGCATATGCATAAGCACTTAAATACTTTAAATGAAAATATCAGAAAAATTCTATTACAGAGGCTAGAGCCTGTCCCAGTAGTCATAGGTAGAGCACACCTGGACAGGTCACCAGTCTGTCAGAGGACTAACACAGAGACTGTCACGGCTGGCGGAGTGAGCCGTGTGGTGTGGAGGAAAAGGAGGACCCAAAATGCGGCAGTGACTGATGATTCGAGTGACGTTTATTTGCAAGGTGGCAGTGGCAGAAACAGGCAGCGAATCGTGAGAGATTACTAACGGAAACCTAAACTGGGAGAAACTAAAGAGCAAACCTGAAATCTTAACAAAACGGAGAGCAGAGCAGAGAGACGCAGACTAAGGAACAGGATACCAAGAAACACAGAGATACACAGATGAACGCAGATGAGCTGACAATGAACACAGACCGACACCCACTAAATATACACACACACAAGGTAATCACACACAGGAGGGACGAACAGCTGAACCCAATACACATGAGGACCGGAGGAGACAGGCTGAACACAATGACAACAGACACAGACTTTCAGAACAAAACAGGAAATCTAGAACCCTAACCGGACACAAGGGGGGAGGACACAGAATAACTAGAACAGAGGAAAATAATCACAAAACACAAAACGCTGGGTCAACGACCCAGGACCATGACAGAGACAGACATCAGAGTAACAAATCTATTTAAAATTAATGTAAGTTTGCTGCAGCTGTATGTATGAACGTGTTTCTGTGCTCACAGTCCACCTCTCAGGAACCTGCAGTTCATTTTTTAGTCTACTTTAAACAGACCTCACAAAAGGCTGATGTGGCTGGATCAGTAGTGTGATTTAAGTACGATACCTTTGGCCAGGGATTAATCTGGTACATCGCTTCATTGCAGTCTTACGTATTTTCCCCACACCTGAATTAAAAAAAAAATACTGATATATACAAATAACAGCTTCAGCTGATGCAGCCTGACTCAATCCTAAATGTTCAGCACACAGAGACACAGAGGTACTGTTTAAAGTTTAGTGTTAACTTGAGTCACTGATCATTTCCAGTATTACAGAGTCTGGCAGTCTTTGCATGATGTCAACGTCACTGTACGTTTCTAGCTGACTCTCAGGTGTGACAGGTGTGCCAGCAGGAAAGAGTAATAATAGCCTGCATCCTGAGGTTTGCCATGCAGGATTAAAGGAGCCAGGCTTTATTCACACAGCTAGGATTGTATTTTACACTGACCCTGGGTCAGTATAAGTATCATACAGTTTAAACGAAGCACTGAAACTTGCACATATTTATTACAGATGCACTGAAGCTAATCGAGATATTTGCTGTCAATCTGTGGCTGCGATTAAACACTTTAATGGAAACTTTATTAACTAGTAATGACATCTGTCATGACAGAAGCTAATATTTCTGTGCAAACGTCGTTTAAACAGTAACAGCTTTACTCTAATATAAGCTAACGTTTACACCGTAACTTTAAGCTAGCACCATAAAGACGGTAAAACACGTAATAACATCTACAAATGCATCTTAAAGCTGTTATATTAGCACTCGGTGTATTACTAACATAACCACATTAACATTATTGACACTCGCTGACTTTTAATAGTCATTCTATAAATGCTGTCCGTTTAAACGGTCTTACCTGTAAACACTGCTGTATCCACCGGATTCCAGCCAGAGTGAATTCTGGAGTCTTCCCACGCTCCTGTTAGTGATCCTCCATCTGGATGGATGATAACAACCTTCTGAACAATCTAGCAGGAGATTGTCCATATCTATGGGACTGATTTGTGCTAATAACGCCCATTGTATGGACTGATAACAGCCGAAGCGGGTGAATAAAGTCACCCAGTCGCTAGCTGTGCCATTACCCAGCATACACCAGCACAATATTAGGCACAGCACCACCATAGACATTTTCAGTGGTTTTGAATGCAGGACATGGTTATCTTACCCTGTAAAATGCATGACAATAAAACAGCTAACCACCATAAAATGGTGTGTATGTATGTGCATGTGCGTGTGTGTGTGTGTGTGTGAGAGAGAGAGAGAGAGAGAGAGAGAGAGAGAGAGAGAGAGAGAGAAAGAGAGGGGGGGGGGGGATCAAAGGCGTGCGTTTATGTTTTTTCTTGATCAAGCGTGAGCCTCCTCTCTCTTATTGGATATGCTATAGCATGTTTATTCAGGTGCGCCTTTGAAGTCTATGAGAATACTTTGCAGCCTGGTCTGAGTGCTCATTTCTGCACAGACACAATGAAGCGTGCACTCAGTTTAGAGGAGGCTGTTGCTGCGGTTTTGCACTCTTCAGAAAGTGAAAACGATACCACAAGCAGTGGAGATACTTCTGACAGCGAAGAAGAATTTTTGCCAGGCACCGAGGAGCTTTGCAGCTCATGTGAGGAGGAGGAGGACGAAGAGCAGGATGAAGAGACAAGACTGGAGGATGGCCAGTGGAGATCTAAAAATGGAAAAATCATGTGGCAACCCACACATGAAGAGGTCCTGCCATTTTTTCCTCCTCCCATTTTAACCCGAGGACCATTATGCAATTTGTAGCAGCCCTGTGAGCACTTTCCATCTTTTTTTTGCAGAGGACATTATGCAGCTAATCCTGCATTTCACCAACCTGCAGGGCAACAGGTAGGTAAAAGACTGGAAGGACATAGATGAGGAGGAGTTGCAGGCTTACATGGGGCTTGTAAGCCTGCAACTGGCCTGTACTGGTCTCACATGAAACAACAACAAGCCTGTGGGATCGGGAGACAGGGCTCTTCTATTTCCTGCTACCATGTCAAAAAAAAAAGATTTGAGCAAATTAATCGGGCTGTAAGATTCGATAATCGTCTCTCCCCTCCAGGTCGCTACAGGGGGGATAAGGCTGTGGTTTCCTACATCCCCAAGCAAAGAAAAAATGTTGTCTTATTGGGCACCAGGCACCGTGAGCTACAAGTCCAGGACTCTGGGAAGAGAAAGCCCCACATCATCCTGGATTATAACAAATCCAAAGGGGCTGTGGATCATCTGGACCAGGTAAGCACAATTATAAGTCATTTATTTGCAAATTGTTGACCGTTTAGACTATGATAGTTTTGATAGTTACAGAAAGGAGGGGGGGGGGGGGTCTAGTTTGACGCCCACAGGCAGGAAGAATCTATGAAGTTTATGAAAAAACGCTTTATTTCACCACGTTAGTGCGTTTCTCGCTATTACATGCATTTGAATGGAGTTCTCGCCATACGCAAAGTATAGGTTTTCATTATGTGAATAACTTGAAAATCTTAGCTCAAACAGCTGCAAAACCTGTTTTCCCAGCACGGGGATATTGAATTCTATGAGATAAAGCCATGAATACGTATATCTGAATCTTCTATCAAAAGTTACACCGATTTATATGAAGTTGTGCAAAAACGCTTTATTTCGCCAAGACAGTGCGTTTCTGACGATTACATGCATTTGAATGGGGAACTCGCCCGAAACAAAGTATAGGTTTTCATTATGTGAATAACTTGAAAATCTTAGCTCAAACAGCTGCAAAACCTTTTTGCCCAGCACGGGGATAATGAATTCTATAAGATAAAGCCATAAATATGTGAGTCTGAATCTTCTATCAGAAGTTACAGCGATTTATATGAAGTTGTGCAAAAACGCTTTCTTTCGCCAAGACAGTGCGTTTCTGACGATTACATGCATTTGAATGGGGAACTCGCCCGAAACAAAGTATAGGTTTTCATTATGTGAATAACTTGAAAATCTTAGCTCAAATAGCTGCAAAACCCGTTTGCCCAGCACGGGATATTGAATTCTATTCATAATAATATAATAATAATAATAATTCTATTCATAATGTGTCTGAGTCTTCTATCAAAAGTTACAGCTATTTATATGAAGTTCAATATCCCCGTGCTGGGCAAACAGGTTTTGCAGCTGTTTGAGCTAAGATTTCCAAGTTATTCACATAATGAAAACTTATACTTTGTTTCGGTCGAGTTCCCCATTCAAATGCATGTAACAGTGAGAAACGCACTGTCTTGGCGAAAGAAAGCGTTTTTGTACAACTTCATATAAATAGCTGTAACTTTTGATAGAAGACTCGGATACACATGTTTATGGCTTTATCTTATAGAACTCAAGGTTCCGTGCTGGGCAAACAGGTTTTGCAGCTGTTTGAGCTAAGATTTCCAAGTTATTCACATAATGAAAATCTATACTTTGTTTCGGTCGAGTTCCCCATTCAAATGCATGTAACAGTGAGAAACGCACTGTCTTGGCGAAAGAAAGCTATTTTGTACAACTTCATAGAAATAGCTGTAACTTTTGATAGAAGACTCAGACAAACATGTTTATGGCCTTATATTATAGAACTCAAGGTCTCCGTGCTGGGAAAACAGGTTTTGCAGCTGTTTGAGCTAAGATTTCCAAGTTATTCACATAATGAAAACTTATACTTTGTTTCGGTCGAGTTCCCCATTCAAATGCATGTAACAGTGAGAAACGCACTGTCTTGGCGAAAGAAAGCGTTTTTGTACAACTTCATATAAATAGCTGTAACTTTTGATAGAAGACTCGGATACACATGTTTATGGCTTTATCTTATAGAACTCAAGGTCTCCGTGCTGGGAAAACAGGTTTTGTAGCTGTTTGAGCTAAGATTTCCAAGTTATTCACATAATGAAAACCTATACTTTGTTTCGGTCGAGTTCCCCATTCAAATGCATGTAACAGTGAGAAACGCACTGTCTTGGCGAAAGAAAGCGTTTTTGTACAACTTCATATAAATAGCTGTAACTTTTGATAGAAGACTCGGATACACATGTTTATGGCTTTATCTTATAGAACTCAAGGTCTCCGTGCTGGGAAAACAGGTTTTGCAGCTGTTTGAGCTAAGATTTCCAAGTTATTCACATAATGAAAACCTATACTTTGTTTCGGTCGAGTTCCCCATTCAAATGCATGTAACAGTGAGAAACGCACTGTCTTGGCGAAAGAAAGCGTTTTTGTACAACTTCATATAAATAGCTGTAACTTTTGATAGAAGACTCGGATACACATGTTTATGGCTTTATCTTATAGAACTCAAGGTCTCCGTGTTGGGAAAACAGGTTTTGCAGCTGTTTGAGCTAAGATTTCCAAGTTATTCACATAACGAAAACCTATACTTTGTTTCGGTCGAGTTCCCCATTCAAATGCATGTAACAGTGAGAAACGCACTGTCTTGGCGAAAGAAAGCTATTTTGTACAACTTCATAGAAATAGCTGTAACTTTTGATAGAAGACTCAGACAAAAATGTTTATGGCCTTATATTATAGAACTCAAGGTCTCCATGCTGGGAGAACAGGTTTTGCAGCTGTTTGAGCTAAGATTTCCAAGTTATTCACATAATGAAAACCTATACTTTGTTTCGGTCGAGTTCCCCATTCAAATGCATGTAACAGTGAGAAACGCACTGTCTTGGCGAAAGAAAGCGTTTTTGTACAACTTCATATAAATAGCTGTAACTTTTGATAGAAGACTCGGATACACATGTTTATGGCTTTATCTTATAGAACTCAAGGTCTCCGTGCTGGGAAAACAGGTTTTGCAGCTGTTTGAGCTAAGATTTCCAAGTTATTCACATAATGAAAACCTATACTTTGTTTCGGTCGAGTTCCCCATTCAAATGCATGTAACAGTGAGAAACGCACTGTCTTGGCGAAAGAAAGCGTTTTTGTACAACTTCATATAAATAGCTGTAACTTTTGATAGAAGACTCGGATACACATGTTTATGGCTTTATCTTATAGAACTCAAGGTCCCCGTGCTGGGAAAACAAGTTGTGCAGCTGTTTGAGCTAAGATTTCCAAGTTATACACATAATGAAAACCTATACTTTGTTTCGGTCGAGTTCCCCATTCAAATGCATGTAACAGTGAGAAACGCACTGTCTTGGCGAAAGAAAGCTATTTTGTACAACTTCATATAAATAGCTGTAACTTTTGATAGAAGACTCAGACAAACATGTTTATGGCTTTATCTTATAGAACTCAAGGTCTCCGTGCTGGGAAAACAGGTTTTGCAGCTGTTTGAGCTAAGATTTTCAAGTTATTCACATAATGAAAACCTATACTTTGTTTCGGTCGAGTTCCCCATTCAAATGCATGTAACAGTGAGAAACGCACTGTCTTGGCGAAAGAAAGCGTTTTTGTACAACTTCATATAAATAGCTGTAACTTTTGATAGAAGACTCGGATACACATGTTTATGGCTTTATCTTATAGAACTCAAGGTCTCCGTGCTGGGAAAACAGGTTTTGCAGCTGTTTGAGCTAAGATTTCCAAGTTATTCACATAATGAAAACCTATAAATTGTTTCGGTCGAGTTCCCCATTCAAATGCATGTAACAGTGAGAAACGCACTGTCTTGGCGAAAGAAAGCGTTTTTGTACAACTTCATATAAATAGCTGTAACTTTTGATAGAAGACTCGGATACACATGTTTATGGCTTTATCTTATAGAACTCAAGGTCTCCGTGCTGGGAAAACAGGTTTTGCAGCTGTTTGAGCTAAGATTTCCAAGTTATTCACATAATGAAAACCTATACTTTGTTTCGGTCGAGTTCCCCATTCAAATGCATGTAACAGTGAGAAACGCACTGTCTTGGCGAAAGAAAGCGTTTTTGTACAACTTCATATAAATAGCTGTAACTTTTGATAGAAGACTCGGATACACATGTTTATGGCTTTATCTTATAGAACTCAAGGTTCCCGTGCTGGGAAAACAGGTTTTGCAGCTGTTTGAGCTAAGATTTCCAAGTTATTCACATAATGAAAACCTATACTTTGTTTCGGTCGAGTTCCCCATTCAAATGCATGTAACAGTGAGAAACGCACTGTCTTGGCGAAAGAAAGCGTTTTTGTACAACTTCATATAAATAGCTGTAACTTTTGATAGAAGACTCGGATACACATGTTTATGGCTTTATCTTATAGAACTCAAGGTCTCCGTGCTGGGAAAACAGGTTTTGCAGCTGTTTGAGCTAAGATTTCCAAGTTATTCACATAATGAAAACCTATACTTTGTTTCGGTCGAGTTCCCCATTCAAATGCATGTAACAGTGAGAAACGCACTGTCTTGGCGAAAGAAAGCTATTTTGTACAACTTCATATAAATAGCTGTAACTTTTGATAGAAGACTCAGACAAACATGTTTATGGCTTTATCTTATAGAACTCAAGGTCTCCGTGCTGGGAAAACAGGTTTTGCAGCTGTTTGAGCTAAGATTTTCAAGTTATTCACATAATGAAAACCTATACTTTGTTTCGGTCGAGTTCCCCATTCAAATGCATGTAACAGTGAGAAACGCACTGTCTTGGCGAAAGAAAGCGTTTTTGTACAACTTCATATAAATAGCTGTAACTTTTGATAGAAGACTCGGATACACATGTTTATGGCTTTATCTTATAGAACTCAAGGTCTCCGTGCTGGGAAAACAGGTTTTGCAGCTGTTTGAGCTAAGATTTCCAAGTTATTCACATAATGAAAACCTATAAATTGTTTCGGTCGAGTTCCCCATTCAAATGCATGTAACAGTGAGAAACGCACTGTCTTGGCGAAAGAAAGCGTTTTTGTACAACTTCATATAAATAGCTGTAACTTTTGATAGAAGACTCGGATACACATGTTTATGGCTTTATCTTATAGAACTCAAGGTCTCCGTGCTGGGAAAACAGGTTTTGCAGCTGTTTGAGCTAAGATTTCCAAGTTATTCACATAATGAAAACCTATACTTTGTTTCGGTCGAGTTCCCCATTCAAATGCATGTAACAGTGAGAAACGCACTGTCTTGGCGAAAGAAAGCGTTTTTGTACAACTTCATATAAATAGCTGTAACTTTTGATAGAAGACTCGGATACACATGTTTATGGCTTTATCTTATAGAACTCAAGGTTCCCGTGCTGGGAAAACAGGTTTTGCAGCTGTTTGAGCTAAGATTTCCAAGTTATTCACATAATGAAAACCTATACTTTGTTTCGGTCGAGTTCCCCATTCAAATGCATGTAACAGTGAGAAACGCACTGTCTTGGCGAAAGAAAGCTATTTTGTACAACTTCATATAAATAGCTGTAACTTTTGATAGAAGACTCAGACAAACATGTTTATGGCTTTATCTTATAGAACTCAAGGTCCCCGTGCTGGGAAAACAGGATTTGCAGCTGTTTGAGCTAAGATTTTCAAGTTATACACATAATGAAAACCTATACTTTGTTTCGGTCGAGTTCCCCATTCAAATGCATGTAACAGTGAGAAACGCACTGTCTTGGCAAAAGAAAGCGTTTTTGTACAACTTCATATAAATAGCTGTAACTTTTGATAGAAGACTCGGATACACATGTTTATGGCTTTATCTTATAGAACTCAAGGTCCCCGTGCTGGGAAAACAAGTTGTGCAGCTGTTTGAGCTAAGATTTCCAAGTTATACACATAATGAAAACCTATACTTTGTTTCGGTCGAGTTCCCCATTCAAATGCATGTAACAGTGAGAAACGCACTGTCTTGGCGAAAGAAAGCGTTTTTGTACAACTTCATATAAATAGCTGTAACTTTTGATAGAAGACTCGGATACACATGTTTATGGCTTTATCTTATAGAACTCAAGGTCTCCGTGCTGGGAAAACAGGTTTTGCAGCTGTTTGAGCTAAGATTTCCAAGTTATTCACATAATGAAAACCTATACTTTGTTTCGGTCGAGTTCCCCATTCAAATGCATGTAACAGTGAGAAACGCACTGTCTTGGCGAAAGAAAGCGTTTTTGTACAACTTCATATAAATAGCTGTAACTTTTGATAGAAGACTCGGATACACATGTTTATGGCTTTATCTTATAGAACTCAAGGTCCCCGTGCTGGGAAAAGAGGTTGTGCAGCTGTTTGAGCTAAGATTTCCAAGTTATACACATAATGAAAACCTATACTTTGTTTCGGTCGAGTTCCCCATTCAAATGCATGTAACAGTGAGAAACGCATTGTCTTGGTGAAAGAAAGCGTTTTTGTACAACTTCATATAAATAGCTGTAACTTTTGATAGAAGACTCAGACAAACATGTTTATGGCTTTATCTTATAGAACTCAAGGTCCCCGTGCTGGGAAAACAGGATTTGCAGCTGTTTGAGCTAAGATTTTCAAGTTATACACATAATGAAAACCTATACTTTGTTTCGGTCGAGTTCCCCATTCAAATGCATGTAACAGTGAGAAACGCACTGTCTTGGCGAAAGAAAGCGTTTTTGTACAACTTCATATAAATAGCTGTAACTTTTGATAGAAGACTCAGACAAACATGTTTATGGCTTTATCTTATAGAACTCAAGGTCCCCGTGCTGGGAAAACAGGATTTGCAGCTGTTTGAGCTAAGATTTTCAAGTTATACACTATACTTTGTTTCGGTCGAGTTCCCCATTCAAATGCATGTAACAGTGAGAAACGCACTGTCTTGGCGAAAGAAAGCGTTTTTGTACAACTTCATATAAATAGCTGTAACTTTTGATAGAAGACTCGAATACACATGTTTATTGCTTTATCTTATAGAACTCAAGGTCCCCTTGCTGGGAAAACAGGATTTGCAGCTGTTTGAGCTAAGATTTTCAAGTTATACACATAATGAAAACCTATACTTTGTTTCGGTCGAGTTCCCCATTCAAATGCATGTAACAGTGAGAAACGCACTGTCTTGGCGAAAGAAAGCGTTTTTGTACAACTTCATATAAATAGCTGTAACTTTTGATAGAAGACTCAGACAAACATGTTTATGGCTTTATCTTATAGAACTCAAGGTCTCCGTGCTGGGAAAACAGGTTTTGCAGCTGTTTGAGCTAAGATTTCCAAGTTATTCACATAATGAAAACCTATACTTTGTTTCGGTCGAGTTCCCCATTCAAATGCATGTAACAGTGAGAAACGCACTGTCTTGGCGAAAGAAAGCGTTTTTGTACAACTTCATATAAATAGCTGTAACTTTTGATAGAAGACTCGGATACACATGTTTATGGCTTTATCTTATAGAACTCAAGGTCCCCGTGCTGGGAAAACAGGTTGTGCAGCTGTTTGAGCTAAGATTTCCAAGTTATACACATAATGAAAACCTATACTTTGTTTCGGTCGAGTTCCCCATTCAAATGCATGTAACAGTGAGAAACGCATTGTCTTGGTGAAAGAAAGCGTTTTTGTACAACTTCATATAAATAGCTGTAACTTTTGATAGAAGACTCAGACAAACATGTTTATGGCTTTATCTTATAGAACTCAAGGTCCCCGTGCTGGGAAAACAGGATTTGCAGCTGTTTGAGCTAAGATTTTCAAGTTATACACATAATGAAAACCTATACTTTGTTTCGGTCGAGTTCCCCATTCAAATGCATGTAACAGTGAGAAACGCACTGTCTTGGCGAAAGAAAGCGTTTTTGTACAACTTCATATAAATAGCTGTAACTTTTGATAGAAGACTCGGATACACATGTTTATGGCTTTATCTTATAGAACTCAAGGTCCCCGTGCTGGGAAAACAAGTTGTGCAGCTGTTTGAGCTAAGATTTCCAAGTTATACACATAATGAAAACCTATACTTTGTTTCGGTCGAGTTCCCCATTCAAATGCATGTAACAGTGAGAAACGCACTGTCTTGGCGAAAGAAAGCGTTTTTGTACAACTTCATATAAATAGCTGTAACTTTTGATAGAAGACTCGGATACACATGTTTATGGCTTTATCTTATAGAACTCAAGGTCTCCGTGCTGGGAAAACAGGTTTTGCAGCTGTTTGAGCTAAGATTTCCAAGTTATTCACATAATGAAAACCTATACTTTGTTTCGGTCGAGTTCCCCATTCAAATGCATGTAACAGTGAGAAACGCACTGTCTTGGCGAAAGAAAGCGTTTTTGTACAACTTCATATAAATAGCTGTAACTTTTGATAGAAGACTCGGATACACATGTTTATGGCTTTATCTTATAGAACTCAAGGTCCCCGTGCTGGGAAAACAGGTTGTGCAGCTGTTTGAGCTAAGATTTCCAAGTTATACACATAATGAAAACCTATACTTTGTTTCGGTCGAGTTCCCCATTCAAATGCATGTAACAGTGAGAAACGCATTGTCTTGGTGAAAGAAAGCGTTTTTGTACAACTTCATATAAATAGCTGTAACTTTTGATAGAAGACTCAGACAAACATGTTTATGGCTTTATCTTATAGAACTCAAGGTCCCCGTGCTGGGAAAACAGGATTTGCAGCTGTTTGAGCTAAGATTTCCAAGTTATACACATAATGAAAACCTATACTTTGTTTCGGTCGAGTTCCCCATTCAAATGCATGTAACAGTGAGAAACGCACTGTCTTGGCGAAAGAAAGCGTTTTTGTACAACTTCATATAAATAGCTGTAACTTTTGATAGAAGACTCAGACAAACATGTTTATGGCTTTATCTTATAGAACTCAAGGTCTCCGTGCTGGGAAAACAGGATTTGCAGCTGTTTGAGCTAAGATTTTCAAGTTATACACATAATGAAAACCTATACTTTGTTTTGGTCGAGTTCCCCATTCAAATGCATGTAACAGTGAGAAACGCACTGTCTTGGCGAAAGAAAGCGTTTTTGTACAACTTCATATAAATAGCTGTAACTTTTGATAGAAGACTCAGACAAACATGTTTATGGCTTTATCTTATAGAACTCAAGGTCCCCGTGCTGGGAAAACAGGATTTGCAGCTGTTTGAGCTAAGATTTTCAAGTTATACACATAATGAAAACCTATACTTTGTTTCGGTCGAGTTCCCCATTCAAATGCATGTAACAGTGAGAAACGCACTGTCTTGGCGAAATAAAGCGTTTTTGTACACCTTCATATAAATAGCTGTAACTTTTGATAGAAGACTCGGATACACATGTTTATGGCTTTATCTTATAGAACTCAAGGTCCCCGTGCTGGGAAAACAGGATTTGCAGCTGTTTGAGCTAAGATTTTCAAGTTATACACATAATGAAAACCTATACTTTGTTTCGGTCGAGTTCCCCATTCAAATGCATGTAACAGTGAGAAACGCACTGTCTTGGCGAAATAAAGCGTTTTTGTACACCTTCATATAAATAGCTGTAACTTTTGATAGAAGACTCAGACAAACATGTTTATGGCTTTATCTTATAGAACTCAAGGTCCCCGTGCTGGGAAAACAGGATTTGCAGCTGTTTGAGCTAAGATTTTCAAGTTATACGCATAATGAAAACCTATACTTTGTTTTGGTCGAGTTCCCCATTCAAATGCATGTAACAGTGAGAAACGCACTGTCTTGGCGAAAGAAAGCGTTTTTGTACAACTTCATATAAATAGCTGTAACTTTTGATAGAAGACTCAGACAAACATGTTTATGGCTTTATCTTATAGAACTCAAGGTCCCCGTGCTGGAAAAACAGGTTGTGCAGCTGTTTGAGCTAAGATTTCCAAGTTATACACATAATGAAAACCTATACTTTGTTTCGGTCGAGTTCCCCATTCAAATGCATGTAACAGTGAGAAACGCACTGTCTTGGCGAAAGAAAGCGTTTTTGTACAACTTCATATAAATAGCTGTAACTTTTGATAGAAGACTCAGACAAACATGTTTATGGCTTTATCTTATAGAACTCAAAGTCCCCGTGCTGGGAAAACAGGATTTGCAGCTGTTTGAGCTAAGATTTTCAAGTTATACACATAATGAAAACCTATACTTTGTTTCAGTCGAGTTCCCCATTCAAATGCATGTAACAGTGAGAAACGCACTGTCTTGGCGAAATAAAGCGTTTTTGTACACCTTCATATAAATAGCTGTAACTTTTGATAGAAGACTCGGATACACATGTTTATGGCTTTATCTTATAGAACTCAAGGTCCCCGTGCTGGGAAAACAGGATTTGCAGCTGTTTGAGCTAAGATTTTCAAGTTATACACATAATGAAAACCTATACTTTGTTTCGGTCGAGTTCCCCATTCAAATGCATGTAACAGTGAGAAACGCACTGTCTTGGCGAAAGAAAGCGTTTTTGTACAACTTCATATAAATAGCTGTAACTTTTGATAGAAGACTCGGATACACATGTTTATGGCTTTATCTTATAGAACTCAAGGTCCCCGTGCTGGGAAAACAGGATTTGCAGCTGTTTGAGCTAAGATTTTCAAGTTATACACATAATGAAAACCTATACTTTGTTTCGGTCGAGTTCCCCATTCAAATGCATGTAACAGTGAGAAACGCACTGTCTTGGCGAAAGAAAGCGTTTTTGTACAACTTCATATAAATAGCTGTAACTTTTGATAGAAGACTCAGACAAACATGTTTATGGCTTTATCCTATAGAACTCAAGGTCCCCGTGCTGGGAAAACAGGATTTGCAGCTGTTTGAGCTAAGATTTTCAAGTTATACACATAATGAAAACCTATACTTTGTTTCGGTCGAGTTCCCCATTCAAATGCATGTAACAGTGAGAAACGCACTGTCTTGGCGAAAGAAAGCGTTTTTCTACAACTTCATATAAATAGCTGTAACTTTTGATAGAAGACTCAGACAAACATGTTTATGGCTTTATCTTATAGAACTCAAGGTCCCCGTGCTGGGAAAACAGGATTTGCAGCTGTTTGAGCTAAGATTTTCAAGTTATACACTATACTTTGTTTCGGTCGAGTTCCCCATTCAAATGCATGTAACAGTGAGAAACGCCTGTCTTGGCGAAAGAAAGCGTTTTTGTACAACTTCATATAAATAGCTGTAACTTTTGATAGAAGACTCGGATACACATGTTTATGGCTTTATCTTATAGAACTCAAGGTCTCCGTGCTGGGAAAACAGGTTTTGCAGCTGTTTGAGCTAAGATTTCCAAGTTATTCACATAATGAAAACCTATACTTTGTTTCGGTCGAGTTCCCCATTCAAAATGCATGTAACAGTGAGAAACGCACTGTCTTGGCGAAAGAAAGCTATTTTGTACAACTTCATATAAATAGCTGTAACTTTTGATAGAAGACTCGGATACACATGTTTATGGCTTTATCTTATAGAACTCAAGGTCTCCGTGCTGGGCAAACAGGTTTTGCAGCTGTTTGAGCTAAGATTTCCAAGTTATTCACATAATGAAAACCTATACTTTGTTTCGGTGGAGTTCCCCATTCAAATGCATGTAACAGTGAGAAATGCACTGTCTTGGCGAAAGAAAGCTATTTTGTACAACTTCATATAAATAGCTGTAACTTTTGATAGAAGACTCAGACAAACATGTTTATGGCTTTATCTTATAGAACTCAAGGTCCCCGTGCTGGGAAAACAGGATTTGCAGCTGTTTGAGCTAAGATTTTCAAGTTATACACATAATGAAAACCTATACTTTGTTTCGGTCGAGTTCCCCATTCAAATGCATGTAACAGTGAGAAACGCACTGTCTTGGCGAAAGAAAGCGTTTTTGTACAACTTCATATAAATAGCTGTAACTTTTGATAGAAGACTCAGACAAACATGTTTATGGCTTTATCTTATAGAACTCAAGGTCCCCGTGCTGGGAAAACAGGATTTGCAGCTGTTTGAGCTAAGATTTTCAAGTTATACACTATACTTTGTTTCGGTCGAGTTCCCCATTCAAATGCATGTAACAGTGAGAAACGCACTGTCTTGGCGAAAGAAAGCGTTTTTGTACAACTTCATATAAATAGCTGTAACTTTTGATAGAAGACTCATACAAACATGTTTATGGCTTTATCTTATAGAACTCAAGGTCCCCGTGCTGGGAAAACAGGATTTGCAGCTGTTTGAGCTAAGATTTTCAAGTTATACACATAATGAAAACCTATACTTTGTTTCAGTCGAGTTCCCCATTCAAATGCATGTAACAGTGAGAAACGCACTGTCTTGCCGAAATAAAGCGTTTTTGTACACCTTCATATAAATAGCTGTAACTTTTGATAGAAGACTCGGATACACATGTTTATGGCTTTATCTTATAGAACTCAAGGTCCCCGTGCTGGGAAAACAGGATTTGCAGCTGTTTGAGCTAAGATTTCCAAGTTATACACATAATGAAAACCTATACTTTGTTTCGGTCGAGTTCCCCATTCAAATGCATGTAACAGTGAGAAACGCACTGTCTTGGCGAAAGAAAGCGTTTTTGTACAACTTCATATAAATAGCTGTAACTTTTGATAGAAGACTCAGACAAACATGTTTATGGCTTTATCTTATAGAACTCAAGGTCTCCGTGCTGGGAAAACAGGATTTGCAGCTGTTTGAGCTAAGATTTTCAAGTTATACACATAATGAAAACCTATACTTTGTTTTGGTCGAGTTCCCCATTCAAATGCATGTAACAGTGAGAAACGCACTGTCTTGGCGAAAGAAAGCGTTTTTGTACAACTTCATATAAATAGCTGTAACTTTTGATAGAAGACTCAGACAAACATGTTTATGGCTTTATCTTATAGAACTCAAGGTCCCCGTGCTGGGAAAACAGGATTTGCAGCTGTTTGAGCTAAGATTTTCAAGTTATACACATAATGAAAACCTATACTTTGTTTCGGTCGAGTTCCCCATTCAAATGCATGTAACAGTGAGAAACGCACTGTCTTGGCGAAATAAAGCGTTTTTGTACACCTTCATATAAATAGCTGTAACTTTTGATAGAAGACTCGGATACACATGTTTATGGCTTTATCTTATAGAACTCAAGGTCCCCGTGCTGGGAAAACAGGATTTGCAGCTGTTTGAGCTAAGATTTTCAAGTTATACACATAATGAAAACCTATACTTTGTTTCGGTCGAGTTCCCCATTCAAATGCATGTAACAGTGAGAAACGCACTGTCTTGGCGAAATAAAGCGTTTTTGTACACCTTCATATAAATAGCTGTAACTTTTGATAGAAGACTCAGACAAACATGTTTATGGCTTTATCTTATAGAACTCAAGGTCCCCGTGCTGGGAAAACAGGATTTGCAGCTGTTTGAGCTAAGATTTTCAAGTTATACGCATAATGAAAACCTATACTTTGTTTTGGTCGAGTTCCCCATTCAAATGCATGTAACAGTGAGAAACGCACTGTCTTGGCGAAAGAAAGCGTTTTTGTACAACTTCATATAAATAGCTGTAACTTTTGATAGAAGACTCAGACAAACATGTTTATGGCTTTATCTTATAGAACTCAAGGTCCCCGTGCTGGAAAAACAGGTTGTGCAGCTGTTTGAGCTAAGATTTCCAAGTTATACACATAATGAAAACCTATACTTTGTTTCGGTCGAGTTCCCCATTCAAATGCATGTAACAGTGAGAAACGCACTGTCTTGGCGAAAGAAAGCGTTTTTGTACAACTTCATATAAATAGCTGTAACTTTTGATAGAAGACTCAGACAAACATGTTTATGGCTTTATCTTATAGAACTCAAGGTCCCCGTGCTGGGAAAACAGGATTTGCAGCTGTTTGAGCTAAGATTTTCAAGTTATACACATAATGAAAACCTATACTTTGTTTCAGTCGAGTTCCCCATTCAAATGCATGTAACAGTGAGAAACGCACTGTCTTGGCGAAATAAAGCGTTTTTGTACACCTTCATATAAATAGCTGTAACTTTTGATAGAAGACTCGGATACACATGTTTATGGCTTTATCTTATAGAACTCAAGGTCCCCGTGCTGGGAAAACAGGATTTGCAGCTGTTTGAGCTAAGATTTTCAAGTTATACACATAATGAAAACCTATACTTTGTTTCGGTCGAGTTCCCCATTCAAATGCATGTAACAGTGAGAAACGCACTGTCTTGGCGAAAGAAAGCGTTTTTGTACAACTTCATATAAATAGCTGTAACTTTTGATAGAAGACTCGGATACACATGTTTATGGCTTTATCTTATAGAACTCAAGGTCCCCGTGCTGGGAAAACAGGATTTGCAGCTGTTTGAGCTAAGATTTTCAAGTTATACACATAATGAAAACCTATACTTTGTTTCGGTCGAGTTCCCCATTCAAATGCATGTAACAGTGAGAAACGCACTGTCTTGGCGAAAGAAAGCGTTTTTGTACAACTTCATATAAATAGCTGTAACTTTTGATAGAAGACTCAGACAAACATGTTTATGGCTTTATCTTATAGAACTCAAGGTCCCCGTGCTGGGAAAACAGGATTTGCAGCTGTTTGAGCTAAGATTTTCAAGTTATACACATAATGAAAACCTATACTTTGTTTCAGTCGAGTTCCCCATTCAAATGCATGTAACAGTGAGAAACGCACTGTCTTGGCGAAATAAAGCGTTTTTGTACACCTTCATATAAATAGCTGTAACTTTTGATAGAAGACTCGGATACACATGTTTATGGCTTTATCTTATAGAACTCAAGGTCCCCGTGCTGGGAAAACAGGATTTGCAGCTGTTTGAGCTAAGATTTTCAAGTTATACACATAATGAAAACCTATACTTTGTTTCGGTCGAGTTCCCCATTCAAATGCATGTAACAGTGAGAAACGCACTGTCTTGGCGAAAGAAAGCGTTTTTGTACAACTTCATATAAATAGCTGTAACTTTTGATAGAAGACTCAGACAAACATGTTTATGGCTTTATCTTATAGAACTCAAGGTCCCCGTGCTGGCCAAACAGGATTTGCAGCTGTTTGAGCTAAGATTTTCAAGTTATACACATAATGAAAACCTATACTTTGTTTCAGTCGAGTTCCCCATTCAAATGCATGTAACAGTGAGAAACGCACTGTCTTGCCGAAATAAAGCGTTTTTGTACACCTTCATATAAATAGCTGTAACTTTTGATAGAAGACTCGGATACACATGTTTATGGCTTTATCTTATAGAACTCAAGGTCCCCGTGCTGGGAAAACAGGATTTGCAGCTGTTTGAGCTAAGATTTTCAAGTTATACACATAATGAAAACCTATACTTTGTTTCGGTCGAGTTCCCCATTCAAATGCATGTAACAGTGAGAAACGCACTGTCTTGGCGAAAGAAAGCGTTTTTGTACAACTTCATATAAATAGCTGTAACTTTTGATAGAAGACTCAGACAAACATGTTTATGGCTTTATCTTATAGAACTCAAGGTCCCCGTGCTGGCCAAACAGGATTTGCAGCTGTTTGAGCTAAGATTTTCAAGTTATACACATAATGAAAACCTATACTTTGTTTCAGTCGAGTTCCCCATTCAAATGCATGTAACAGTGAGAAACGCACTGTCTTGCCGAAATAAAGCGTTTTTGTACACCTTCATATAAATAGCTGTAACTTTTGATAGAAGACTCGGATACACATGTTTATGGCTTTATCTTATAGAACTCAAGGTCCCCGTGCTGGGAAAACAGGATTTGCAGCTGTTTGAGCTAAGATTTCCAAGTTATACACATAATGAAAACCTATACTTTGTTTCGGTCGAGTTCCCCATTCAAATGCATGTAACAGTGAGAAACGCACTGTCTTGGCGAAAGAAAGCGTTTTTGTACAACTTCATATAAATAGCTGTAACTTTTGATAGAAGACTCAGACAAACATGTTTATGGCTTTATCTTATAGAACTCAAGGTCTCCGTGCTGGGAAAACAGGATTTGCAGCTGTTTGAGCTAAGATTTTCAAGTTATACACATAATGAAAACCTATACTTTGTTTTGGTCGAGTTCCCCATTCAAATGCATGTAACAGTGAGAAACGCACTGTCTTGGCGAAATAAAGCGTTTTTGTACAACTTCATATAAATAGCTGTAACTTTTGATAGAAGACTCAGACAAACATGTTTATGGCTTTATCTTATAGAACTCAAGGTCCCCGTGCTGGGAAAACAGGATTTGCAGCTGTTTGAGCTAAGATTTTCAAGTTATACACATAATGAAAACCTATACTTTGTTTCAGTCGAGTTCCCCATTCAAATGCATGTAACAGTGAGAAACGCACTGTCTTGGCGAAATAAAGCGTTTTTGTACACCTTCATATAAATAGCTGTAACTTTTGATAGAAGACTCAGACAAACATGTTTATGGCTTTATCTTATAGAACTCAAGGTCCCCGTGCTGGGAAAACAGGATTTGCAGCTGTTTGAGCTAAGATTTTCAAGTTATACGCATAATGAAAACCTATACTTTGTTTTGGTCGAGTTCCCCATTCAAATGCATGTAACAGTGAGAAACGCACTGTCTTGGCGAAAGAAAGCGTTTTTGTACAACTTCATATAAATAGCTGTAACTTTTGATAGAAGACTCAGACAAACATGTTTATGGCTTTATCTTATAGAACTCAAGGTCCCCGTGCTGGAAAAACAGGTTGTGCAGCTGTTTGAGCTAAGATTTCCAAGTTATACACATAATGAAAACCTATACTTTGTTTCGGTCGAGTTCCCCATTCAAATGCATGTAACAGTGAGAAACGCACTGTCTTGGCGAAAGAAAGCGTTTTTGTACAACTTCATATAAATAGCTGTAACTTTTGATAGAAGACTCAGACAAACATGTTTATGGCTTTATCTTATAGAACTCAAGGTCCCCGTGCTGGGAAAACAGGATTTGCAGCTGTTTGAGCTAAGATTTTCAAGTTATACACATAATGAAAACCTATACTTTGTTTCAGTCGAGTTCCCCATTCAAATGCATGTAACAGTGAGAAACGCACTGTCTTGGCGAAATAAAGCGTTTTTGTACACCTTCATATAAATAGCTGTAACTTTTGATAGAAGACTCGGATACACATGTTTATGGCTTTATCTTATAGAACTCAAGGTCCCCGTGCTGGGAAAACAGGATTTGCAGCTGTTTGAGCTAAGATTTTCAAGTTATACACATAATGAAAACCTATACTTTGTTTCGGTCGAGTTCCCCATTCAAATGCATGTAACAGTGAGAAACGCACTGTCTTGGCGAAAGAAAGCGTTTTTGTACAACTTCATATAAATAGCTGTAACTTTTGATAGAAGACTCGGATACACATGTTTATGGCTTTATCTTATAGAACTCAAGGTCCCCGTGCTGGGAAAACAGGATTTGCAGCTGTTTGAGCTAAGATTTTCAAGTTATACACATAATGAAAACCTATACTTTGTTTCGGTCGAGTTCCCCATTCAAATGCATGTAACAGTGAGAAACGCACTGTCTTGGCGAAAGAAAGCGTTTTTGTACAACTTCATATAAATAGCTGTAACTTTTGATAGAAGACTCAGACAAACATGTTTATGGCTTTATCTTATAGAACTCAAGGTCCCCGTGCTGGGAAAACAGGATTTGCAGCTGTTTGAGCTAAGATTTTCAAGTTATACACATAATGAAAACCTATACTTTGTTTCAGTCGAGTTCCCCATTCAAATGCATGTAACAGTGAGAAACGCACTGTCTTGGCGAAATAAAGCGTTTTTGTACACCTTCATATAAATAGCTGTAACTTTTGATAGAAGACTCGGATACACATGTTTATGGCTTTATCTTATAGAACTCAAGGTCCCCGTGCTGGGAAAACAGGATTTGCAGCTGTTTGAGCTAAGATTTTCAAGTTATACACATAATGAAAACCTATACTTTGTTTCGGTCGAGTTCCCCATTCAAATGCATGTAACAGTGAGAAACGCACTGTCTTGGCGAAAGAAAGCGTTTTTGTACAACTTCATATAAATAGCTGTAACTTTTGATAGAAGACTCAGACAAACATGTTTATGGCTTTATCTTATAGAACTCAAGGTCCCCGTGCTGGCCAAACAGGATTTGCAGCTGTTTGAGCTAAGATTTTCAAGTTATACACATAATGAAAACCTATACTTTGT
The DNA here is from genome assembly GCF_965226115.1 of Aulonocara stuartgranti. Taxonomy (NCBI): domain Eukaryota; kingdom Metazoa; phylum Chordata; class Actinopteri; order Cichliformes; family Cichlidae; genus Aulonocara; species Aulonocara stuartgranti. The sequence continues at coordinate 34,217,643 of NC_138952.1, read as the reverse complement.
TTCAGTCGAGTTCCCCATTCAAATGCATGTAACAGTGAGAAACGCACTGTCTTGCCGAAATAAAGCGTTTTTGTACACCTTCATATAAATAGCTGTAACTTTTGATAGAAGACTCGGATACACATGTTTATGGCTTTATCTTATAGAACTCAAGGTCCCCGTGCTGGGAAAACAGGATTTGCAGCTGTTTGAGCTAAGATTTCCAAGTTATACACATAATGAAAACCTATACTTTGTTTCGGTCGAGTTCCCCATTCAAATGCATGTAACAGTGAGAAACGCACTGTCTTGGCGAAAGAAAGCGTTTTTGTACAACTTCATATAAATAGCTGTAACTTTTGATAGAAGACTCAGACAAACATGTTTATGGCTTTATCTTATAGAACTCAAGGTCTCCGTGCTGGGAAAACAGGATTTGCAGCTGTTTGAGCTAAGATTTTCAAGTTATACACATAATGAAAACCTATACTTTGTTTTGGTCGAGTTCCCCATTCAAATGCATGTAACAGTGAGAAACGCACTGTCTTGGCGAAATAAAGCGTTTTTGTACAACTTCATATAAATAGCTGTAACTTTTGATAGAAGACTCAGACAAACATGTTTATGGCTTTATCTTATAGAACTCAAGGTCCCCGTGCTGGGAAAACAGGATTTGCAGCTGTTTGAGCTAAGATTTTCAAGTTATACACATAATGAAAACCTATACTTTGTTTCGGTCGAGTTCCCCATTCAAATGCATGTAACAGTGAGAAACGCACTGTCTTGGCGAAATAAAGCGTTTTTGTACACCTTCATATAAATAGCTGTAACTTTTGATAGAAGACTCGGATACACATGTTTATGGCTTTATCTTATAGAACTCAAGGTCCCCGTGCTGGGAAAACAGGATTTGCAGCTGTTTGAGCTAAGATTTTCAAGTTATACACATAATGAAAACCTATACTTTGTTTCGGTCGAGTTCCCCATTCAAATGCATGTAACAGTGAGAAACGCACTGTCTTGGCGAAAGAAAGCGTTTTTGTACAACTTCATATAAATAGCTGTAACTTTTGATAGAAGACTCAGACAAACATGTTTATGGCTTTATCTTATAGAACTCAAGGTCCCCGTGCTGGAAAAACAGGTTGTGCAGCTGTTTGAGCTAAGATTTCCAAGTTATACACATAATGAAAACCTATACTTTGTTTCGGTCGAGTTCCCCATTCAAATGCATGTAACAGTGAGAAACGCACTGTCTTGGCGAAAGAAAGCGTTTTTGTACAACTTCATATAAATAGCTGTAACTTTTGATAGAAGACTCAGACAAACATGTTTATGGCTTTATCTTATAGAACTCAAGGTCCCCGTGCTGGGAAAACAGGATTTGCAGCTGTTTGAGCTAAGATTTTCAAGTTATACACTATACTTTGTTTCGGTCGAGTTCCCCATTCAAATGCATGTAACAGTGAGAAACGCCTGTCTTGGCGAAAGAAAGCGTTTTTGTACAACTTCATATAAATAGCTGTAACTTTTGATAGAAGACTCGGATACACATGTTTATGGCTTTATCTTATAGAACTCAAGGTCTCCGTGCTGGGAAAACAGGTTTTGCAGCTGTTTGAGCTAAGATTTCCAAGTTATTCACATAATGAAAACCTATACTTTGTTTCGGTCGAGTTCCCCATTCAAAATGCATGTAACAGTGAGAAACGCACTGTCTTGGCGAAAGAAAGCTATTTTGTACAACTTCATATAAATAGCTGTAACTTTTGATAGAAGACTCGGATACACATGTTTATGGCTTTATCTTATAGAACTCAAGGTCTCCGTGCTGGGCAAACAGGTTTTGCAGCTGTTTGAGCTAAGATTTCCAAGTTATTCACATAATGAAAACCTATACTTTGTTTCGGTGGAGTTCCCCATTCAAATGCATGTAACAGTGAGAAATGCACTGTCTTGGCGAAAGAAAGCTATTTTGTACAACTTCATATAAATAGCTGTAACTTTTGATAGAAGACTCAGACAAACATGTTTATGGCTTTATCTTATAGAACTCAAGGTCCCCGTGCTGGGAAAACAGGATTTGCAGCTGTTTGAGCTAAGATTTTCAAGTTATACACATAATGAAAACCTATACTTTGTTTCGGTCGAGTTCCCCATTCAAATGCATGTAACAGTGAGAAACGCACTGTCTTGGCGAAAGAAAGCGTTTTTGTACAACTTCATATAAATAGCTGTAACTTTTGATAGAAGACTCAGACAAACATGTTTATGGCTTTATCTTATAGAACTCAAGGTCCCCGTGCTGGGAAAACAGGATTTGCAGCTGTTTGAGCTAAGATTTTCAAGTTATACACTATACTTTGTTTCGGTCGAGTTCCCCATTCAAATGCATGTAACAGTGAGAAACGCACTGTCTTGGCGAAAGAAAGCGTTTTTGTACAACTTCATATAAATAGCTGTAACTTTTGATAGAAGACTCATACAAACATGTTTATGGCTTTATCTTATAGAACTCAAGGTCCCCGTGCTGGGAAAACAGGATTTGCAGCTGTTTGAGCTAAGATTTTCAAGTTATACACATAATGAAAACCTATACTTTGTTTCAGTCGAGTTCCCCATTCAAATGCATGTAACAGTGAGAAACGCACTGTCTTGCCGAAATAAAGCGTTTTTGTACACCTTCATATAAATAGCTGTAACTTTTGATAGAAGACTCGGATACACATGTTTATGGCTTTATCTTATAGAACTCAAGGTCCCCGTGCTGGGAAAACAGGATTTGCAGCTGTTTGAGCTAAGATTTCCAAGTTATACACATAATGAAAACCTATACTTTGTTTCGGTCGAGTTCCCCATTCAAATGCATGTAACAGTGAGAAACGCACTGTCTTGGCGAAAGAAAGCGTTTTTGTACAACTTCATATAAATAGCTGTAACTTTTGATAGAAGACTCAGACAAACATGTTTATGGCTTTATCTTATAGAACTCAAGGTCTCCGTGCTGGGAAAACAGGATTTGCAGCTGTTTGAGCTAAGATTTTCAAGTTATACACATAATGAAAACCTATACTTTGTTTTGGTCGAGTTCCCCATTCAAATGCATGTAACAGTGAGAAACGCACTGTCTTGGCGAAAGAAAGCGTTTTTGTACAACTTCATATAAATAGCTGTAACTTTTGATAGAAGACTCAGACAAACATGTTTATGGCTTTATCTTATAGAACTCAAGGTCCCCGTGCTGGGAAAACAGGATTTGCAGCTGTTTGAGCTAAGATTTTCAAGTTATACACATAATGAAAACCTATACTTTGTTTCGGTCGAGTTCCCCATTCAAATGCATGTAACAGTGAGAAACGCACTGTCTTGGCGAAATAAAGCGTTTTTGTACACCTTCATATAAATAGCTGTAACTTTTGATAGAAGACTCGGATACACATGTTTATGGCTTTATCTTATAGAACTCAAGGTCCCCGTGCTGGGAAAACAGGATTTGCAGCTGTTTGAGCTAAGATTTTCAAGTTATACACATAATGAAAACCTATACTTTGTTTCGGTCGAGTTCCCCATTCAAATGCATGTAACAGTGAGAAACGCACTGTCTTGGCGAAATAAAGCGTTTTTGTACACCTTCATATAAATAGCTGTAACTTTTGATAGAAGACTCAGACAAACATGTTTATGGCTTTATCTTATAGAACTCAAGGTCCCCGTGCTGGGAAAACAGGATTTGCAGCTGTTTGAGCTAAGATTTTCAAGTTATACGCATAATGAAAACCTATACTTTGTTTTGGTCGAGTTCCCCATTCAAATGCATGTAACAGTGAGAAACGCACTGTCTTGGCGAAAGAAAGCGTTTTTGTACAACTTCATATAAATAGCTGTAACTTTTGATAGAAGACTCAGACAAACATGTTTATGGCTTTATCTTATAGAACTCAAGGTCCCCGTGCTGGAAAAACAGGTTGTGCAGCTGTTTGAGCTAAGATTTCCAAGTTATACACATAATGAAAACCTATACTTTGTTTCGGTCGAGTTCCCCATTCAAATGCATGTAACAGTGAGAAACGCACTGTCTTGGCGAAAGAAAGCGTTTTTGTACAACTTCATATAAATAGCTGTAACTTTTGATAGAAGACTCAGACAAACATGTTTATGGCTTTATCTTATAGAACTCAAGGTCCCCGTGCTGGGAAAACAGGATTTGCAGCTGTTTGAGCTAAGATTTTCAAGTTATACACATAATGAAAACCTATACTTTGTTTCAGTCGAGTTCCCCATTCAAATGCATGTAACAGTGAGAAACGCACTGTCTTGGCGAAATAAAGCGTTTTTGTACACCTTCATATAAATAGCTGTAACTTTTGATAGAAGACTCGGATACACATGTTTATGGCTTTATCTTATAGAACTCAAGGTCCCCGTGCTGGGAAAACAGGATTTGCAGCTGTTTGAGCTAAGATTTTCAAGTTATACACATAATGAAAACCTATACTTTGTTTCGGTCGAGTTCCCCATTCAAATGCATGTAACAGTGAGAAACGCACTGTCTTGGCGAAAGAAAGCGTTTTTGTACAACTTCATATAAATAGCTGTAACTTTTGATAGAAGACTCGGATACACATGTTTATGGCTTTATCTTATAGAACTCAAGGTCCCCGTGCTGGGAAAACAGGATTTGCAGCTGTTTGAGCTAAGATTTTCAAGTTATACACATAATGAAAACCTATACTTTGTTTCGGTCGAGTTCCCCATTCAAATGCATGTAACAGTGAGAAACGCACTGTCTTGGCGAAAGAAAGCGTTTTTGTACAACTTCATATAAATAGCTGTAACTTTTGATAGAAGACTCAGACAAACATGTTTATGGCTTTATCTTATAGAACTCAAGGTCCCCGTGCTGGGAAAACAGGATTTGCAGCTGTTTGAGCTAAGATTTTCAAGTTATACACATAATGAAAACCTATACTTTGTTTCAGTCGAGTTCCCCATTCAAATGCATGTAACAGTGAGAAACGCACTGTCTTGGCGAAATAAAGCGTTTTTGTACACCTTCATATAAATAGCTGTAACTTTTGATAGAAGACTCGGATACACATGTTTATGGCTTTATCTTATAGAACTCAAGGTCCCCGTGCTGGGAAAACAGGATTTGCAGCTGTTTGAGCTAAGATTTTCAAGTTATACACATAATGAAAACCTATACTTTGTTTCGGTCGAGTTCCCCATTCAAATGCATGTAACAGTGAGAAACGCACTGTCTTGGCGAAAGAAAGCGTTTTTGTACAACTTCATATAAATAGCTGTAACTTTTGATAGAAGACTCAGACAAACATGTTTATGGCTTTATCTTATAGAACTCAAGGTCCCCGTGCTGGCCAAACAGGATTTGCAGCTGTTTGAGCTAAGATTTTCAAGTTATACACATAATGAAAACCTATACTTTGTTTCAGTCGAGTTCCCCATTCAAATGCATGTAACAGTGAGAAACGCACTGTCTTGCCGAAATAAAGCGTTTTTGTACACCTTCATATAAATAGCTGTAACTTTTGATAGAAGACTCGGATACACATGTTTATGGCTTTATCTTATAGAACTCAAGGTCCCCGTGCTGGGAAAACAGGATTTGCAGCTGTTTGAGCTAAGATTTCCAAGTTATACACATAATGAAAACCTATACTTTGTTTCGGTCGAGTTCCCCATTCAAATGCATGTAACAGTGAGAAACGCACTGTCTTGGCGAAAGAAAGCGTTTTTGTACAACTTCATATAAATAGCTGTAACTTTTGATAGAAGACTCAGACAAACATGTTTATGGCTTTATCTTATAGAACTCAAGGTCTCCGTGCTGGGAAAACAGGATTTGCAGCTGTTTGAGCTAAGATTTTCAAGTTATACACATAATGAAAACCTATACTTTGTTTTGGTCGAGTTCCCCATTCAAATGCATGTAACAGTGAGAAACGCACTGTCTTGGCGAAATAAAGCGTTTTTGTACAACTTCATATAAATAGCTGTAACTTTTGATAGAAGACTCAGACAAACATGTTTATGGCTTTATCTTATAGAACTCAAGGTCCCCGTGCTGGGAAAACAGGATTTGCAGCTGTTTGAGCTAAGATTTTCAAGTTATACACATAATGAAAACCTATACTTTGTTTCGGTCGAGTTCCCCATTCAAATGCATGTAACAGTGAGAAACGCACTGTCTTGGCGAAATAAAGCGTTTTTGTACACCTTCATATAAATAGCTGTAACTTTTGATAGAAGACTCGGATACACATGTTTATGGCTTTATCTTATAGAACTCAAGGTCCCCGTGCTGGGAAAACAGGATTTGCAGCTGTTTGAGCTAAGATTTTCAAGTTATACACATAATGAAAACCTATACTTTGTTTCGGTCGAGTTCCCCATTCAAATGCATGTAACAGTGAGAAACGCACTGTCTTGGCGAAAGAAAGCGTTTTTGTACAACTTCATATAAATAGCTGTAACTTTTGATAGAAGACTCAGACAAACATGTTTATGGCTTTATCTTATAGAACTCAAGGTCCCCGTGCTGGAAAAACAGGTTGTGCAGCTGTTTGAGCTAAGATTTCCAAGTTATACACATAATGAAAACCTATACTTTGTTTCGGTCGAGTTCCCCATTCAAATGCATGTAACAGTGAGAAACGCACTGTCTTGGCGAAAGAAAGCGTTTTTGTACAACTTCATATAAATAGCTGTAACTTTTGATAGAAGACTCAGACAAACATGTTTATGGCTTTATCTTATAGAACTCAAGGTCCCCGTGCTGGGAAAACAGGATTTGCAGCTGTTTGAGCTAAGATTTTCAAGTTATACACATAATGAAAACCTATACTTTGTTTCAGTCGAGTTCCCCATTCAAATGCATGTAACAGTGAGAAACGCACTGTCTTGGCGAAATAAAGCGTTTTTGTACACCTTCATATAAATAGCTGTAACTTTTGATAGAAGACTCGGATACACATGTTTATGGCTTTATCTTATAGAACTCAAGGTCCCCGTGCTGGGAAAACAGGATTTGCAGCTGTTTGAGCTAAGATTTTCAAGTTATACACATAATGAAAACCTATACTTTGTTTCGGTCGAGTTCCCCATTCAAATGCATGTAACAGTGAGAAACGCACTGTCTTGGCGAAAGAAAGCGTTTTTGTACAACTTCATATAAATAGCTGTAACTTTTGATAGACGACTCAGACAAACATGTTTATGGCTTTATCTTATAGAACTCAAGGTCCCCGTGCTGGGAAAACAGGATTTGCAGCTGTTTGAGCTAAGATTTTCAAGTTATACACATAATGAAAACCTATACTTTGTTTCAGTCGAGTTCCCCATTCAAATGCATGTAACAGTGAGAAACGCACTGTCTTGGCGAAATAAAGCGTTTTTGTACACCTTCATATAAATAGCTGTAACTTTTGATAGAAGACTCGGATACACATGTTTATGGCTTTATCTTATAGAACTCAAGGTCCCCGTGCTGGGAAAACAGGTTTTGCAGCTGTTTGAGCTAAGATTTTCAAGTTATACACATAATGAAAACCTATACTTTGTTTCGGTCGAGTTCCCCATTCAAATGCATGTAACAGTGAGAAACGCACTGTCTTGGCGAAAGAAAGCGTTTTTGTACAACTTCATATAAATAGCTGTAACTTTTGATAGAAGACTCAGACAAACATGTTTATGGCTTTATCTTATAGAACTCAAGGTCCCCGTGCTGGGAAAACAGGATTTGCAGCTGTTTGAGCTAAGATTTTCAAGTTATACACATAATGAAAACCTATACTTTGTTTCAGTCGAGTTCCCCATTCAAATGCATGTAACAGTGAGAAACGCACTGTCTTGGCGAAATAAAGCGTTTTTGTACACCTTCATATAAATAGCTGTAACTTTTGATAGAAGACTCGGATACACATGTTTATGGCTTTATCTTATAGAACTCAAGGTCCCCGTGCTGGGAAAACAGGTTTTGCAGCTGTTTGAGCTAAGATTTTCAAGTTATACACATAATGAAAACCTATACTTTGTTTCGGTCGAGTTCCCCATTCAAATGCATGTAACAGTGAGAAACGCACTGTCTTGGCGAAAGAAAGCGTTTTTGTACAACTTCATATAAATAGCTGTAACTTTTGATAGAAGACTCGAATACACAGGTTTATGGCTTTATCTTATAGAACTCAAGGTCCCCGTGCTGGGAAAACAGGATTTGCAGCTGTTTGAGCTAAGATTTTCAAGTTATACACATAATGAAAACCTATACTTTGTTTCGGTCGAGTTCCCCATTCAAATGCATGTAACAGTGAGAAACGCACTGTCTTGGCGAAAGAAAGCGTTTTTGTACAACTTCATATAAATAGCTGTAACTTTTGATAGAAGACTCAGACAAACATGTTTATGGCTTTATCTTATAGAACTCAAGGTCCCCGTGCTGGGAAAAAAGGATTTGCAGCTGTTTGAGCTAAGATTTCCAAGTTATACACATAATGAAAACCTATACTTTGTTTCGGTCGAGTTCCCCATTCAAATGCATGTAACAGTGAGAAACGCACTGTCTTGGCGAAAGAAAGCGTTTTTGTACAACTTCATATAAATAGCTGTAACTTTTGATAGAAGACTCAGACAAACATGTTTATGGCTTTATCTTATAGAACTCAAGGTCCCCGTGCTGGGAAAACAGGATTTGCAGCTGTTTGAGCTAAGATTTTCAAGTTATACACATAATGAAAACCTATACTTTGTTTCGGTCGAGTTCCCCATTCAAATGCATGTAACAGTGAGAAACGCACTGTCTTGGCGAAAGAAAGCGTTTTTGTACAACTTCATATAAATAGCTGTAACTTTTGATAGAAGACTCAGACAAACATGTTTATGGCTTTATCTTATAGAACTCAAGGTCCCCGTGCTGGGAAAACAGGATTTGCAGCTGTTTGAGCTAAGATTTTGAAGTTATACACATAATGAAAACCTATACTTTGTTTCAGTCGAGTTCCCCATTCAAATGCATGTAACAGTGAGAAACGCACTGTCTTGCCGAAATAAAGCGTTTTTGTACACCTTCATATAAATAGCTGTAACTTTTGATAGAAGACTCGGATACACATGTTTATGGCTTTATCTTATAGAACTCAAGGTCCCCGTGCTGGGAAAACAGGATTTGCAGCTGTTTGAGCTAAGATTTCCAAGTTATACACATAATGAAAACCTATACTTTGTTTCGGTCGAGTTCCCCATTCAAATGCATGTAACAGTGAGAAACGCACTGTCTTGGCGAAAGAAAGCGTTTTTGTACACCTTCATATAAATAGCTGTAACTTTTGATAGAAGAGTCAGACAAACATGTTTATGGCTTTATCTTATAGAACTCAAGGTCCCCGTGCTGGGAAAACAGGATTTGCAGCTGTTTGAGCTAAGATTTTCAAGTTATACACATAATGAAAACCTATACTTTGTTTCGGTCGAGTTCCCCATTCAAATGCATGTAACAGTGAGAAACGCACTGTCTTGGCGAAAGAAAGCGTTTTTGTACAACTTCATATAAATAGCTGTAACTTTTGATAGAAGACTCGGATACACATGTTTATGGCTTTATCTTATAGAACTCAAGGTCCCCGTGCTGGGAAAACAGGATTTGCAGCTGTTTGAGCTAAGATTTCCAAGTTATACACATAATGAAAACCTATACTTTGTTTCGGTCGAGTTCCCCATTCAAATGCATGTAACAGTGAGAAACGCACTGTCTTGGCGAAAGAAAGCGTTTTTGTACAACTTCATATAAATAGCTGTAACTTTTGATAGAAGACTCAGACAAACATGTTTATGGCTTTATCTTATAGAACTCAAGGTCTCCGTGCTGGGAAAACAGGATTTGCAGCTGTTTGAGCTAAGATTTTCAAGTTATACACATAATGAAAACCTATACTTTGTTTCGGTCGAGTTCCCCATTCAAATGCATGTAACAGTGAGAAACGCACTGTCTTGGCGAAAGAAAGCGTTTTTGTACAACTTCATATAAATAGCTGTAACTTTTGATAGAAGACTCAGACAAACATGTTTATGGCTTTATCTTATAGAACTCAAGGTCCCCGTGCTGGGAAAACAGGATTTGCAGCTGTTTGAGCTAAGATTTTCAAGTTATACACATAATGAAAACCTATACTTTGTTTCGGTCGAGTTCCCCATTCAAATGCATGTAACAGTGAGAAACGCACTGTCTTGGCGAAAGAAAGCGTTTTTGTACAACTTCATATAAATAGCTGTAACTTTTGATAGAAGACTCAGACAAACATGTTTATGGCTTTATCTTATAGAACTCAAGGTCCCCGTGCTGGGAAAAAAGGATTTGCAGCTGTTTGAGCTAAGATTTCCAAGTTATACACATAATGAAAACCTATACTTTGTTTCGGTCGAGTTCCCCATTCAAATGCATGTAACAGTGAGAAACGCACTGTCTTGGCGAAAGAAAGCGTTTTTGTACAACTTCATATAAATAGCTGTAACTTTTGATAGAAGACTCAGACAAACATGTTTATGGCTTTATCTTATAGAACTCAAGGTCCCCGTGCTGGGAAAACAGGATTTGCAGCTGTTTGAGCTAAGATTTTCAAGTTATACACATAATGAAAACCTATACTTTGTTTCGGTCGAGTTCCCCATTCAAATGCATGTAACAGTGAGAAACGCACTGTCTTGGCGAAAGAAAGCGTTTTTGTACAACTTCATATAAATAGCTGTAACTTTTGATAGAAGACTCAGACAAACATGTTTATGGCTTTATCTTATAGAACTCAAGGTCCCCGTGCTGGGAAAACAGGATTTGCAGCTGTTTGAGCTAAGATTTTGAAGTTATACACATAATGAAAACCTATACTTTGTTTCAGTCGAGTTCCCCATTCAAATGCATGTAACAGTGAGAAACGCACTGTCTTGCCGAAATAAAGCGTTTTTGTACACCTTCATATAAATAGCTGTAACTTTTGATAGAAGACTCGGATACACATGTTTATGGCTTTATCTTATAGAACTCAAGGTCCCCGTGCTGGGAAAACAGGATTTGCAGCTGTTTGAGCTAAGATTTCCAAGTTATACACATAATGAAAACCTATACTTTGTTTCGGTCGAGTTCCCCATTCAAATGCATGTAACAGTGAGAAACGCACTGTCTTGGCGAAAGAAAGCGTTTTTGTACAACTTCATATAAATAGCTGTAACTTTTGATAGAAGACTCAGACAAACATGTTTATGGCTTTATCTTATAGAACTCAAGGTCTCCGTGCTGGGAAAACAGGATTTGCAGCTGTTTGAGCTAAGATTTTCAAGTTATACACATAATGAAAACCTATACTTTGTTTTGGTCGAGTTCCCCATTCAAATGCATGTAACAGTGAGAAACGCACTGTCTTGGCGAAAGAAAGCGTTTTTGTACAACTTCATATAAATAGCTGTAACTTTTGATAGAAGACTCAGACAAACATGTTTATGGCTTTATCTTATAGAACTCAAGGTCCCCGTGCTGGGAAAACAGGATTTGCAGCTGTTTGAGCTAAGATTTTCAAGTTATACACATAATGAAAACCTATACTTTGTTTCGGTCGAGTTCCCCATTCAAATGCATGTAACAGTGAGAAACGCACTGTCTTGGCGAAAGAAAGCGTTTTTGTACACCTTCATATAAATAGCTGTAACTTTTGATAGAAGACTCGGATACACATGTTTATGGCTTTATCTTATAGAACTCAAGGTCCCCGTGCTGGGAAAACAGGATTTGCAGCTGTTTGAGCTAAGATTTTCAAGTTATACACATAATGAAAACCTATACTTTGTTTCGGTCGAGTTCCCCATTCAAATGCATGTAACAGTGAGAAACGCACTGTCTTGGCGAAATAAAGCGTTTTTGTACACCTTCATATAAATAGCTGTAACTTTTGATAGAAGACTCAGACAAACATGTTTATGGCTTTATCTTATAGAACTCAAGGTCCCCGTGCTGGGAAAACAGGATTTGCAGCTGTTTGAGCTAAGATTTTCAAGTTATACGCATAATGAAAACCTATACTTTGTTTTGGTCGAGTTCCCCATTCAAATGCATGTAACAGTGAGAAACGCACTGTCTTGGCGAAAGAAAGCGTTTTTGTACAACTTCATATAAATAGCTGTAACTTTTGATAGAAGACTCAGACAAACATGTTTATGGCTTTATCTTATAGAACTCAAGGTCCCCGTGCTGGAAAAACAGGTTGTGCAGCTGTTTGAGCTAAGATTTCCAAGTTATACACATAATGAAAACCTATACTTTGTTTCGGTCGAGTTCCCCATTCAAATGCATGTAACAGTGAGAAACGCACTGTCTTGGCGAAAGAAAGCGTTTTTGTACAACTTCATATAAATAGCTGTAACTTTTGATAGAAGACTCAGACAAACATGTTTATGGCTTTATCTTATAGAACTCAAGGTCCCCGTGCTGGGAAAACAGGATTTGCAGCTGTTTGAGCTAAGATTTTCAAGTTATACACATAATGAAAACCTATACTTTGTTTCGGTCGAGTTCCCCATTCAAATGCATGTAACAGTGAGAAACGCACTGTCTTGGCGAAAGAAAGCGTTTTTGTACAACTTCATATAAATAGCTGTAACTTTTGATAGAAGACTCAGACAAACATGTTTATGGCTTTATCTTATAGAACTCAAGGTCCCCGTGCTGGGAAAACAGGATTTGCAGCTGTTTGAGCTAAGATTTTCAAGTTATACACATAATGAAAACCTATACTTTGTTTCAGTCGAGTTCCCCATTCAAATGCATGTAACAGTGAGAAACGCACTGTCTTGGCGAAATAAAGCGTTTTTGTACACCTTCATATAAATAGCTGTAACTTTTGATAGAAGAGTCAGACAAACATGTTTATGGCTTTATTTTATAGAACTCAAGGTCCCCGTGCTGGGAAAACAGGATTTGCAGCTGTTTGAGCTAAGATTTTCAAGTTATACACATAATGAAAACCTATACTTTGTTTCGGTCGAGTTCCCCATTCAAATGCATGTAACAGTGAGAAACGCACTGTCTTGGCGAAAGAAAGCGTTTTTGTACAACTTCATATAAATAGCTGTAACTTTTGATAGAAGACTCGGATACACATGTTTATGGCTTTATCTTATAGAACTCAAGGTCCCCGTGCTGGGAAAACAGGATTTGCAGCTGTTTGAGCTAAGATTTCCAAGTTATACACATAATGAAAACCTATACTTTGTTTCGGTCGAGTTCCCCATTCAAATGCATGTAACAGTGAGAAACGCACTGTCTTGGCGAAAGAAAGCGTTTTTGTACAACTTCATATAAATAGCTGTAACTTTTGATAGAAGACTCAGACAAACATGTTTATGGCTTTATCTTATAGAACTCAAGGTCTCCGTGCTGGGAAAACAGGATTTGCAGCTGTTTGAGCTAAGATTTTCAAGTTATACACATAATGAAAACCTATACTTTGTTTTGGTCGAGTTCCCCATTCAAATGCATGTAACAGTGAGAAACGCACTGTCTTGGCGAAAGAAAGCGTTTTTGTACAACTTCATATAAATAGCTGTAACTTTTGATAGAAGACTCAGACAAACATGTTTATGGCTTTATCTTATAGAACTCAAGGTCCCCGTGCTGGGAAAACAGGATTTGCAGCTGTTTGAGCTAAGATTTTCAAGTTATACACATAATGAAAACCTATACTTTGTTTCGGTCGAGTTCCCCATTCAAATGCATGTAACAGTGAGAAACGCACTGTCTTGGCGAAATAAAGCGTTTTTGTACACCTTCATATAAATAGCTGTAACTTTTGATAGAAGACTCGGATACACATGTTTATGGCTTTATCTTATAGAACTCAAGGTCCCCGTGCTGGGAAAACAGGATTTGCAGCTGTTTGAGCTAAGATTTTCAAGTTATACACATAATGAAAACCTATACTTTGTTTCGGTCGAGTTCCCCATTCAAATGCATGTAACAGTGAGAAACGCACTGTCTTGGCGAAATAAAGCGTTTTTGTACACCTTCATATAAATAGCTGTAACTTTTGATAGAAGACTCAGACAAACATGTTTATGGCTTTATCTTATAGAACTCAAGGTCCCCGTGCTGGGAAAACAGGATTTGCAGCTGTTTGAGCTAAGATTTTCAAGTTATACGCATAATGAAAACCTATACTTTGTTTTGGTCGAGTTCCCCATTCAAATGCATGTAACAGTGAGAAACGCACTGTCTTGGCGAAAGAAAGCGTTTTTGTACAACTTCATATAAATAGCTGTAACTTTTGATAGAAGACTCAGACAAACATGTTTATGGCTTTATCTTATAGAACTCAAGGTCCCCGTGCTGGAAAAACAGGTTGTGCAGCTGTTTGAGCTAAGATTTCCAAGTTATACACATAATGAAAACCTATACTTTGTTTCGGTCGAGTTCCCCATTCAAATGCATGTAACAGTGAGAAACGCACTGTCTTGGCGAAAGAAAGCGTTTTTGTACAACTTCATATAAATAGCTGTAACTTTTGATAGAAGACTCAGACAAACATGTTTATGGCTTTATCTTATAGAACTCAAGGTCCCCGTGCTGGGAAAACAGGATTTGCAGCTGTTTGAGCTAAGATTTTCAAGTTATACACATAATGAAAACCTATACTTTGTTTCAGTCGAGTTCCCCATTCAAATGCATGTAACAGTGAGAAACGCACTGTCTTGGCGAAATAAAGCGTTTTTGTACACCTTCATATAAATAGCTGTAACTTTTGATAGAAGACTCGGATACACATGTTTATGGCTTTATCTTATAGAACTCAAGGTCCCCGTGCTGGGAAAACAGGATTTGCAGCTGTTTGAGCTAAGATTTTCAAGTTATACACATAATGAAAACCTATACTTTGTTTCGGTCGAGTTCCCCATTCAAATGCATGTAACAGTGAGAAACGCACTGTCTTGGCGAAAGAAAGCGTTTTTGTACAACTTCATATAAATAGCTGTAACTTTTGATAGAAGACTCAGACAAACATGTTTATGGCTTTATCTTATAGAACTCAAGGTCCCCGTGCTGGGAAAACAGGATTTGCAGCTGTTTGAGCTAAGATTTTCAAGTTATACACATAATGAAAACCTATACTTTGTTTCAGTCGAGTTCCCCATTCAAATGCATGTAACAGTGAGAAACGCACTGTCTTGGCGAAAGAAAGCGTTTTTGTACAACTTCATATAAATAGCTGTAACTTTTGATAGAAGACTCAGACAAACATGTTTATGGCTTTATCTTATAGAACTCAAGGTCCCCGTGCTGGAAAAACAGGTTGTGCAGCTGTTTGAGCTAAGATTTCCAAGTTATACACATAATGAAAACCTATACTTTGTTTCGGTCGAGTTCCCCATTCAAATGCATGTAACAGTGAGAAACGCACTGTCTTGGCGAAAGAAAGCGTTTTTGTACAACTTCATATAAATAGCTGTAACTTTTGATAGAAGACTCAGACAAACATGTTTATGGCTTTATCTTATAGAACTCAAGGTCCCCGTGCTGGGAAAACAGGATTTGCAGCTGTTTGAGCTAAGATTTTCAAGTTATACACATAATGAAAACCTATACTTTGTTTCAGTCGAGTTCCCCATTCAAATGCATGTAACAGTGAGAAACGCACTGTCTTGGCGAAATAAAGCGTTTTTGTACACCTTCATATAAATAGCTGTAACTTTTGATAGAAGACTCGGATACACATGTTTATGGCTTTATCTTATAGAACTCAAGGTCCCCGTGCTGGGAAAACAGGATTTGCAGCTGTTTGAGCTAAGATTTTCAAGTTATACACATAATGAAAACCTATACTTTGTTTCGGTCGAGTTCCCCATTCAAATGCATGTAACAGTGAGAAACGCACTGTCTTGGCGAAAGAAAGCGTTTTTGTACAACTTCATATAAATAGCTGTAACTTTTGATAGAAGACTCAGACAAACATGTTTATGGCTTTATCTTATAGAACTCAAGGTCCCCGTGCTGGGAAAACAGGATTTGCAGCTGTTTGAGCTAAGATTTTCAAGTTATACACATAATGAAAACCTATACTTTGTTTCAGTCGAGTTCCCCATTCAAATGCATGTAACAGTGAGAAACGCACTGTCTTGGCGAAATAAAGCGTTTTTGTACACCTTCATATAAATAGCTGTAACTTTTGATAGAAGAGTCAGACAAACATGTTTATGGCTTTATCTTATAGAACTCAAGGTCCCCGTGCTGGGAAAACAGGATTTGCAGCTGTTTGAGCTAAGATTTTCAAGTTATACACATAATGAAAACCTATACTTTGTTTCGGTCGAGTTCCCCATTCAAATGCATGTAACAGTGAGAAACGCACTGTCTTGGCGAAAGAAAGCGTTTTTGTACAACTTCATATAAATAGCTGTAACTTTTGATAGAAGACTCGGATACACATGTTTATGGCTTTATCTTATAGAACTCAAGGTCCCCGTGCTGGGAAAACAGGATTTGCAGCTGTTTGAGCTAAGATTTCCAAGTTATACACATAATGAAAACCTATACTTTGTTTCGGTCGAGTTCCCCATTCAAATGCATGTAACAGTGAGAAACGCACTGTCTTGGCGAAAGAAAGCGTTTTTGTACAACTTCATATAAATAGCTGTAACTTTTGATAGAAGACTCAGACAAACATGTTTATGGCTTTATCTTATAGAACTCAAGGTCTCCGTGCTGGGAAAACAGGATTTGCAGCTGTTTGAGCTAAGATTTTCAAGTTATACACATAATGAAAACCTATACTTTGTTTTGGTCGAGTTCCCCATTCAAATGCATGTAACAGTGAGAAACGCACTGTCTTGGCGAAAGAAAGCGTTTTTGTACAACTTCATATAAATAGCTGTAACTTTTGATAGAAGACTCAGACAAACATGTTTATGGCTTTATCTTATAGAACTCAAGGTCCCCGTGCTGGGAAAACAGGATTTGCAGCTGTTTGAGCTAAGATTTTCAAGTTATACACATAATGAAAACCTATACTTTGTTTCGGTCGAGTTCCCCATTCAAATGCATGTAACAGTGAGAAACGCACTGTCTTGGCGAAATAAAGCGTTTTTGTACACCTTCATATAAATAGCTGTAACTTTTGATAGAAGACTCGGATACACATGTTTATGGCTTTATCTTATAGAACTCAAGGTCCCCGTGCTGGGAAAACAGGATTTGCAGCTGTTTGAGCTAAGATTTTCAAGTTATACACATAATGAAAACCTATACTTTGTTTCGGTCGAGTTCCCCATTCAAATGCATGTAACAGTGAGAAACGCACTGTCTTGGCGAAATAAAGCGTTTTTGTACACCTTCATATAAATAGCTGTAACTTTTGATAGAAGACTCAGACAAACATGTTTATGGCTTTATCTTATAGAACTCAAGGTCCCCGTGCTGGGAAAACAGGATTTGCAGCTGTTTGAGCTAAGATTTTCAAGTTATACGCATAATGAAAACCTATACTTTGTTTTGGTCGAGTTCCCCATTCAAATGCATGTAACAGTGAGAAACGCACTGTCTTGGCGAAAGAAAGCGTTTTTGTACAACTTCATATAAATAGCTGTAACTTTTGATAGAAGACTCAGACAAACATGTTTATGGCTTTATCTTATAGAACTCAAGGTCCCCGTGCTGGAAAAACAGGTTGTGCAGCTGTTTGAGCTAAGATTTCCAAGTTATACACATAATGAAAACCTATACTTTGTTTCGGTCGAGTTCCCCATTCAAATGCATGTAACAGTGAGAAACGCACTGTCTTGGCGAAAGAAAGCGTTTTTGTACAACTTCATATAAATAGCTGTAACTTTTGATAGAAGACTCAGACAAACATGTTTATGGCTTTATCTTATAGAACTCAAGGTCCCCGTGCTGGGAAAACAGGATTTGCAGCTGTTTGAGCTAAGATTTTCAAGTTATACACATAATGAAAACCTATACTTTGTTTCAGTCGAGTTCCCCATTCAAATGCATGTAACAGTGAGAAACGCACTGTCTTGGCGAAATAAAGCGTTTTTGTACACCTTCATATAAATAGCTGTAACTTTTGATAGAAGACTCGGATACACATGTTTATGGCTTTATCTTATAGAACTCAAGGTCCCCGTGCTGGGAAAACAGGATTTGCAGCTGTTTGAGCTAAGATTTTCAAGTTATACACATAATGAAAACCTATACTTTGTTTCGGTCGAGTTCCCCATTCAAATGCATGTAACAGTGAGAAACGCACTGTCTTGGCGAAAGAAAGCGTTTTTGTACAACTTCATATAAATAGCTGTAACTTTTGATAGAAGACTCGGATACACATGTTTATGGCTTTATCTTATAGAACTCAAGGTCCCCGTGCTGGGAAAACAGGATTTGCAGCTGTTTGAGCTAAGATTTTCAAGTTATACGCATAATGAAAACCTATACTTTGTTTTGGTCGAGTTCCCCATTCAAATGCATGTAACAGTGAGAAACGCACTGTCTTGGCGAAAGAAAGCGTTTTTGTACAACTTCATATAAATAGCTGTAACTTTTGATAGAAGACTCAGACAAACATGTTTATGGCTTTATCTTATAGAACTCAAGGTCCCCGTGCTGGAAAAACAGGTTGTGCAGCTGTTTGAGCTAAGATTTCCAAGTTATACACATAATGAAAACCTATACTTTGTTTCGGTCGAGTTCCCCATTCAAATGCATGTAACAGTGAGAAACGCACTGTCTTGGCGAAAGAAAGCGTTTTTGTACAACTTCATATAAATAGCTGTAACTTTTGATAGAAGACTCAGACAAACATGTTTATGGCTTTATCTTATAGAACTCAAGGTCCCCGTGCTGGGAAAACAGGATTTGCAGCTGTTTGAGCTAAGATTTTCAAGTTATACACATAATGAAAACCTATACTTTGTTTCGGTCGAGTTCCCCATTCAAATGCATGTAACAGTGAGAAACGCACTG
Organism: Aulonocara stuartgranti; assembly: GCF_965226115.1. Classification (NCBI taxonomy): domain Eukaryota; kingdom Metazoa; phylum Chordata; class Actinopteri; order Cichliformes; family Cichlidae; genus Aulonocara; species Aulonocara stuartgranti. The sequence continues at coordinate 34,198,658 of NC_138952.1, read as the reverse complement.
TCTTGGCGAAAGAAAGCGTTTTTGTACAACTTCATATAAATAGCTGTAACTTTTGATAGAAGACTCAGACAAACATGTTTATGGCTTTATCTTATAGAACTCAAGGTCCCCGTGCTGGGAAAACAGGATTTGCAGCTGTTTGAGCTAAGATTTTCAAGTTATACACATAATGAAAACCTATACTTTGTTTCAGTCGAGTTCCCCATTCAAATGCATGTAACAGTGAGAAACGCACTGTCTTGGCGAAATAAAGCGTTTTTGTACACCTTCATATAAATAGCTGTAACTTTTGATAGAAGAGTCAGACAAACATGTTTATGGCTTTATTTTATAGAACTCAAGGTCCCTGTGCTGGGAAAACAGGATTTGCAGCTGTTTGAGCTAAGATTTTCAAGTTATACACATAATGAAAACCTATACTTTGTTTCGGTCGAGTTCCCCATTCAAATGCATGTAACAGTGAGAAACGCACTGTCTTGGCGAAAGAAAGCGTTTTTGTACAACTTCATATAAATAGCTGTAACTTTTGATAGAAGACTCGGATACACATGTTTATGGCTTTATCTTATAGAACTCAAGGTCCCCGTGCTGGGAAAACAGGATTTGCAGCTGTTTGAGCTAAGATTTCCAAGTTATACACATAATGAAAACCTATACTTTGTTTCGGTCGAGTTCCCCATTCAAATGCATGTAACAGTGAGAAACGCACTGTCTTGGCGAAAGAAAGCGTTTTTGTACAACTTCATATAAATAGCTGTAACTTTTGATAGAAGACTCAGACAAACATGTTTATGGCTTTATCTTATAGAACTCAAGGTCTCCGTGCTGGGAAAACAGGATTTGCAGCTGTTTGAGCTAAGATTTTCAAGTTATACACATAATGAAAACCTATACTTTGTTTTGGTCGAGTTCCCCATTCAAATGCATGTAACAGTGAGAAACGCACTGTCTTGGCGAAAGAAAGCGTTTTTGTACAACTTCATATAAATAGCTGTAACTTTTGATAGAAGACTCAGACAAACATGTTTATGGCTTTATCTTATAGAACTCAAGGTCCCCGTGCTGGGAAAACAGGATTTGCAGCTGTTTGAGCTAAGATTTTCAAGTTATACACATAATGAAAACCTATACTTTGTTTCGGTCGAGTTCCCCATTCAAATGCATGTAACAGTGAGAAACGCACTGTCTTGGCGAAATAAAGCGTTTTTGTACACCTTCATATAAATAGCTGTAACTTTTGATAGAAGACTCGGATACACATGTTTATGGCTTTATCTTATAGAACTCAAGGTCCCCGTGCTGGGAAAACAGGATTTGCAGCTGTTTGAGCTAAGATTTTCAAGTTATACACATAATGAAAACCTATACTTTGTTTCGGTCGAGTTCCCCATTCAAATGCATGTAACAGTGAGAAACGCACTGTCTTGGCGAAATAAAGCGTTTTTGTACACCTTCATATAAATAGCTGTAACTTTTGATAGAAGACTCAGACAAACATGTTTATGGCTTTATCTTATAGAACTCAAGGTCCCCGTGCTGGGAAAACAGGATTTGCAGCTGTTTGAGCTAAGATTTTCAAGTTATACGCATAATGAAAACCTATACTTTGTTTTGGTCGAGTTCCCCATTCAAATGCATGTAACAGTGAGAAACGCACTGTCTTGGCGAAAGAAAGCGTTTTTGTACAACTTCATATAAATAGCTGTAACTTTTGATAGAAGACTCAGACAAACATGTTTATGGCTTTATCTTATAGAACTCAAGGTCCCCGTGCTGGAAAAACAGGTTGTGCAGCTGTTTGAGCTAAGATTTCCAAGTTATACACATAATGAAAACCTATACTTTGTTTCGGTCGAGTTCCCCATTCAAATGCATGTAACAGTGAGAAACGCACTGTCTTGGCGAAAGAAAGCGTTTTTGTACAACTTCATATAAATAGCTGTAACTTTTGATAGAAGACTCAGACAAACATGTTTATGGCTTTATCTTATAGAACTCAAGGTCCCCGTGCTGGGAAAACAGGATTTGCAGCTGTTTGAGCTAAGATTTTCAAGTTATACACATAATGAAAACCTATACTTTGTTTCAGTCGAGTTCCCCATTCAAATGCATGTAACAGTGAGAAACGCACTGTCTTGGCGAAATAAAGCGTTTTTGTACACCTTCATATAAATAGCTGTAACTTTTGATAGAAGACTCGGATACACATGTTTATGGCTTTATCTTATAGAACTCAAGGTCCCCGTGCTGGGAAAACAGGATTTGCAGCTGTTTGAGCTAAGATTTTCAAGTTATACACATAATGAAAACCTATACTTTGTTTCGGTCGAGTTCCCCATTCAAATGCATGTAACAGTGAGAAACGCACTGTCTTGGCGAAAGAAAGCGTTTTTGTACAACTTCATATAAATAGCTGTAACTTTTGATAGAAGACTCAGACAAACATGTTTATGGCTTTATCTTATAGAACTCAAGGTCCCCGTGCTGGGAAAACAGGATTTGCAGCTGTTTGAGCTAAGATTTTCAAGTTATACACATAATGAAAACCTATACTTTGTTTCAGTCGAGTTCCCCATTCAAATGCATGTAACAGTGAGAAACGCACTGTCTTGGCGAAAGAAAGCGTTTTTGTACAACTTCATATAAATAGCTGTAACTTTTGATAGAAGACTCAGACAAACATGTTTATGGCTTTATCTTATAGAACTCAAGGTCCCCGTGCTGGAAAAACAGGTTGTGCAGCTGTTTGAGCTAAGATTTCCAAGTTATACACATAATGAAAACCTATACTTTGTTTCGGTCGAGTTCCCCATTCAAATGCATGTAACAGTGAGAAACGCACTGTCTTGGCGAAAGAAAGCGTTTTTGTACAACTTCATATAAATAGCTGTAACTTTTGATAGAAGACTCAGACAAACATGTTTATGGCTTTATCTTATAGAACTCAAGGTCCCCGTGTTGGGAAAACAGGATTTGCAGCTGTTTGAGCTAAGATTTTCAAGTTATACACATAATGAAAACCTATACTTTGTTTCAGTCGAGTTCCCCATTCAAATGCATGTAACAGTGAGAAACGCACTGTCTTGGCGAAATAAAGCGTTTTTGTACACCTTCATATAAATAGCTGTAACTTTTGATAGAAGACTCGGATACACATGTTTATGGCTTTATCTTATAGAACTCAAGGTCCCCGTGCTGGGAAAACAGGATTTGCAGCTGTTTGAGCTAAGATTTTCAAGTTATACACATAATGAAAACCTATACTTTGTTTCGGTCGAGTTCCCCATTCAAATGCATGTAACAGTGAGAAACGCACTGTCTTGGCGAAAGAAAGCGTTTTTGTACAACTTCATATAAATAGCTGTAACTTTTGATAGAAGACTCAGACAAACATGTTTATGGCTTTATCTTATAGAACTCAAGGTCCCCGTGCTGGGAAAACAGGATTTGCAGCTGTTTGAGCTAAGATTTTCAAGTTATACACATAATGAAAACCTATACTTTGTTTCAGTCGAGTTCCCCATTCAAATGCATGTAACAGTGAGAAACGCACTGTCTTGGCGAAATAAAGCGTTTTTGTACACCTTCATATAAATAGCTGTAACTTTTGATAGAAGAGTCAGACAAACATGTTTATGGCTTTATCTTATAGAACTCAAGGTCCCCGTGCTGGGAAAACAGGATTTGCAGCTGTTTGAGCTAAGATTTTCAAGTTATACACATAATGAAAACCTATACTTTGTTTCGGTCGAGTTCCCCATTCAAATGCATGTAACAGTGAGAAACGCACTGTCTTGGCGAAAGAAAGCGTTTTTGTACAACTTCATATAAATAGCTGTAACTTTTGATAGAAGACTCGGATACACATGTTTATGGCTTTATCTTATAGAACTCAAGGTCCCCGTGCTGGGAAAACAGGATTTGCAGCTGTTTGAGCTAAGATTTCCAAGTTATACACATAATGAAAACCTATACTTTGTTTCGGTCGAGTTCCCCATTCAAATGCATGTAACAGTGAGAAACGCACTGTCTTGGCGAAAGAAAGCGTTTTTGTACAACTTCATATAAATAGCTGTAACTTTTGATAGAAGACTCAGACAAACATGTTTATGGCTTTATCTTATAGAACTCAAGGTCTCCGTGCTGGGAAAACAGGATTTGCAGCTGTTTGAGCTAAGATTTTCAAGTTATACACATAATGAAAACCTATACTTTGTTTTGGTCGAGTTCCCCATTCAAATGCATGTAACAGTGAGAAACGCACTGTCTTGGCGAAAGAAAGCGTTTTTGTACAACTTCATATAAATAGCTGTAACTTTTGATAGAAGACTCAGACAAACATGTTTATGGCTTTATCTTATAGAACTCAAGGTCCCCGTGCTGGGAAAACAGGATTTGCAGCTGTTTGAGCTAAGATTTTCAAGTTATACACATAATGAAAACCTATACTTTGTTTCGGTCGAGTTCCCCATTCAAATGCATGTAACAGTGAGAAACGCACTGTCTTGGCGAAATAAAGCGTTTTTGTACACCTTCATATAAATAGCTGTAACTTTTGATAGAAGACTCGGATACACATGTTTATGGCTTTATCTTATAGAACTCAAGGTCCCCGTGCTGGGAAAACAGGATTTGCAGCTGTTTGAGCTAAGATTTTCAAGTTATACACATAATGAAAACCTATACTTTGTTTCGGTCGAGTTCCCCATTCAAATGCATGTAACAGTGAGAAACGCACTGTCTTGGCGAAATAAAGCGTTTTTGTACACCTTCATATAAATAGCTGTAACTTTTGATAGAAGACTCAGACAAACATGTTTATGGCTTTATCTTATAGAACTCAAGGTCCCCGTGCTGGGAAAACAGGATTTGCAGCTGTTTGAGCTAAGATTTTCAAGTTATACGCATAATGAAAACCTATACTTTGTTTTGGTCGAGTTCCCCATTCAAATGCATGTAACAGTGAGAAACGCACTGTCTTGGCGAAAGAAAGCGTTTTTGTACAACTTCATATAAATAGCTGTAACTTTTGATAGAAGACTCAGACAAACATGTTTATGGCTTTATCTTATAGAACTCAAGGTCCCCGTGCTGGAAAAACAGGTTGTGCAGCTGTTTGAGCTAAGATTTCCAAGTTATACACATAATGAAAACCTATACTTTGTTTCGGTCGAGTTCCCCATTCAAATGCATGTAACAGTGAGAAACGCACTGTCTTGGCGAAAGAAAGCGTTTTTGTACAACTTCATATAAATAGCTGTAACTTTTGATAGAAGACTCAGACAAACATGTTTATGGCTTTATCTTATAGAACTCAAGGTCCCCGTGCTGGGAAAACAGGATTTGCAGCTGTTTGAGCTAAGATTTTCAAGTTATACACATAATGAAAACCTATACTTTGTTTCAGTCGAGTTCCCCATTCAAATGCATGTAACAGTGAGAAACGCACTGTCTTGGCGAAATAAAGCGTTTTTGTACACCTTCATATAAATAGCTGTAACTTTTGATAGAAGACTCGGATACACATGTTTATGGCTTTATCTTATAGAACTCAAGGTCCCCGTGCTGGGAAAACAGGATTTGCAGCTGTTTGAGCTAAGATTTTCAAGTTATACACATAATGAAAACCTATACTTTGTTTCGGTCGAGTTCCCCATTCAAATGCATGTAACAGTGAGAAACGCACTGTCTTGGCGAAAGAAAGCGTTTTTGTACAACTTCATATAAATAGCTGTAACTTTTGATAGAAGACTCGGATACACATGTTTATGGCTTTATCTTATAGAACTCAAGGTCCCCGTGCTGGGAAAACAGGATTTGCAGCTGTTTGAGCTAAGATTTTCAAGTTATACACATAATGAAAACCTATACTTTGTTTCGGTCGAGTTCCCCATTCAAATGCATGTAACAGTGAGAAACGCACTGTCTTGGCGAAAGAAAGCGTTTTTGTACAACTTCATATAAATAGCTGTAACTTTTGATAGAAGACTCAGACAAACATGTTTATGGCTTTATCTTATAGAACTCAAGGTCCCCGTGCTGGGAAAACAGGATTTGCAGCTGTTTGAGCTAAGATTTTCAAGTTATACACATAATGAAAACCTATACTTTGTTTCAGTCGAGTTCCCCATTCAAATGCATGTAACAGTGAGAAACGCACTGTCTTGGCGAAAGAAAGCGTTTTTGTACAACTTCATATAAATAGCTGTAACTTTTGATAGAAGACTCAGACAAACATGTTTATGGCTTTATCTTATAGAACTCAAGGTCCCCGTGCTGGAAAAACAGGTTGTGCAGCTGTTTGAGCTAAGATTTCCAAGTTATACACATAATGAAAACCTATACTTTGTTTCGGTCGAGTTCCCCATTCAAATGCATGTAACAGTGAGAAACGCACTGTCTTGGCGAAAGAAAGCGTTTTTGTACAACTTCATATAAATAGCTGTAACTTTTGATAGAAGACTCAGACAAACATGTTTATGGCTTTATCTTATAGAACTCAAGGTCCCCGTGCTGGGAAAACAGGATTTGCAGCTGTTTGAGCTAAGATTTTCAAGTTATACACATAATGAAAACCTATACTTTGTTTCAGTCGAGTTCCCCATTCAAATGCATGTAACAGTGAGAAACGCACTGTCTTGGCGAAATAAAGCGTTTTTGTACACCTTCATATAAATAGCTGTAACTTTTGATAGAAGACTCGGATACACATGTTTATGGCTTTATCTTATAGAACTCAAGGTCCCCGTGCTGGGAAAACAGGATTTGCAGCTGTTTGAGCTAAGATTTTCAAGTTATACACATAATGAAAACCTATACTTTGTTTCGGTCGAGTTCCCCATTCAAATGCATGTAACAGTGAGAAACGCACTGTCTTGGCGAAAGAAAGCGTTTTTGTACAACTTCATATAAATAGCTGTAACTTTTGATAGAAGACTCGGATACACATGTTTATGGCTTTATCTTATAGAACTCAAGGTCCCCGTGCTGGGAAAACAGGATTTGCAGCTGTTTGAGCTAAGATTTTCAAGTTATACACATAATGAAAACCTATACTTTGTTTCGGTCGAGTTCCCCATTCAAATGCATGTAACAGTGAGAAACGCACTGTCTTGGCGAAAGAAAGCGTTTTTGTACAACTTCATATAAATAGCTGTAACTTTTGATAGAAGACTCAGACAAACATGTTTATGGCTTTATCTTATAGAACTCAAGGTCCCCGTGCTGGGAAAACAGGATTTGCAGCTGTTTGAGCTAAGATTTTCAAGTTATACACATAATGAAAACCTATACTTTGTTTCAGTCGAGTTCCCCATTCAAATGCATGTAACAGTGAGAAACGCACTGTCTTGGCGAAATAAAGCGTTTTTGTACACCTTCATATAAATAGCTGTAACTTTTGATAGAAGACTCGGATACACATGTTTATGGCTTTATCTTATAGAACTCAAGGTCCCCGTGCTGGGAAAACAGGATTTGCAGCTGTTTGAGCTAAGATTTTCAAGTTATACACATAATGAAAACCTATACTTTGTTTCGGTCGAGTTCCCCATTCAAATGCATGTAACAGTGAGAAACGCACTGTCTTGGCGAAAGAAAGCGTTTTTGTACAACTTCATATAAATAGCTGTAACTTTTGATAGAAGACTCAGACAAACATGTTTATGGCTTTATCTTATAGAACTCAAGGTCTCCGTGCTGGGAAAACAGGATTTGCAGCTGTTTGAGCTAAGATTTTCAAGTTATACACATAATGAAAACCTATACTTTGTTTTGGTCGAGTTCCCCATTCAAATGCATGTAACAGTGAGAAACGCACTGTCTTGGCGAAAGAAAGCGTTTTTGTACAACTTCATATAAATAGCTGTAACTTTTGATAGAAGACTCAGACAAACATGTTTATGGCTTTATCTTATAGAACTCAAGGTCCCCGTGCTGGGAAAACAGGATTTGCAGCTGTTTGAGCTAAGATTTTCAAGTTATACACATAATGAAAACCTATACTTTGTTTCGGTCGAGTTCCCCATTCAAATGCATGTAACAGTGAGAAACGCACTGTCTTGGCGAAATAAAGCGTTTTTGTACACCTTCATATAAATAGCTGTAACTTTTGATAGAAGACTCGGATACACATGTTTATGGCTTTATCTTATAGAACTCAAGGTCCCCGTGCTGGGAAAACAGGATTTGCAGCTGTTTGAGCTAAGATTTTCAAGTTATACACATAATGAAAACCTATACTTTGTTTCGGTCGAGTTCCCCATTCAAATGCATGTAACAGTGAGAAACGCACTGTCTTGGCGAAAGAAAGCGTTTTTGTACAACTTCATATAAATAGCTGTAACTTTTGATAGAAGACTCAGACAAACATGTTTATGGCTTTATCTTATAGAACTCAAGGTCCCCGTGCTGGGAAAACAGGATTTGCAGCTGTTTGAGCTAAGATTTCCAAGTTATTCACATAATGAAAACCTATACTTTGTTTCGGTCGAGTTCCCCATTCAAATGCATGTAACAGTGAGAAACGCACTGTCTTGGCGAAATAAAGCGTTTTTGTACACCTTCATATAAATAGCTGTAACTTTTGATAGAAGACTCGGATACACATGTTTATGGCTTTATCTTATAGAACTCAAGGTCCCCGTGCTGGGAAAACAGGATTTGCAGCTGTTTGAGCTAAGATTTTCAAGTTATACACATAATGAAAACCTATACTTTGTTTCGGTCGAGTTCCCCATTCAAATGCATGTAACAGTGAGAAACGCACTGTCTTGGCGAAAGAAAGCGTTTTTGTACAACTTCATATAAATAGCTGTAACTTTTGATAGAAGACTCAGACAAACATGTTTATGGCTTTATCTTATAGAACTCAAGGTCCCCGTGCTGGGAAAACAGGATTTGCAGCTGTTTGAGCTAAGATTTTCAAGTTATACACATAATGAAAACCTATACTTTGTTTCAGTCGAGTTCCCCATTCAAATGCATGTAACAGTGAGAAACGCACTGTCTTGCCGAAATAAAGCGTTTTTGTACACCTTCATATAAATAGCTGTAACTTTTGATAGAAGACTCGGATACACATGTTTATGGCTTTATCTTATAGAACTCAAGGTCCCCGTGCTGGGAAAACAGGTTTTGCAGCTGTTTGAGCTAAGATTTCCAAGTTATACACATAATGAAAACCTATACTTTGTTTCGGTCGAGTTCCCCATTCAAATGCATGTAACAGTGAGAAACGCACTGTCTTGGCGAAAGAAAGCGTTTTTGTACAACTTCATATAAATAGCTGTAACTTTTGATAGAAGACTCAGACAAACATGTTTATGGCTTTATCTTATAGAACTCAAGGTCCCCGTGCTGGGAAAACAGGATTTGCAGCTGTTTGAGCTAAGATTTCCAAGTTATACACATAATGAAAACCTATACTTTGTTTCGGTCGAGTTCCCCATTCAAATGCATGTAACAGTGAGAAACGCACTGTCTTGGCGAAAGAAAGCGTTTTTGTACAACTTCATATAAATAGCTGTAACTTTTGATAGAAGACTCAGACAAACATGTTTATGGCTTTATCTTATAGAACTCAAGGTCTCCGTGCTGGGAAAACAGGATTTGCAGCTGTTTGAGCTAAGATTTTCAAGTTATACACATAATGAAAACCTATACTTTGTTTTGGTCGAGTTCCCCATTCAAATGCATGTAACAGTGAGAAACGCACTGTCTTGGCGAAAGAAAGCGTTTTTGTACAACTTCATATAAATAGCTGTAACTTTTGATAGAAGACTCAGACAAACATGTTTATGGCTTTATCTTATAGAACTCAAGGTCCCCGTGCTGGGAAAACAGGATTTGCAGCTGTTTGAGCTAAGATTTTCAAGTTATACACATAATGAAAACCTATACTTTGTTTCGGTCGAGTTCCCCATTCAAATGCATGTAACAGTGAGAAACGCACTGTCTTGGCGAAATAAAGCGTTTTTGTACACCTTCATATAAATAGCTGTAACTTTTGATAGAAGACTCGGATACACATGTTTATGGCTTTATCTTATAGAACTCAAGGTCCCCGTGCTGGGAAAACAGGATTTGCAGCTGTTTGAGCTAAGATTTTCAAGTTATACACATAATGAAAACCTATACTTTGTTTCGGTCGAGTTCCCCATTCAAATGCATGTAACAGTGAGAAACGCACTGTCTTGGCGAAAGAAAGCGTTTTTGTACAACTTCATATAAATAGCTGTAACTTTTGATAGAAGACTCAGACAAACATGTTTATGGCTTTATCTTATAGAACTCAAGGTCCCCGTGCTGGGAAAACAGGATTTGCAGCTGTTTGAGCTAAGATTTTCAAGTTATACACATAATGAAAACCTATACTTTGTTTCAGTCGAGTTCCCCATTCAAATGCATGTAACAGTGAGAAACGCACTGTCTTGCCGAAATAAAGCGTTTTTGTACACCTTCATATAAATAGCTGTAACTTTTGATAGAAGACTCGGATACACATGTTTATGGCTTTATCTTATAGAACTCAAGGTCCCCGTGCTGGGAAAACAGGTTTTGCAGCTGTTTGAGCTAAGATTTCCAAGTTATACACATAATGAAAACCTATACTTTGTTTCGGTCGAGTTCCCCATTCAAATGCATGTAACAGTGAGAAACGCACTGTCTTGGCGAAAGAAAGCGTTTTTGTACAACTTCATATAAATAGCTGTAACTTTTGATAGAAGACTCAGACAAACATGTTTATGGCTTTATCTTATAGAACTCAAGGTCTCCGTGCTGGGAAAACAGGATTTGCAGCTGTTTGAGCTAAGATTTTCAAGTTATACACATAATGAAAACCTATACTTTGTTTTGGTCGAGTTCCCCATTCAAATGCATGTAACAGTGAGAAACGCACTGTCTTGGCGAAAGAAAGCGTTTTTGTACAACTTCATATAAATAGCTGTAACTTTTGATAGAAGACTCAGACAAACATGTTTATGGCTTTATCTTATAGAACTCAAGGTCCCCGTGCTGGGAAAACAGGATTTGCAGCTGTTTGAGCTAAGATTTTCAAGTTATACACATAATGAAAACCTATACTTTGTTTCGGTCGAGTTCCCCATTCAAATGCATGTAACAGTGAGAAACGCACTGTCTTGGCGAAATAAAGCGTTTTTGTACACCTTCATATAAATAGCTGTAACTTTTGATAGAAGACTCGGATACACATGTTTATGGCTTTATCTTATAGAACTCAAGGTCCCCGTGCTGGGAAAACAGGATTTGCAGCTGTTTGAGCTAAGATTTTCAAGTTATACACATAATGAAAACCTATACTTTGTTTCGGTCGAGTTCCCCATTCAAATGCATGTAACAGTGAGAAACGCACTGTCTTGCCGAAATAAAGCGTTTTTGTACACCTTCATATAAATAGCTGTAACTTTTGATAGAAGACTCGGATACACATGTTTATGGCTTTATCTTATAGAACTCAAGGTCCCCGTGCTGGGAAAACAGGTTTTGCAGCTGTTTGAGCTAAGATTTCCAAGTTATACACATAATGAAAACCTATACTTTGTTTCGGTCGAGTTCCCCATTCAAATGCATGTAACAGTGAGAAACGCACTGTCTTGGCGAAAGAAAGCGTTTTTGTACAACTTCATATAAATAGCTGTAACTTTTGATAGAAGACTCAGACAAACATGTTTATGGCTTTATCTTATAGAACTCAAGGTCCCCGTGCTGGGAAAACAGGATTTGCAGCTGTTTGAGCTAAGATTTTCAAGTTATACACATAATGAAAACCTATACTTTGTTTCAGTCGAGTTCCCCATTCAAATGCATGTAACAGTGAGAAACGCACTGTCTTGCCGAAATAAAGCGTTTTTGTACACCTTCATATAAATAGCTGTAACTTTTGATAGAAGACTCGGATACACATGTTTATGGCTTTATCTTATAGAACTCAAGGTCCCCGTGCTGGGAAAACAGGATTTGCAGCTGTTTGAGCTAAGATTTCCAAGTTATACACATAATGAAAACCTATACTTTGTTTCGGTCGAGTTCCCCATTCAAATGCATGTAACAGTGAGAAACGCACTGTCTTGGCGAAAGAAAGCGTTTTTGTACAACTTCATATAAATAGCTGTAACTTTTGATAGAAGACTCAGACAAACATGTTTATGGCTTTATCTTATAGAACTCAAGGTCTCCGTGCTGGGAAAACAGGATTTGCAGCTGTTTGAGCTAAGATTTTCAAGTTATACACATAATGAAAACCTATACTTTGTTTTGGTCGAGTTCCCCATTCAAATGCATGTAACAGTGAGAAACGCACTGTCTTGGCGAAAGAAAGCGTTTTTGTACAACTTCATATAAATAGCTGTAACTTTTGATAGAAGACTCAGACAAACATGTTTATGGCTTTATCTTATAGAACTCAAGGTCCCCGTGCTGGGAAAACAGGATTTGCAGCTGTTTGAGCTAAGATTTTCAAGTTATACACATAATGAAAACCTATACTTTGTTTCGGTCGAGTTCCCCATTCAAATGCATGTAACAGTGAGAAACGCACTGTCTTGCCGAAATAAAGCGTTTTTGTACACCTTCATATAAATAGCTGTAACTTTTGATAGAAGACTCGGATACACATGTTTATGGCTTTATCTTATAGAACTCAAGGTCCCCGTGCTGGGAAAACAGGTTTTGCAGCTGTTTGAGCTAAGATTTCCAAGTTATACACATAATGAAAACCTATACTTTGTTTCGGTCGAGTTCCCCATTCAAATGCATGTAACAGTGAGAAACGCACTGTCTTGGCGAAAGAAAGCGTTTTTGTACAACTTCATATAAATAGCTGTAACTTTTGATAGAAGACTCAGACAAACATGTTTATGGCTTTATCTTATAGAACTCAAGGTCTCCGTGCTGGGAAAACAGGATTTGCAGCTGTTTGAGCTAAGATTTTCAAGTTATACACATAATGAAAACCTATACTTTGTTTTGGTCGAGTTCCCCATTCAAATGCATGTAACAGTGAGAAACGCACTGTCTTGGCGAAAGAAAGCGTTTTTGTACAACTTCATATAAATAGCTGTAACTTTTGATAGAAGACTCAGACAAACATGTTTATGGCTTTATCTTATAGAACTCAAGGTCCCCGTGCTGGGAAAACAGGATTTGCAGCTGTTTGAGCTAAGATTTTCAAGTTATACACATAATGAAAACCTATACTTTGTTTCGGTCGAGTTCCCCATTCAAATGCATGTAACAGTGAGAAACGCACTGTCTTGGCGAAATAAAGCGTTTTTGTACACCTTCATATAAATAGCTGTAACTTTTGATAGAAGACTCGGATACACATGTTTATGGCTTTATCTTATAGAACTCAAGGTCCCCGTGCTGGGAAAACAGGATTTGCAGCTGTTTGAGCTAAGATTTTCAAGTTATACACATAATGAAAACCTATACTTTGTTTCGGTCGAGTTCCCCATTCAAATGCATGTAACAGTGAGAAACGCACTGTCTTGGCGAAATAAAGCGTTTTTGTACACCTTCATATAAATAGCTGTAACTTTTGATAGAAGACTCAGACAAACATGTTTATGGCTTTATCTTATAGAACTCAAGGTCCCCGTGCTGGGAAAACAGGATTTGCAGCTGTTTGAGCTAAGATTTTCAAGTTATACGCATAATGAAAACCTATACTTTGTTTTGGTCGAGTTCCCCATTCAAATGCATGTAACAGTGAGAAACGCACTGTCTTGGCGAAAGAAAGCGTTTTTGTACACCTTCATATAAATAGCTGTAACTTTTGATAGAAGACTCGGATACACATGTTTATGGCTTTATCTTATAGAACTCAAGGTCCCCGTGCTGGGAAAACAGGATTTGCAGCTGTTTGAGCTAAGATTTTCAAGTTATACACATAATGAAAACCTATACTTTGTTTCGGTCGAGTTCCCCATTCAAATGCATGTAACAGTGAGAAACGCACTGTCTTGGCGAAAGAAAGCGTTTTTGTACAACTTCATATAAATAAGTGTAACTTTTGATAGAAGACTCGGATACACATGTTTATGGCTTTATCTTATAGAACTCAAGGTCCCCGTGCTGGGAAAACAGGATTTGCAGCTGTTTGAGCTAAGATTTTCAAGTTATACACATAATGAAAACCTATACTTTGTTTCGGTCGAGTTCCCCATTCAAATGCATGTAACAGTGAGAAACGCACTGTCTTGGCGAAATAAAGCGTTTTTGTACACCTTCATATAAATAGCTGTAACTTTTGATAGAAGACTCAGACAAACATGTTTATGGCTTTATCTTATAGAACTCAAGGTCCCCGTGCTGGGAAAACAGGATTTGCAGCTGTTTGAGCTAAGATTTTCAAGTTATACACATAATGAAAACCTATACTTTGTTTCGGTCGAGTTCCCCATTCAAATGCATGTAACAGTGAGAAACGCACTGTCTTGGCGAAATAAAGCGTTTTTGTACACCTTCATATAAATAGCTGTAACTTTTGATAGAAGACTCAGACAAACATGTTTATGGCTTTATCTTATAGAACTCAAGGTCCCCGTGCTGGGAAAACAGGTTTTGCAGCTGTTTGAGCTAAGATTTTCAAGTTATACACATAATGAAAACCTATACTTTGTTTCAGTCGAGTTCCCCATTCAAATGCATGTAACAGTGAGAAACGCACTGTCTTGCCGAAATAAAGCGTTTTTGTACACCTTCATATAAATAGCTGTAACTTTTGATAGAAGACTCGGATACACATGTTTATGGCTTTATCTTATAGAACTCAAGGTCCCCGTGCTGGGAAAACAGGATTTGCAGCTGTTTGAGCTAAGATTTCCAAGTTATACACATAATGAAAACCTATACTTTGTTTCGGTCGAGTTCCCCATTCAAATGCATGTAACAGTGAGAAACGCACTGTCTTGGCGAAAGAAAGCGTTTTTGTACAACTTCATATAAATAGCTGTAACTTTTGATAGAAGACTCAGACAAACATGTTTATGGCTTTATCTTATAGAACTCAAGGTCCCCGTGCTGGGAAAACAGGATTTGCAGCTGTTTGAGCTAAGATTTTCAAGTTATACACATAATGAAAACCTATACTTTGTTTCGGTCGAGTTCCCCATTCAAATGCATGTAACAGTGAGAAACGCACTGTCTTGGCGAAATAAAGCGTTTTTGTACACCTTCATATAAATAGCTGTAACTTTTGATAGAAGACTCAGACAAACATGTTTATGGCTTTATCTTATAGAACTCAAGGTCCCCGTGCTGGGAAAACAGGTTTTGCAGCTGTTTGAGCTAAGATTTTCAAGTTATACACATAATGAAAACCTATACTTTGTTTCAGTCGAGTTCCCCATTCAAATGCATGTAACAGTGAGAAACGCACTGTCTTGCCGAAATAAAGCGTTTTTGTACACCTTCATATAAATAGCTGTAACTTTTGATAGAAGACTCGGATACACATGTTTATGGCTTTATCTTATAGAACTCAAGGTCCCCGTGCTGGGAAAACAGGATTTGCAGCTGTTTGAGCTAAGATTTCCAAGTTATACACATAATGAAAACCTATACTTTGTTTCGGTCGAGTTCCCCATTCAAATGCATGTAACAGTGAGAAACGCACTGTCTTGGCGAAAGAAAGCGTTTTTGTACAACTTCATATAAATAGCTGTAACTTTTGATAGAAGACTCAGACAAACATGTTTATGGCTTTATCTTATAGAACTCAAGGTCCCCGTGCTGGGAAAACAGGATTTGCAGCTGTTTGAGCTAAGATTTTCAAGTTATACACATAATGAAAACCTATACTTTGTTTCGGTCGAGTTCCCCATTCAAATGCATGTAACAGTGAGAAACGCACTGTATTGGCGAAATAAAGCGTTTTTGTACACCTTCATATAAATAGCTGTAACTTTTGATAGAAGACTCAGACAAACATGTTTATGGCTTTATCTTATAGAACTCAAGGTCCCCGTGCTGGGAAAACAGGTTTTGCAGCTGTTTGAGCTAAGATTTTCAAGTTATACACATAATGAAAACCTATACTTTGTTTCAGTCGAGTTCCCCATTCAAATGCATGTAACAGTGAGAAACGCACGGTCTTGCCGAAATAAAGCGTTTTTGTACACCTTCATATAAATAGCTGTAACCTTTGATAGAAGACTCGGATACACATGTTTATGGCTTTATCTTATAGAACTCAAGGTCCCCGTGCTGGGAAAACAGGATTTGCAGCTGTTTGAGCTAAGATTTCCAAGTTATACACATAATGAAAACCTATACTTTGTTTCGGTCGAGTTCCCCATTCAAATGCATGTAACAGTGAGAAACGCACTGTCTTGGCGAAAGAAAGCGTTTTTGTACAACTTCATATAAATAGCTGTAACTTTTGATAGAAGACTCAGACAAACATGTTTATGGCTTTATCTTATAGAACTCAAGGTCCCCGTGCTGGGAAAACAGGATTTGCAGCTGTTTGAGCTAAGATTTTCAAGTTATACACATAATGAAAACCTATACTTTGTTTTGGTCGAGTTCCCCATTCAAATGCATGTAACAGTGAGAAACGCACTGTCTTGGCGAAAGAAAGCGTTTTTGTACAACTTCATATAAATAGCTGTAACTTTTGATAGAAGACTCAGACAAACATGTTTATGGCTTTATCTTATAGAACTCAAGGTCCCCGTGCTGGGAAAACAGGATTTGCAGCTGTTTGAGCTAAGATTTTCAAGTTATACACATAATGAAAACCTATACTTTGTTTCGGTCGAGTTCCCCATTCAAATGCATGTAACAGTGAGAAACGCACTGTCTTGGCGAAATAAAGCGTTTTTGTACACCTTCATATAAATAGCTGTAACTTTTGATAGAAGACTCGGATACACATGTTTATGGCTTTATCTTATAGAACTCAAGGTCCCCGTGCTGGGAAAACAGGATTTGCAGCTGTTTGAGCTAAGATTTTCAAGTTATACACATAATGAAAACCTATACTTTGTTTCGGTCGAGTTCCCCATTCAAATGCATGTAACAGTGAGAAACGCACTGTCTTGGCGAAAGAAAGCGTTTTTGTACAACTTCATATAAATAGCTGTAACTTTTGATAGAAGACTCAGACAAACATGTTTATGGCTTTATCTTATAGAACTCAAGGTCCCCGTGCTGGGAAAACAGGATTTGCAGCTGTTTGAGCTAAGATTTTCAAGTTATACACATAATGAAAACCTATACTTTGTTTTGGTCGAGTTCCCCATTCAAATGCATGTAACAGTGAGAAACGCACTGTCTTGGCGAAAGAAAGCGTTTTTGTACAACTTCATATAAATAGCTGTAACTTTTGATAGAAGACTCAGACAAACATGTTTATGGCTTTATCTTATAGAACTCAAGGTCCCCGTGCTGGGAAAACAGGTTTTGCAGCTGTTTGAGCTAAGATTTTCAAGTTATACACATAATGAAAACCTATACTTTGTTTCAGTCGAGTTCCCCATTCAAATGCATGTAACAGTGAGAAACGCACTGTCTTGCCGAAATAAAGCGTTTTTGTACACCTTCATATAAATAGCTGTAACTTTTGATAGAAGACTCGGATACACATGTTTATGGCTTTATCTTATAGAACTCAAGGTCCCCGTGCTGGGAAAACAGGATTTGCAGCTGTTTGAGCTAAGATTTCCAAGTTATTCACATAATGAAAACCTATACTTTGTTTCGGTCGAGTTCCCCATTCAAATGCATGTAACAGTGAGAAACGCACTGTCTTGGCGAAAGAAAGCGTTTTTGTACAACTTCATATAAATAGCTGTAACTTTTGATAGAAGACTCAGACAAACATGTTTATGGCTTTATCTTATAGAACTCAAGGTCCCCGTGCTGGGAAAACAGGATTTGCAGCTGTTTGAGCTAAGATTTTCAAGTTATACACATAATGAAAACCTATACTTTGTTTCGGTCGAGTTCCCCATTCAAATGCATGTAACAGTGAGAAACGCACTGTCTTGGCGAAATAAAGCGTTTTTGTACACCTTCATATAAATAGCTGTAACTTTTGATAGAAGACTCAGACAAACATGTTTATGGCTTTATCTTATAGAACTCAAGGTCCCCGTGCTGGGAAAACAGGTTGTGCAGCTGTTTGAGCTAAGATTTCCAAGTTATACACATAATGAAAACCTATACTTTGTTTCAGGTGAGTTTCCCATTCAAATGCATGTAACAGTGAGAAACGCACTGTCTTGGCGAAATAAAGCGTTTTTGTACAACTTCATATAAATAGCTGTAACTTTTGATAGAAGACTCGGATACACATGTTTATGGCTTTATCTTATAGAACTCAAGGTCCCCGTGCTGGGAAAACAGGATTTGCAGCTGTTTGAGCTAAGATTTCCAAGTTATACACATAATGAAAACCTATACTTTGTTTCGGTCGAGTTCCCCATTCAAATGCATGTAACAGTGAGAAACGCACTGTCTTGGCGAAAGAAAGCGTTTTTGTACAACTTCATATAAATAGCTGTAACTTTTGATAGAAGACTCAGACAAACATGTTTATGGCTTTATCTTATAGAACTCAAGGTCCCCGTGCTGGGAAAACAGGATTTGCAGCTGTTTGAGCTAAGATTTTCAAGTTATACACATAATGAAAACCTATACTTTGTTTCGGTCGAGTTCCCCATTCAAATGCATGTAACAGTGAGAAACGCACTGTCTTGGCGAAATAAAGCGTTTTTGTACACCTTCATATAAATAGCTGTAACTTTTGATAGAAGACTCAGACAAACATGTTTATGGCTTTATCTTATAGAACTCAAGGTCCCCGTGCTGGGAAAACAGGTTGTGCAGCTGTTTGAGCTAAGATTTCCAAGTTATACACATAATGAAAACCTATACTTTGTTTCAGGTGAGTTTCCCATTCAAATGCATGTAACAGTGAGAAACGCACTGTCTTGGCGAAATAAAGCGTTTTTGTACAACTTCATATAAATAGCTGTAACTTTTGATAGAAGACTCAGACAAACATGTTTATGGCTTTATCTTATAGAACTCAAGGTCCCCGTGCTGGGAAAACAGGATTTGCAGCTGTTTGAGCTAAGATTTTCAAGTTATACACATAATGAAAACCTATACTTTGTTTCGGTCGAGTTCCCCATTCAAATGCATGTAACAGTGAGAAACGCACTGTCTTGGCGAAAGAAAGCGTTTTTGTACAACTTCATATAAATAGCTGTAACTTTTGATAGAAGACTCGAATACACATGTTTATGGCTTTATCTTATAGAACTCAAGGTCCCCGTGCTGGGAAAACAGGATTTGCAGCTGTTTGAGCTAAGATTTTCAAGTTATACACATAATGAAAACCTATACTTTGTTTCGGTCGAGTTCCCCATTCAAATGCATGTAACAGTGAGAAACGCACTGTCTTGGCGAAATAAAGCGTTTTTGTACACCTTCATATAAATAGCTGTAACTTTTGATAGAAGACTCGGATACACATGTTTATGGCTTTATCTTATAGAACTCAAGGTCCCCGTGCTGGGAAAACAGGATTTGCAGCTGTTTGAGCTAAGATTTTCAAGTTATACACATAATGAAAACCTATACTTTGTTTCGGTCGAGTTCCCCATTCAAATGCATGTAACAGTGAGAAACGCACTGTCTTGGCGAAAGAAAGCGTTTTTGTACAACTTCATATAAATAGCTGTAACTTTTGATAGAAGACTCAGACAAACATGTTTATGGCTTTTATCTTATAGAACTCAAGGTCCCCGTGCTGGGAAAACAGGATTTGCAGCTGTTTGAGCTAAGATTTTCAAGTTATACACATAATGAAAACCTATACTTTGTTTTGGTCGAGTTCCCCATTCAAATGCATGTAACAGTGAGAAACGCACTGTCTTGGCGAAAGAAAGCGTTTTTGTACAACTTCATATAAATAGCTGTAACTTTTGATAGAAGACTCAGACAAACATGTTTATGGCTTTATCTTATAGAACTCAAGGTCCCCGTGCTGGGAAAACAGGTTTTGCAGCTGTTTGAGCTAAGATTTTCAAGTTATACACATAATGAAAACCTATACTTTGTTTCAGTCGAGTTCCCCATTCAAATGCATGTAACAGTGAGAAACGCACTGTCTTGCCGAAATAAAGCGTTTTTGTACACCTTCATATAAATAGCTGTAACTTTTGATAGAAGACTCGGATACACATGTTTATGGCTTTATCTTATAGAACTCAAGGTCCCCGTGCTGGGAAAACAGGATTTGCAGCTGTTTGAGCTAAGATTTCCAAGTTATACACATAATGAAAACCTATACTTTGTTTCGGTCGAGTTCCCCATTCAAATGCATGTAACAGTGAGAAACGCACTGTCTTGGCGAAAGAAAGCGTTTTTGTACAACTTCATATAAATAGCTGTAACTTTTGATAGAAGACTCAGACAAACATGTTTATGGCTTTATCTTATAGAACTCAAGGTCCCCGTGCTGGGAAAACAGGATTTGCAGCTGTTTGAGCTAAGATTTTCAAGTTATACACATAATGAAAACCTATACTTTGTTTCGGTCGAGTTCCCCATTCAAATGCATGTAACAGTGAGAAACGCACTGTCTTGGCGAAAGAAAGCGTTTTTGTACAACTTCATATAAATAGCTGTAACTTTTGATAGAAGACTCGAATACACATGTTTATGGCTTTATCTTATAGAACTCAAGGTCCCCGTGCTGGGAAAACAGGATTTGCAGCTGTTTGAGCTAAGATTTTCAAGTTATACACATAATGAAAACCTATACTTTGTTTCGGTCGAGTTCCCCATTCAAATGCATGTAACAGTGAGAAACGCACTGTCTTGGCGAAATAAAGCGTTTTTGTACACCTTCATATAAATAGCTGTAACTTTTGATAGAAGACTCGGATACACATGTTTATGGCTTTATCTTATAGAACTCAAGGTCCCCGTGCTGGGAAAACAGGATTTGCAGCTGTTTGAGCTAAGATTTTCAAGTTATACACATAATGAAAACCTATACTTTGTTTCGGTCGAGTTCCCCATTCAAATGCATGTAACAGTGAGAAACGCACTGTCTTGGCGAAAGAAAGCGTTTTTGTACAACTTCATATAAATAGCTGTAACTTTTGATAGAAGACTCAGACAAACATGTTTATGGCTTTTATCTTATAGAACTCAAGGTCCCCGTGCTGGGAAAACAGGATTTGCAGCTGTTTGAGCTAAGATTTTCAAGTTATACACATAATGAAAACCTATACTTTGTTTTGGTCGAGTTCCCCATTCAAATGCATGTAACAGTGAGAAACGCACTGTCT
This sequence comes from Aulonocara stuartgranti, assembly GCF_965226115.1. Classification (NCBI taxonomy): domain Eukaryota; kingdom Metazoa; phylum Chordata; class Actinopteri; order Cichliformes; family Cichlidae; genus Aulonocara; species Aulonocara stuartgranti. Next base: position 34,177,323 of record NC_138952.1, on the reverse strand, counting down.
TGGCGAAAGAAAGCGTTTTTGTACAACTTCATATAAATAGCTGTAACTTTTGATAGAAGACTCAGACAAACATGTTTATGGCTTTATCTTATAGAACTCAAGGTCCCCGTGCTGGGAAAACAGGTTTTGCAGCTGTTTGAGCTAAGATTTTCAAGTTATACACATAATGAAAACCTATACTTTGTTTCAGTCGAGTTCCCCATTCAAATGCATGTAACAGTGAGAAACGCACTGTCTTGCCGAAATAAAGCGTTTTTGTACACCTTCATATAAATAGCTGTAACTTTTGATAGAAGACTCGGATACACATGTTTATGGCTTTATCTTATAGAACTCAAGGTCCCCGTGCTGGGAAAACAGGATTTGCAGCTGTTTGAGCTAAGATTTCCAAGTTATACACATAATGAAAACCTATACTTTGTTTCGGTCGAGTTCCCCATTCAAATGCATGTAACAGTGAGAAACGCACTGTCTTGGCGAAAGAAAGCGTTTTTGTACAACTTCATATAAATAGCTGTAACTTTTGATAGAAGACTCAGACAAACATGTTTATGGCTTTATCTTATAGAACTCAAGGTCCCCGTGCTGGGAAAACAGGATTTGCAGCTGTTTGAGCTAAGATTTTCAAGTTATACACATAATGAAAACCTATACTTTGTTTCGGTCGAGTTCCCCATTCAAATGCATGTAACAGTGAGAAACGCACTGTCTTGGCGAAATAAAGCGTTTTTGTACACCTTCATATAAATAGCTGTAACTTTTGATAGAAGACTCAGACAAACATGTTTATGGCTTTATCTTATAGAACTCAAGGTCCCCGTGCTGGGAAAACAGGTTGTGCAGCTGTTTGAGCTAAGATTTCCAAGTTATACACATAATGAAAACCTATACTTTGTTTCAGGTGAGTTTCCCATTCAAATGCATGTAACAGTGAGAAACGCACTGTCTTGGCGAAATAAAGCGTTTTTGTACAACTTCATATAAATAGCTGTAACTTTTGATAGAAGACTCAGACAAACATGTTTATGGCTTTATCTTATAGAACTCAAGGTCCCCGTGCTGGGAAAACAGGATTTGCAGCTGTTTGAGCTAAGATTTTCAAGTTATACACATAATGAAAACCTATACTTTGTTTCAGTCGAGTTCCCCATTCAAATGCATGTAACAGTGAGAAACGCACTGTCTTGGCGAAATAAAGCGTTTTTGTACACCTTCATATAAATAGCTGTAACTTTTGATAGAAGACTCGGATACACATGTTTATGGCTTTATCTTATAGAACTCAAGGTCCCCGTGCTGGGAAAACAGGATTTGCAGCTGTTTGAGCTAAGATTTTCAAGTTATACACATAATGAAAACCTATACTTTGTTTCGGTCGAGTTCCCCATTCAAATGCATGTAACAGTGAGAAACGCACTGTCTTGGCGAAAGAAAGCGTTTTTGTACAACTTCATATAAATAGCTGTAACTTTTGATAGAAGACTCGAATACACATGTTTATGGCTTTATCTTATAGAACTCAAGGTCCCCGTGCTGGGAAAACAGGATTTGCAGCTGTTTGAGCTAAGATTTTCAAGTTATACACATAATGAAAACCTATACTTTGTTTCGGTCGAGTTCCCCATTCAAATGCATGTAACAGTGAGAAACGCACTGTCTTGGCGAAATAAAGCGTTTTTGTACACCTTCATATAAATAGCTGTAACTTTTGATAGAAGACTCGGATACACATGTTTATGGCTTTATCTTATAGAACTCAAGGTCCCCGTGCTGGGAAAACAGCTTGTGCAGCTGTTTGAGCTAAGATTTCCAAGTTATTCACATAATGAAAACCTATACTTTGTTTCGGTCGAGTTCCCCATTCAAATGCATGTAACAGTGAGAAACGCACTGTCTTGGCGAAAGAAAGCGTTTTTGTACAACTTCATATAAATAGCTGTAACTTTTGATAGAAGACTCAGACAAACATGTTTATGGCTTTATCTTATAGAACTCAAGGTCCCCGTGCTGGGAAAACAGGATTTGCAGCTGTTTGAGCTAAGATTTCCAAGTTATACACATAATGAAAACCTATACATTGTTTCGGTCGAGTTCCCCATTCAAATGCATGTAACAGTGAGAAACGCACTGTCTTGGCGAAAGAAAGCGTTTTTGTACAACTTCATATAAATAGCTGTAACTTTTGATAGAAGACTCAGACAAACATGTTTATGGCTTTATCTTATAGAACTCAAGGTCCCCGTGCTGGGAAAACAGGATTTGCAGCTGTTTGAGCTAAGATTTCCAAGTTATACACATAATGAAAACCTATACTTTGTTTCGGTCGAGTTCCCCATTCAAATGCATGTAACAGTGAGAAACGCACTGTCTTGGCGAAAGAAAGCGTTTTTGTACAACTTCATATAAATAGCTGTAACTTTTGATAGAAGACTCAGACAAACATGTTTATGGCTTTATCTTATAGAACTCAAGGTCCCCGTGCTGGGAAAACAGGATTTGCAGCTGTTTGAGCTAAGATTTTCAAGTTATACACATAATGAAAACCTATACTTTGTTTCGGTCGAGTTCCCCATTCAAATGCATGTAACAGTGAGAAACGCACTGTCTTGGCGAAATAAAGCGTTTTTGTACACCTTCATATAAATAGCTGTAACTTTTGATAGAAGACTCGAATACACATGTTTATGGCTTTATCTTATAGAACTCAAGGTCCCCGTGCTGGGAAAACAGGTTGTGCAGCTGTTTGAGCTAAGATTTCCAAGTTATACACATAATGAAAACCTATACTTTGTTTCAGGTGAGTTTCCCATTCAAATGCATGTAACAGTGAGAAACGCACTGTCTTGGCGAAAGAAAGCGTTTTTGTACAACTTCATATAAATAGCTGTAACTTTTGATAGAAGACTCAGACAAACATGTTTATGGCTTTATCTTATAGAACTCAAGGTCCCCGTGCTGGGAAAACAGGATTTGCAGCTGTTTGAGCTAAGATTTTCAAGTTATACACATAATGAAAACCTATACTTTGTTTCGGTCGAGTTCCCCATTCAAATGCATGTAACAGTGAGAAACGCACTGTCTTGGCGAAAGAAAGCGTTTTTGTACAACTTCATATAAATAGCTGTAACTTTTGATAGAAGACTCAGACAAACATGTTTATGGCTTTATCTTATAGAACTCAAGGTCCCCGTGCTGGGAAAACAGGTTGTGCAGCTGTTTGAGCTAAGATTTTCAAGTTATACACATAATGAAAACCTATACTTTGTTTTGGTCGAGTTCCCCATTCAAATGCATGTAACAGTGAGAAACGCACTGTCTTGGCGAAAGAAAGCGTTTTTGTACAACTTCATATAAATAGCTGTAACTTTTGATAGAAGTTGTACAAAAACGCTTTCTTTCGCCAAGACAGTGCGTTTCTCACTGTTACATGCATTTGAATGGGGAACTCGACCGAAACAAAGTATAGGTTTTCATTATGTGTATAACTTGGAAATCTTAGCTCAAACAGCTGCAAATCCTGTTTTCCCAGCACGGGGACCTTGAGTTCTATAATATAAAGCCATAAACATGTTTGTCTGAGTCTTCTATCAAAAGTTACAGCTATTTATATGAAGTTGTACAAAAACGCTTTCTTTCGCCAAGACAGTGCGTTTCTCACTGTTACATGCATTTGAATGGGGAACTCGACCGAAACAAAGTATAGGTTTTCATTATGTGTATAACTTGGAAATCTTAGCTCAAACAGCTGCAAATCCTGTTTTCCCAGCACGGAGACCTTGAGTTCTTTAAGATAAAGCCATAAACATGTTTGTCTGAGTCTTCTATCAAAAGTTACAGCTATTTATATGAAGTTGTACAAAAACGCTTTCTTTCGCCAAGACAGTGCGTTTCTCACTGTTACATGCATTTGAATGGGGAACTCGACCGAAACAAAGTATAGGTTTTCATTATGTGTATAACTTGGAAATCTTAGCTCAAACAGCTGCAAATCCTGTTTTCCCAGCACGGGGACCATGAGTTCTATAAGATAAAGCCATAAACATGTTTGTCTGAGTCTTCTATCAAAAGTTACAGCTATTTATATGAAGTTGTACAAAAACGCTTTCTTTCGCCAAGACAGTGCGTTTCTCACTGTTACATGCATTTGAATGGGGAACTCGACCGAAACAAAGTATAGGTTTTCATTATGTGAATAACTTGGAAATCTTAGCTCAAACAGCTGCAAATCCTGTTTTCCCAGCACGGGGACCTTGAGTTCTTTAAGATAAAGCCATAAACATGTTTGTCTGAGTCTTCTATCAAAAGTTACAGCTATTTATATGAAGTTGTACAAAAACGCTTTCTTTCGCCAAGACAGTGCGTTTCTCACTGTTACATGCATTTGAATGGGGAACTCGACCGAAACAAAGTATAGGTTTTCATTATGTGTATAACTTGGAAATCTTAGCTCAAACAGCTGCAAATCCTGTTTTCCCAGCACGGGGACCTTGAGTTCTATAAGATAAAGCCATAAACATGTTTGCCTGAGTCTTCTATCAAAAGTTACAGCTATTTATATGAAGTTGTACAAAAACGCTTTCTTTCGCCAAGACAGTGCGTTTCTCACTGTTACATGCATTTGAATGGGGAACTCGACCGAAACAAAGTATAGGTTTTCATTATGTGTATAACTTGGAAATCTTAGCTCAAACAGCTGCAAATCCTGTTTTCCCAGCACGGGGACCTTGAGTTCTATAAGATAAAGCCATAAACATGTTTGTCTGAGTCTTCTATCAAAAGTTACAGCTATTTATATGAAGTTGTACAAAAACGCTTTCTTTCGCCAAGACAGTGCGTTTCTCACTGTTACATGCATTTGAATGGGGAACTCGACCGAAACAAAGTATAGGTTTTCATTATGTGTATAACTTGGAAATCTTAGCTCAAACAGCTGCAAATCCTGTTTTCCCAGCACGGGGACCTTGAGTTCTTTAAGATAAAGCCATAAACATGTTTGTCTGAGTCTTCTATCAAAAGTTACAGCTATTTATATGAAGTTGTACAAAAACGCTTTCTTTCGCCAAGACAGTGCGTTTCTCACTGTTACATGCATTTGAATGGGGAACTCGACCGAAACAAAGTATAGGTTTTCATTATGTGTATAACTTGGAAATCTTAGCTCAAACAGCTGCAAATCCTGTTTTCCCAGCACGGGGACCTTGAGTTCTTTAAGATAAAGCCATAAACATGTTTGTCTGAGTCTTCTATCAAAAGTTACAGCTATTTATATGAAGTTGTACAAAAACGCTTTCTTTCGCCAAGACAGTGCGTTTCTCACTGTTACATGCATTTGAATGGGGAACTCGACCGAAACAAAGTATAGGTTTTCATTATGTGTATAACTTGGAAATCTTAGCTCAAACAGCTGCAAATCCTGTTTTCCCAGCACGGGGACCTTGAGTTCTTTAAGATAAAGCCATAAACATGTTTGTCTGAGTCTTCTATCAAAAGTTACAGCTATTTATATGAAGTTGTACAAAAACGCTTTCTTTCGCCAAAGACAGTGCGTTTCTCACTGTTACATGCATTTGAATGGGGAACTCGACCGAAACAAAGTATAGGTTTTCATTATGTGTATAACTTGGAAATCTTAGCTCAAACAGCTGCAAATCCTGTTTTCCCAGCACGGGGACCTTGAGTTCTTTAAGATAAAGCCATAAACATGTTTGTCTGAGTCTTCTATCAAAAGTTACAGCTATTTATATGAAGTTGTACAAAAACGCTTTCTTTCGCCAAGACAGTGCGTTTCTCACTGTTACATGCATTTGAATGGGGAACTCGACCGAAACAAAGTATAGGTTTTCATTATGTGTATAACTTGGAAATCTTAGCTCAAACAGCTGCAAATCCTGTTTTCCCAGCACGGGGACCTTGAGTTCTATAATATAAAGCCATAAACATGTTTGTCTGAGTCTTCTATCAAAAGTTACAGCTATTTATATGAAGTTGTACAAAAACGCTTTCTTTCGCCAAGACAGTGCGTTTCTCACTGTTACATGCATTTGAATGGGGAACTCGACCGAAACAAAGTATAGGTTTTCATTATGTGTATAACTTGGAAATCTTAGCTCAAACAGCTGCAAATCCTGTTTTCCCAGCACGGAGACCTTGAGTTCTTTAAGATAAAGCCATAAACATGTTTGTCTGAGTCTTCTATCAAAAGTTACAGCTATTTATATGAAGTTGTACAAAAACGCTTTATTTCGCCAAGACAGTGCGTTTCTCACTGTTACATGCATTTGAATGGGGAACTCGACCGAAACAAAGTATAGGTTTTCATTATGTGTATAACTTGGAAATCTTAGCTCAAACAGCTGCAAATCCTGTTTTCCCAGCACGGGGACCATGAGTTCTATAAGATAAAGCCATAAACATGTTTGTCTGAGTCTTCTATCAAAAGTTACAGCTATTTATATGAAGTTGTACAAAAACGCTTTCTTTCGCCAAGACAGTGCGTTTCTCACTGTTACATGCATTTGAATGGGGAACTCGACCGAAACAAAGTATAGGTTTTCATTATGTGAATAACTTGGAAATCTTAGCTCAAACAGCTGCAAATCCTGTTTTCCCAGCACGGGGACCTTGAGTTCTTTAAGATAAAGCCATAAACATGTTTGTCTGAGTCTTCTATCAAAAGTTACAGCTATTTATATGAAGTTGTACAAAAACGCTTTCTTTCGCCAAGACAGTGCGTTTCTCACTGTTACATGCATTTGAATGGGGAACTCGACCGAAACAAAGTATAGGTTTTCATTATGTGTATAACTTGGAAATCTTAGCTCAAACAGCTGCAAATCCTGTTTTCCCAGCACGGGGACCTTGAGTTCTATAAGATAAAGCCATAAACATGTTTGCCTGAGTCTTCTATCAAAAGTTACAGCTATTTATATGAAGTTGTACAAAAACGCTTTCTTTCGCCAAGACAGTGCGTTTCTCACTGTTACATGCATTTGAATGGGGAACTCGACCGAAACAAAGTATAGGTTTTCATTATGTGTATAACTTGGAAATCTTAGCTCAAACAGCTGCAAATCCTGTTTTCCCAGCACGGGGACCTTGAGTTCTATAAGATAAAGCCATAAACATGTTTGCCTGAGTCTTCTATCAAAAGTTACAGCTATTTATATGAAGTTGTACAAAATAGCTTTCTTTCGCCAAGACAGTGCGTTTCTCACTGTTACATGCATTTGAATGGGGAACTCGACCGAAACAAAGTATAGGTTTTCATTATGTGTATAACTTGGAAATCTTAGCTCAAACAGCTGCAAATCCTGTTTTCCCAGCACGGGGACCTTGAGTTCTATAAGATAAAGCCATAAACATGTTTGTCTGAGTCTTCTATCAAAAGTTACAGCTATTTATATGAAGTTGTACAAAAACGCTTTCTTTCGCCAAGACAGTGCGTTTCTCACTGTTACATGCATTTGAATGGGGAACTCGACCGAAACAAAGTATAGGTTTTCATTATGTGTATAACTTGGAAATCTTAGCTCAAACAGCTGCAAATCCTGTTTTCCCAGCACGGGGACCTTGAGTTCTTTAAGATAAAGCCATAAACATGTTTGTCTGAGTCTTCTATCAAAAGTTACAGCTATTTATATGAAGTTGTACAAAAACGCTTTCTTTCGCCAAGACAGTGCGTTTCTCACTGTTACATGCATTTGAATGGGGAACTCGACCGAAACAAAGTATAGGTTTTCATTATGTGTATAACTTGGAAATCTTAGCTCAAACAGCTGCAAATCCTGTTTTCCCAGCACGGGGACCTTGAGTTCTATAATATAAAGCCATAAACATGTTTGTCTGAGTCTTCTATCAAAAGTTACAGCTATTTATATGAAGTTGTACAAAAACGCTTTCTTTCGCCAAGACAGTGCGTTTCTCACTGTTACATGCATTTGAATGGGGAACTCGACCGAAACAAAGTATAGGTTTTCATTATGTGTATAACTTGGAAATCTTAGCTCAAACAGCTGCAAATCCTGTTTTCCCAGCACGGAGACCTTGAGTTCTTTAAGATAAAGCCATAAACATGTTTGTCTGAGTCTTCTATCAAAAGTTACAGCTATTTATATGAAGTTGTACAAAAACGCTTTATTTCGCCAAGACAGTGCGTTTCTCACTGTTACATGCATTTGAATGGGGAACTCGACCGAAACAAAGTATAGGTTTTCATTATGTGTATAACTTGGAAATCTTAGCTCAAACAGCTGCAAATCCTGTTTTCCCAGCACGGGGACCATGAGTTCTATAAGATAAAGCCATAAACATGTTTGTCTGAGTCTTCTATCAAAAGTTACAGCTATTTATATGAAGTTGTACAAAAACGCTTTCTTTCGCCAAGACAGTGCGTTTCTCACTGTTACATGCATTTGAATGGGGAACTCGACCGAAACAAAGTATAGGTTTTCATTATGTGAATAACTTGGAAATCTTAGCTCAAACAGCTGCAAATCCTGTTTTCCCAGCACGGGGACCTTGAGTTCTTTAAGATAAAGCCATAAACATGTTTGTCTGAGTCTTCTATCAAAAGTTACAGCTATTTATATGAAGTTGTACAAAAACGCTTTCTTTCGCCAAGACAGTGCGTTTCTCACTGTTACATGCATTTGAATGGGGAACTCGACCGAAACAAAGTATAGGTTTTCATTATGTGTATAACTTGGAAATCTTAGCTCAAACAGCTGCAAATCCTGTTTTCCCAGCACGGGGACCTTGAGTTCTATAAGATAAAGCCATAAACATGTTTGCCTGAGTCTTCTATCAAAAGTTACAGCTATTTATATGAAGTTGTACAAAAACGCTTTCTTTCGCCAAGACAGTGCGTTTCTCACTGTTACATGCATTTGAATGGGGAACTCGACCGAAACAAAGTATAGGTTTTCATTATGTGTATAACTTGGAAATCTTAGCTCAAACAGCTGCAAATCCTGTTTTCCCAGCACGGGGACCTTGAGTTCTATAAGATAAAGCCATAAACATGTTTGCCTGAGTCTTCTATCAAAAGTTACAGCTATTTATATGAAGTTGTACAAAATAGCTTTCTTTCGCCAAGACAGTGCGTTTCTCACTGTTACATGCATTTGAATGGGGAACTCGACCGAAACAAAGTATAGGTTTTCATTATGTGTATAACTTGGAAATCTTAGCTCAAACAGCTGCAAATCCTGTTTTCCCAGCACGGGGACCTTGAGTTCTATAAGATAAAGCCATAAACATGTTTGTCTGAGTCTTCTATCAAAAGTTACAGCTATTTATATGAAGTTGTACAAAAACGCTTTCTTTCGCCAAGACAGTGCGTTTCTCACTGTTACATGCATTTGAATGGGGAACTCGACCGAAACAAAGTATAGGTTTTCATTATGTGTATAACTTGGAAATCTTAGCTCAAACAGCTGCAAATCCTGTTTTCCCAGCACGGGGACCTTGAGTTCTTTAAGATAAAGCCATAAACATGTTTGTCTGAGTCTTCTATCAAAAGTTACAGCTATTTATATGAAGTTGTACAAAAACGCTTTCTTTCGCCAAGACAGTGCGTTTCTCACTGTTACATGCATTTGAATGGGGAACTCGACCGAAACAAAGTATAGGTTTTCATTATGTGTATAACTTGGAAATCTTAGCTCAAACAGCTGCAAATCCTGTTTTCCCAGCACGGGGACCTTGAGTTCTTTAAGATAAAGCCATAAACATGTTTGTCTGAGTCTTCTATCAAAAGTTACAGCTATTTATATGAAGTTGTACAAAAACGCTTTCTTTCGCCAAGACAGTGCGTTTCTCACTGTTACATGCATTTGAATGGGGAACTCGACCGAAACAAAGTATAGGTTTTCATTATGTGTATAACTTGGAAATCTTAGCTCAAACAGCTGCAAATCCTGTTTTCCCAGCACGGGGACCTTGAGTTCTTTAAGATAAAGCCATAAACATGTTTGTCTGAGTCTTCTATCAAAAGTTACAGCTATTTATATGAAGTTGTACAAAAACGCTTTCTTTCGCCAAAGACAGTGCGTTTCTCACTGTTACATGCATTTGAATGGGGAACTCGACCGAAACAAAGTATAGGTTTTCATTATGTGTATAACTTGGAAATCTTAGCTCAAACAGCTGCAAATCCTGTTTTCCCAGCACGGGGACCTTGAGTTCTTTAAGATAAAGCCATAAACATGTTTGTCTGAGTCTTCTATCAAAAGTTACAGCTATTTATATGAAGTTGTACAAAAACGCTTTCTTTCGCCAAGACAGTGCGTTTCTCACTGTTACATGCATTTGAATGGGGAACTCGACCGAAACAAAGTATAGGTTTTCATTATGTGTATAACTTGGAAATCTTAGCTCAAACAGCTGCAAATCCTGTTTTCCCAGCACGGGGACCTTGAGTTCTTTAAGATAAAGCCATAAACATGTTTGTCTGAGTCTTCTATCAAAAGTTACAGCTATTTATATGAAGTTGTACAAAAACGCTTTCTTTCGCCAAAGACAGTGCGTTTCTCACTGTTACATGCATTTGAATGGGGAACTCGACCGAAACAAAGTATAGGTTTTCATTATGTGTATAACTTGGAAATCTTAGCTCAAACAGCTGCAAATCCTGTTTTCCCAGCACGGGGACCTTGAGTTCTTTAAGATAAAGCCATAAACATGTTTGTCTGAGTCTTCTATCAAAAGTTACAGCTATTTATATGAAGTTGTACAAAAACGCTTTCTTTCGCCAAGACAGTGCGTTTCTCACTGTTACATGCATTTGAATGGGGAACTCGACCGAAACAAAGTATAGGTTTTCATTATGTGTATAACTTGGAAATCTTAGCTCAAACAGCTGCAAATCCTGTTTTCCCAGCACGGAGACCTTGAGTTCTTTAAGATAAAGCCATAAACATGTTTGTCTGAGTCTTCTATCAAAAGTTACAGCTATTTATATGAAGTTGTACAAAAACGCTTTATTTCGCCAAGACAGTGCGTTTCTCACTGTTACATGCATTTGAATGGGGAACTCGACCGAAACAAAGTATAGGTTTTCATTATGTGTATAACTTGGAAATCTTAGCTCAAACAGCTGCAAATCCTGTTTTCCCAGCACGGGGACCATGAGTTCTATAAGATAAAGCCATAAACATGTTTGTCTGAGTCTTCTATCAAAAGTTACAGCTATTTATATGAAGTTGTACAAAAACGCTTTCTTTCGCCAAGACAGTGCGTTTCTCACTGTTACATGCATTTGAATGGGGAACTCGACCGAAACAAAGTATAGGTTTTCATTATGTGAATAACTTGGAAATCTTAGCTCAAACAGCTGCAAATCCTGTTTTCCCAGCACGGGGACCTTGAGTTCTTTAAGATAAAGCCATAAACATGTTTGTCTGAGTCTTCTATCAAAAGTTACAGCTATTTATATGAAGTTGTACAAAAACGCTTTCTTTCGCCAAGACAGTGCGTTTCTCACTGTTACATGCATTTGAATGGGGAACTCGACCGAAACAAAGTATAGGTTTTCATTATGTGTATAACTTGGAAATCTTAGCTCAAACAGCTGCAAATCCTGTTTTCCCAGCACGGAGACCTTGAGTTCTTTAAGATAAAGCCATAAACATGTTTGTCTGAGTCTTCTATCAAAAGTTACAGCTATTTATATGAAGTTGTACAAAAACGCTTTATTTCGCCAAGACAGTGCGTTTCTCACTGTTACATGCATTTGAATGGGGAACTCGACCGAAACAAAGTATAGGTTTTCATTATGTGTATAACTTGGAAATCTTAGCTCAAACAGCTGCAAATCCTGTTTTCCCAGCACGGGGACCTTGAGTTCTTTAAGATAAAGCCATAAACATGTTTGTCTGAGTCTTCTATCAAAAGTTACAGCTATTTATATGAAGTTGTACAAAAACGCTTTCTTTCGCCAAAGACAGTGCGTTTCTCACTGTTACATGCATTTGAATGGGGAACTCGACCGAAACAAAGTATAGGTTTTCATTATGTGTATAACTTGGAAATCTTAGCTCAAACAGCTGCAAATCCTGTTTTCCCAGCACGGGGACCTTGAGTTCTTTAAGATAAAGCCATAAACATGTTTGTCTGAGTCTTCTATCAAAAGTTACAGCTATTTATATGAAGTTGTACAAAAACGCTTTCTTTCGCCAAGACAGTGCGTTTCTCACTGTTACATGCATTTGAATGGGGAACTCGACCGAAACAAAGTATAGGTTTTCATTATGTGTATAACTTGGAAATCTTAGCTCAAACAGCTGCAAATCCTGTTTTCCCAGCACGGAGACCTTGAGTTCTTTAAGATAAAGCCATAAACATGTTTGTCTGAGTCTTCTATCAAAAGTTACAGCTATTTATATGAAGTTGTACAAAAACGCTTTATTTCGCCAAGACAGTGCGTTTCTCACTGTTACATGCATTTGAATGGGGAACTCGACCGAAACAAAGTATAGGTTTTCATTATGTGTATAACTTGGAAATCTTAGCTCAAACAGCTGCAAATCCTGTTTTCCCAGCACGGGGACCATGAGTTCTATAAGATAAAGCCATAAACATGTTTGTCTGAGTCTTCTATCAAAAGTTACAGCTATTTATATGAAGTTGTACAAAAACGCTTTCTTTCGCCAAGACAGTGCGTTTCTCACTGTTACATGCATTTGAATGGGGAACTCGACCGAAACAAAGTATAGGTTTTCATTATGTGAATAACTTGGAAATCTTAGCTCAAACAGCTGCAAATCCTGTTTTCCCAGCACGGGGACCTTGAGTTCTTTAAGATAAAGCCATAAACATGTTTGTCTGAGTCTTCTATCAAAAGTTACAGCTATTTATATGAAGTTGTACAAAAACGCTTTCTTTCGCCAAGACAGTGCGTTTCTCACTGTTACATGCATTTGAATGGGGAACTCGACCGAAACAAAGTATAGGTTTTCATTATGTGTATAACTTGGAAATCTTAGCTCAAACAGCTGCAAATCCTGTTTTCCCAGCACGGAGACCTTGAGTTCTTTAAGATAAAGCCATAAACATGTTTGTCTGAGTCTTCTATCAAAAGTTACAGCTATTTATATGAAGTTGTACAAAAACGCTTTATTTCGCCAAGACAGTGCGTTTCTCACTGTTACATGCATTTGAATGGGGAACTCGACCGAAACAAAGTATAGGTTTTCATTATGTGTATAACTTGGAAATCTTAGCTCAAACAGCTGCAAATCCTGTTTTTCCAGCACGGGGACCATGAGTTCTATAAGATAAAGCCATAAACATGTTTGTCTGAGTCTTCTATCAAAAGTTACAGCTATTTATATGAAGTTGTACAAAAACGCTTTCTTTCGCCAAGACAGTGCGTTTCTCACTGTTACATGCATTTGAATGGGGAACTCGACCGAAACAAAGTATAGGTTTTCATTATGTGAATAACTTGGAAATCTTAGCTCAAACAGCTGCAAATCCTGTTTTCCCAGCACGGGGACCTTGAGTTCTTTAAGATAAAGCCATAAACATGTTTGTCTGAGTCTTCTATCAAAAGTTACAGCTATTTATATGAAGTTGTACAAAAACGCTTTCTTTCGCCAAGACAGTGCGTTTCTCACTGTTACATGCATTTGAATGGGGAACTCGACCGAAACAAAGTATAGGTTTTCATTATGTGTATAACTTGGAAATCTTAGCTCAAACAGCTGCAAATCCTGTTTTCCCAGCACGGGGACCTTGAGTTCTATAAGATAAAGCCATAAACATGTTTGCCTGAGTCTTCTATCAAAAGTTACAGCTATTTATATGAAGTTGTACAAAAACGCTTTCTTTCGCCAAGACAGTGCGTTTCTCACTGTTACATGCATTTGAATGGGGAACTCGACCGAAACAAAGTATAGGTTTTCATTATGTGTATAACTTGGAAATCTTAGCTCAAACAGCTGCAAATCCTGTTTTCCCAGCACGGGGACCTTGAGTTCTATAAGATAAAGCCATAAACATGTTTGTCTGAGTCTTCTATCAAAAGTTACAGCTATTTATATGAAGTTGTACAAAAACGCTTTCTTTCGCCAAGACAGTGCGTTTCTCACTGTTACATGCATTTGAATGGGGAACTCGACCGAAACAAAGTATAGGTTTTCATTATGTGTATAACTTGGAAATCTTAGCTCAAACAGCTGCAAATCCTGTTTTCCCAGCACGGGGACCTTGAGTTCTTTAAGATAAAGCCATAAACATGTTTGTCTGAGTCTTCTATCAAAAGTTACAGCTATTTATATGAAGTTGTACAAAAACGCTTTCTTTCGCCAAGACAGTGCGTTTCTCACTGTTACATGCATTTGAATGGGGAACTCGACCGAAACAAAGTATAGGTTTTCATTATGTGTATAACTTGGAAATCTTAGCTCAAACAGCTGCAAATCCTGTTTTCCCAGCACGGGGACCTTGAGTTCTTTAAGATAAAGCCATAAACATGTTTGTCTGAGTCTTCTATCAAAAGTTACAGCTATTTATATGAAGTTGTACAAAAACGCTTTCTTTCGCCAAGACAGTGCGTTTCTCACTGTTACATGCATTTGAATGGGGAACTCGACCGAAACAAAGTATAGGTTTTCATTATGTGTATAACTTGGAAATCTTAGCTCAAACAGCTGCAAATCCTGTTTTCCCAGCACGGGGACCTTGAGTTCTTTAAGATAAAGCCATAAACATGTTTGTCTGAGTCTTCTATCAAAAGTTACAGCTATTTATATGAAGTTGTACAAAAACGCTTTCTTTCGCCAAAGACAGTGCGTTTCTCACTGTTACATGCATTTGAATGGGGAACTCGACCGAAACAAAGTATAGGTTTTCATTATGTGTATAACTTGGAAATCTTAGCTCAAACAGCTGCAAATCCTGTTTTCCCAGCACGGGGACCTTGAGTTCTTTAAGATAAAGCCATAAACATGTTTGTCTGAGTCTTCTATCAAAAGTTACAGCTATTTATATGAAGTTGTACAAAAACGCTTTCTTTCGCCAAGACAGTGCGTTTCTCACTGTTACATGCATTTGAATGGGGAACTCGACCGAAACAAAGTATAGGTTTTCATTATGTGTATAACTTGGAAATCTTAGCTCAAACAGCTGCAAATCCTGTTTTCCCAGCACGGGGACCTTGAGTTCTATAATATAAAGCCATAAACATGTTTGTCTGAGTCTTCTATCAAAAGTTACAGCTATTTATATGAAGTTGTACAAAAACGCTTTCTTTCGCCAAGACAGTGCGTTTCTCACTGTTACATGCATTTGAATGGGGAACTCGACCGAAACAAAGTATAGGTTTTCATTATGTGTATAACTTGGAAATCTTAGCTCAAACAGCTGCAAATCCTGTTTTCCCAGCACGGAGACCTTGAGTTCTTTAAGATAAAGCCATAAACATGTTTGTCTGAGTCTTCTATCAAAAGTTACAGCTATTTATATGAAGTTGTACAAAAACGCTTTATTTCGCCAAGACAGTGCGTTTCTCACTGTTACATGCATTTGAATGGGGAACTCGACCGAAACAAAGTATAGGTTTTCATTATGTGTATAACTTGGAAATCTTAGCTCAAACAGCTGCAAATCCTGTTTTCCCAGCACGGGGACCATGAGTTCTATAAGATAAAGCCATAAACATGTTTGTCTGAGTCTTCTATCAAAAGTTACAGCTATTTATATGAAGTTGTACAAAAACGCTTTCTTTCGCCAAGACAGTGCGTTTCTCACTGTTACATGCATTTGAATGGGGAACTCGACCGAAACAAAGTATAGGTTTTCATTATGTGTATAACTTGGAAATCTTAGCTCAAACAGCTGCAAATCCTGTTTTCCCAGCACGGGGACCTTGAGTTCTTTAAGATAAAGCCATAAACATGTTTGTCTGAGTCTTCTATCAAAAGTTACAGCTATTTATATGAAGTTGTACAAAAACGCTTTCTTTCGCCAAAGACAGTGCGTTTCTCACTGTTACATGCATTTGAATGGGGAACTCGACCGAAACAAAGTATAGGTTTTCATTATGTGTATAACTTGGAAATCTTAGCTCAAACAGCTGCAAATCCTGTTTTCCCAGCACGGGGACCTTGAGTTCTTTAAGATAAAGCCATAAACATGTTTGTCTGAGTCTTCTATCAAAAGTTACAGCTATTTATATGAAGTTGTACAAAAACGCTTTCTTTCGCCAAGACAGTGCGTTTCTCACTGTTACATGCATTTGAATGGGGAACTCGACCGAAACAAAGTATAGGTTTTCATTATGTGTATAACTTGGAAATCTTAGCTCAAACAGCTGCAAATCCTGTTTTCCCAGCACGGGGACCTTGAGTTCTTTAAGATAAAGCCATAAACATGTTTGTCTGAGTCTTCTATCAAAAGTTACAGCTATTTATATGAAGTTGTACAAAAACGCTTTCTTTCGCCAAGACAGTGCGTTTCTCACTGTTACATGCATTTGAATGGGGAACTCGACCGAAACAAAGTATAGGTTTTCATTATGTGTATAACTTGGAAATCTTAGCTCAAACAGCTGCAAATCCTGTTTTCCCAGCACGGGGACCTTGAGTTCTTTAAGATAAAGCCATAAACATGTTTGTCTGAGTCTTCTATCAAAAGTTACAGCTATTTATATGAAGTTGTACAAAAACGCTTTCTTTCGCCAAGACAGTGCGTTTCTCACTGTTACATGCATTTGAATGGGGAACTCGACCGAAACAAAGTATAGGTTTTCATTATGTGTATAACTTGGAAATCTTAGCTCAAACAGCTGCAAATCCTGTTTTCCCAGCACGGGGACCTTGAGTTCTATAAGATAAAGCCATAAACATGTTTGTCTGAGTCTTCTATCAAAAGTTACAGCTATTTATATGAAGTTGTACAAAAACGCTTTCTTTCGCCAAGACAGTGCGTTTCTCACTGTTACATGCATTTGAATGGGGAACTCGACCGAAACAAAGTATAGGTTTTCATTATGTGTATAACTTGGAAATCTTAGCTCAAACAGCTGCAAATCCTGTTTGCCCAGCACGGGGACCTTGAGTTCTTTAAGATAAAGCCATAAACATGTTTGTCTGAGTCTTCTATCAAAAGTTACAGCTATTTATATGAAGTTGTACAAAAACGCTTTCTTTCGCCAAGACAGTGCGTTTCTCACTGTTACATGCATTTGAATGGGGAACTCGACCGAAACAAAGTATAGGTTTTCATTATGTGTATAACTTGGAAATCTTAGCTCAAACAGCTGCAAATCCTGTTTTCCCAGCACGGGGACCTTGAGTTCTTTAAGATAAAGCCATAAACATGTTTGTCTGAGTCTTCTATCAAAAGTTACAGCTATTTATATGAAGTTGTACAAAAACGCTTTCTTTCGCCAAGACAGTGCGTTTCTCACTGTTACATGCATTTGAATGGGGAACTCGACCGAAACAAAGTATAGGTTTTCATTATGTGTATAACTTGGAAATCTTAGCTCAAACAGCTGCAAATCCTGTTTTCCCAGCACGGGGACCTTGAGTTCTTTAAGATAAAGCCATAAACATGTTTGTCTGAGTCTTCTATCAAAAGTTACAGCTATTTATATGAAGTTGTACAAAAACGCTTTCTTTCGCCAAAGACAGTGCGTTTCTCACTGTTACATGCATTTGAATGGGGAACTCGACCGAAACAAAGTATAGGTTTTCATTATGTGTATAACTTGGAAATCTTAGCTCAAACAGCTGCAAATCCTGTTTTCCCAGCACGGGGACCTTGAGTTCTTTAAGATAAAGCCATAAACATGTTTGTCTGAGTCTTCTATCAAAAGTTACAGCTATTTATATGAAGTTGTACAAAAACGCTTTCTTTCGCCAAGACAGTGCGTTTCTCACTGTTACATGCATTTGAATGGGGAACTCGACCGAAACAAAGTATAGGTTTTCATTATGTGTATAACTTGGAAATCTTAGCTCAAACAGCTGCAAATCCTGTTTTCCCAGCACGGGGACCTTGAGTTCTTTAAGATAAAGCCATAAACATGTTTGTCTGAGTCTTCTATCAAAAGTTACAGCTATTTATATGAAGTTGTACAAAAACGCTTTCTTTCGCCAAAGACAGTGCGTTTCTCACTGTTACATGCATTTGAATGGGGAACTCGACCGAAACAAAGTATAGGTTTTCATTATGTGTATAACTTGGAAATCTTAGCTCAAACAGCTGCAAATCCTGTTTTCCCAGCACGGGGACCTTGAGTTCTATAAGATAAAGCCATAAACATGTTTGCCTGAGTCTTCTATCAAAAGTTACAGCTATTTATATGAAGTTGTACAAAAACGCTTTCTTTCGCCAAGACAGTGCGTTTCTCACTGTTACATGCATTTGAATGGGGAACTCGACCGAAACAAAGTATAGGTTTTCATTATGTGTATAACTTGGAAATCTTAGCTCAAACAGCTGCAAATCCTGTTTTCCCAGCACGGGGACCTTGAGTTCTTTAAGATAAAGCCATAAACATGTTTGTCTGAGTCTTCTATCAAAAGTTACAGCTATTTATATGAAGTTGTACAAAAACGCTTTCTTTCGCCAAAGACAGTGCGTTTCTCACTGTTACATGCATTTGAATGGGGAACTCGACCGAAACAAAGTATAGGTTTTCATTATGTGTATAACTTGGAAATCTTAGCTCAAACAGCTGCAAATCCTGTTTTCCCAGCACGGGGACCTTGAGTTCTATAAGATAAAGCCATAAACATGTTTGCCTGAGTCTTCTATCAAAAGTTACAGCTATTTATATGAAGTTGTACAAAAACGCTTTCTTTCGCCAAGACAGTGCGTTTCTCACTGTTACATGCATTTGAATGGGGAACTCGACCGAAACAAAGTATAGGTTTTCATTATGTGTATAACTTGGAAATCTTAGCTCAAACAGCTGCAAATCCTGTTTTCCCAGCACGGGGACCTTGAGTTCTTTAAGATAAAGCCATAAACATGTTTGTCTGAGTCTTCTATCAAAAGTTACAGCTATTTATATGAAGTTGTACAAAAACGCTTTCTTTCGCCAAAGACAGTGCGTTTCTCACTGTTACATGCATTTGAATGGGGAACTCGACCGAAACAAAGTATAGGTTTTCATTATGTGTATAACTTGGAAATCTTAGCTCAAACAGCTGCAAATCCTGTTTTCCCAGCACGGGGACCTTGAGTTCTATAAGATAAAGCCATAAACATGTTTGCCTGAGTCTTCTATCAAAAGTTACAGCTATTTATATGAAGTTGTACAAAAACGCTTTCTTTCGCCAAGACAGTGCGTTTCTCACTGTTACATGCATTTGAATGGGGAACTCGACCGAAACAAAGTATAGGTTTTCATTATGTGTATAACTTGGAAATCTTAGCTCAAACAGCTGCAAATCCTGTTTTCCCAGCACGGGGACCTTGAGTTCTATAAGATAAAGCCATAAACATGTTTGCCTGAGTCTTCTATCAAAAGTTACAGCTATTTATATGAAGTTGTACAAAAACGCTTTCTTTCGCCAAGACAGTGCGTTTCTCACTGTTACATGCATTTGAATGGGGAACTCGACCGAAACAAAGTATAGGTTTTCATTATGTGTATAACTTGGAAATCTTAGCTCAAACAGCTGCAAATCCTGTTTTCCCAGCACGGGGACCTTGAGTTCTATAAGATAAAGCCATAAACATGTTTGTCTGAGTCTTCTATCAAAAGTTACAGCTATTTATATGAAGTTGTACAAAAACGCTTTCTTTCGCCAAGACAGTGCGTTTCTCACTGTTACATGCATTTGAATGGGGAACTCGACCGAAACAAAGTATAGGTTTTCATTATGTGAATAACTTGGAAATCTTAGCTCAAACAGCTGCAAATCCTGTTTTCCCAGCACGGGGACCTTGAGTTCTTTAAGATAAAGCCATAAACATGTTTGTCTGAGTCTTCTATCAAAAGTTACAGCTATTTATATGAAGTTGTACAAAAACGCTTTCTTTCGCCAAGACAGTGCGTTTCTCACTGTTACATGCATTTGAATGGGGAACTCGACCGAAACAAAGTATAGGTTTTCATTATGTGTATAACTTGGAAATCTTAGCTCAAACAGCTGCAAAACCTGTTTTCCCAGCACGGGGACCTTGAGTTCTATAAGATAAAGCCATAAACATGTTTGCCTGAGTCTTCTATCAAAAGTTACAGCTATTTATATGAAGTTGTACAAAAACGCTTTCTTTCGCCAAGACAGTGCGTTTCTCACTGTTACATGCATTTGAATGGGGAACTCGACCGAAACAAAGTATAGGTTTTCATTATGTGTATAACTTGGAAATCTTAGCTCAAACAGCTGCAAATCCTGTTTTCCCAGCACGGGGACCTTGAGTTCTATAAGATAAAGCCATAAACATGTTTGCCTGAGTCTTCTATCAAAAGTTACAGCTATTTATATGAAGTTGTACAAAATAGCTTTCTTTCGCCAAGACAGTGCGTTTCTCACTGTTACATGCATTTGAATGGGGAACTCGACCGAAACAAAGTATAGGTTTTCATTATGTGTATAACTTGGAAATCTTAGCTCAAACAGCTGCAAATCCTGTTTTCCCAGCACGGGGACCTTGAGTTCTATAAGATAAAGCCATAAACATGTTTGTCTGAGTCTTCTATCAAAAGTTACAGCTATTTATATGAAGTTGTACAAAAACGCTTTCTTTCGCCAAGACAGTGCGTTTCTCACTGTTACATGCATTTGAATGGGGAACTCGACCGAAACAAAGTATAGGTTTTCATTATGTGTATAACTTGGAAATCTTAGCTCAAACAGCTGCAAATCCTGTTTTCCCAGCACGGGGACCTTGAGTTCTTTAAGATAAAGCCATAAACATGTTTGTCTGAGTCTTCTATCAAAAGTTACAGCTATTTATATGAAGTTGTACAAAAACGCTTTCTTTCGCCAAGACAGTGCGTTTCTCACTGTTACATGCATTTGAATGGGGAACTCGACCGAAACAAAGTATAGGTTTTCATTATTTGTATAACTTGGAAATCTTAGCTCAAACAGCTGCAAATCCTGTTTTCCCAGCACGGGGACCTTGAGTTCTTTAAGATAAAGCCATAAACATGTTTGTCTGAGTCTTCTATCAAAAGTTACAGCTATTTATATGAAGTTGTACAAAAACGCTTTCTTTCGCCAAGACAGTGCGTTTCTCACTGTTACATGCATTTGAATGGGGAACTCGACCGAAACAAAGTATAGGTTTTCATTATGTGTATAACTTGGAAATCTTAGCTCAAACAGCTGCAAATCCTGTTTTCCCAGCACGGGGACCATGAGTTCTATAAGATAAAGCCATAAACATGTTTGTCTGAGTCTTCTATCAAAAGTTACAGCTATTTATATGAAGTTGTACAAAAACGCTTTCTTTCGCCAAGACAGTGCGTTTCTCACTGTTACATGCATTTGAATGGGGAACTCGACCGAAACAAAGTATAGGTTTTCATTATGTGAATAACTTGGAAATCTTAGCTCAAACAGCTGCAAATCCTGTTTTCCCAGCACGGGGACCTTGAGTTCTTTAAGATAAAGCCATAAACATGTTTGTCTGAGTCTTCTATCAAAAGTTACAGCTATTTATATGAAGTTGTACAAAAACGCTTTCTTTCGCCAAGACAGTGCGTTTCTCACTGTTACATGCATTTGAATGGGGAACTCGACCGAAACAAAGTATAGGTTTTCATTATGTGTATAACTTGGAAATCTTAGCTCAAACAGCTGCAAATCCTGTTTTCCCAGCACGGGGACCTTGAGTTCTATAAGATAAAGCCATAAACATGTTTGCCTGAGTCTTCTATCAAAAGTTACAGCTATTTATATGAAGTTGTACAAAAACGCTTTCTTTCGCCAAGACAGTGCGTTTCTCACTGTTACATGCATTTGAATGGGGAACTCGACCGAAACAAAGTATAGGTTTTCATTATGTGTATAACTTGGAAATCTTAGCTCAAACAGCTGCAAATCCTGTTTTCCCAGCACGGGGACCTTGAGTTCTATAAGATAAAGCCATAAACATGTTTGCCTGAGTCTTCTATCAAAAGTTACAGCTATTTATATGAAGTTGTACAAAAACGCTTTCTTTCGCCAAGACAGTGCGTTTCTCACTGTTACATGCATTTGAATGGGGAACTCGACCGAAACAAAGTATAGGTTTTCATTATGTGTATAACTTGGAAATCTTAGCTCAAACAGCTGCAAATCCTGTTTTCCCAGCACGGAGACCTTTAGTTCTTTAAGATAAAGCCATAAACATGTTTGTCTGAGTCTTCTATCAAAAGTTACAGCTATTTATATGAAGTTGTACAAAAACGCTTTCTTTCGCCAAGACAGTGCGTTTCTCACTGTTACATGCATTTGAATGGGGAACTCGACCGAAACAAAGTATAGGTTTTCATTATGTGTATAACTTGGAAATCTTAGCTCAAACAGCTGCAAATCCTGTTTTCCCAGCACGGGGACCTTGAGTTCTATAAGATAAAGCCATAAACATGTTTGTCTGAGTCTTCTATCAAAAGTTACAGCTATTTATATGAAGTTGTACAAAAACGCTTTCTTTCGCCAAGACAGTGCGTTTCTCACTGTTACATGCATTTGAATGGGGAACTCGACCGAAACAAAGTATAGGTTTTCATTATGTGTATAACTTGGAAATCTTAGCTCAAACAGCTGCAAATCCTGTTTGCCCAGCACGGGGACCTTGAGTTCTTTAAGATAAAGCCATAAACATGTTTGTCTGAGTCTTCTATCAAAAGTTACAGCTATTTATATGAAGTTGTACAAAAACGCTTTCTTTCGCCAAGACAGTGCGTTTCTCACTGTTACATGCATTTGAATGGGGAACTCGACCGAAACAAAGTATAGGTTTTCATTATGTGTATAACTTGGAAATCTTAGCTCAAACAGCTGCAAATCCTGTTTTCCCAGCACGGGGACCTTGAGTTCTTTAAGATAAAGCCATAAACATGTTTGTCTGAGTCTTCTATCAAAAGTTACAGCTATTTATATGAAGTTGTACAAAAACGCTTTCTTTCGCCAAGACAGTGCGTTTCTCACTGTTACATGCATTTGAATGGGGAACTCGACCGAAACAAAGTATAGGTTTTCATTATGTGTATAACTTGGAAATCTTAGCTCAAACAGCTGCAAATCCTATTTGCCCAGCAAGGGGACCTTGAGTTCTATAAGATAAAGCCATAAACATGTTTGTCTGAGTCTTCTATCAAAAGTTACAGCTATTTATATGAAGTTGTACAAAAACGCTTTCTTTCGCCAAGACAGTGCGTTTCTCACTGTTACATGCATTTGAATGGGGAACTCGACCGAAACAAAGTATAGGTTTTCATTATGTGTATAACTTGGAAATCTTAGCTCAAACAGCTGCAAATCCTGTTTGCCCAGCAAGGGGACCTTGAGTTCTATAAGATAAAGCCATAAACATGTTTGTCTGAGTCTTCTATCAAAAGTTACAGCGATTTATATGAAGTTGTACAAAAACGCTTTCTTTCGCCAAGACAGTGCGTTTCTCACTGTTACATGCATTTGAATGGGGAACTCGACCGAAACAAAGTATAGGTTTTCATTGTGTGTATAACTTGAAAATCTTAGCTCAAACAGCTGCAAATCCTGTTTTCCCAGCAAGGGGACCTTGAGTTCTATAAGATAAAGCCATAAACATGTTTGTCTGAGTCTTCTATCAAAAGTTACAGCTATTTATATGAAGTTGTACAAAAACGCTTTCTTTCGCCAAGACAGTGCGTTTCTCACTGTTACATGCATTTGAATGGGGAACTCGACCGAAACAAAGTATAGGTTTTCATTATGTGAATAACTTGGAAATCTTAGCTCAAACAGCTGCAAAACCTGTTTTCCCAGCACAGGGACTTTGAGTTCTATAAGATAAAGCCATAAACATGTGTATCCGAGTCTTCAATCAAAAGTTACAGCTATTTATATGAAGTTGTACAAAAACGCTTTCTTTTGCCAAGACAGTGCGTTTCTCACTGTTACATGCATTTGAATGGGGAACTCGACCGAAACAAAGTATAGGTTTTCATTATGTGTATAACTTGAAAATCTTAGCTCAAACAGCTGCAAATCCTGTTTTCCCAGCACGGGGACCTTGAGTTATATAAGATAAAGCCATAAACATGTTTGTCTGAGTCTTCTATCAAAAGTTACAGCTATTTATATGAAGTTGTACAAAAACGCTTTCTTTCGCCAAGACAGTGCGTTTCTCACTGTTACATGCATTTGAATGGGGAACTCGACCGAAACAAAGTATAGGTTTTCATTATGTGTATAACTTGAAAATCTTAGCTCAAACAGCTGCAAATCCTGTTTTCCCAGCACGGGGACCTTGAGTTCTATAAGATAAAGCCATAAACATGTTTGTCTGAGTCTTCTATCAAAAGTTACAGCTATTTATATGAAGTTGTACAAAAACGCTTTCTTTCGCCAAGACAGTGCGTTTCTCACTGTTACATGCATTTGAATGGGGAACTCGCCCGAAACAAAGTATGGGTTTTCATTATGTGTATAACTTGGAAATCTTAGCTCAAACAGCTGCAAAACCTGTTTTCCCAGCACGGGGACCTTGAGTTCTATAAGATAAACCCATAAACATGTGTATCCGAGTCTTCTATCAAAAGTTACAGCTAACTTCATGAAGTTGTACAAAAAGGCTTTATTTTGCAAAGATAGTGCGTTTCTGACTATTACATGCGAGACATGTGTCTCTTTACTGTGTTCAAGACACTTTACAGGTCCCTCCCCTAATGAAGAGTAGTGAGTAGCTGATTGGACCATGGAACAGGTGACCACGTTCAAAAAGCCGCTCTGACAGCTCCAGAGGGGAGAGAGAGAGAGTGTGTGCAACGAGCGAGTAGCCTGACAGCCGTCGCGGTCCTGACCATGGTTTTCCCAGCCTGTGCTTATCTTGTGTATTTGTGTGAGGGTGAATTGTAAAAGCCGCTCCTAGTGCATTAGCTGAGAGCTTAGGCACTCGTGGGCTGAAGCGGAAGGGGTGAGCTGCCTTTTCTTTTGGAATCGTTTTCTCCTGTTTTCTTGGTCAGGGAGCGAGGGATAGCTCTGTCATTTGTTTGTTCTTTTTCTTTCCTAGGGTTTAGTTCGTCTTTTCTGGTGGGTCTTAGTTGGTTTTGTTTATTATTTTGGCCTGGGCTCACCCTGGAGCTATGCTTCTTGTCCTTAAATAAAATCACCTTTTTTTACTCACAACTGGTTTGGATGTTTGGCTTGGGAACCAGGGCGGGGATTTGTCTCTCTCTCCTCCAACCTTATGTGCGTCCCTACACGCCTAGATTAGGGGCGTAACATAAATGGAGTTCTCACACGAAACAAAGTATAGCTTTTTATTTTGTGAATAACTTAAAAATCTTAGCTCAAATAGCTTTAAAACTGTTTGCTCAACGGGGATATTGAATTCTATAAGATAAAGCCATAAATACGTATATCTGAGTTTCCTATCAAAAGTTACAGCTGTCTTCATGAAGTTGTAAACCCTTTTATTTGAATGGAGTTCTCGCACGAAACAAAGTATAGGCTTTCATTTTTTCAATAACTGGAAGCTCTTGGCTCAAACAGCTGCAAAACCTGTTTCCCCAGCACGGAGATGCTGAATTGTATAAGGCAAAGCCATATTGATGTGTGTCTGAGCCTTCTATCAAAAGTTACAGGTAACTTCATGAAGCTGTACAAAAACACTTTATTTCGCCGAGACCGTGCGTTTCTGACTATTACATGCATTTGAATGGAGTTCTCGCACGAAACAAAGTATAGGTTTTCATCTTGTGAATAACTTGAAAATCTTAGCTCACATAGCTTTAACACTGGAATTCCCAGCTTCTACCGTTCTACCTTTAAAAGCCGGAGAGCAGTCAAGTCAAGAAGGCTTCTACCTGAGACCCCCGCGGAGTCATCATTTTGCGTTTCTACCTTTAAAAGCCGGAGAGCAGTCAAATGCTGGAAGTGGAAGCTAAATTGGCTAGTCATTCATATGTATATTGGGTCGTTACCTAGGAATTCTGGAGGGAGGGGATTGGGGGAGAAATCAACACACATGAGTCTAGGTCCTTTGTTGCTGACATTTATTGATAAAAACAGTAGTTTCATTTCATGTTATTTCCTTTTTCATTTCAAGCAAGGAAGTGGATGTAGTTAGTAAGTAAGATATTTCAGACATTATTCTGACACAGAGGAGGAGATACTGGAATTATAATTAGTATCTATGCATGCATTTGTGATTTTGTTTGACCTTCCCATTGCTCACAATTTGAATTTGTTCACACTGCAGATGAGTGTCTCAGTCCCCAAACAAGCTCTCTTTTTCGGTGGAGAAGCAGTCTCCTCATCCGCAGTGAGTGTGGAGAAATCAACACACATGAGTCTAGGTCCTTTGTTGCTGACATTTATTGATAAAAACAGTAGTTTCATTTCATGTTATTTCCTTTTTCATTTCAAGCAAGGAAGTGGATGTAGTTAGTAAGTAAGATATTTCAGACATTATTCTGACACAGAGGAGGAGATACTGGAATTATAATTAGTATCTATGCATGCATTTGTGATTTTGTTTGACCTTCCCATTGCTTACAGTACAAAAAACCAACCATTTGTACACATATGTACTAATAATAATAAAAAGTGAGTGCAACACTGCAACCCATCACCCCGTCGTTCAGTGGTCGTTGATCAGTGGTCCATTGTGGCACCATTCAGAGCACTGGTACAATAGTACCAGCAAGATATGGGAAGACATTGCAAATGTACTTGGATTTTAGGTTGCAAGCCACCCAAAACTTGATCCCAAACTTGTCAGGTTTACTTGCAATATACTGCAGGAAACCCGTCACCCCGTCGTTCTGTGGTCCATTGTGGCACCACTGATCAACGACCACTGAACGACGGGGTGACGGGTTGCATTGTTATGTGGTCACACCCCCGTCGTTGATCAGTGGTCCATTGTGGCACCATTCAGAGCACTGGTACAATAGTACCAGCAAGATATGGGAAGACATTGCAAATGTACTTGGATTTTAGGTTGCAAGCCACCCAAAACTTGATCCCAAACTTGTCAGGTTTACTTGCAATATACTGCAGGAAACCCGTCACCCCGTCGTTCTGTGGTCCATTGTGGCACCACTGATCAACGACCACTGAACGACGGGGGTGTGACCCCGCTGATCAGTGTGACCTGACCCCACTGATCAATTGTGATCAAGGGTATATATATGATACAATCTCACTGCACTTAGCCTAACCCTTCATTGCCCTGAAGAATCCTGTGGTGTACGGACCTCCTCTCCAAGGAAAGAAAATGCAGAGAAGACTCACCACCCAGCAGGCGTTGGAAATGATCCTGGCGGAAGTCGACCCTTGTGACTCGGATGGAGAAGACCTAGAAGTTCAGCCGGATTCGGACTCAGAGCTGTCTGATCAGTCTTCCGGTTAGTTTCATTTCATGTTATTTCCTTTTTCATTTCAAGCAAGGAAGTGGATGTAGTTAGTAAGTAAGATATTTCAGACATTATTCTGACACAGAGGAGGAGATACTGGAATTATAATTAGTATCTATGCATGCATTTGTGATTTTGTTTGACCTTCCCATTGCTCACAATTTGAATTTGTTCACACTGCAGATGAGGAGACTGCTTCTCCACCGAAAAAGAGAGCTTGTTTGGGGACTGAGACAGCGAAAGATGGCACAGTGTGGCGTGAAGAACATGTGGGGACCCGTCTCCCTTTCACCCCTATAGAACCGTACGCTGCAGATGGAGAGCCAACGGCTAAGGCCAGGAGAAGTATCTTGAGTCGCCTTCAGAGCTTCCTGTGTTTCATCACTCTTGACATGCTTCGTAGCATTCAAGAATGGACTATTCAACATGCACAGCAAACGGAGCATGTTTGTTGGTTCATGGACCTCCCTGAACTAATGGCATTTATTGCTATTGTCATCTTGCGGGGGGTTTACAGGGTTCCATCTGTAAATGACTGCTGGTCAGCAAACCTGGGAAACCCACAGATAATTGGAACTATGGCACGAAACCGCTTCCAAGACATCATGCAACACCTACGCTTTGATGACAAGTCCACCCGCTGTGATCGAGCAAAGACTGATAAGTTCGCAGCAATTTCCAGTGTGTGGGGATCATTTGTCACCAACTGCATCACGTGCTACAACCCTGGTCTACATATCACCATCAATGAACAGCTTTTCCCATCAAAAACTCGGTGCAGTTTCCTGCAGTATATTGCCAGTAAACCGGACAAGTTTGGGATCAAGTTTTGGGTGGCTTGCGACCTAAAATCCAAGTACATTTGCAATGTCTTCCCATATCTTGGCAAGGACCCCAATCGTCCCACTGGGGAGAGACTTTCCGAAAATGTAGTTATGAGGCTGATGGAACCATTCCTGGACAAGGGCAGAAATGTTACCACTGACAATTTTTTCACATCGCTTTCACTTGCGCAAAAACTTCTTAGACGGAAAACCACCATCCTCGGCACAGTCAACAAGATTCGCAGGGAAATTCCTCAATCCACTAGACAGACAGATCGCAATGAATTCACCACTCAGGTATGTTGCAGGTCTTTTGTGGTTCTATGTTTATGTGTTTCATTGTGTGTAAAAGGGCTATGGAATTAACAATTTATCTTATTTCTTAGGTGTTTTCAACCTCTGCTGCCACGCTGACGGCGTATGCGGCCAAACGGAAGAAGACAGTATATATTCTTAGCAGCATGCACAGCGTGGTTCAGACCGAAAACACTACCAAAAGGAAGCCAAACACTGTCACCCTTTACAACAAGACAAAGTGTGGCGTGGATGTGATGGACCAGATGGTTCGGGAGTACACTGTCCGCAAAGGAACACGGCGCTGGCCAGTTGCCGTGTTTTATAACATGATTGACATGGCAGCACTGAATGCACATGTGCTGTATCAAGAATGCACCGGGACGAAGGAAAGACGGGTGGACTTCCTGGTAGCCCTTGCAACCGAATTGGCTCACTCTCATGTAGCTGCGAAGAAGGAAAGAAAAGAACAGTTGCTTCGGACACAACCCTCCACACCGAGCCCTGGAAAAAGGGCCACGTGTCAGGTCAAACACAGATGCAAAAAAAATCAGGCCACTGTGCGATGTGTTCACTGCTACAGGTACACATGTGGTAAATGCAGGCGACAGATACCGTGGCAGTGCCAGGATTGTGAGTGATTGCTGAAAATGTTGTAATGTACTCACTCAATTTTTGTTATTATTTGTAAACATGTGTACAAACGGTTGGTTTTTTTTCTATTTTCATCAATAAATGTCAGCAACAAAGGACCTACATGTGTGTTGAGTTCTCCCTAAGATGGCATACTGAAACACTCCAAGTGTTTGCAAGTAAACCTGACAAGTTTGGGATCAAGTTTTGGGTGGCTTGCAACCTAAAATCCAAGTACATTTGCAATGTCTTCCCATATCTTGCTGGTACTATTGTACCAGTGCTCTGAATGGTGCCACAATGGACCACTGATCAACGACCACTGAACGACGGGGTGACGGGTTGCAGTGTTGCACTCACTTTTTATTATTATTAGTACATATGTGTACAAATGGTTGGTTTTTTGTACTGTAAGCAATGGGAAGGTCAAACAAAATCACAAATGCATGCATAGATACTAATTATAATTCCAGTATCTCCTCCTCTGTGTCAGAATAATGTCTGAAATATCTTACTTACTAACTACATCCACTTCCTTGCTTGAAATGAAAAAGGAAATAACATGAAATGAAACTACTGTTTTTATCAATAAATGTCAGCAACAAAGGACCTAGACTCATGTGTGTTGATTTCTCCACACTCACTGCGGATGAGGAGACTGCTTCTCCACCGAAAAAGAGAGCTTGTTTGGGGACTGAGACACTCATCTGCAGTGTGAACAAATTCAAATTGTGAGCAATGGGAAGGTCAAACAAAATCACAAATGCATGCATAGATACTAATTATAATTCCAGTATCTCCTCCTCTGTGTCAGAATAATGTCTGAAATATCTTACTTACTAACTACATCCACTTCCTTGCTTGAAATGAAAAAGGAAATAACATGAAATGAAACTACTGTTTTTATCAATAAATGTCAGCAACAAAGGACCTAGACTCATGTGTGTTGATTTCTCCCCCAATCCCCTCCCTCCAGAATTCCTAGGTAACGACCCAATATACATATGAATGACTAGCCAATTTAGCTTCCACTTCCAGCATTTGACTGCTCTCCGGCTTTTAAAGGTAGAAACGCAAAATGATGACTCCGCGGGGGTCTAAGGTACTACCCCGAAATGACTGCTCTCCGGGGGTGTAAGTGTTAAAACTGTTTGCTCAACACGGGGATATTGAATTCGATAAGATAAAGCCATAAATACGCATATCTGAGTCTCCTATCAAAAGTTAGAGCTGTCTTCATGAAGTTGTAAACGCTTTATTTCGCCAAGACAGTGCGTTTCTGACTATTACATGCATTTGAATGGAGTTGTCGCACGAAACAAAGTATAGGTATTCATTTTGTGAATAACTTGAAAATCTTAGATCAAACAGCTGCAAAACCTGTTTGCTCAACACGGGGATATCGAACTTTATAAGATAAAGCCATAAATATGTTTATATGCGTCTTCTATCAAAAGTTACAGCTGTCTTGAATGAAAGCATTATAGCAGCTTACCTCGATCATGTGGTAGAACAGACACATGGGCCACCTATGTGTCCTTCTACGGCAGGAGTAGTTGCCACAAACCTGCAAAACAAAAAGAAATGATCAGGTGACATGAACAGATTTATACAGCCATAAGCAAGAGATTCTTCCTGCCTGTGGGCGTCAAACTGGACCCCCCCCCCCCCCCCTCCTTACTGTAACTATCAAAACTATCATAGTCTAAAACTATCATCTCATATCAAAACTATTATAATCACATTATCTGACTTTATCAGTTATAACAATGAGAAACGGTAAACAATTTGGCAAATAAATTACTTATAATTGTGCTTACCTGGTCCAAATGATCCACAGTCCCTTTGCATTTGTTATAATCCAGGATGATGTGGGGCTTTCTCTTCCCAGAGTCCTGGACTTGTAGCTCACGGTGCCTGGTGCTCAATAAGACAACCTTTTTTCTTTGCTTGGGAATGTAGGAAACCACAGCCTTGCCCCCCCCCCCCCCCCCCCCCCCTAGCGACCTGGACGGGAGATTAATTTGCTCAAATCTTTTTTTTTTTTTTTGACATGGTAGCATGAAACAGAAGAGCCCTGTCTCCCCATTTCAC
The DNA here is from genome assembly GCF_965226115.1 of Aulonocara stuartgranti. Lineage (NCBI taxonomy): Eukaryota > Metazoa > Chordata > Actinopteri > Cichliformes > Cichlidae > Aulonocara > Aulonocara stuartgranti. The sequence continues at coordinate 34,145,961 of NC_138952.1, read as the reverse complement.
AGGCTTGTTGTCGTTTCATGTTGAGACCTGTACAGGCCAGCCAGCATCACAAGCCCCATGTAAGCCTCATCTATGTCCTTCCAGTCTTTTACTGACCTGTTGCCCCTGCAGGTTGGTGAAATGCAGGATTAGCTGCATAATGTCCTCTGCAAAAAAAAGATGGAAAGTGCTCACAGGGCTGCTGATCCTATACGAATTGCATAATGGGTTGGTCCTGGGGTTAAAATGGGGGGAGGAAAAAATAGCAGGACCTCTTCGTGTGTGGGTTGCCACATGATTTCTCCATTTTTAGATCTCTACTGGCCATCCTCCAGTCTTGTCTCTTCCTCCTGCTCTTCTTCCTCCTTCTCCTTCTCGTCCTCCGCACATGAGCTGCAAAGCTCCTCGGTGCCTGGCAAAAATTCTTCTTCGCTGTCAGAAGTATCTCCACTGCTTGTGGAGAGTGCAAAACTGCAGCAACAGCCTCCTCTAAACTGAGTGCACGCTTCATTGTGTCTGTGCAGAAATGACCACTCAGACCAGGCTGCAAAGTATTTTCATAGACTTCAAAGGTGCACCTGAATAAACATGCTATACCATACATCCAATAAGAGAGAGGAGGCACACTCTTGATCAAGAAAAAACATAAGCGCACGCCTTTGATCTCTCCCCCCCCCCCCCCTCTCTCTTTCTCTCTCTCTCTCTCTCTCTCTCTCACACACACACACACACACATGCACATACATACATACACAATACCATTTTATGGTGGTTAGCTGTTTTATTGTCATGCATTTTACAAGGTAAGATAACCATGTCCTGCATTCAAAACCACTGAAAATGTCTATGGTGGTGCTGTGCCTAATATTGTGCTGGTGTATGCTGGGTAATCGCACAGCTAGCGACTGGGTGACTTTATTCACCCGCTTCGGCTGTTATCAGTCCATATCCCCTAGATATGGACCATCTCCTGCTAGATTGTTCAGAAGGTTGTTATCATCCATCCAGATGGAGGATCACTAACAGGAGCGTGGGAAGACTCCAGAATCCACTCTGGCTGCAATCCGGTGGATACAGCAGTGTGTACAGGTAAGACCGTTTAAACGGACAGCATTTATAGAATGACTATTAAGTCAGACCAGCGAGTGTCAATAATGTTAATGTGGTTATGTTAGTAATACACAGAGTGCTAATATAACAGCTTTAAGATGCATTTGTAGATGTTATTACGTGTTTTACCGTCTTTATGGTGCTAGCTTAAAGTTACGGTGTAAACGTTAGCTTATATTGGAGTAAAGCTGTTACTGTTTAAACGATGTTAGCACAGAAATATTAGCTTCTGTCATGACTGACGAAGTTACTAGTTAATAAAGTTTCCAGTAAAGTGTTTAATCGCAGCCACAGACTGACAGCAAATATCTCGATTAGCTTCAGTGCATCTGTAATAAATATGTGCAAGTTTCAGTGCTTCGTTTAAACTGTATGATACTTATACTGACCCAGGGTCAGTGTAAAATACAATCCTAGCTGTGTGAACAAAGCCTGGCTCCTTTAATCCTGCATGAAAAACCTCAGGATGCAGGCTATTATTACTCTTTCCTGCTGGCACACCTGTCACACCTGAGAGTCAGCTAGAAACTTACAGTGACGTGGACATCATGCAAAGACTGCCAGACTCTGTAATACTGCAAATGATCAGTGACTCAAGTTAACACTAAACTTTAAACGGTACCTCTGTGTCTCTGTGTGCTGAACATTTAGGATTGAGTCAGGCTGCATCTGTGTTAGTCCTCTGACAGACTGGTGACCTGTCCAGGTGTGCTCTACCTATGACTACTGGGACAGGCTCTAGCTCCTGTAATAGAAATTTTATGTTATTCTCATTTAAAGCATTTAAGTGCTTATGCATATGCTTAGTTGTGACACTGTTATAGACTGTTCAATGAAAGTTTCTAAAACTAGATGAACTTACTTCAGCAGTTTGAGAAAACAACTCCCTTTACAGGTGCTGATAACGTCAAGGGCACAAAACAGCATAACCATTGATCCGTTAGGTTTCATAGCGAGACACGTGAAGTGGCAGAGCTGACATGACTGAACTGTGATGTTTGATGTGTGTTTGCTCTCCTGTGCACAGTAATAAATAGCATGATCACAGCTCTTTCTGTGTTGCAGACTTTATTAAAAAAATTCCATGACATCTACTATAACTGAACCAACCTGGTGCTCTTCATTTATGGAGGCTGTTGAGTCTGAATGTTGGATGTTGTGTATCTCGTGTTCTCTGGGCTTTGTTGTCCTCAGTCTTTTTGCAGGATCAGAAAACAAAACCGGGAGGCGCGTAAATGTTTCTTCTCCATGATGTTTCTTCAAATGTTTCTTCTGGATGATGATATGACCGTGACACGGGATGCCACCTTTGGTCTTGTGACGAAGCAAAGCTCAGGAAGAAGTGTGATTAAATGGTACCCACATGTTGAGAAGGATGTACAGGGCACCTGCAGCCAAATCCAAGCTTCAGCTTAGTTGTAGTTGCAGAATGCTATAGGACTGAGACATCTAAGGCATCAAATGTTTGATTAAACGGATGAAAAAGAGAAGTTTTTTCCCTATAATTATCACTTCTTAAAATCTGTAGCAACTTCAAGTCTGTCAGCATGCTGAGCATGCTCAGAATGTGACAATATATTTTTGTTCAATATTTAATTTCTTTCAGTTGCAATTGTTAAATGAAAAAATATATATTCTTATAATTTAGCAAACGAATTCATCAAAAAAAAAATACATATATCTGTATTAGTTTTAGTAAATTAATTTGACACCTGTATTGAAAATACCATATTGTATTCATACAGAATCAGTATGGTATCATTGTTTGTCTGTTCACTGATTGTTGAAGCTAAGAGCTACTTTGATCTGTTTAGATCTAAAGTATCCAAAGTTGAGTTCTAATGTTTCTTCACCCCTGTGTGTGTGATATGTGATTTCCTACATGCTGGCAGAGCAGAGCAGCAGTTTGTGCTCACAGATGGTGACGGTGTGGAGAGACAGTGGTATTTCCGCAGAAGAACCAGCAGAGTCACAAAGGACACCAGTCCATCTCACCACCTTGACTTGCTGACTGATGTTCGTCTGCACTGCACAGAGGAAATCAACTGACCGAGGTTTGTCCAGTGACGTGTTATGAAATGTATATTTGTTTTATGCTTACAGATATGTTTTTCTTGACAGAGGCTCTGCAGAGGTTAGACAAAGCAGAGAAAACATGTGCTTTACATTTTACTGTGATTTATTGAGATATTTGTTGCCTGATGTTCAGCAGGAATGGAGAAATAGAATCAAAGGGAGATGTTTTTCCTGTTTTTGTAATGATGTAAGTAAATCTTCAATATTATTTATTTGCTTGGTTATATTAGGAGCGTTTCTGAGTGAGGGGGAGAGGAGTCATCATCCAGGTAAAGTGACGTGGATCAGTGGATACACTTGTCTCCCCTTTAAAGGAGACGATCCAAGTCATCCTTAAATGTTAGCGCTTTCAAATACACAAACATTTTTAAAGGACAAAAATGAACATCCAACTTTGACTGTAATACAAAATAAATCTTTGCATGTGTGTTTTCAAACTCTCAGATGGGCAGTATATCAGTCTTGGACTGTCTAACCTGCCGGAGCAGCACTGAATGACCACCGCACGAGCATGTTCCTGCAACATTCAGCATCTGATCCTTCATCTGTGTGCTTCTGCTTTTGGTAAGTAGAGTTACCCAACTCCAGTAACTCTAAACACATGCCATCCATTTCTAACGGCCTGGTTACTTCCTGTCAGTTACTTTAGAAACCATGTGGTCACCTGACCTAACACTGTTTCTTCTTCTTCCCCTTAATGTTGAAGTGTCAAATGTCAAACAGCTGGAGAGGAAACTACACCAGTGTACTGGGATGTTTCAGCAACACGTGCCAGATGCTGTTCCTTCATGGTGACATCACCAGAGACAGTCCCGCCCACCTCAGGACCCATTGATTATGATGATCTGATCCATCAAACCCCCAGCAGGTGAACTTTATTCATGACATAACACCGCAACAATGTAAAAAATTAAACAGCAACAGTCTAAATGTAAAGTGCATTCTAAAGTCCTCTTCAATAAATTGTATGCAAAGAGTCATTCAGGTCACTACAGAACCCAGAGTCTTCATCATTAAATCTCTGGTTGCTTCATTTTTTCTATCCTATATCAGATATTTTAAAGGTTAGCTTAGGTAAAGTTCCATTCTCATGGTGAGGCAAAGTGCTTTATATGTGTGTGTGTGTGTCATGAACGGCTATAAAAGGCCTATAATTAAAGAACAAAGCGGGGTTTGAGTTCGAGTTGCGGCAGACTGTCACTACTTGTAAATGGAACGCAGCCTTCCTACGGCGGACAGCTAATAACAGGAATCGGACGCGGTCCAGCCAAGTCCACAGCAACCACCATAGCAACCGCCTAGCATGACCTTAAAAACATATTCTGTCTTCATAACTATCAAAATCGTGAAATGATTTGCAAAGTGTGAAAGTGTTACAGCTGCAGAGAGCTATGGCGGTATCTATGGAAGCTGTTTGCATAGCTAATAATATACGATGTAACCATGGAGACAGTCAGTCACTTGAGCTAGCGGTGCATGTTTACTACAGTGAATAAGGTGATTGAGTGCACAGCGTCCACACGCTGCAGGGGGTAAAGACATTACTTCAATATTGTTTTATATTGATATATATTAGCCTTCTGTTGACCATCACCTCAGGTTCACCATTACAGTTTCAGATTACAGATGCACACTGTCTAAACACATTCAAAAACTCATGTCTCAGAAATAAGCACAGCTGTTCATGTTTGTCATTAGAGTTTTATTTGTAAGAAAATTATGAACTTCATATTGTGCATTAAATAAAAGAACATTTCACAACTCTGAGTCAACAGAAACAGGTAACAGAAATGTCTCTAATGTGTACAGTGTAGTGTAAGCATTAAAAGATCATAAAGGAAAAACTAACATTTATGTGAAACTAATTGTAATAAAAAATGAGCAGGTGCTTTATAGATTTAAAAGAAAGAATCTGAAAACAACACTTTTTTGGTCTAAGTGATCAAAGTAGAAAACAGAACTGATGTTCAAGAACAAACCGTAGCTGCACTAATATTACACATCTCGATCGTTGTACTGAACAGACATGTTGCTTTTAAAACCACATGCAGTGTGTGACCATGACTGTTCACTGAGACCATGAACGCCACTTCGCCGAAGCATTCTTCTTCTTCTTCTTGCCATTAAATTGGAAGCAGAAGCAGCACGAGTTGATTTGATCTACTGAAAGGAAAAAGCAGAACATCTGAGTTGAAACCAGTCAGCTGAAATCATTAAGACAGGAACAAATTCAATGCAGTGTCTCAAGTGGCTTAGCCTGTTACAACTGTTGATACAAGCTAAATACGGTTAACACACAGTGTCAGGGAGCTCCAGTGTGGGAACTAGTGGCTTTAGGTTTGTAGTCATTTAACTTTCATCCATTCATTCATTTAATTCAGGAGGAAGAAATGCCAGGTTGGTGCAGGCTGGTTACATGCATTTGGTCCCATGCTGTCTTTAATTAAATGACTTGGTTCATTTTATGGCTGGGCTGTATGTGGGGTTATATCATGTTATTTGGGCAGGAGTACCTGTCCCCTGTTAGACTTAGAAAGTTTCTCCATAAGTAGAGTTTCTAACTCTTCTAGCACATCTGTGGCTGACAGCTTTTTGGTGGCTCTTTTTACCCCACACTGGTTGTGAGTGTGTAAATAGCCCCACTAGTTATTTTGGGTTGCAGTTAACTAGGGAGGAAGGGGTGGGTATGCCATGATTAGGTGAATAACAATTATATGTGATACATAAATTTCACAATGCATGCATATATCTCTATCAATTAAACCTGGCCTGAGGGCTGCCATTTTTTACATTCAGTTATTTCTCTTAGAAATGTTGGAACTAAATAATGAATGTGTTACAGTTAAAGTGAAACACTGGTCAGTGTAAATGGCTCATTGGGACACAGAAACCTTTAAATTAAACCTGATATCTAGTGTCAAACAATATCAAAGCTGTAAAAGATGTTTACATTCAGAATTTATAAAACTATGATTGTAAATAAATTCAAACAAGTGAGCTTTTCTCTTTGTGCTGAATATCAACACTGTGGTTTCTTAGACTGTAAGCTTTACTTTAGTGCAACCAGTTGCAGAAGCTGCCACTCCAAATGTCTTTTGATAACAAGAAAAAAATACCTTTTCAGTACACGGCCTGAAGTTCTTCTCCGACATCTTCTGCAATCGGCTTTGTCTGCTGGTTTGAAGACAATAAACCACAAAAAAGATGATTTAGTCACTTTGTCTGCGTCATGCAGCTCGAATGTGTCGTGTAACGATGTTGAATAGCCGTCGTTATCCCTCTGCTTTGAGCCTTTTATCAAAAGTTACAGCTAACTTCATGAAGTTGTACAAAAAGGCTTCATTTCGCCGAGACAGTGCGTTTCTGACTATTACATGCATTTGAATGGAGTTCTTGCACGAAACAAAGTATAAGTTTTCATTATGTGAATAACTTGTATTTTACACTGACCCTGGGTCAGTATCAACTTCATGAAGACAGCTGTAACTTTTGATAGAGGACTCACACACACACATATTTATGGCTTTGCCTTATAGAATTCAGCATCTCCGTGCTGAGGAAATAGGTTTTGCAGCTGTTTGAGCTAAGATTTTCAAGTTATTCACAAATTGAAAACCTATACTTTGTGTCGGGCGAGAACTCCATTCAAATGCATGTAATAGCGAGAAACGCACTAACGTGGTGAAATAAAGCGTTTTTCCATAAACTTCATAAAGACAGCTGTAAATTTTGAGAGAAGACTCACACACACATTGGGGGGATATTGAAGTCTATAAGATAAAGCCATGAATATGTTTGTCTGAGTCTTCTATCAAAAGTTACAGCAAGCTCTATGAAGTTGATGAGAAACGCTTTACTTCGCCAAGACAGTGCGTTTCTCACTGTTACATGCATTTGAATTTAGTTCTTGCCCGACACAAAGTATAGGTTTTAATTTGTGAATAACTTGAAAATCTTAGCTCAAACAGCTGCAAAACCTATTTCCTGAGCACTGAGATGCTGAATTCTATAAGGCAAAGCCATAAATATGTGTGTGTGATTCTTCTATCAACAGTTACAGCTGTCTTCTTGAAGTTGATACTGACCCACGGTCAGTGTAAAATACAATCCTAGCTGTGTGAACAAAGCGTGGCTCCTTTAATCCTGCATGACAAACCTCAGGATGCAGGTTATTATTACTCTTTCCTGCTGGCACACCTGAGAGTCAGCTAGAAACTTACAGTGACGTGGACATCATGCAAAGACTGCCAGACTCTGTAATACTGTGAATGATCAGTGACTCAAGTTAACACTAAACTTTAAACAGTACCTCTGTGTCTCTGTGTGCTGAACATTTAGGATTGAGTCTGCATTGACTTTATTTATTGAGACTTTAATGTGCTAAAAGCAGGTTGAAGACAGCTCAGAAACATTTGAAGATTAAAATTTAGCATTATGGCTGCTGGTGGTTTGTAAAGCCTATACTCAGCTGTAGTTTTTGTTACTAATTTATGTTTGTTGTTGTTTAACACAGATTTCAGAAGAGCAAATATGCTTAATAGTTTAACTAGATTTCATTTGTCAGTGTGGGACTGCTGAGTCACCTGAAGAACTCATTTCATTCATTCTCCACATGATGTTCATATACAGAAATGTTTCACAGGAACTGGTTCCTCCCAAACTGTGAACTAGTGTGTTTCCATAGATTATCTCTGTATGAATGTACTTTTAAATGAAGGCAAGTGTTTGTCCTTTTTTGTTCCTCAGTTACAGTACGTGATATCTTGATATCAGGCGGTCAACACTGGGGGAAGACAAGAAGCAGACGTACTTCCAAGAGGGAGCTGCAGTGAGGACACAGCCAGGTCACTGAGGTCAGAGGTCAGAATCTGAAACAGCTCAGGTTTATATTTTAGGGGTTATAAAAAATCAAAATGTATTTATGAAGAAACCTTTAAATAATAGTCATAATTATGATTATTATAAGAAATATCAAACATTTAAGTGGATTTTCTGTTACACATATTGTATTAGCCCTGCAATAAACTGGCAGCCTGTCTTTGTCCTGTATCAGCTGGGATAGGCTTCATCCTCCCGCAACCCTGAATTGGATACATTGTATTCCAATTATGTAATCTGATCATTTACAAACTCAAGGTATTTAATCAAAATGTAAGTAATAATTATAAAATGGGAAAGCAGAACTAAGTGTGACATAAATGTAAATGTGTTAGCTGACATAGAGGACAGCTACATGTAGTCTGAAAAACCTTTGTTGTCAAGTTTGCAGGTATATCAGCACGAGACATTCTTACATAGAAGAGTCTGTTAAAGTCTCTAACTCAGCGAAGCATTATTGGTCCCGTCTGTTTGGATAAATATAGTAAGTTGATGTTTGTCCATTTATTGACACATTTTCTTAAGTGCTTCTCCAGTTCAGGATCACAGTGGAGCTGCAGCTGGATATGGTCATTAAATAAACCTTACAAAAGTTAACAATAAACCTGCATCCATGTACGTTGTTGTCCACAGGATAAGAAAATCAAACTGGAACACTGTGGAACATGTTAATAAATGTTTGTGTGTTTATGCCTGTGTCTTTCACAGGAGGCGCTGGAAGGTTTCCCTAATAGTTCCTGGTGAATCAAAGCAGAACCATAAAGGTTGCTGGATTGCATGATGGCCTTACCCCTGAGCAGTCATCCTGTTAAAGGAGGAACCAGTTAGAAGCTGTTTTCAAAGTAGCTGAGCAGATTTCATCTCAAGTAAGCGATTAACTGTTTGTTCATCTGTTCTGCCACTTAAAGAGCATTTAAGGACGTCTTTTGAGTGTCCAGCTGAATTAATTCTACTGGCTCTCATGGTCATTTGTTATTATAGACATATTTTTCATGTTCATCCAGCTATTTAGTAAATTCTATCTATTTAGTAAAATCCGTCAGCTATAAAATGTAATATAAATATAAAAAATATCTAAATATCTCCTGCACTTTATATTTTAATGATGTAAGTCTGTTATCATGTTACATTAGCATTCCTCACATATCAATGAGATGCTGTACAGTACAATCCTACTGACGCAGCAGAGGGATAACGACGGCTATTCAACATCGTTACACGACACATTCGAGCTGCATGACACAGACAAAGTGACTAAATCATCTTTTTTATGGTTTATTGTCTTCAAACCAGCAGACAAAGCCGATTGCAGAAGATTTCGGAGAAGAACTTCAGGCCGTGTACTGAAAAGGTATTTTTTTCTTGTTATCAAAAGACATTTGGAGTGGCAGCTTCTGCAACTGGTTGCACTAAAGTAAAGCTTACAGTCTAAGAAACCACAGTGTTGATATTCAGCACAAAGAGAAAAGCTCACTTGTTTGAATTTATTTACAATCATAGTTTTATAAATTCTGAATGTAAACATCTTTTACAGCTTTGATATTGTTTGACACTAGATATCAGGTTTAATTTAAAGGTTTCTGTGTCCCAATGAGCCATTTACACTGACCAGTGTTTCACTTTAACTGTAACACATTCATTATTTAGTTCCAACATTTCTAAGAGAAATAACTGAATGTAAAAAATGGCAGCCCTCAGGCCAGGTTTAATTGATAGAGATATATGCATGCATTGTGAAATTTATGTATCACATATAATTGTTATTCACCTAATCATGGCATACCCAGCCCTTCCTCCCTAGTTAACTGCAACCCAAAATAACTAGTGGGGCTATTTACACACTCACAACCAGTGTGGGGTAAAAAGAGCCACCAAAAAGCTGTCAGCCACAGATGTGCTAGAAGAGTTAGAAACTCTACTTATGGAGAAACTTTCTAAGTCTAACAGGGGACAGGTACTCCTGCCCAAATAACATGATATAACCCCATATACAGCCCAGCCATAAAATGAACCAAGTCATTTAATTAAAGCAGCATGGGACCAAATGCATGTAACCAGCCTGCACCAACCTGGCATTTCTTCCTCCTGAATTAAATGAATGAATGGATGAAAGTTAAATGACTACAAACCTAAAGCCACTAGTTCCCACACTGGAGCTCCCTGACACTGTGTGTTAACCGTATTAAGCTTGTATCAACAGTTGTAACAGGCTAAGCCACTTGAGACACTGCATTGAATTTGTTCCTGTCTTAATGATTTCAGCTGACTGGTTTCAACTCAGATGTTCTGCTTTTTTCTTTCAGTAGATCAAATCAGCTCGTGCTGCTTCTGCTTCCAATTTAATGGCAAGAAGAAGAAGAAGAATGCTTCAGCGAAGTGGCGTTCATGGTCTCAGTGAACAGTCATGGTCACACACTGCATGTGGTTTTAAAAGCAACATGTCTGTTCAGTACAACGATCGAGATGTGTAATATTAGTGCAGCTACGGTTTGTTCTTGAACATCAGTTCTGTTTTCTACTTTGATCACTTAGACCAAAAAAGTGTTGTTTTCAGATTCTTTCTTTTGAATCTATAAAGCACCTGCTCATTTTTTATTACAATTAGTTTCACATAAATGTTAGTTTTTCCTTTATGATCTTTTAATGCTTACACTACACTGTACACATTAGAGACATTTCTGTTACCTGTTTCTGTTGACTCAGAGTTGTGAAATGTTCTTTTATTTAATGCACAATATGAAGTTCATAATTTTCTTACAAATAAAACTCTAATGACAAACATGAACAGCTGTGCTTATTTCTGAGACATGAGTTTTTGAATGTGTTTAGACAGTGTGCATCTGTAATCTGAAACTGTAATGGTGAACCTGAGGTGATGGTCAACAGAAGGCTAATATATATCAATATAAAACAATATTGAAGTAATGTCTTTACCCCCTGCAGCGTGTGGACGCTGTGCACTCAATCACCTTATTCACTGTAGTAAACATGCACCGCTAGCTCAAGTGACTGACTGTCTCCATGGTTACATCGTATATTATTAGCTATGTAAACAGCTTCCATAGATACCGCGATAGCATTCTGCAGCTGTAACACTTTCACACTTTGCAAATCATTTCACGATTTTGATAGTTATGAAGACAGAATATGTTTTTAAGGTCATGCTAGGCGGTTGCTATGGTGGTTGCTGTGGACTTGGCTGGACCGCGTCCGATTCCTGTTATTAGCTGTCCGCCGTAGGAAGGCTGCGTTCCATTTACAAGTAGTGACAGTCTGCCGCAACTCGAACTCAAACCCGCTTTGTTCTTTAATTATAGGCCTTTTATAGCCGTTCATGACACACACACACACACACACACACACACACACACACACATAAAGCACTTTGCCTCACCATGAGAATGGAACTTTACCTAAGCTAGCCTTTAAAATATCTGATATAGGATAGAAAAATGAAGCAACCAGAGATTTAATGATGAAGACTCTAAAACCCACTGTCTTGACAAAATAAAGCGTTTTTGTACAACTTCATATAAATAGCTGTAACTTTTGATAGAAGATTCAGATATACGTATTCATGACTTTATCTTATAGAACTCAATGTCCCCGTGCTGGGCAAACAGGTTTTGCAGCCGTTTGAGCTAAGATTTTAAAATGATTCACATAATGAAAACCTATACTTTGTTTCAGGCGAGTTTCCCATTCAAATGCATGTAACAGTGAGAAACGCATTGTCTTGGCGAAATAAAGCGTTTTTGAACAACTTCATATAAATCGCTGTAACTTTTGATAGAAGACTCAGACAAACATGTTTATGGCTTTATCTTATAGAACTCAAGGTCCCCGTGCTGGGCAAACAGGTTTTGCAGCCGTTTGAGCTAAGATTTTAAAATGATTCACATAATGAAAACCTATACTTTGTTTCAGGCGAGTTTCCCATTCAAATTCATGTAACAGTGAGAAACGCATTGTCTTGGCGAAATAAAGCGTTTTTGAACAACTTCATATAAATCGCTGTAACTTTTGATAGAAGACTCAGACAAACATGTTTATGGCTTTATCTTATAGAACTCAATATCCCCGTGCTGGGCAAACAGGTTTTGCAGCCGTTTGAGCTAAGATTTAAAAATTATTCACATAATGAAAACCTATACTTTGTTTCAGGCGAGTTTCCCATTCAAATGCATGTAACAGTGAGAAACGCATTGTCTTGGCGAAATAAAGCGTTTTTGAACAACTTCATATAAATCGCTGTAACTTTTGATAGAAGACTCAGACAAACATGTTTATGGCTTTATCTTATAGAACTCAATATCCCCGTGCTGGGCAAACAGGTTTTGCAGCCGTTTGAGCTAAGATTTTAAAATGATTCACATAATGAAAACCTATACTTTGTTTCAGGCGAGTTTCCCATTCAAATTCATGTAACAGTGAGAAACGCATTGTCTTGGCGAAATAAAGCGTTTTTGAACAACTTCATATAAATCGCTGTAACTTTTGATAGAAGACTCAGACAAACATGTTTATGGCTTTATCTTATAGAACTCAATATCCCCGTGCTGGGCAAACAGGTTTTGCAGCCGTTTGAGCTAAGATTTTAAAATGATTCACATAATGAAAACCTATACTTTGTTTCAGGCGAGTTTCCCATTCAAATGCATGTAACAGTGAGAAACGCATTGTCTTGGCGAAATAAAGCGTTTTTGAACAACTTCATATAAATCGCTGTAACCTTTGATAGAAGACTCAGACAAACATGTTTATGGCTTTATCTTATAGAACTCAATATCCCCGTGCTGGGCAAACAGGTTTTGCAGCCGTTTGAGCTAAGATTTAAAAATTATTCACATAATGAAAACCTATACTTTGTTTCAGGCGAATTTCCCATTCAAATGCATGTAACAGTGAGAAACGCATTGTCTTGGCGAAATAAAGCGTTTTTGAACAACTTCATATAAATCGCTGTAACTTTTGATAGAAGACTCAGACAAACATGTTTATGGCTTTATCTTATAGAACTCAATATCCCCGTGCTGGGCAAACAGGTTTTGCAGCCGTTTGAGCTAAGATTTTAAAATGATTCACATAATGAAAACCTATACTTTGTTTCAGGCGAGTTTCCCATTCAAATGCATGTAACAGTGAGAAACGCATTGTCTTGGCGAAATAAAGCGTTTTTGAACAACTTCATATAAATCGCTGTAACTTTTGATAGAAGACTCAGACAAACATGTTTATGGCTTTATCTTATAGAACTCAATATCCCCGTGCCGGGCAAACAGGTTTTGCAGCCGTTTGAGCTAAGATTTTAAAATTATTCACATAATGAAAACCTATACTTTGTTTCAGGCGAGTTTCCCATTCAAATGCATGTAACAGTGAGAAACGCATTGTCTTGGTGAAATAAAGCGTTTTTGAACAACTTCATATAAATCGCTGTAACTTTTGATAGAAGACTCAGACAAACATGTTTATGGCTTTATCTTATAGAACTCAATATCCCCGTGCTGGGCAAACAGGTTTTGCAGCCGTTTGAGCTAAGATTTTAAAATTATTCACATAATGAAAACCTATACTTTGTCTCGGGTGAGTTTCCCATTCAAATGCATGTAACAGTGAGAAACACACTGTCTTGGCGAAATAAAGCGATTTTCAACCACTTCATATAAATCGCTGTAACTTTTGATAGAAGACTCAGACAAACATGTTTATGGCTTTATCTTATAGAACTCAATATCCCCGTGCTGGGCAAACAGGTTTTGCAGCCGTTTGAGCTAAGATTTTAAAATTATTCACATAATGAAAACCTATACTTTGTTTCAGGCGAGTTTCCCATTCAAATGCATGTAACAGTGAGAAACGCATTGTCTTGGTGAAATAAAGCGTTTTTGAACAACTTCATATAAATCGCTGTAACTTTTGATAGAAGACTCAGACAAACATGTTTATGGCTTTATCTTATAGAACTCAATATCCCCGTGCTGGGCAAACAGGTTTTGCAGCCGTTTGAGCTAAGATTTTAAAATTATTCACATAATGAAAACCTATACTTTGTCTCGGGTGAGTTTCCCATTCAAATGCATGTAACAGTGAGAAACACACTGTCTTGGCGAAATAAAGCGATTTTCAACCACTTCATATAAATCGCTGTAACTTTTGATAGAAGACTCAGACAAACATGTTTATGGCTTTATCTTATAGAACTCAATATCCCCGTGCTGGGCAAACAGGTTTTGCAGCCGTTTGAGCTAAGATTTAAAAATTATTCACATAATGAAAACCTATACTTTGTTTCAGGCGAGTTTCCCATTCAAATGCATGTAACAGTGAGAAACGCATTGTCTTGGCGAAATAAAGCGTTTTTGAACAACTTCATATAAATCGCTGTAACTTTTGATAGAAGACTCAGACAAACATGTTTATGGCTTTATCTTATAGAACTCAATATCCCTGTGCTGGGTAAACAGGTTTTGCAGCCGTTTGAGCTAATATTTTAAAATTATTCACATAATGAAAACCTATACTTTGTTTCGGGTGAGTTTCCCATTCAAATGCATGTAACAGTGAGAAACACACTGTCTTGGCGAAATAAAGCGATTTTCAACCACTTCATATAAATCGCTGTAACTTTTGATAGAAGACTCAGACAAACATGTTTATGGCTTTATCTTATAGAACTCAATATCCCCGTGCTGGGCAAACAGGTTTTGCAGCCGTTTGAGCTAAGATTTTAAAATGATTCACATAATGAAAACCTATACTTTGTCTCGGGTGAGTTTCCCATTCAAATGCATGTAACAGTGAGAAACACACTGTCTTGGCGAAATAAAGCGATTTTCAACCACTTCATATAAATCGCTGTAACTTTTGATAGAAGACTCAGACAAACATGTTTATGGCTTTATCTTATAGAACTCAGTATCCCCGTGCTGGGCAAACAGGTTTTGCAGCCGTTTGAGCTAAGATTTAAAAATTATTCACATAATGAAAACCTATACTTTGTTTCAGGCGAGTTTCCCATTCAAATGCATGTAACAGTGAGAAACGCATTGTCTTGGCGAAATAAAGCGTTTTTGAACAACTTCATATAAATCGCTGTAACTTTTGATAGAAGACTCAGACAAACATGTTTATGGCTTTATCTTATAGAACTCAATATCCCTGTGCTGGGTAAACAGGTTTTGCAGCCGTTTGAGCTAATATTTTAAAATTATTCACATAATGAAAACCTATACTTTGTCTCGGGTGAGTTTCCCATTCAAATGCATGTAACAGTGAGAAACACACTGTCTTGGCGAAATAAAGCGATTTTCAACCACTTCATATAAATCGCTGTAACTTTTGATAGAAGACTCAGACAAACATGTTTATGGCTTTATCTTATAGAACTCAGTATCCCCGTGCTGGGCAAACAGGTTTTGCAGCCGTTTGAGCTAAGATTTTAAAATTATTCACATAATGAAAACCTATACTTTATTTCAGGCGAGTTTCCCATTCAAATGCATGTAACAGTGAGAAACGCATTGTCTTGGTGAAATAAAGCGTTTTTGAACAACTTCATATAAATCGCTGTAACTTTTGATAGAAGACTCAGACAAACATGTTTATGGCTTTATCTTATAGAACTCAATATCCCTGTGCTGGGTAAACAGGTTTTGCAGCCGTTTGAGCTAAGATTTTAAAATTATTCACATAATGAAAACCTATACTTTGTCTCGGGTGAGTTTCCCATTCAAATGCATGTAACAGTGAGAAACACACTGTCTTGGCGAAATAAAGCGATTTTCAACCACTTCATATAAATCGCTGTAACTTTTGATAGAAGACTCAGACAAACATGTTTATGGCTTTATATTATAGAACTCAATATCCCCGTGCTGGGCAAACAGGTTTTGCAGCCGTTTGAGCTAAGATTTTAAAATTATTCACATAATGAAAACCTATACTTTGTTTCAGGCGAGTTTCCCATTCAAATGCATGTAACAGTGAGAAACGCATTGTCTTGGTGAAATAAAGCGTTTTTGAACAACTTCATATAAATCGCTGTAACTTTTGATAGAAGACTCAGACAAACATGTTTATGGCTTTATCTTATAGAACTCAATATCCCCGTGCTGGGCAAACAGGTTTTGCAGCCGTTTGAGCTAAGATTTTAAAATTATTCACATAATGAAAACCTATACTTTGTCTCGGGTGAGTTTCCCATTCAAATGCATGTAACAGTGAGAAACACACTGTCTTGGCGAAATAAAGCGATTTTCAACCACTTCATATAAATCGCTGTAACTTTTGATAGAAGACTCAGACAAACATGTTTATGGCTTTATCTTATAGAACTCAGTATCCCCGTGCTGGGCAAACAGGTTTTGCAGCCGTTTGAGCTAAGATTTTAAAATTATTCACATAATGAAAACCTATACTTTATTTCAGGCGAGTTTCCCATTCAAATGCATGTAACAGTGAGAAACACACTGTCTTGGCGAAATAAAGCGATTTTCAACCACTTCATATAAATCGCTGTAACTTTTGATAGAAGACTCAGACAAACATGTTTATGGCTTTATCTTATAGAACTCAATATCCCCGTGCTGGGCAAACAGGTTTTGCAGCCGTTTGAGCTAAGATTTTAAAATTATTCACATAATGAAAACCTATACTTTGTTTCAGGCGAGTTTCCCATTCAAATGCATGTAACAGTGAGAAACGCATTGTCTTGGTGAAATAAAGCGTTTTTGAACAACTTCATATAAATCGCTGTAACTTTTGATAGAAGACTCAGACAAACATGTTTATGGCTTTATCTTATAGAACTCAATATCCCCGTGCTGGGCAAACAGGTTTTGCAGCCGTTTGAGCTAATATTTTAAAATTATTCACATAATGAAAACCTATACTTTGTCTCGGGTGAGTTTCCCATTCAAATGCATGTAACAGTGAGAAACACACTGTCTTGGCGAAATAAAGCGATTTTCAACCACTTCATATAAATCGCTGTAACTTTTGATAGAAGACTCAGACAAACATGTTTATGGCTTTATCTTATAGAACTCAGTATCCCCGTGCTGGGCAAACAGGTTTTGCAGCCGTTTGAGCTAAGATTTTAAAATTATTCACATAATGAAAACCTATACTTTATTTCAGGCGAGTTTCCCATTCAAATGCATGTAACAGTGAGAAACGCATTGTCTTGGTGAAATAAAGCGTTTTTGAACAACTTCATATAAATCGCTGTAACTTTTGATAGAAGACTCAGACAAACATGTTTATGGCTTTATCTTATAGAACTCAATATCCCCGTGCTGGGCAAACAGGTTTTGCAGCCGTTTGAGCTAAGATTTTAAAATGATTCACATAATGAAAACCTATACTTTGTTTCAGGCGAGTTTCCCATTCAAATTCATGTAACAGTGAGAAACGCATTGTCTTGGCGAAATAAAGCGTTTTTGAACAACTTCATATAAATCGCTGTAACTTTTGATAGAAGACTCAGACAAACATGTTTATGGCTTTATCTTATAGAACTCAATATCCCCGTGCTGGGCAAACAGGTTTTGCAGCCGTTTGAGCTAAGATTTTAAAATTATTCACATAATGAAAACCTATACTTTGTCTCGGGTGAGTTTCCCATTCAAATGCATGTAACAGTGAGAAACACACTGTCTTGGCGAAATAAAGCGATTTTCAACCACTTCATATAAATCGCTGTAACTTTTGATAGAAGACTCAGACAAACATGTTTATGGCTTTATCTTATAGAACTCAATATCCCCGTGCTGGGCAAACAGGTTTTGCAGCCGTTTGAGCTAAGATTTTAAAATGATTCACATAATGAAAACCTATACTTTGTTTCAGGCGAGTTTCCCATTCAAATTCATGTAACAGTGAGAAACGCATTGTCTTGGCGAAATAAAGCGTTTTTGAACAACTTCATATAAATCGCTGTAACTTTTGATAGAAGACTCAGACAAACATGTTTATGGCTTTATCTTATAGAACTCAATATCCCCGTGCTGGGCAAACAGGTTTTGCAGCCGTTTGAGCTAAGATTTTAAAATGATTCACATAATGAAAACCTATACTTTGTTTCAGGCGAGTTCCCCATTCAAATGCATGTAACAGTGAGAAACGCATTGTCTTGGCGAAATAAAGCGTTTTTGAACAACTTCATATAAATCGCTGTAACCTTTGATAGAAGACTCAGACAAACATGTTTATGGCTTTATCTTATAGAACTCAATATCCCCGTGCTGGGCAAACAGGTTTTGCAGCCGTTTGAGCTAAGATTTAAAAATTATTCACATAATGAAAACCTATACTTTGTTTCAGGCGAGTTTCCCATTCAAATGCATGTAACAGTGAGAAACGCATTGTCTTGGCGAAATAAAGCGTTTTTGAACAACTTCATATAAATCGCTGTAACTTTTGATAGAAGACTCAGACAAACATGTTTATGGCTTTATCTTATAGAACTCAATATCCCCGTGCCGGGCAAACAGGTTTTGCAGCCGTTTGAGCTAAGATTTTAAAATTATTCACATAATGAAAACCTATACTTTGTTTCAGGCGAGTTTCCCATTCAAATGCATGTAACAGTGAGAAACGCATTGTCTTGGTGAAATAAAGCGTTTTTGAACAACTTCATATAAATCGCTGTAACTTTTGATAGAAGACTCAGACAAACATGTTTATGGCTTTATCTTATAGAACTCAATATCCCCGTGCTGGGCAAACAGGTTTTGCAGCCGTTTGAGCTAAGATTTTAAAATTATTCACATAATGAAAACCTATACTTTGTCTCGGGTGAGTTTCCCATTCAAATGCATGTAACAGTGAGAAACACACTGTCTTGGCGAAATAAAGCGTTTTTGAACAACTTCATATAAATCGCTGTAACTTTTGATAGAAGACTCAGACAAACATGTTTATGGCTTTATCTTATAGAACTCAATATCCCCGTGCTGGGCAAACAGAACAGGTTTTGCAGCCGTTTGAGCTAAGATTTTCAAGTTATACACATAATGAAAACCTATACTTTGTTTCGGTCGAGTTCCCCATTCAAATGCATGTAACAGTGAGAAACGCACTGTCTTGGCGAAATAAAGCGTTTTTGTACAACTTCATATAAATAGCTGTAACTTTTGATAGAAGACTCAGACAAACATGTTTATGGCTTTATCTTATAGAACTCAAGGTCCCCGTGCTGGGAAAACAGGATTTGCAGCTGTTTGAGCTAAGATTTTCAAGTTATACACATAATGAAAACCTATACTTTGTTTCAGGCGAGTTTCCCATTCAAATGCATGTAACAGTGAGAAACGCATTGTCTTGGTGAAATAAAGCGTTTTTGAACAACTTCATATAAATCGCTGTAACTTTTGATAGAAGACTCAGACAAACATGTTTATGGCTTTATCTTATAGAACTCAATATCCCCGTGCTGGGCAAACAGGTTTTGCAGCCGTTTGAGCTAAGATTTTAAAATTATTCACATAATGAAAACCTATACTTTGTCTCGGGTGAGTTTCCCATTCAAATGCATGTAACAGTGAGAAACACACTGTCTTGGCGAAATAAAGCGATTTTCAACCACTTCATATAAATCGCTGTAACTTTTGATAGAAGACTCAGACAAACATGTTTATGGCTTTATCTTATAGAACTCAATATCCCCGTGCTGGGCAAACAGGTTTTGCAGCCGTTTGAGCTAAGATTTAAAAATTATTCACATAATGAAAACCTATACTTTGTTTCAGGCGAGTTTCCCATTCAAATGCATGTAACAGTGAGAAACGCATTGTCTTGGCGAAATAAAGCGTTTTTGAACAACTTCATATAAATCGCTGTAACTTTTGATAGAAGACTCAGACAAACATGTTTATGGCTTTATCTTATAGAACTCAATATCCCTGTGCTGGGTAAACAGGTTTTGCAGCCGTTTGAGCTAATATTTTAAAATTATTCACATAATGAAAACCTATACTTTGTTTCGGGTGAGTTTCCCATTCAAATGCATGTAACAGTGAGAAACACACTGTCTTGGCGAAATAAAGCGATTTTCAACCACTTCATATAAATCGCTGTAACTTTTGATAGAAGACTCAGACAAACATGTTTATGGCTTTATCTTATAGAACTCAATATCCCCGTGCTGGGCAAACAGGTTTTGCAGCCGTTTGAGCTAAGATTTTAAAATGATTCACATAATGAAAACCTATACTTTGTCTCGGGTGAGTTTCCCATTCAAATGCATGTAACAGTGAGAAACACACTGTCTTGGCGAAATAAAGCGATTTTCAACCACTTCATATAAATCGCTGTAACTTTTGATAGAAGACTCAGACAAACATGTTTATGGCTTTATCTTATAGAACTCAGTATCCCCGTGCTGGGCAAACAGGTTTTGCAGCCGTTTGAGCTAAGATTTTAAAATTATTCACATAATGAAAACCTATACTTTATTTCAGGCGAGTTTCCCATTCAAATGCATGTAACAGTGAGAAACGCATTGTCTTGGTGAAATAAAGCGTTTTTGAACAACTTCATATAAATCGCTGTAACTTTTGATAGAAGACTCAGACAAACATGTTTATGGCTTTATCTTATAGAACTCAATATCCCCGTGCTGGGCAAACAGGTTTTGCAGCCGTTTGAGCTAAGATTTTAAAATGATTCACATAATGAAAACCTATACTTTGTTTCAGGCGAGTTTCCCATTCAAATTCATGTAACAGTGAGAAACGCATTGTCTTGGCGAAATAAAGCGTTTTTGAACAACTTCATATAAATCGCTGTAACTTTTGATAGAAGACTCAGACAAACATGTTTATGGCTTTATCTTATAGAACTCAATATCCCCGTGCTGGGCAAACAGGTTTTGCAGCCGTTTGAGCTAAGATTTAAAAATGATTCACATAATGAAAACCTATACTTTGTCTCGGGTGAGTTTCCCATTCAAATGCATGTAACAGTGAGAAACACACTGTCTTGGCGAAATAAAGCGATTTTCAACCACTTCATATAAATCGCTGTAACTTTTGATAGAAGACTCAGACAAACATGTTTATGGCTTTATCTTATAGAACTCAATATCCCCGTGCTGGGCAAACAGGTTTTGCAGCCGTTTGAGCTAAGATTTTAAAATGATTCACATAATGAAAACCTATACTTTGTTTCAGGCGAGTTTCCCATTCAAATTCATGTAACAGTGAGAAACGCATTGTCTTGGCGAAATAAAGCGTTTTTGAACAACTTCATATAAATCGCTGTAACTTTTGATAGAAGACTCAGACAAACATGTTTATGGCTTTATCTTATAGAACTCAATATCCCCGTGCTGGGCAAACAGGTTTTGCAGCCGTTTGAGCTAAGATTTTAAAATGATTCACATAATGAAAACCTATACTTTGTTTCAGGCGAGTTTCCCATTCAAATGCATGTAACAGTGAGAAACGCATTGTCTTGGCGAAATAAAGCGTTTTTGAACAACTTCATATAAATCGCTGTAACTTTTGATAGAAGACTCAGACAAACATGTTTATGGCTTTATCTTATAGAACTCAATATCCCCGTGCTGGGCAAACAGGTTTTGCAGCCGTTTGAGCTAAGATTTAAAAATTATTCACATAATGAAAACCTATACTTTGTTTCAGGCGAGTTTCCCATTCAAATGCATGTAACAGTGAGAAACGCATTGTCTTGGCGAAATAAAGCGTTTTTGAACAACTTCATATAAATCGCTGTAACTTTTGATAGAAGACTCAGACAAACATGTTTATGGCTTTATCTTATAGAACTCAATATCCCCGTGCTGGGCAAACAGGTTTTGCAGCCGTTTGAGCTAAGATTTTAAAATGATTCACATAATGAAAACCTATACTTTGTCTCGGGTGAGTTTCCCATTCAAATGCATGTAACAGTGAGAAACACACTGTCTTGGCGAAATAAAGCGATTTTCAACCACTTCATATAAATCGCTGTAACTTTTGATAGAAGACTCAGACAAACATGTTTATGGCTTTATCTTATAGAACTCAGTATCCCCGTGCTGGGCAAACAGGTTTTGCAGCCGTTTGAGCTAAGATTTTAAAATTATTCACATAATGAAAACCTATACTTTATTTCAGGCGAGTTTCCCATTCAAATGCATGTAACAGTGAGAAACGCATTGTCTTGGTGAAATAAAGCGTTTTTGAACAACTTCATATAAATCGCTGTAACTTTTGATAGAAGACTCAGACAAACATGTTTATGGCTTTATCTTATAGAACTCAATATCCCCGTGCTGGGCAAACAGGTTTTGCAGCCGTTTGAGCTAAGATTTTAAAATGATTCACATAATGAAAACCTATACTTTGTTTCAGGCGAGTTTCCCATTCAAATTCATGTAACAGTGAGAAACGCATTGTCTTGGCGAAATAAAGCGTTTTTGAACAACTTCATATAAATCGCTGTAACTTTTGATAGAAGACTCAGACAAACATGTTTATGGCTTTATCTTATAGAACTCAATATCCCCGTGCTGGGCAAACAGGTTTTGCAGCCGTTTGAGCTAAGATTTTAAAATTATTCACATAATGAAAACCTATACTTTGTCTCGGGTGAGTTTCCCATTCAAATGCATGTAACAGTGAGAAACACACTGTCTTGGCGAAATAAAGCGATTTTCAACCACTTCATATAAATCGCTGTAACTTTTGATAGAAGACTCAGACAAACATGTTTATGGCTTTATCTTATAGAACTCAATATCCCCGTGCTGGGCAAACAGGTTTTGCAGCCGTTTGAGCTAAGATTTTAAAATGATTCACATAATGAAAACCTATACTTTGTTTCAGGCGAGTTTCCCATTCAAATTCATGTAACAGTGAGAAACGCATTGTCTTGGCGAAATAAAGCGTTTTTGAACAACTTCATATAAATCGCTGTAACTTTTGATAGAAGACTCAGACAAACATGTTTATGGCTTTATCTTATAGAACTCAATATCCCCGTGCTGGGCAAACAGGTTTTGCAGCCGTTTGAGCTAAGATTTTAAAATGATTCACATAATGAAAACCTATACTTTGTTTCAGGCGAGTTTCCCATTCAAATGCATGTAACAGTGAGAAACGCATTGTCTTGGCGAAATAAAGCGTTTTTGAACAACTTCATATAAATCGCTGTAACCTTTGATAGAAGACTCAGACAAACATGTTTATGGCTTTATCTTATAGAACTCAATATCCCCGTGCTGGGCAAACAGGTTTTGCAGCCGTTTGAGCTAAGATTTAAAAATTATTCACATAATGAAAACCTATACTTTGTTTCAGGCGAGTTTCCCATTCAAATGCATGTAACAGTGAGAAACGCATTGTCTTGGCGAAATAAAGCGTTTTTGAACAACTTCATATAAATCGCTGTAACTTTTGATAGAAGACTCAGACAAACATGTTTATGGCTTTATCTTATAGAACTCAATATCCCCGTGCCGGGCAAACAGGTTTTGCAGCCGTTTGAGCTAAGATTTTAAAATTATTCACATAATGAAAACCTATACTTTGTTTCAGGCGAGTTTCCCATTCAAATGCATGTAACAGTGAGAAACGCATTGTCTTGGTGAAATAAAGCGTTTTTGAACAACTTCATATAAATCGCTGTAACTTTTGATAGAAGACTCAGACAAACATGTTTATGGCTTTATCTTATAGAACTCAATATCCCCGTGCTGGGCAAACAGAACAGGTTTTGCAGCCGTTTGAGCTAAGATTTTCAAGTTATACACATAATGAAAACCTATACTTTGTTTCAGGCGAGTTTCCCATTCAAATGCATGTAACAGTGAGAAACACACTGTCTTGGCGAAATAAAGCGTTTTTGAACAACTTCATATAAATCGCTGTAACTTTTGATAGAAGACTCAGACAAACATGTTTATGGCTTTATCTTATAGAACTCAATATCCCCGTGCTGGGCAAACAGAACAGGTTTTGCAGCCGTTTGAGCTAAGATTTTCAAGTTATACACATAATGAAAACCTATACTTTGTTTCGGTCGAGTTCCCCATTCAAATGCATGTAACAGTGAGAAACGCACTGTCTTGGCGAAATAAAGCGTTTTTGTACAACTTCATATAAATAGCTGTAACTTTTGATAGAAGACTCAGACAAACATGTTTATGGCTTTATCTTATAGAACTCAAGGTCCCCGTGCTGGGAAAACAGGATTTGCAGCTGTTTGAGCTAAGATTTTCAAGTTATACACATAATGAAAACCTATACTTTGTTTCAGGCGAGTTTCCCATTCAAATGCATGTAACAGTGAGAAACGCATTGTCTTGGCGAAATAAAGCGTTTTTGAACAACTTCATATAAATCGCTGTAACTTTTGATAGAAGACTCAGACAAACATGTTTATGGCTTTATCTTATAGAACTCAATATCCCCGTGCTGGGCAAACAGGTTTTGCAGCCGTTTGAGCTAAGATTTTAAAATGATTCACATAATGAAAACCTATACTTTGTTTCAGGCGAGTTTCCCATTCAAATGCATGTAACAGTGAGAAACGCATTGTCTTGGCGAAATAAAGCGTTTTTGAACAACTTCATATAAATCGCTGTAACTTTTGATAGAAGACTCAGACAAACATGTTTATGGCTTTATCTTATAGAACTCAATATCCCCGTGCTGGGCAAACAGGTTTTGCAGCCGTTTGAGCTAAGATTTTAAAATGATTCACATAATGAAAACCTATACTTTGTTTCAGGCGAGTTTCCCATTCAAATGCATGTAACAGTGAGAAACGCATTGTCTTGGCGAAATAAAGCGTTTTTGAACAACTTCATATAAATCGCTGTAACCTTTGATAGAAGACTCAGACAAACATGTTTATGGCTTTATCTTATAGAACTCAATATCCCCGTGCTGGGCAAACAGGTTTTGCAGCCGTTTGAGCTAAGATTTAAAAATTATTCACATAATGAAAACCTATACTTTGTTTCAGGCGAGTTTCCCATTCAAATGCATGTAACAGTGAGAAACGCATTGTCTTGGCGAAATAAAGCGTTTTTGAACAACTTCATATAAATCGCTGTAACTTTTGATAGAAGACTCAGACAAACATGTTTATGGCTTTATCTTATAGAACTCAATATCCCCGTGCCGGGCAAACAGGTTTTGCAGCCGTTTGAGCTAAGATTTTAAAATTATTCACATAATGAAAACCTATACTTTGTTTCAGGCGAGTTTCCCATTCAAATGCATGTAACAGTGAGAAACGCATTGTCTTGGTGAAATAAAGCGTTTTTGAACAACTTCATATAAATCGCTGTAACTTTTGATAGAAGACTCAGACAAACATGTTTATGGCTTTATCTTATAGAACTCAATATCCCCGTGCTGGGCAAACAGGTTTTGCAGCCGTTTGAGCTAAGATTTTAAAATTATTCACATAATGAAAACCTATACTTTGTCTCGGGTGAGTTTCCCATTCAAATGCATGTAACAGTGAGAAACACACTGTCTTGGCGAAATAAAGCGTTTTTGAACAACTTCATATAAATCGCTGTAACTTTTGATAGAAGACTCAGACAAACATGTTTATGGCTTTATCTTATAGAACTCAATATCCCCGTGCTGGGCAAACAGAACAGGTTTTGCAGCCGTTTGAGCTAAGATTTTCAAGTTATACACATAATGAAAACCTATACTTTGTTTCGGTCGAGTTCCCCATTCAAATGCATGTAACAGTGAGAAACGCACTGTCTTGGCGAAATAAAGCGTTTTTGTACAACTTCATATAAATAGCTGTAACTTTTGATAGAAGACTCAGACAAACATGTTTATGGCTTTATCTTATAGAACTCAAGGTCCCCGTGCTGGGAAAACAGGATTTGCAGCTGTTTGAGCTAAGATTTTCAAGTTATACACATAATGAAAACCTATACTTTGTTTCAGGCGAGTTTCCCATTCAAATGCATGTAACAGTGAGAAACGCATTGTCTTGGCGAAATAAAGCGTTTTTGAACAACTTCATATAAATCGCTGTAACTTTTGATAGAAGACTCAGACAAACATGTTTATGGCTTTATCTTATAGAACTCAATATCCCCGTGCTGGGCAAACAGGTTTTGCAGCCGTTTGAGCTAAGATTTTAAAATGATTCACATAATGAAAACCTATACTTTGTTTCAGGCGAGTTTCCCATTCAAATGCATGTAACAGTGAGAAACGCATTGTCTTGGCGAAATAAAGCGTTTTTGAACAACTTCATATAAATCGCTGTAACTTTTGATAGAAGACTCAGACAAACATGTTTATGGCTTTATCTTATAGAACTCAATATCCCCGTGCTGGGCAAACAGGTTTTGCAGCCGTTTGAGCTAAGATTTTAAAATGATTCACATAATGAAAACCTATACTTTGTTTCAGGCGAGTTTCCCATTCAAATGCATGTAACAGTGAGAAACGCATTGTCTTGGCGAAATAAAGCGTTTTTGAACAACTTCATATAAATCGCTGTAACTTTTGATAGAAGACTCAGACAAACATGTTTATGGCTTTATCTTATAGAACTCAATATCCCCGTGCTGGGCAAACAGGTTTTGCAGCCGTTTGAGCTAAGATTTAAAAATTATTCACATAATGAAAACCTATACTTTGTTTCAGGCGAGTTTCCCATTCAAATGCATGTAACAGTGAGAAACGCATTGTCTTGGCGAAATAAAGCGTTTTTGAACAACTTCATATAAATCGCTGTAACTTTTGATAGAAGACTCAGACAAACATGTTTATGGCTTTATCTTATAGAACTCAATATCCCCGTGCTGGGCAAACAGAACAGGTTTTGCAGCGTTTGAGCTAAGATTTTAAAATGATTCACATAATGAAAACCTATACTTTGTTTCAGGCGAGTTTCCCATTCAAATGCATGTAACAGTGAGAAACGCATTGTCTTGGCGAAATAAAGCGTTTTTGAACAACTTCATATAAATAGCTGTAACTTTTGATAGAAGACTCAGACAAACATGTTTATGGCTTTATCTTATAGAACTCAATATCCCCGTGCTGGGCAAACAGGTTTTGCAGCCGTTTGAGCTAAGATTTTAAAATTATTCACATAATGAAAACCTATACTTTGTTTCGGGTGAGTTTCCCATTCAAATGCATGTAACAGTGAGAAACACACTGTCTTGGCGAAATAAAGCGATTTTCAACCACTTCATATAAATCGCTGTAACTTTTGATAGAAGACTCAGACAAACATGTTTATGGCTTTATCTTATAGAACTCAATATCCCCGTGCTGGGCAAACAGGTTTTGCAGCCGTTTGAGCTAAGATTTAAAAATTATTCACATAATGAAAACCTATACTTTGTTTCAGGCGAGTTTCCCATTCAAATGCATGTAACAGTGTGAAACGCATTGTCTTGGCGAAATAAAGCGTTTTTGAACAACTTCATATAAATCGCTGTAACTTTTGATAGAAGACTCAGACAAACATGTTTATGGCTTTATCTTATAGAACTCAATATCCCCGTGCTGGGCAAACAGGTTTTGCAGCCGTTTGAGCTAAGATTTAAAAATTATTCACATAATGAAAACCTATACTTTGTTTCAGGCGAGTTTCCCATTCAAATGCATGTAACAGTTAGAAACGCATTGTCTTGGCGAAATAAAGCGTTTTTGAACAACTTCATATAAATCGCTGTAACTTTTGATAGAAGACTCAGACAAACATGTTTATGGCTTTATCTTATAGAACTCAATATCCCCGTGCTGGGCAAACAGAACAGGTTTTGCAGCCGTTTGAGCTAAGATTTAAAAATTATTCACATAATGAAAACCTATACTTTGTTTCGGGTGAGTTTCCCATTCAAATGCATGTAACAGTGAGAAACACACTGTCTTGGCGAAATAAAGCGATTTTCAACCACTTCATATAAATCGCTGTAACTTTTGATAGAAGACTCAGACAAACATGTTTATGGCTTTATCTTATAGAACTCAATATCCCCGTGCTGGGCAAACAGGTTTTGCAGCCGTTTGAGCTAAGATTTAAAAATTATTCACATAATGAAAACCTATACTTTGTTTCAGGCGAGTTTCCCATTCAAATGCATGTAACAGTGAGAAACGCATTGTCTTGGCGAAATAAAGCGTTTTTGAACAACTTCATATAAATCGCTGTAACTTTTGATAGAAGACTCAGACAAACATGTTTATGGCTTTATCTTATAGAACTCAATATCCCCGTGCTGGGCAAACAGGTTTTGCAGCCGTTTGAGCTAAGATTTTAAAATTATTCACATAATGAAAACCTATACTTTGTTTCGGGTGAGTTTCCCATTCAAATGCATGTAACAGTGAGAAACACACTGTCTTGGCGAAATAAAGCGATTTTCAACCACTTCATATAAATCGCTGTAACTTTTGATAGAAGACTCAGACAAACATGTTTATGGCTTTATCTTATAGAACTCAA
Source organism: Aulonocara stuartgranti (assembly GCF_965226115.1). NCBI lineage: Eukaryota > Metazoa > Chordata > Actinopteri > Cichliformes > Cichlidae > Aulonocara > Aulonocara stuartgranti. The sequence goes on along the minus strand of NC_138952.1, from coordinate 34,117,461 downwards.
TATCCCCGTGCTGGGCAAACAGGTTTTGCAGCCGTTTGAGCTAAGATTTAAAAATTATTCACATAATGAAAACCTATACTTTGTTTCAGGCGAGTTTCCCATTCAAATGCATGTAACAGTGTGAAACGCATTGTCTTGGCGAAATAAAGCGTTTTTGAACAACTTCATATAAATCGCTGTAACTTTTGATAGAAGACTCAGACAAACATGTTTATGGCTTTATCTTATAGAACTCAATATCCCCGTGCTGGGCAAACAGGTTTTGCAGCCGTTTGAGCTAAGATTTAAAAATTATTCACATAATGAAAACCTATACTTTGTTTCAGGCGAGTTTCCCATTCAAATGCATGTAACAGTTAGAAACGCATTGTCTTGGCGAAATAAAGCGTTTTTGAACAACTTCATATAAATCGCTGTAACTTTTGATAGAAGACTCAGACAAACATGTTTATGGCTTTATCTTATAGAACTCAATATCCCCGTGCTGGGCAAACAGAACAGGTTTTGCAGCCGTTTGAGCTAAGATTTAAAAATTATTCACATAATGAAAACCTATACTTTGTTTCGGGTGAGTTTCCCATTCAAATGCATGTAACAGTGAGAAACACACTGTCTTGGCGAAATAAAGCGATTTTCAACCACTTCATATAAATCGCTGTAACTTTTGATAGAAGACTCAGACAAACATGTTTATGGCTTTATCTTATAGAACTCAATATCCCCGTGCTGGGCAAACAGGTTTTGCAGCCGTTTGAGCTAAGATTTAAAAATTATTCACATAATGAAAACCTATACTTTGTTTCAGGCGAGTTTCCCATTCAAATGCATGTAACAGTGAGAAACGCATTGTCTTGGCGAAATAAAGCGTTTTTGAACAACTTCATATAAATCGCTGTAACTTTTGATAGAAGACTCAGACAAACATGTTTATGGCTTTATCTTATAGAACTCAATATCCCCGTGCTGGGAAAACAGGTTTTGCAGCCGTTTGAGCTAAGATTTAAAAATTATTCACATAATGAAAACCTATACTTTGTTTCAGGCGAGTTTCCCATTCAAATGCATGTAACAGTGAGAAACGCATTGTCTTGGCGAAATAAAGCGTTTTTGAACAACTTCATATAAATCGCTGTAACTTTTGATAGAAGACTCAGACAAACATGTTTATGGCTTTATCTTATAGAACTCAATATCCCCGTGCTGGGCAAACAGGTTTTGCAGCCGTTTGAGCTAAGATTTTAAAATGATTCACATAATGAAAACCTATACTTTGTTTCAGGCGAGTTTCCCATTCAAATGCATGTAACAGTGAGAAACGCATTGTCTTGGCGAAATAAAGCGTTTTTGAACAACTTCATATAAATCGCTGTAACTTTTGATAGAAGACTCAGACAAACATGTTTATGGCTTTATCTTATAGAACTCAATATCCCCGTGCTGGGCAAACAGAACAGGTTTTGCAGCCGTTTGAGCTAAGATTTAAAAATTATTCACATAATGAAAACCTATACTTTGTTTCAGGCGAGTTTCCCATTCAAATGCATGTAACAGTGAGAAACGCATTGTCTTGGCGAAATAAAGCGTTTTTGAACAACTTCATATAAATCGCTGTAACTTTTGATAGAAGACTCAGACAAACATGTTTATGGCTTTATCTTATAGAACTCAATATCCCCGTGCTGGGCAAACAGGTTTTGCAGCCGTTTGAGCTAAGATTTTAAAATTATTCACATAATGAAAACCTATACTTTGTTTCGGGTGAGTTTCCCATTCAAATGCATGTAACAGTGAGAAACACACTGTCTTGGCGAAATAAAGCGATTTTCAACCACTTCATATAAATCGCTGTAACTTTTGATAGAAGACTCAGACAAACATGTTTATGGCTTTATCTTATAGAACTCAATATCCCCGTGCTGGGCAAACAGGTTTTGCAGCCGTTTGAGCTAAGATTTAAAAATTATTCACATAATGAAAACCTATACTTTGTTTCAGGCGAGTTTCCCATTCAAATGCATGTAACAGTGTGAAACGCATTGTCTTGGCGAAATAAAGCGTTTTTGAACAACTTCGTATAAATCGCTGTAACTTTTGATAGAAGACTCAGACAAACATGTTTATGGCTTTATCTTATAGAACTCAATATCCCCGTGCTGGGCAAACAGGTTTTGCAGCCGTTTGAGCTAAGATTTAAAAATTATTCACATAATGAAAACCTATACTTTGTTTCAGGCGAGTTTCCCATTCAAATGCATGTAACAGTTAGAAACGCATTGTCTTGGCGAAATAAAGCGTTTTTGAACAACTTCATATAAATCGCTGTAACTTTTGATAGAAGACTCAGACAAACATGTTTATGGCTTTATCTTATAGAACTCAATATCCCCGTGCTGGGCAAACAGAACAGGTTTTGCAGCCGTTTGAGCTAAGATTTAAAAATGATTCACATAATGAAAACCTATACTTTGTTTCAGGCGAGTTTCCCATTCAAATGCATGTAACAGTGAGAAACGCATTGTCTTGGCGAAATAAAGCGTTTTTGAACAACTTCATATAAATCGCTGTAACTTTTGATAGAAGACTCAGACAAACATGTTTATGGCTTTATCTTATAGAACTCAATATCCCCGTGCTGGGCAAACAGGTTTTGCAGCCGTTTGAGCTAAGATTTAAAAATTATTCACATAATGAAAACCTATACTTTGTTTCAGGCGAGTTTCCCATTCAAATGCATGTAACAGTGAGAAACGCATTGTCTTGGCGAAATAAAGCGTTTTTGAACAACTTCATATAAATCGCTTTAACTTTTGATAGAAGACTCAGACAACCATGTTTATGGCTTTATCTTATAGAACTCAAGGTCCCCGTGCTGGGCAAAAAGGTTTTGCAGCCGTTTGAGCTAAGATTTTAAAATGATTCACATAATGAAAACCTATACTTTGTTTCAGGCGAGTTTCCCATTCAAATGCATGTAACAGTGAGAAACGCATTGTCTTGGCGAAATAAAGCGTTTTTGAACAACTTCATATAAATCGCTGTAACTTTTGATAGAAGACTCAGACAAACATGTTTATGGCTTTATCTTATAGAACTCAATATCCCCGTGCTGGGCAAACAGGTTTTGCAGCCGTTTGAGCTAAGATTTAAAAATTATTCACATAATGAAAACCTATACTTTGTTTCAGGCGAGTTTCCCATTCAAATGCATGTAACAGTGAGAAACGCATTGTCTTGGCGAAATAAAGCGTTTTTGAACAACTTCATATAAATCGCTTTAACTTTTGATAGAAGACTCAGACAACCATGTTTATGGCTTTATCTTATAGAACTCAAGGTCCCCGTGCTGGGCAAAAAGGTTTTGCAGCCGTTTGAGCTAAGATTTTAAAATGATTCACATAATGAAAACCTATACTTTGTTTCAGGCGAGTTTCCCATTCAAATGCATGTAACAGTGAGAAACGCATTGTCTTGGCGAAATAAAGCGTTTTTGAACAACTTCATATAAATCGCTGTAACTTTTGATAGAAGACTCAGACAAACATGTTTATGGCTTTATCTTATAGAACTCAATATCCCGTGCTGGGCAAACAGGTTTTGCAGCCGTTTGAGCTAAGATTTTAAAATTATTCACATAATGAAAACCTATACTTTGTTTCGGTCGAGTTCCCCATTCAAATGCATGTAACAGTGAGAAACGCACTGTCTTGGCGAAAGAAAGCGTTTTTGTACAACTTCATATAAATCGCTGTAACTTTTGATAGAAGACTCAGACAAACATGTTTATGGCTTTATCTTATAGAACTCAAGGTCTCCGTGCTGGGAAAACAGGTTTTGCAGCCGTTTGAGCTAAGATTTAAAAATTATTCACATAATGAAAACCTATACTTTGTTTCAGGCGAGTTTCCCATTCAAATGCATGTAACAGTGAGAAACGCATTGTCTTGGCGAAATAAAGCGTTTTTGAACAACTTCATATAAATCGCTGTAACTTTTGATAGAAGACTCAGACAAACATGTTTATGGCTTTATCTTATAGAACTCAATATCCCCGTGCTGGGCAAACAGGTTTTGCAGCCGTTTGAGCTAAGATTTTAAAATTATTCACATAATGAAAACCTATACTTTGTTTCGGGTGAGTTTCCCATTCAAATGCATGTAACAGTGAGAAACACACTGTCTTGGCGAAATAAAGCGATTTTCAACCACTTCATATAAATCGCTGTAACTTTTGATAGAAGACTCAGACAAACATGTTTATGGCTTTATCTTATAGAACTCAATATCCCCGTGCTGGGCAAACAGGTTTTGCAGCCGTTTGAGCTAAGATTTAAAAATTATTCACATAATGAAAACCTATACTTTGTTTCAGGCGAGTTTCCCATTCAAATGCATGTAACAGTGTGAAACGCATTGTCTTGGCGAAATAAAGCGTTTTTGAACAACTTCATATAAATCGCTGTAACTTTTGATAGAAGACTCAGACAAACATGTTTATGGCTTTATCTTATAGAACTCAATATCCCCGTGCTGGGCAAACAGGTTTTGCAGCCGTTTGAGCTAAGATTTAAAAATTATTCACATAATGAAAACCTATACTTTGTTTCAGGCGAGTTTCCCATTCAAATGCATGTAACAGTTAGAAACGCATTGTCTTGGCGAAATAAAGCGTTTTTGAACAACTTCATATAAATCGCTGTAACTTTTGATAGAAGACTCAGACAAACATGTTTATGGCTTTATCTTATAGAACTCAATATCCCCGTGCTGGGCAAACAGAACAGGTTTTGCAGCCGTTTGAGCTAAGATTTAAAAATTATTCACATAATGAAAACCTATACTTTGTTTCAGGCGAGTTTCCCATTCAAATGCATGTAACAGTGAGAAACACACTGTCTTGGCGAAATAAAGCGATTTTCAACCACTTCATATAAATCGCTGTAACTTTTGATAGAAGACTCAGACAAACATGTTTATGGCTTTATCTTATAGAACTCAATATCCCCGTGCTGGGCAAACAGGTTTTGCAGCCGTTTGAGCTAAGATTTTAAAATTATTCACATAATGAAAACCTATACTTTGTTTCAGGCGAGTTTCCCATTCAAATGCATGTAACAGTGAGAAACGCATTGTCTTGGCGAAATAAAGCGTTTTTGAACAACTTCATATAAATCGCTGTAACTTTTGATAGAAGACTCAGACAAACATGTTTATGGCTTTATCTTATAGAACTCAATATCCCCGTGCTGGGCAAACAGGTTTTGCAGCCGTTTGAGCTAAGATTTAAAAATTATTCACATAATGAAAACCTATACTTTGTTTCAGGCGAGTTTCCCATTCAAATGCATGTAACAGTGAGAAACGCATTGTCTTGGCGAAATAAAGCGTTTTTGAACAACTTCATATAAATCGCTGTAACTTTTGATAGAAGACTCAGACAAACATGTTTATGGCTTTATCTTATAGAACTCAATATCCCCGTGCTGGGCAAACAGGTTTTGCAGCCGTTTGAGCTAAGATTTTAAAATTATTCACATAATGAAAACCTATACTTTGTTTCGGGTGAGTTTCCCATTCAAATGCATGTAACAGTGAGAAACACATTGTCTTGGCGAAATAAAGCGTTTTTGAACAACTTCATATAAATCGCTGTAACTTTTGATAGAAGACTCAGACAAACATGTTTATGGCTTTATCTTATAGAACTCAATATCCCCGTGCTGGGCAAACAGGTTTTGCAGCCGTTTGAGCTAAGATTTAAAAATTATTCACATAATGAAAACCTATACTTTGTTTCAGGCGAGTTTCCCATTCAAATGCATGTAACAGTTAGAAACGCATTGTCTTGGCGAAATAAAGCGTTTTTGAACAACTTCATATAAATCGCTGTAACTTTTGATAGAAGACTCAGACAAACATGTTTATGGCTTTATCTTATAGAACTCAATATCCCCGTGTTGGGAAAACAGGTTTTGCAGCCGTTTGAGCTAAGATTTAAAAATTATTCACATAATGAAAACCTATACTTTGTTTCAGGCGAGTTTCCCATTCAAATGCATGTAACAGTGAGAAACGCATTGTCTTGGCGAAATAAAGCGTTTTTGAACAACTTCATATAAATCGCTGTAACTTTTGATAGAAGACTCAGACAAACATGTTTATGGCTTTATCTTATAGAACTCAATATCCCCGTGCTGGGCAAACAGGTTTTGCAGCCGTTTGAGCTAAGATTTAAAAATTATTCACATAATGAAAACCTATACTTTGTTTCAGGCGAGTTTCCCATTCAAATGCATGTAACAGTGAGAAACGCATTGTCTTGGCGAAATAAAGCGTTTTTGAACAACTTCATATAAATCGCTGTAACTTTTGATAGAAGACTCAGACAAACATGTTTATGGCTTTATCTTATAGAACTCAATATCCCCGTGCTGGGCAAACAGAACAGGTTTTGCAGCCGTTTGAGCTAAGATTTAAAAATTATTCACATAATGAAAACCTATACTTTGTTTCAGGCGAGTTTCCCATTCAAATGCATGTAACAGTGAGAAACGCATTGTCTTGGCGAAATAAAGCGTTTTTGAACAACTTCATATAAATCGCTGTAACTTTTGATAGAAGACTCAGACAAACATGTTTATGGCTTTATCTTATAGAACTCAATATCCCCGTGCTGGGCAAACAGGTTTTGCAGCCGTTTGAGCTAAGATTTTAAAATTATTCACATAATGAAAACCTATACTTTGTTTCGGGTGAGTTTCCCATTCAAATGCATGTAACAGTGAGAAACACACTGTCTTGGCGAAATAAAGCGATTTTCAACCACTTCATATAAATCGCTGTAACTTTTGATAGAAGACTCAGACAAACATGTTTATGGCTTTATCTTATAGAACTCAATATCCCCGTGCTGGGCAAACAGAACAGGTTTTGCAGCCGTTTGAGCTAAGATTTAAAAATTATTCACATAATGAAAACCTATACTTTGTTTCAGGCGAGTTTCCCATTCAAATGCATGTAACAGTGAGAAACGCATTGTCTTGGCGAAATAAAGCGTTTTTGAACAACTTCATATAAATCGCTGTAACTTTTGATAGAAGACTCAGACAAACATGTTTATGGCTTTATCTTATAGAACTCAATATCCCCGTGCTGGGCAAACAGAACAGGTTTTGCAGCCGTTTGAGCTAAGATTTTAAAATGATTCACATAATGAAAACCTATACTTTGTTTCAGGCGAGTTTCCCATTCAAATGCATGTAACAGTGAGAAACGCATTGTCTTGGCGAAATAAAGCGTTTTTGAACAACTTCATATAAATCGCTGTAACTTTTGATAGAAGACTCAGACAAACATGTTTATGGCTTTATCTTATAGAACTCAATATCCCCGTGCTGGGCAAACAGAACAGGTTTTGCAGCCGTTTGAGCTAAGATTTTAAAATTATTCACATAATGAAAACCTATACTTTGTCTCGGGTGAGTTTCCCATTCAAATGCATGTAACAGTAAGAAACACACTGTCTTGCCGAAATAAAGCGATTTTCAACCACTTCATATAAATCGCTGTAACTTTTGATAGAAGACTCAGACAACCATGTTTATGGCTTTATCTTATAGAACTCAATATCCCCGTGCTGGGCAAACAGGTTTTGCAGCCGTTTGAGCTAAGATTTTAAAATGATTCACATAATGAAAACCTATACTTTGTTTCAGGCGAGTTTCCCATTCAAATGCATGTAACAGTGAGAAACGCATTGTCTTGGCGAAATAAAGCGTTTTTGAACAACTTCATATAAATCGCTGTAACTTTTGATAGAAGACTCAGACAAACATGTTTATGGCTTTATCTTATAGAACTCAATATCCCCGTGCTGGGCAAACAGGTTTTGCAGCCGTTTGAGCTAAGATTTAAAAATTATTCACATAATGAAAACCTATACTTTGTTTCAGGCGAGTTTCCCATTCAAATGCATGTAACAGTGAGAAACGCATTGTCTTGGCGAAATAAAGCGTTTTTGAACAACTTCATATAAATCGCTGTAACTTTTGATAGAAGACTCAGACAAACATGTTTATGGCTTTATCTTATAGAACTCAATATCCCCGTGCTGGGCAAACAGAACAGGTTTTGCAGCCGTTTGAGCTAAGATTTAAAAATTATTCACATAATGAAAACCTATACTTTGTTTCAGGCGAGTTTCCCATTCAAATGCATGTAACAGTGAGAAACGCATTGTCTTGGCGAAATAAAGCGTTTTTGAACAACTTCATATAAATCGCTGTAACTTTTGATAGAAGACTCAGACAAACATGTTTATGGCTTTATCTTATAGAACTCAATATCCCCGTGCTGGGCAAACAGGTTTTGCAGCCGTTTGAGCTAAGATTTTAAAATTATTCACATAATGAAAACCTATACTTTGTTTCGGGTGAGTTTCCCATTCAAATGCATGTAACAGTGAGAAACACACTGTCTTGGCGAAATAAAGCGATTTTCAACCACTTCATATAAATCGCTGTAACTTTTGATAGAAGACTCAGACAAACATGTTTATGGCTTTATCTTATAGAACTCAATATCCCCGTGCTGGGCAAACAGGTTTTGCAGCCGTTTGAGCTAAGATTTAAAAATTATTCACATAATGAAAACCTATACTTTGTTTCAGGCGAGTTTCCCATTCAAATGCATGTAACAGTGTGAAACGCATTGTCTTGGCGAAATAAAGCGTTTTTGAACAACTTCATATAAATCGCTGTAACTTTTGATAGAAGACTCAGACAAACATGTTTATGGCTTTATCTTATAGAACTCAATATCCCCGTGCTGGGCAAACAGAACAGGTTTTGCAGCCGTTTGAGCTAAGATTTAAAAATTATTCACATAATGAAAACCTATACTTTGTTTCAGGCGAGTTTCCCATTCAAATGCATGTAACAGTGAGAAACGCATTGTCTTGGCGAAATAAAGCGTTTTTGAACAACTTCATATAAATCGCTGTAACTTTTGATAGAAGACTCAGACAACCATGTTTATGGCTTTATCTTATAGAACTCAATATCCCCGTGCTGGGCAAACAGGTTTTGCAGCCGTTTGAGCTAAGATTTTAAAATGATTCACATAATGAAAACCTATACTTTGTTTCAGGCGAGTTTCCCATTCAAATGCATGTAACAGTGAGAAACGCATTGTCTTGGCGAAATAAAGCGTTTTTGAACAACTTCATATAAATCGCTGTAACTTTTGATAGAAGACTCAGACAAACATGTTTATGGCTTTATCTTATAGAACTCAATATCCCCGTGCTGGGCAAACAGAACAGGTTTTGCAGCCGTTTGAGCTAAGATTTTAAAATTATTCACATAATGAAAACCTATACTTTGTCTCGGGTGAGTTTCCCATTCAAATGCATGTAACAGTAAGAAACACACTGTCTTGCCGAAATAAAGCGATTTTCAACCACTTCATATAAATCGCTGTAACTTTTGATAGAAGACTCAGACAACCATGTTTATGGCTTTATCTTATAGAACTCAATATCCCCGTGCTGGGCAAACAGGTTTTGCAGCCGTTTGAGCTAAGATTTTAAAATGATTCACATAATGAAAACCTATACTTTGTTTCAGGCGAGTTTCCCATTCAAATGCATGTAACAGTGAGAAACGCATTGTCTTGGCGAAATAAAGCGTTTTTGAACAACTTCATATAAATCGCTGTAACTTTTGATAGAAGACTCAGACAAACATGTTTATGGCTTTATCTTATAGAACTCAATATCCCCGTGCTGGGCAAACAGGTTTTGCAGCCGTTTGAGCTAAGATTTAAAAATTATTCACATAATGAAAACCTATACTTTGTTTCAGGCGAGTTTCCCATTCAAATGCATGTAACAGTGAGAAACGCATTGTCTTGGCGAAATAAAGCGTTTTTGAACAACTTCATATAAATCGCTGTAACTTTTGATAGAAGACTCAGACAAACATGTTTATGGCTTTATCTTATAGAACTCAATATCCCCGTGCTGGGCAAACAGAACAGGTTTTGCAGCCGTTTGAGCTAAGATTTTAAAATTATTCACATAATGAAAACCTATACTTTGTTTCGGGTGAGTTTCCCATTCAAATGCATGTAACAGTGAGAAACACACTGTCTTGGCGAAATAAAGCGATTTTCAACCACTTCATATAAATCGCTGTAACTTTTGATAGAAGACTCAGACAAACATGTTTATGGCTTTATCTTATAGAACTCAATATCCCCGTGCTGGGCAAACAGGTTTTGCAGCCGTTTGAGCTAAGATTTAAAAATTATTCACATAATGAAAACCTATACTTTGTTTCAGGCGAGTTTCCCATTCAAATGCATGTAACAGTGTGAAACGCATTGTCTTGGCGAAATAAAGCGTTTTTGAACAACTTCATATAAATCGCTGTAACTTTTGATAGAAGACTCAGACAAACATGTTTATGGCTTTATCTTATAGAACTCAATATCCCCGTGCTGGGCAAACAGGTTTTGCAGCCGTTTGAGCTAAGATTTAAAAATTATTCACATAATGAAAACCTATACTTTGTTTCAGGCGAGTTTCCCATTCAAATGCATGTAACAGTGAGAAACGCATTGTCTTGGCGAAATAAAGCGTTTTTGAACAACTTCATATAAATCGCTGTAACTTTTGATAGAAGACTCAGACAACCATGTTTATGGCTTTATCTTATAGAACTCAATATCCCCGTGCTGGGCAAACAGGTTTTGCAGCCGTTTGAGCTAAGATTTTAAAATGATTCACATAATGAAAACCTATACTTTGTTTCAGGCGAGTTTCCCATTCAAATGCATGTAACAGTGAGAAACGCATTGTCTTGGCGAAATAAAGCGTTTTTGAACAACTTCATATAAATCGCTGTAACTTTTGATAGAAGACTCAGACAAACATGTTTATGGCTTTATCTTATAGAACTCAATATCCCCGTGCTGGGCAAACAGAACAGGTTTTGCAGCCGTTTGAGCTAAGATTTTAAAATTATTCACATAATGAAAACCTATACTTTGTCTCGGGTGAGTTTCCCATTCAAATGCATGTAACAGTAAGAAACACACTGTCTTGCCGAAATAAAGCGATTTTCAACCACTTCATATAAATCGCTGTAACTTTTGATAGAAGACTCAGACAACCATGTTTATGGCTTTATCTTATAGAACTCAATATCCCCGTGCTGGGCAAACAGGTTTTGCAGCCGTTTGAGCTAAGATTTTAAAATGATTCACATAATGAAAACCTATACTTTGTTTCAGGCGAGTTTCCCATTCAAATGCATGTAACAGTGAGAAACGCATTGTCTTGGCGAAATAAAGCGTTTTTGAACAACTTCATATAAATCGCTGTAACTTTTGATAGAAGACTCAGACAAACATGTTTATGGCTTTATCTTATAGAACTCAATATCCCCGTGCTGGGCAAACAGGTTTTGCAGCCGTTTGAGCTAAGATTTAAAAATTATTCACATAATGAAAACCTATACTTTGTTTCAGGCGAGTTTCCCATTCAAATGCATGTAACAGTGAGAAACGCATTGTCTTGGCGAAATAAAGCGTTTTTGAACAACTTCATATAAATCGCTTTAACTTTTGATAGAAGACTCAGACAACCATGTTTATGGCTTTATCTTATAGAACTCAAGGTCCCCGTGCTGGGCAAAAAGGTTTTGCAGCCGTTTGAGCTAAGATTTTAAAATGATTCACATAATGAAAACCTATACTTTGTTTCAGGCGAGTTTCCCATTCAAATGCATGTAACAGTGAGAAACGCATTGTCTTGGCGAAATAAAGCGTTTTTGAACAACTTCATATAAATCGCTGTAACTTTTGATAGAAGACTCAGACAAACATGTTTATGGCTTTATCTTATAGAACTCAATATCCCGTGCTGGGCAAACAGGTTTTGCAGCCGTTTGAGCTAAGATTTTAAAATTATTCACATAATGAAAACCTATACTTTGTTTCGGTCGAGTTCCCCATTCAAATGCATGTAACAGTGAGAAACGCACTGTCTTGACGATAGAAAGCGTTTTTGTACAACTTAATATAAATCGCTGTAACTTTTGATAGAAGACTCAGACAAACATGTTTATGGCTTTATCTTATAGAACTCAAGGTCCCCGTGCTGGGAAAACAGGTTTTGCAGCCGTTTGAGCTAAGATTTAAAAATTATTCACATAATGAAAACCTATACTTTGTTTCAGGCGAGTTTCCCATTCAAATGCATGTAACAGTGAGAAACGCATTGTCTTGGCGAAATAAAGCGTTTTTGAACAACTTCATATAAATCGCTGTAACTTTTGATAGAAGACTCAGACAAACATGTTTATGGCTTTATCTTATAGAACTCAATATCCCCGTGCTGGGCAAACAGGTTTTGCAGCCGTTTGAGCTAATATTTTAAAATTATTCACATAATGAAAACCTATACTTTGTTTCGGGTGAGTTTCCCATTCAAATGCATGTAACAGTGAGAAACACACTGTCTTGGCGAAATAAAGCGATTTTCAACCACTTCATATAAATCGCTGTAACTTTTGATAGAAGACTCAGACAAACATGTTTATGGCTTTATCTTATAGAACTCAATATCCCCGTGCTGGGCAAACAGGTTTTGCAGCCGTTTGAGCTAAGATTTTAAAATGATTCACATAATGAAAACCTATACTTTGTTTCAGGCGAGTTTCCCATTCAAATGCATGTAACAGTGAGAAACGCATTGTCTTGGCGAAATAAAGCGTTTTTGAACAACTTCATATAAATCGCTGTAACTTTTGATAGAAGACTCAGACAAACATGTTTATGGCTTTATCTTATAGAACTCAATATCCCCGTGCTGGGAAAACAGGTTTTGCAGCCGTTTGAGCTAAGATTTAAAAATTATTCACATAATGAAAACCTATACTTTGTTTCAGGCGAGTTTCCCATTCAAATGCATGTAACAGTGAGAAACGCATTGTCTTGGCGAAATAAAGCGTTTTTGAACAACTTCATATAAATCGCTTTAACTTTTGATAGAAGACTCAGACAAACATGTTTATGGCTTTATCTTATAGAACTCAATATCCCCGTGCTGGGCAAACAGAACAGGTTTTGCAGCCGTTTGAGCTAAGATTTAAAAATTATTCACATAATGAAAACCTATACTTTGTTTCAGGCGAGTTTCCCATTCAAATGCATGTAACAGTGAGAAACACACTGTCTTGGCGAAATAAAGCGATTTTCAACCACTTCATATAAATCGCTGTAACTTTTGATAGAAGACTCAGACAAACATGTTTATGGCTTTATCTTATAGAACTCAATATCCCCGTGCTGGGCAAACAGGTTTTGCAGCCGTTTGAGCTAAGATTTTAAAATTATTCACATAATGAAAACCTATACTTTGTTTCGGGTGAGTTTCCCATTCAAATGCATGTAACAGTGAGAAACACACTGTCTTGGCGAAATAAAGCGATTTTCAACCACTTCATATAAATCGCTGTAACTTTTGATAGAAGACTCAGACAAACATGTTTATGGCTTTATCTTATAGAACTCAATATCCCCGTGCTGGGCAAACAGGTTTTGCAGCCGTTTGAGCTAAGATTTAAAAATTATTCACATAATGAAAACCTATACTTTGTTTCAGGCGAGTTTCCCATTCAAATGCATGTAACAGTGTGAAACGCATTGTCTTGGCGAAATAAAGCGTTTTTGAACAACTTCATATAAATCGCTGTAACTTTTGATAGAAGACTCAGACAAACATGTTTATGGCTTTATCTTATAGAACTCAATATCCCCGTGCTGGGCAAACAGGTTTTGCAGCCGTTTGAGCTAAGATTTAAAAATTATTCACATAATGAAAACCTATACTTTGTTTCAGGCGAGTTTCCCATTCAAATGCATGTAACAGTGAGAAACGCATTGTCTTGGCGAAATAAAGCGTTTTTGAACAACTTCATATAAATCGCTGTAACTTTTGATAGAAGACTCAGACAAACATGTTTATGGCTTTATCTTATAGAACTCAATATCCCCGTGCTGGGAAAACAGGTTTTGCAGCCGTTTGAGCTAAGATTTAAAAATTATTCACATAATGAAAACCTATACTTTGTTTCAGGCGAGTTTCCCATTCAAATGCATGTAACAGTGAGAAACGCATTGTCTTGGCGAAATAAAGCGTTTTTGAACAACTTCATATAAATCGCTGTAACTTTTGATAGAAGACTCAGACAAACATGTTTATGGCTTTATCTTATAGAACTCAATATCCCCGTGCTGGGCAAACAGGTTTTGCAGCCGTTTGAGCTAAGATTTAAAAATTATTCACATAATGAAAACCTATACTTTGTTTCAGGCGAGTTTCCCATTCAAATGCATGTAACAGTGAGAAACGCATTGTCTTGGCGAAATAAAGCGTTTTTGAACAACTTCATATAAATCGCTGTAACTTTTGATAGAAGACTCAGACAACCATGTTTATGGCTTTATCTTATAGAACTCAATATCCCCGTGCTGGGCAAACAGGTTTTGCAGCCGTTTGAGCTAAGATTTTAAAATTATTCACATAATGAAAACCTATACTTTGTTTCGGGTGAGTTTCCCATTCAAATGCATGTAACAGTGAGAAACACACTGTCTTGGCGAAATAAAGCGATTTTCAACCACTTCATATAAATCGCTGTAACTTTTGATAGAAGACTCAGACAAACATGTTTATGGCTTTATCTTATAGAACTCAATATCCCCGTGCTGGGCAAACAGAACAGGTTTTGCAGCCGTTTGAGCTAAGATTTAAAAATTATTCACATAATGAAAACCTATACTTTGTTTCAGGCGAGTTTCCCATTCAAATGCATGTAACAGTGAGAAACGCATTGTCTTGGCGAAATAAAGCGTTTTTGAACAACTTCATATAAATCGCTGTAACTTTTGATAGAAGACTCAGACAAACATGTTTATGGCTTTATCTTATAGAACTCAATATCCCCGTGCTGGGCAAACAGGTTTTGCAGCCGTTTGAGCTAAGATTTTAAAATGATTCACATAATGAAAACCTATACTTTGTTTCAGGCGAGTTTCCCATTCAAATGCATGTAACAGTGAGAAACGCATTGTCTTGGTGAAATAAAGCGTTTTTGAACAACTTCATATAAATCGCTGTAACTTTTGATAGAAGACTCAGACAAACATGTTTATGGCTTTATCTTATAGAACTCAATATCCCCGTGCTGGGCAAACAGGTTTTGCAGCCGTTTGAGCTAATATTTTAAAATGATTCACATAATGAAAACCTATACTTTGTTTCAGGCGAGTTTCCCATTCAAATGCATGTAACAGTGAGAAACGCATTGTCTTGGCGAAATAAAGCGTTTTTGAACAACTTCATATAAATCGCTGTAACTTTTGATAGAAGACTCAGACAAACATGTTTATGGCTTTATCTTATAGAACTCAATATCCCCGTGCTGGGCAAACAGAACAGGTTTTGCAGCCGTTTGAGCTAAGATTTTAAAATTATTCACATAATGAAAACCTATACTTTGTCTCGGGTGAGTTTCCCATTCAAATGCATGTAACAGTGAGAAACGCATTGTCTTGGCGAAATAAAGCGTTTTTGAACAACTTCATATAAATCGCTGTAACTTTTGATAGAAGACTCAGACAACCATGTTTATGGCTTTATCTTATAGAACTCAATATCCCCGTGCTGGGCAAACAGGTTTTGCAGCCGTTTGAGCTAAGATTTTAAAATGATTCACATAATGAAAACCTATACTTTGTTTCAGGCGAGTTTCCCATTCAAATGCATGTAACAGTGAGAAACGCATTGTCTTGGCGAAATAAAGCGTTTTTGAACAACTTCATATAAATCGCTGTAACTTTTGATAGAAGACTCAGACAAACATGTTTATGGCTTTATCTTATAGAACTCAATATCCCCGTGCTGGGCAAACAGAACAGGTTTTGCAGCCGTTTGAGCTAAGATTTTAAAATTATTCACATAATGAAAACCTATACTTTGTCTCGGGTGAGTTTCCCATTCAAATGCATGTAACAGTAAGAAACACACTGTCTTGCCGAAATAAAGCGATTTTCAACCACTTCATATAAATCGCTGTAACTTTTGATAGAAGACTCAGACAACCATGTTTATGGCTTTATCTTATAGAACTCAATATCCCCGTGCTGGGCAAACAGGTTTTGCAGCCGTTTGAGCTAAGATTTTAAAATGATTCACATAATGAAAACCTATACTTTGTTTCAGGCGAGTTTCCCATTCAAATGCATGTAACAGTGAGAAACGCATTGTCTTGGCGAAATAAAGCGTTTTTGAACAACTTCATATAAATCGCTGTAACTTTTGATAGAAGACTCAGACAAACATGTTTATGGCTTTATCTTATAGAACTCAATATCCCCGTGCTGGGCAAACAGGTTTTGCAGCCGTTTGAGCTAAGATTTAAAAATTATTCACATAATGAAAACCTATACTTTGTTTCGGTCGAGTTCCCCATTCAAATGCATGTAACAGTGAGAAACGCACTGTCTTGACGATAGAAAGCGTTTTTGTACAACTTAATATAAATCGCTGTAACTTTTGATAGAAGACTCAGACAAACATGTTTATGGCTTTATCTTATAGAACTCAAGGTCCCCGTGCTGGGAAAACAGGTTTTGCAGCCGTTTGAGCTAAGATTTTAAAATTATTCACATAATGAAAACCTATACTTTGTTTCAGGCGAGTTTCCCATTCAAATGCATGTAACAGTGAGAAACGCATTGTCTTGGCGAAATAAAGCGTTTTTGAACAACTTCATATAAATCGCTGTAACTTTTGATAGAAGACTCAGACAAACATGTTTATGGCTTTATCTTATAGAACTCAATATCCCCGTGCTGGGCAAACAGGTTTTGCAGCCGTTTGAGCTAATATTTTAAAATTATTCACATAATGAAAACCTATACTTTGTTTCGGGTGAGTTTCCCATTCAAATGCATGTAACAGTGAGAAACACACTGTCTTGGCGAAATAAAGCGATTTTCAACCACTTCATATAAATCGCTGTAACTTTTGATAGAAGACTCAGACAAACATGTTTATGGCTTTATCTTATAGAACTCAATATCCCCGTGCTGGGCAAACAGGTTTTGCAGCCGTTTGAGCTAAGATTTTAAAATGATTCACATAATGAAAACCTATACTTTGTTTCAGGCGAGTTTCCCATTCAAATGCATGTAACAGTGAGAAACGCATTGTCTTGGCGAAATAAAGCGTTTTTGAACAACTTCATATAAATCGCTGTAACTTTTGATAGAAGACTCAGACAAACATGTTTATGGCTTTATCTTATAGAACTCAATATCCCCGTGCTGGGAAAACAGGTTTTGCAGCCGTTTGAGCTAAGATTTAAAAATTATTCACATAATGAAAACCTATACTTTGTTTCAGGCGAGTTTCCCATTCAAATGCATGTAACAGTGAGAAACGCATTGTCTTGGCGAAATAAAGCGTTTTTGAACAACTTCATATAAATCGCTGTAACTTTTGATAGAAGACTCAGACAAACATGTTTATGGCTTTATCTTATAGAACTCAATATCCCCGTGCTGGGCAAACAGGTTTTGCAGCCGTTTGAGCTAAGATTTAAAAATTATTCACATAATGAAAACCTATACTTTGTTTCAGGCGAGTTTCCCATTCAAATGCATGTAACAGTGAGAAACGCATTGTCTTGGCGAAATAAAGCGTTTTTGAACAACTTCATATAAATCGCTTTAACTTTTGATAGAAGACTCAGACAAACATGTTTATGGCTTTATCTTATAGAACTCAATATCCCCGTGCTGGGCAAACAGAACAGGTTTTGCAGCCGTTTGAGCTAAGATTTAAAAATTATTCACATAATGAAAACCTATACTTTGTTTCGGGTGAGTTTCCCATTCAAATGCATGTAACAGTGAGAAACACACTGTCTTGGCGAAATAAAGCGATTTTCAACCACTTCATATAAATCGCTGTAACTTTTGATAGAAGACTCAGACAAACATGTTTATGGCTTTATCTTATAGAACTCAATATCCCCGTGCTGGGCAAACAGGTTTTGCAGCCGTTTGAGCTAAGATTTAAAAATTATTCACATAATGAAAACCTATACTTTGTTTCAGGCGAGTTTCCCATTCAAATGCATGTAACAGTGTGAAACGCATTGTCTTGGCGAAATAAAGCGTTTTTGAACAACTTCATATAAATCGCTGTAACTTTTGATAGAAGACTCAGACAAACATGTTTATGGCTTTATCTTATAGAACTCAATATCCCCGTGCTGGGCAAACAGGTTTTGCAGCCGTTTGAGCTAAGATTTAAAAATTATTCACATAATGAAAACCTATACTTTGTTTCAGGCGAGTTTCCCATTCAAATGCATGTAACAGTGAGAAACGCATTGTCTTGGCGAAATAAAGCGTTTTTGAACAACTTCATATAAATCGCTGTAACTTTTGATAGAAGACTCAGACAAACATGTTTATGGCTTTATCTTATAGAACTCAATATCCCCGTGCTGGGAAAACAGGTTTTGCAGCCGTTTGAGCTAAGATTTAAAAATTATTCACATAATGAAAACCTATACTTTGTTTCAGGCGAGTTTCCCATTCAAATGCATGTAACAGTGAGAAACGCATTGTCTTGGCGAAATAAAGCGTTTTTGAACAACTTCATATAAATCGCTGTAACTTTTGATAGAAGACTCAGACAAACATGTTTATGGCTTTATCTTATAGAACTCAATATCCCCGTGCTGGGCAAACAGGTTTTGCAGCCGTTTGAGCTAAGATTTAAAAATTATTCACATAATGAAAACCTATACTTTGTTTCAGGCGAGTTTCCCATTCAAATGCATGTAACAGTGAGAAACGCATTGTCTTGGCGAAATAAAGCGTTTTTGAACAACTTCATATAAATCGCTGTAACTTTTGATAGAAGACTCAGACAACCATGTTTATGGCTTTATCTTATAGAACTCAATATCCCCGTGCTGGGCAAACAGGTTTTGCAGCCGTTTGAGCTAAGATTTTAAAATTATTCACATAATGAAAACCTATACTTTGTTTCGGGTGAGTTTCCCATTCAAATGCATGTAACAGTGAGAAACACACTGTCTTGGCGAAATAAAGCGATTTTCAACCACTTCATATAAATCGCTGTAACTTTTGATAGAAGACTCAGACAAACATGTTTATGGCTTTATCTTATAGAACTCAATATCCCCGTGCTGGGCAAACAGAACAGGTTTTGCAGCCGTTTGAGCTAAGATTTAAAAATTATTCACATAATGAAAACCTATACTTTGTTTCAGGCGAGTTTCCCATTCAAATGCATGTAACAGTGAGAAACGCATTGTCTTGGCGAAATAAAGCGTTTTTGAACAACTTCATATAAATCGCTGTAACTTTTGATAGAAGACTCAGACAAACATGTTTATGGCTTTATCTTATAGAACTCAATATCCCCGTGCTGGGCAAACAGGTTTTGCAGCCGTTTGAGCTAAGATTTTAAAATGATTCACATAATGAAAACCTATACTTTGTTTCAGGCGAGTTTCCCATTCAAATGCATGTAACAGTGAGAAACGCATTGTCTTGGTGAAATAAAGCGTTTTTGAACAACTTCATATAAATCGCTGTAACTTTTGATAGAAGACTCAGACAAACATGTTTATGGCTTTATCTTATAGAACTCAATATCCCCGTGCTGGGCAAACAGGTTTTGCAGCCGTTTGAGCTAATATTTTAAAATTATTCACATAATGAAAACCTATACTTTGTTTCGGGTGAGTTTCCCATTCAAATGCATGTAACAGTGAGAAACACACTGTCTTGGCGAAATAAAGCGATTTTCAACCACTTCATATAAATCGCTGTAACTTTTGATAGAAGACTCAGACAAACATGTTTATGGCTTTATCTTATAGAACTCAATATCCCCGTGCTGGGCAAACAGGTTTTGCAGCCGTTTGAGCTAAGATTTTAAAATTATTCACATAATGAAAACCTATACTTTGTTTCAGGCGAGTTTCCCATTCAAATGCATGTAACAGTGAGAAACGCATTGTCTTGGCGAAATAAAGCGTTTTTGAACAACTTCATATAAATCGCTGTAACTTTTGATAGAAGACTCAGACAAACATGTTTATGGCTTTATCTTATAGAACTCAATATCCCCGTGCTGGGAAAACAGGTTTTGCAGCCGTTTGAGCTAAGATTTAAAAATTATTCACATAATGAAAACCTATACTTTGTTTCAGGCGAGTTTCCCATTCAAATGCATGTAACAGTGAGAAACGCATTGTCTTGGCGAAATAAAGCGTTTTTGAACAACTTCATATAAATCGCTGTAACTTTTGATAGAAGACTCAGACAACCATGTTTATGGCTTTATCTTATAGAACTCAATATCCCCGTGCTGGGCAAACAGGTTTTGCAGCCGTTTGAGCTAAGATTTTAAAATGATTCACATAATGAAAACCTATACTTTGTTTCAGGCGAGTTTCCCATTCAAATGCATGTAACAGTGAGAAACGCATTGTCTTGGCGAAATAAAGCGTTTTTGAACAACTTCATATAAATCGCTGTAACTTTTGATAGAAGACTCAGACAAACATGTTTATGGCTTTATCTTATAGAACTCAATATCCCCGTGCTGGGCAAACAGAACAGGTTTTGCAGCCGTTTGAGCTAAGATTTTAAAATTATTCACATAATGAAAACCTATACTTTGTCTCGGGTGAGTTTCCCATTCAAATGCATGTAACAGTAAGAAACACACTGTCTTGCCGAAATAAAGCGATTTTCAACCACTTCATATAAATCGCTGTAACTTTTGATAGAAGACTCAGACAACCATGTTTATGGCTTTATCTTATAGAACTCAATATCCCCGTGCTGGGCAAACAGGTTTTGCAGCCGTTTGAGCTAAGATTTTAAAATGATTCACATAATGAAAACCTATACTTTGTTTCAGGCGAGTTTCCCATTCAAATGCATGTAACAGTGAGAAACGCATTGTCTTGGCGAAATAAAGCGTTTTTGAACAACTTCATATAAATCGCTGTAACTTTTGATAGAAGACTCAGACAAACATGTTTATGGCTTTATCTTATAGAACTCAATATCCCCGTGCTGGGCAAACAGGTTTTGCAGCCGTTTGAGCTAAGATTTAAAAATTATTCACATAATGAAAACCTATACTTTGTTTCGGTCGAGTTCCCCATTCAAATGCATGTAACAGTGAGAAACGCACTGTCTTGACGATAGAAAGCGTTTTTGTACAACTTAATATAAATCGCTGTAACTTTTGATAGAAGACTCAGACAAACATGTTTATGGCTTTATCTTATAGAACTCAAGGTCCCCGTGCTGGGAAAACAGGTTTTGCAGCCGTTTGAGCTAAGATTTTAAAATTATTCACATAATGAAAACCTATACTTTGTTTCAGGCGAGTTTCCCATTCAAATGCATGTAACAGTGAGAAACGCATTGTCTTGGCGAAATAAAGCGTTTTTGAACAACTTCATATAAATCGCTGTAACTTTTGATAGAAGACTCAGACAAACATGTTTATGGCTTTATCTTATAGAACTCAATATCCCCGTGCTGGGCAAACAGGTTTTGCAGCCGTTTGAGCTAATATTTTAAAATTATTCACATAATGAAAACCTATACTTTGTTTCGGGTGAGTTTCCCATTCAAATGCATGTAACAGTGAGAAACACACTGTCTTGGCGAAATAAAGCGATTTTCAACCACTTCATATAAATCGCTGTAACTTTTGATAGAAGACTCAGACAAACATGTTTATGGCTTTATCTTATAGAACTCAATATCCCCGTGCTGGGCAAACAGGTTTTGCAGCCGTTTGAGCTAAGATTTTAAAATGATTCACATAATGAAAACCTATACTTTGTTTCAGGCGAGTTTCCCATTCAAATGCATGTAACAGTGAGAAACGCATTGTCTTGGCGAAATAAAGCGTTTTTGAACAACTTCATATAAATCGCTGTAACTTTTGATAGAAGACTCAGACAAACATGTTTATGGCTTTATCTTATAGAACTCAATATCCCCGTGCTGGGCAAACAGGTTTTGCAGCCGTTTGAGCTAAGATTTAAAAATTATTCACATAATGAAAACCTATACTTTGTTTCAGGCGAGTTTCCCATTCAAATGCATGTAACAGTGAGAAACGCATTGTCTTGGCGAAATAAAGCGTTTTTGAACAACTTCATATAAATCGCTTTAACTTTTGATAGAAGACTCAGACAAACATGTTTATGGCTTTATCTTATAGAACTCAATATCCCCGTGCTGGGCAAACAGAACAGGTTTTGCAGCCGTTTGAGCTAAGATTTAAAAATTATTCACATAATGAAAACCTATACTTTGTTTCGGGTGAGTTTCCCATTCAAATGCATGTAACAGTGAGAAACACACTGTCTTGGCGAAATAAAGCGATTTTCAACCACTTCATATAAATCGCTGTAACTTTTGATAGAAGACTCAGACAAACATGTTTATGGCTTTATCTTATAGAACTCAATATCCCCGTGCTGGGCAAACAGGTTTTGCAGCCGTTTGAGCTAAGATTTAAAAATTATTCACATAATGAAAACCTATACTTTGTTTCAGGCGAGTTTCCCATTCAAATGCATGTAACAGTGTGAAACGCATTGTCTTGGCGAAATAAAGCGTTTTTGAACAACTTCATATAAATCGCTGTAACTTTTGATAGAAGACTCAGACAAACATGTTTATGGCTTTATCTTATAGAACTCAATATCCCCGTGCTGGGCAAACAGGTTTTGCAGCCGTTTGAGCTAAGATTTAAAAATTATTCACATAATGAAAACCTATACTTTGTTTCAGGCGAGTTTCCCATTCAAATGCATGTAACAGTGAGAAACGCATTGTCTTGGCGAAATAAAGCGTTTTTGAACAACTTCATATAAATCGCTGTAACTTTTGATAGAAGACTCAGACAAACATGTTTATGGCTTTATCTTATAGAACTCAATATCCCCGTGCTGGGAAAACAGGTTTTGCAGCCGTTTGAGCTAAGATTTAAAAATTATTCACATAATGAAAACCTATACTTTGTTTCAGGCGAGTTTCCCATTCAAATGCATGTAACAGTGAGAAACGCATTGTCTTGGCGAAATAAAGCGTTTTTGAACAACTTCATATAAATCGCTGTAACTTTTGATAGAAGACTCAGACAAACATGTTTATGGCTTTATCTTATAGAACTCAATATCCCCGTGCTGGGCAAACAGGTTTTGCAGCCGTTTGAGCTAAGATTTAAAAATTATTCACATAATGAAAACCTATACTTTGTTTCAGGCGAGTTTCCCATTCAAATGCATGTAACAGTGAGAAACGCATTGTCTTGGCGAAATAAAGCGTTTTTGAACAACTTCATATAAATCGCTGTAACTTTTGATAGAAGACTCAGACAACCATGTTTATGGCTTTATCTTATAGAACTCAATATCCCCGTGCTGGGCAAACAGGTTTTGCAGCCGTTTGAGCTAAGATTTTAAAATTATTCACATAATGAAAACCTATACTTTGTTTCGGGTGAGTTTCCCATTCAAATGCATGTAACAGTGAGAAACACACTGTCTTGGCGAAATAAAGCGATTTCAACCACTTCATATAAATCGCTGTAACTTTTGATAGAAGACTCAGACAAACATGTTTATGGCTTTATCTTATAGAACTCAATATCCCCGTGCTGGGCAAACAGAACAGGTTTTGCAGCCGTTTGAGCTAAGATTTAAAAATTATTCACATAATGAAAACCCTATACTTTGTTTCAGGCGAGTTTCCCATTCAAATGCATGTAACAGTGAGAAACGCATTGTCTTGGCGAAATAAAGCGTTTTTGAACAACTTCATATAAATCGCTGTAACTTTTGATAGAAGACTCAGACAAACATGTTTATGGCTTTATCTTATAGAACTCAATATCCCCGTGCTGGGCAAACAGGTTTTGCAGCCGTTTGAGCTAAGATTTTAAAATGATTCACATAATGAAAACCTATACTTTGTTTCAGGCGAGTTTCCCATTCAAATGCATGTAACAGTGAGAAACGCATTGTCTTGGTGAAATAAAGCGTTTTTGAACAACTTCATATAAATCGCTGTAACTTTTGATAGAAGACTCAGACAAACATGTTTATGGCTTTATCTTATAGAACTCAATATCCCCGTGCTGGGCAAACAGGTTTTGCAGCCGTTTGAGCTAATATTTTAAAATTATTCACATAATGAAAACCTATACTTTGTTTCGGGTGAGTTTCCCATTCAAATGCATGTAACAGTGAGAAACACACTGTCTTGGCGAAATAAAGCGATTTTCAACCACTTCATATAAATCGCTGTAACTTTTGATAGAAGACTCAGACAAACATGTTTATGGCTTTATCTTATAGAACTCAATATCCCCGTGCTGGGCAAACAGGTTTTGCAGCCGTTTGAGCTAAGATTTTAAAATTATTCACATAATGAAAACCTATACTTTGTTTCAGGCGAGTTTCCCATTCAAATGCATGTAACAGTGAGAAACGCATTGTCTTGGCGAAATAAAGCGTTTTTGAACAACTTCATATAAATCGCTGTAACTTTTGATAGAAGACTCAGACAAACATGTTTATGGCTTTATCTTATAGAACTCAATATCCCCGTGCTGGGAAAACAGGTTTTGCAGCCGTTTGAGCTAAGATTTAAAAATTATTCACATAATGAAAACCTATACTTTGTTTCAGGCGAGTTTCCCATTCAAATGCATGTAACAGTGAGAAACGCATTGTCTTGGCGAAATAAAGCGTTTTTGAACAACTTCATATAAATCGCTGTAACTTTTGATAGAAGACTCAGACAACCATGTTTATGGCTTTATCTTATAGAACTCAATATCCCCGTGCTGGGCAAACAGGTTTTGCAGCCGTTTGAGCTAAGATTTTAAAATGATTCACATAATGAAAACCTATACTTTGTTTCAGGCGAGTTTCCCATTCAAATGCATGTAACAGTGAGAAACGCATTGTCTTGGCGAAATAAAGCGTTTTTGAACAACTTCATATAAATCGCTGTAACTTTTGATAGAAGACTCAGACAAACATGTTTATGGCTTTATCTTATAGAACTCAATATCCCCGTGCTGGGCAAACAGAACAGGTTTTGCAGCCGTTTGAGCTAAGATTTTAAAATTATTCACATAATGAAAACCTATACTTTGTCTCGGGTGAGTTTCCCATTCAAATGCATGTAACAGTAAGAAACACACTGTCTTGCCGAAATAAAGCGATTTTCAACCACTTCATATAAATCGCTGTAACTTTTGATAGAAGACTCAGACAACCATGTTTATGGCTTTATCTTATAGAACTCAATATCCCCGTGCTGGGCAAACAGGTTTTGCAGCCGTTTGAGCTAAGATTTTAAAATGATTCACATAATGAAAACCTATACTTTGTTTCAGGCGAGTTTCCCATTCAAATGCATGTAACAGTGAGAAACGCATTGTCTTGGCGAAATAAAGCGTTTTTGAACAACTTCATATAAATCGCTGTAACTTTTGATAGAAGACTCAGACAAACATGTTTATGGCTTTATCTTATAGAACTCAATATCCCCGTGCTGGGCAAACAGGTTTTGCAGCCGTTTGAGCTAAGATTTAAAAATTATTCACATAATGAAAACCTATACTTTGTTTCGGTCGAGTTCCCCATTCAAATGCATGTAACAGTGAGAAACGCACTGTCTTGACGATAGAAAGCGTTTTTGTACAACTTAATATAAATCGCTGTAACTTTTGATAGAAGACTCAGACAAACATGTTTATGGCTTTATCTTATAGAACTCAAGGTCCCCGTGCTGGGAAAACAGGTTTTGCAGCCGTTTGAGCTAAGATTTTAAAATTATTCACATAATGAAAACCTATACTTTGTTTCAGGCGAGTTTCCCATTCAAATGCATGTAACAGTGAGAAACGCATTGTCTTGGCGAAATAAAGCGTTTTTGAACAACTTCATATAAATCGCTGTAACTTTTGATAGAAGACTCAGACAAACATGTTTATGGCTTTATCTTATAGAACTCAATATCCCCGTGCTGGGCAAACAGGTTTTGCAGCCGTTTGAGCTAATATTTTAAAATTATTCACATAATGAAAACCTATACTTTGTTTCGGGTGAGTTTCCCATTCAAATGCATGTAACAGTGAGAAACACACTGTCTTGGCGAAATAAAGCGATTTTCAACCACTTCATATAAATCGCTGTAACTTTTGATAGAAGACTCAGACAAACATGTTTATGGCTTTATCTTATAGAACTCAATATCCCCGTGCTGGGCAAACAGGTTTTGCAGCCGTTTGAGCTAAGATTTTAAAATGATTCACATAATGAAAACCTATACTTTGTTTCAGGCGAGTTTCCCATTCAAATGCATGTAACAGTGAGAAACGCATTGTCTTGGCGAAATAAAGCGTTTTTGAACAACTTCATATAAATCGCTGTAACTTTTGATAGAAGACTCAGACAAACATGTTTATGGCTTTATCTTATAGAACTCAATATCCCCGTGCTGGGAAAACAGGTTTTGCAGCCGTTTGAGCTAAGATTTAAAAATTATTCACATAATGAAAACCTATACTTTGTTTCAGGCGAGTTTCCCATTCAAATGCATGTAACAGTGAGAAACGCATTGTCTTGGCGAAATAAAGCGTTTTTGAACAACTTCATATAAATCGCTGTAACTTTTGATAGAAGACTCAGACAAACATGTTTATGGCTTTATCTTATAGAACTCAATATCCCCGTGCTGGGCAAACAGGTTTTGCAGCCGTTTGAGCTAAGATTTAAAAATGATTCACATAATGAAAACCTATACTTTGTTTCAGGCGAGTTTCCCATTCAAATGCATGTAACAGTGAGAAACGCATTGTCTTGGCGAAATAAAGCGTTTTTGAACAACTTCATATAAATCGCTTTAACTTTTGATAGACGACTCAGACAAACATGTTTATGGCTTTATCTTATAGAACTCAATATCCCCGTGCTGGGCAAACAGAACAGGTTTTGCAGCCGTTTGAGCTAAGATTTAAAAATTATTCACATAATGAAAACCTATACTTTGTTTCAGGCGAGTTTCCCATTCAAATGCATGTAACAGTGAGAAACACACTGTCTTGGCGAAATAAAGCGATTTTCAACCACTTCATATAAATCGCTGTAACTTTTGATAGAAGACTCAGACAAACATGTTTATGGCTTTATCTTATAGAACTCAATATCCCCGTGCTGGGCAAACAGGTTTTGCAGCCGTTTGAGCTAAGATTTTAAAATTATTCACATAATGAAAACCTATACTTTGTTTCGGGTGAGTTTCCCATTCAAATGCATGTAACAGTGAGAAACACACTGTCTTGGCGAAATAAAGCGATTTTCAACCACTTCATATAAATCGCTGTAACTTTTGATAGAAGACTCAGACAAACATGTTTATGGCTTTATCTTATAGAACTCAATATCCCCGTGCTGGGCAAACAGGTTTTGCAGCCGTTTGAGCTAAGATTTAAAAATTATTCACATAATGAAAACCTATACTTTGTTTCAGGCGAGTTTCCCATTCAAATGCATGTAACAGTGTGAAACGCATTGTCTTGGCGAAATAAAGCGTTTTTGAACAACTTCATATAAATCGCTGTAACTTTTGATAGAAGACTCAGACAAACATGTTTATGGCTTTATCTTATAGAACTCAATATCCCCGTGCTGGGCAAACAGGTTTTGCAGCCGTTTGAGCTAAGATTTAAAAATTATTCACATAATGAAAACCTATACTTTGTTTCAGGCGAGTTTCCCATTCAAATGCATGTAACAGTGAGAAACGCATTGTCTTGGCGAAATAAAGCGTTTTTGAACAACTTCATATAAATCGCTGTAACTTTTGATAGAAGACTCAGACAAACATGTTTATGGCTTTATCTTATAGAACTCAATATCCCCGTGCTGGGAAAACAGGTTTTGCAGCCGTTTGAGCTAAGATTTAAAAATTATTCACATAATGAAAACCTATACTTTGTTTCAGGCGAGTTTCCCATTCAAATGCATGTAACAGTGAGAAACGCATTGTCTTGGCGAAATAAAGCGTTTTTGAACAACTTCATATAAATCGCTGTAACTTTTGATAGAAGACTCAGACAAACATGTTTATGGCTTTATCTTATAGAACTCAATATCCCCGTGCTGGGCAAACAGGTTTTGCAGCCGTTTGAGCTAAGATTTAAAAATTATTCACATAATGAAAACCTATACTTTGTTTCAGGCGAGTTTCCCATTCAAATGCATGTAACAGTGAGAAACACACTGTCTTGGCGAAATAAAGCGATTTTCAACCACTTCATATAAATCGCTGTAACTTTTGATAGAAGACTCAGACAAACATGTTTATGGCTTTATCTTATAGAACTCAATATCCCCGTGCTGGGCAAACAGGTTTTGCAGCCGTTTGAGCTAAGATTTAAAAATTATTCACATAATGAAAACCTATACTTTGTTTCAGGCGAGTTTCCCATTCAAATGCATGTAACAGTGTGAAACGCATTGTCTTGGCGAAATAAAGCGTTTTTGAACAACTTCATATAAATCGCTGTAACTTTTGATAGAAGACTCAGACAAACATGTTTATGGCTTTATCTTATAGAACTCAATATCCCCGTGCTGGGCAAACAGAACAGGTTTTGCAGCCGTTTGAGCTAAGATTTAAAAATTATTCACATAATGAAAACCTATACTTTGTTTCAGGCGAGTTTCCCATTCAAATGCATGTAACAGTGAGAAACGCATTGTCTTGGCGAAATAAAGCGTTTTTGAACAACTTCATATAAATTGCTGTAACTTTTGATAGAAGACTCAGACAACCATGTTTATGGCTTTATCTTATAGAACTCAATATCCCCGTGCTGGGCAAACAGGTTTTGCAGCCGTTTGAGCTAAGATTTTAAAATGATTCACATAATGAAAACCTATACTTTGTTTCAGGCGAGTTTCCCATTCAAATGCATGTAACAGTGAGAAACGCATTGTCTTGGCGAAATAAAGCGTTTTTGAACAACTTCATATAAATCGCTGTAACTTTTGATAGAAGACTCAGACAAACATGTTTATGGCTTTATCTTATAGAACTCAATATCCCCGTGCTGGGCAAACAGAACAGGTTTTGCAGCCGTTTGAGCTAAGATTTTAAAATTATTCACATAATGAAAACCTATACTTTGTCTCGGGTGAGTTTCCCATTCAAATGCATGTAACAGTAAGAAACACACTGTCTTGCCGAAATAAAGCGATTTTCAACCCTTCATATAAATCGCTGTAACTTTTGATAGAAGACTCAGACAACCATGTTTATGGCTTTATCTTATAGAACTCAATATCCCCGTGCTGGGCAAACAGGTTTTGCAGCCGTTTGAGCTAAGATTTTAAAATGATTCACATAATGAAAACCTATACTTTGTTTCAGGCGAGTTTCCCATTCAAATGCATGTAACAGTGAGAAACGCATTGTCTTGGCGAAATAAAGCGTTTTTGAACAACTTCATATAAATCGCTGTAACTTTTGATAGAAGACTCAGACAAACATGTTTATGGCTTTATCTTATAGAACTCAATATCCCCGTGCTGGGCAAACAGGTTTTGCAGCCGTTTGAGCTAAGATTTAAAAATTATTCACATAATGAAAACCTATACTTTGTTTCAGGCGAGTTTCCCATTCAAATGCATGTAACAGTGAGAAACGCATTGTCTTGGCGAAATAAAGCGTTTTTGAACAACTTCATATAAATCGCTTTAACTTTTGATAGAAGACTCAGACAACCATGTTTATGGCTTTATCTTATAGAACTCAAGGTCCCCGTGCTGGGCAAAAAGGTTTTGCAGCCGTTTGAGCTAAGATTTTAAAATGATTCACATAATGAAAACCTATACTTTGTTTCAGGCGAGTTTCCCATTCAAATGCATGTAACAGTGAGAAACGCATTGTCTTGGCGAAATAAAGCGTTTTTGAACAACTTCATATAAATCGCTGTAACTTTTGATAGAAGACTCAGACAAACATGTTTATGGCTTTATCTTATAGAACTCAATATCCCGTGCTGGGCAAACAGGTTTTGCAGCCGTTTGAGCTAAGATTTTAAAATTATTCACATAATGAAAACCTATACTTTGTTTCGGGTGAGTTTCCCATTCAAATGCATGTAACAGTGAGAAACACACTGTCTTGGCGAAATAAAGCGATTTTCAACCACTTCATATAAATCGCTGTAACTTTTGATAGAAGACTCAGACAAACATGTTTATGGCTTTATCTTATAGAACTCAATATCCCCGTGCTGGGCAAACAGGTTTTGCAGCCGTTTGAGCTAAGATTTTAAAATGATTCACATAATGAAAACCTATACTTTGTTTCAGGCGAGTTTCCCATTCAAATGCATGTAACAGTGAGAAACGCATTGTCTTGGCGAAATAAAGCGTTTTTGAACAACTTCATATAAATCGCTGTAACTTTTGATAGAAGACTCAGACAAACATGTTTATGGCTTTATCTTATAGAACTCAATATCCCCGTGCTGGGAAAACAGGTTTTGCAGCCGTTTGAGCTAAGATTTAAAAATTATTCACATAATGAAAACCTATACTTTGTTTCAGGCGAGTTTCCCATTCAAATGCATGTAACAGTGAGAAACGTATTGTCTTGGCGAAATAAAGCGTTTTTGAACAACTTCATATAAATCGCTGTAACTTTTGATAGAAGACTCAGACAAACATGTTTATGGCTTTATCTTATAGAACTCAATATCCCCGTGCTGGGCAAACAGGTTTTGCAGCCGTTTGAGCTAAGATTTAAAAATTATTCACATAATGAAAACCTATACTTTGTTTCAGGCGAGTTTCCCATTCAAATGCATGTAACAGTGAGAAACGCATTGTCTTGGCGAAATAAAGCGTTTTTGAACAACTTCATATAAATCGCTTTAACTTTTGATAGAAGACTCAGACAAACATGTTTATGGCTTTATCTTATAGAACTCAATATCCCCGTGCTGGGCAAACAGAACAGGTTTTGCAGCCGTTTGAGCTAAGATTTAAAAATTATTCACATAATGAAAACCTATACTTTGTTTCAGGCGAGTTTCCCATTCAAATGCATGTAACAGTGAGAAACGCATTGTCTTGGCGAAATAAAGCGATTTTCAACCACTTCATATAAATCGCTGTAACTTTTGATAGAAGACTCAGACAAACATGTTTATGGCTTTATCTTATAGAACTCAATATCCCCGTGCTGGGCAAACAGGTTTTGCAGCCGTTTGAGCTAAGATTTAAAAATTATTCACATAATGAAAACCTATACTTTGTTTCAGGCGAGTTTCCCATTCAAATGCATGTAACAGTGTGAAACGCATTGTCTTGGCGAAATAAAGCGTTTTTGAACAACTTCATATAAATCGCTGTAACTTTTGATAGAAGACTCAGACAAACATGTTTATGGCTTTATCTTATAGAACTCAATATCCCCGTGCTGGGCAAACAGAACAGGTTTTGCAGCCGTTTGAGCTAAGATTTTAAAATTATTCACATAATGAAAACCTATACTTTGTTTCAGGCGAGTTTCCCATTCAAATGCATGTAACAGTGAGAAACGCATTGTCTTGGCGAAATAAAGCGTTTTTGAACAACTTCATATAAATCGCTGTAACTTTTGATAGAAGACTCAGACAAACATGTTTATGGCTTTATCTTATAGAACTCAATATCCCGTGCTGGGCAAACAGGTTTTGCAGCCGTTTGAGCTAAGATTTTAAAATTATTCACATAATGAAAACCTATACTTTGTTTCGGGTGAGTTTCCCATTCAAATGCATGTAACAGTGAGAAACACACTGTCTTGGCGAAATAAAGCGATTTTCAACCACTTCATATAAATCGCTGTAACTTTTGATAGAAGACTCAGACAAACATGTTTATGGCTTTATCTTATAGAACTCAATATCCCCGTGCTGGGCAAACAGGTTTTGCAGCCGTTTGAGCTAAGATTTAAAAATGATTCACATAATGAAAACCTATACTTTGTTTCAGGCGAGTTTCCCATTCAAATGCATGTAACAGTGTGAAACGCATTGTCTTGGCGAAATAAAGCGTTTTTGAACAACTTCATATAAATCGCTGTAACTTTTGATAGAAGACCCAGACAAACATGTTTATGGCTTTATCTTATAGAACTCAATATCCCCGTGCTGGGCAAACAGGTTTTGCAGCCGTTTGAGCTAAGATTTAAAAATTATTCACATAATGAAAACCTATACTTTGTTTCAGGCGAGTTTCCCATTCAAATGCATGTAACAGTTAGAAACGCATTGTCTTGGCGAAATAAAGCGTTTTTGAACAACTTCATATAAATCGCTGTAACTTTTGATAGAAGACTCAGACAAACATGTTTATGGCTTTATCTTATAGAACTCAATATCCCCGTGCTGGGCAAACAGGTTTTGCAGCCGTTTGAGCTAAGATTTAAAAATTATTCACATAATGAAAACCTATACTTTGTTTCAGGCGAGTTTCCCATTCAAATGCATGTAACAGTGTGAAACGCATTGTCTTGGCGAAATAAAGCGTTTTTGAACAACTTCATATAAATCGCTGTAACTTTTGATAGAAGACTCAGACAAACATGTTTATGGCTTTATCTTATAGAACTCAATATCCCCGTGCTGGGCAAACAGAACAGGTTTTGCAGCCGTTTGAGCTAAGATTTTAAAATTATTCACATAATGAAAACCTATACTTTGTTTCAGGCGAGTTTCCCATTCAAATGCATGTAACAGTGAGAAACGCATTGTCTTGGCGAAATAAAGCGTTTTTGAACAACTTCATATAAATCGCTGTAACTTTTGATAGAAGACTCAGACAAACATGTTTATGGCTTTATCTTATAGAACTCAATATCCCGTGCTGGGCAAACAGGTTTTGCAGCCGTTTGAGCTAAGATTTTAAAATTATTCACATAATGAAAACCTATACTTTGTTTCGGGTGAGTTTCCCATTCAAATGCATGTAACAGTGAGAAACACACTGTCTTGGCGAAATAAAGCGATTTTCAACCACTTCATATAAATCGCTGTAACTTTTGATAGAAGACTCAGACAAACATGTTTATGGCTTTATCTTATAGAACTCAATATCCCCGTGCTGGGCAAACAGGTTTTGCAGCCGTTTGAGCTAAGATTTAAAAATTATTCACATAATGAAAACCTATACTTTGTTTCAGGCGAGTTTCCCATTCAAATGCATGTAACAGTGTGAAACGCATTGTCTTGGCGAAATAAAGCGTTTTTGAACAACTTCATATAAATCGCTGTAACTTTTGATAGAAGACTCAGACAAACATGTTTATGGCTTTATCTTATAGAACTCAATATCCCCGTGCTGGGCAAACAGGTTTTGCAGCCGTTTGAGCTAAGATTTAAAAATTATTCACATAATGAAAACCTATACTTTGTTTCAGGCGAGTTTCCCATTCAAATGCATGTAACAGTTAGAAACGCATTGTCTTGGCGAAATAAAGCGTTTTTGAACAACTTCATATAAATCGCTGTAACTTTTGATAGAAGACTCAGACAAACATGTTTATGGCTTTATCTTATAGAACTCAATATCCCCGTGCTGGGCAAACAGAACAGGTTTTGCAGCCGTTTGAGCTAAGATTTAAAAATTATTCACATAATGAAAACCTATACTTTGTTTCAGGCGAGTTTCCCATTCAAATGCATGTAACAGTTAGAAACGCATTGTCTTGGCGAAATAAAGCGTTTTTGAACAACTTCATATAAATCGCTGTAACTTTTGATAGAAGACTCAGACAAACATGTTTATGGCTTTATCTTATAGAACTCAATATCCCGTGCTGGGCAAACAGAACAGGTTTTGCAGCCGTTTGAGCTAAGATTTAAAAATTATTCACATAATGAAAACCTATACTTTGTTTCAGGCGAGTTTCCCATTCAAATGCATGTAACAGTTAGAAACGCATTGTCTTGGCGAAATAAAGCGTTTTTGAACAACTTCATATAAATCGCTGTAACTTTTGATAGAAGACTCAGACAAACATGTTTATGGCTTTATCTTATAGAACTCAATATCCCCGTGCTGGGCAAACAGAACAGGTTTTGCAGCCGTTTGAGCTAAGATTTAAAAATTATTCACATAATGAAAACCTATACTTTGTTTCAGGCGAGTTTCCCATTCAAATGCATGTAACAGTGAGAAACGCATTGTCTTGGCGAAATAAAGCGTTTTTGAACAACTTCATATAAATCGCTTTAACTTTTGATAGAAGACTCAGACAAACATGTTTATGGCTTTATCTTATAGAACTCAATATCCCCGTGCTGGGCAAACAGAACAGGTTTTGCAGCCGTTTGAGCTAAGATTTAAAAATTATTCACATAATGAAAACCTATACTTTGTTTCAGGCGAGTTTCCCATTCAAATGCATGTAACAGTGAGAAACACACTGTCTTGGCGAAATAAAGCGATTTTCAACCACTTCATATAAATCGCTGTAACTTTTGATAGAAGACTCAGACAAACATGTTTATGGCTTTATCTTATAGAACTCAATATCCCCGTGCTGGGCAAACAGGTTTTGCAGCCGTTTGAGCTAAGATTTTAAAATTATTCACATAATGAAAACCTATACTTTGTTTCGGGTGAGTTTCCCATTCAAATGCATGTAACAGTGAGAAACACACTGTCTTGGCGAAATAAAGCGATTTTCAACCACTTCATATAAATCGCTGTAACTTTTGATAGAAGACTCAGACAAACATGTTTATGGCTTTATCTTATAGAACTCAATATCCCCGTGCTGGGCAAACAGGTTTTGCAGCCGTTTGAGCTAAGATTTTAAAATTATTCACATAATGAAAACCTATACTTTGTTTCGGGTGAGTTTCCCATTCAAATGCATGTAACAGTGAGAAACACACTGTCTTGGCGAAATAAAGCGATTTTCAACCACTTCATATAAATCGCTGTAACTTTTGATAGAAGACTCAGACAAACATGTTTATGGCTTTATCTTATAGAACTCAATATCCCCGTGCTGGGCAAACAGGTTTTGCAGCCGTTTGAGCTAAGATTTAAAAATTATTCACATAATGAAAACCTATACTTTGTTTCAGGCGAGTTTCCCATTCAAATGCATGTAACAGTGTGAAACGCATTGTCTTGGCGAAATAAAGGTTTTTGAACAACTTCATATAAATCGCTGTAACTTTTGATAGAAGACTCAGACAAACATGTTTATGGCTTTATCTTATAGAACTCAATATCCCCGTGCTGGGCAAACAGGTTTTGCAGCCGTTTGAGCTAAGATTTAAAAATTATTCACATAATGAAAACCTATACTTTGTTTCAGGCGAGTTTCCCATTCAAATGCATGTAACAGTGTGAAACGCATTGTCTTGGCGAAATAAAGCGTTTTTGAACAACTTCATATAAATCGCTGTAACTTTTGATAGAAGACTCAGACAAACATGTTTATGGCTTTATCTTATAGAACTCAATATCCCGTGCTGGGCAAACAGAACAGGTTTTGCAGCCGTTTGAGCTAAGATTTTAAAATTATTCACATAATGAAAACCTATACTTTGTCTCGGGTGAGTTTCCCATTCAAATGCATGTAACAGTAAGAAACACACTGTCTTGCCGAAATAAAGCGATTTTCAACCACTTCATATAAATCGCTGTAACTTTTGATAGAAGACTCAGACAACCATGTTTATGGCTTTATCTTATAGAACTCAATATCCCCGTGCTGGGCAAACAGGTTTTGCAGCCGTTTGAGCTAAGATTTTAAAATGATTCACATAATGAAAACCTATACTTTGTTTCAGGCGAGTTTCCCATTCAAATGCATGTAACAGTGAGAAACGCATTGTCTTGGCGAAATAAAGCGTTTTTGAACAACTTCATATAAATCGCTGTAACTTTTGATAGAAGACTCAGACAAACATGTTTATGGCTTTATCTTATAGAACTCAATATCCCCGTGCTGGGCAAACAGGTTTTGCAGCCGTTTGAGCTAAGATTTAAAAATTATTCACATAATGAAAACCTATACTTTGTTTCAGGCGAGTTTCCCATTCAAATGCATGTAACAGTGTGAAACGCATTGTCTTGGCGAAATAAAGCGTTTTTGAACAACTTCATATAAATCGCTGTAACTTTTGATAGAAGACTCAGACAAACATGTTTATGGCTTTATCTTATAGAACTCAATATCCCGTGCTGGGCAAACAGGTTTTGCAGCCGTTTGAGCTAAGATTTTAAAATTATTCACATAATGAAAACCTATACTTTGTTTCGGGTGAGTTTCCCATTCAAATGCATGTAACAGTGAGAAACACACTGTCTTGGCGAAATAAAGCGATTTTCAACCACTTCATATAAATCGCTGTAACTTTTGATAGAAGACTCAGACAAACATGTTTATGGCTTTATCTTATAGAACTCAATATCCCCGTGCTGGGCAAACAGGTTTTGCAGCCGTTTGAGCTAAGATTTAAAAATTATTCACATAATGAAAACCTATACTTTGTTTCAGGCGAGTTTCCCATTCAAATGCATGTAACAGTGTGAAACGCATTGTCTTGGCGAAATAAAGGTTTTTGAACAACTTCATATAAATCGCTGTAACTTTTGATAGAAGACTCAGACAAACATGTTTATGGCTTTATCTTATAGAACTCAATATCCCCGTGCTGGGCAAACAGGTTTTGCAGCCGTTTGAGCTAAGATTTAAAAATTATTCACATAATGAAAACCTATACTTTGTTTCAGGCGAGTTTCCCATTCAAATGCATGTAACAGTGTGAAACGCATTGTCTTGGCGAAATAAAGCGTTTTTGAACAACTTCATATAAATCGCTGTAACTTTTGATAGAAGACTCAGACAAACATGTTTATGGCTTTATCTTATAGAACTCAATATCCCCGTGCTGGGCAAACAGAACAGGTTTTGCAGCCGTTTGAGCTAAGATTTTAAAATGATTCACATAATGAAAACCTATACTTTGTTTCAGGCGAGTTTCCCATTCAAATGCATGTAACAGTGAGAAACGCATTGTCTTGGCGAAATAAAGCGTTTTTGAACAACTTCATATAAATCGCTGTAACTTTTGATAGAAGACTCAGACAAACATGTTTATGGCTTTATCTTATAGAACTCAATATCCCGTGCTGGGCAAACAGGTTTTGCAGCCGTTTGAGCTAAGATTTTAAAATTATTCACATAATGAAAACCTATACTTTGTTTCGGGTGAGTTTCCCATTCAAATGCATGTAACAGTGAGAAACACACTGTCTTGGCGAAATAAAGCGATTTTCAACCACTTCATATAAATCGCTGTAACTTTTGATAGAAGACTCAGACAAACATGTTTATGGCTTTATCTTATAGAACTCAATATCCCCGTGCTGGGCAAACAGGTTTTGCAGCCGTTTGAGCTAAGATTTAAAAATTATTCACATAATGAAAACCTATACTTTGTTTCAGGCGAGTTTCCCATTCAAATGCATGTAACAGTGTGAAACGCATTGTCTTGGCGAAATAAAGCGTTTTTGAACAACTTCATATAAATCGCTGTAACTTTTGATAGAAGACTCAGACAAACATGTTTATGGCTTTATCTTATAGAACTCAATATCCCCGTGCTGGGCAAACAGGTTTTGCAGCCGTTTGAGCTAAGATTTAAAAATTATTCACATAATGAAAACCTATACTTTGTTTCAGGCGAGTTTCCCATTCAAATGCATGTAACAGTTAGAAACGCATTGTCTTGGCGAAATAAAGCGTTTTTGAACAACTTCATATAAATCGCTGTAACTTTTGATAGAAGACTCAGACAAACATGTTTATGGCTTTATCTTATAGAACTCAATATCCCCGTGCTGGGCAAACAGAACAGGTTTTGCAGCCGTTTGAGCTAAGATTTAAAAATTATTCACATAATGAAAACCTATACTTTGTTTCAGGCGAGTTTCCCATTCAAATGCATGTAACAGTGAGAAACGCATTGTCTTGGCGAAATAAAGCGTTTTTGAACAACTTCATATAAATCGCTGTAACTTTTGATAGAAGACTCAGACAAACATGTTTATGGCTTTATCTTATAGAACTCAATATCCCCGTGCTGGGCAAACAGGTTTTGCAGCCGTTTGAGCTAAGATTTAAAAATTATTCACATAATGAAAACCTATACTTTGTTTCAGGCGAGTTTCCCATTCAAATGCATGTAACAGTGTGAAACGCATTGTCTTGGCGAAATAAAGCGTTTTTGAACAACTTCATATAAATCGCTGTAACTTTTGATAGAAGACTCAGACAAACATGTTTATGGCTTTATCTTATAGAACTCAATATCCCCGTGCTGGGCAAACAGAACAGGTTTTGCAGCCGTTTGAGCTAAGATTTTAAAATGATTCACATAATGAAAACCTATACTTTGTTTCAGGCGAGTTTCCCATTCAAATGCATGTAACAGTGAGAAACGCATTGTCTTGGCGAAATAAAGCGTTTTTGAACAACTTCATATAAATCGCTGTAACTTTTGATAGAAGACTCAGACAAACATGTTTATGGCTTTATCTTATAGAACTCAATATCCCGTGCTGGGCAAACAGGTTTTGCAGCCGTTTGAGCTAAGATTTTAAAATTATTCACATAATGAAAACCTATACTTTGTTTCGGGTGAGTTTCCCATTCAAATGCATGTAACAGTGAGAAACACACTGTCTTGGCGAAATAAAGCGATTTTCAACCACTTCATATAAATCGCTGTAACTTTTGATAGAAGACTCAGACAAACATGTTTATGGCTTTATCTTATAGAACTCAATATCCCCGTGCTGGGCAAACAGGTTTTGCAGCCGTTTGAGCTAAGATTTAAAAATTATTCACATAATGAAAACCTATACTTTGTTTCAGGCGAGTTTCCCATTCAAATGCATGTAACAGTGTGAAACGCATTGTCTTGGCGAAATAAAGCGTTTTTGAACAACTTCATATAAATCGCTGTAACTTTTGATAGAAGACTCAGACAAACATGTTTATGGCTTTATCTTATAGAACTCAATATCCCCGTGCTGGGCAAACAGGTTTTGCAGCCGTTTGAGCTAAGATTTAAAAATTATTCACATAATGAAAACCTATACTTTGTTTCAGGCGAGTTTCCCATTCAAATGCATGTAACAGTTAGAAACGCATTGTCTTGGCGAAATAAAGCGTTTTTGAACAACTTCATATAAATCGCTGTAACTTTTGATAGAAGACTCAGACAAACATGTTTATGGCTTTATCTTATAGAACTCAATATCCCCGTGCTGGGCAAACAGAACAGGTTTTGCAGCCGTTTGAGCTAAGATTTAAAAATTATTCACATAATGAAAACCTATACTTTGTTTCAGGCGAGTTTCCCATTCAAATGCATGTAACAGTGAGAAACGCATTGTCTTGGCGAAATAAAGCGTTTTTGAACAACTTCATATAAATCGCTGTAACTTTTGATAGAAGACTCAGACAAACATGTTTATGGCTTTATCTTATAGAACTCAATATCCCCGTGCTGGGCAAACAGGTTTTGCAGCCGTTTGAGCTAAGATTTTAAAATGATTCACATAATGAAAACCTATACTTTGTTTCAGGCGAGTTTCCCATTCAAATGCATGTAACAGTGAGAAACGCATTGTCTTGGCGAAATAAAGCGTTTTTGAACAACTTCATATAAATCGCTGTAACTTTTGATAGAAGACTCAGACAAACATGTTTATGGCTTTATCTTATAGAACTCAATATCCCGTGCTGGGCAAACAGAACAGGTTTTGCAGCCGTTTGAGCTAAGATTTTAAAATTATTCACATAATGAAAACCTATACTTTGTCTCGGGTGAGTTTCCCATTCAAATGCATGTAACAGTAAGAAACACACTGTCTTGCCGAAATAAAGCGATTTTCAACCACTTCATATAAATCGCTGTAACTTTTGATAGAAGACTCAGACAACCATGTTTATGGCTTTATCTTATAGAACTCAATATCCCCGTGCTGGGCAAACAGGTTTTGCAGCCGTTTGAGCTAAGATTTTAAAATGATTCACATAATGAAAACCTATACTTTGTTTCAGGCGAGTTTCCCATTCAAATGCATGTAACAGTGAGAAACGCATTGTCTTGGCGAAATAAAGCGTTTTTGAACAACTTCATATAAATCGCTGTAACTTTTGATAGAAGACTCAGACAAACATGTTTATGGCTTTATCTTATAGAACTCAATATCCCCGTGCTGGGCAAATAGAACAGGTTTTGCAGGGGTTTGAGCTAAGATTTTAAAATGATTCACATAATGAAAACCTATACTTTGTCTCGGGTGAGTTTCCCATTCAAATGCATGTAACAGT
Source organism: Aulonocara stuartgranti (assembly GCF_965226115.1). Lineage (NCBI taxonomy): Eukaryota > Metazoa > Chordata > Actinopteri > Cichliformes > Cichlidae > Aulonocara > Aulonocara stuartgranti. The sequence continues at coordinate 34,076,865 of NC_138952.1, read as the reverse complement.
GAGAAACACACTGTCTTGGCGAAATAAAGCGATTTTCAACCACTTCATATAAATCGCTGTAACTTTTGATAGAAGACTCAGACAAACATGTTTATGGCTTTATCTTATAGAACTCAATATCCCCGTGCTGGGCAAACAGGTTTTGCAGCCGTTTGAGCTAAGATTTTAAAATGATTCACATAATGAAAACCTATACTTTGTTTCAGGCGAGTTTCCCATTCAAATGCATGTAACAGTGAGAAACGCATTGTCTTGGCGAAATAAAGCGTTTTTGAACAACTTCATATAAATCGCTGTAACTTTTGATAGAAGACTCAGACAAACATGTTTATGGCTTTATCTTATAGAACTCAATATCCCCGTGCTGGGCAAACAGGTTTTGCAGCCGTTTGAGCTAAGATTTGAAAATTATTCACATAATGAAAACCTATACTTTGTTTCGGGTGAGTTTCCCATTCAAATGCATGTAACAGTGAGAAACACACTGTCTTGGCGAAATAAAGCGTTTTTGAACAACTTCATATAAATCGCTGTAACTTTTGATAGAAGACTCAGACAAACATGTTTATGGCTTTATCTTATAGAACTCAATATCCCCGTGCTGGGCAAACAGAACAGGTTTTGCAGCCGTTTGAGCTAAGATTTAAAAATTATTCACATAATGAAAACCTATACTTTGTTTCAGGCGAGTTTCCCATTCAAATGCATGTAACAGTGAGAAACGCATTGTCTTGGCGAAATAAAGCGTTTTTGAACAACTTCATATAAATCGCTGTAACTTTTGATAGAAGACTCAGACAAACATGTTTATGGCTTTATCTTATAGAACTCAATATCCCCGTGCTGGGCAAACAGGTTTTGCAGCCGTTTGAGCTAAGATTTTAAAATGATTCACATAATGAAAACCTATACTTTGTTTCAGGCGAGTTTCCCATTCAAATGCATGTAACAGTGAGAAACGCATTGTCTTGGCGAAATAAAGCGTTTTTGAACAACTTCATATAAATCGCTGTAACTTTTGATAGAAGACTCAGACAAACATGTTTATGGCTTTATCTTATAGAACTCAATATCCCGTGCTGGGCAAACAGAACAGGTTTTGCAGCCGTTTGAGCTAAGATTTTAAAATTATTCACATAATGAAAACCTATACTTTGTCTCGGGTGAGTTTCCCATTCAAATGCATGTAACAGTAAGAAACACACTGTCTTGCCGAAATAAAGCGATTTTCAACCACTTCATATAAATCGCTGTAACTTTTGATAGAAGACTCAGACAACCATGTTTATGGCTTTATCTTATAGAACTCAATATCCCCGTGCTGGGCAAACAGGTTTTGCAGCCGTTTGAGCTAAGATTTTAAAATTATTCACATAATGAAAACCTATACTTTGTTTCAGGCGAGTTTCCCATTCAAATGCATGTAACAGTGAGAAACGCATTGTCTTGGCGAAATAAAGCGTTTTTGAACAACTTCATATAAATCGCTGTAACTTTTGATAGAAGACTCAGACAAACATGTTTATGGCTTTATCTTATAGAACTCAATATCCCCGTGCTGGGCAAACAGAACAGGTTTTGCAGCCGTTTGAGCTAAGATTTTAAAATGATTCACATAATGAAAACCTATACTTTGTTTCAGGCGAGTTTCCCATTCAAATGCATGTAACAGTGAGAAACGCATTGTCTTGGCGAAATAAAGCGTTTTTGAACAACTTCATATAAATCGCTGTAACTTTTGATAGAAGACTCAGACAAACATGTTTATGGCTTTATCTTATAGAACTCAATATCCCCGTGCTGGGCAAACAGGTTTTGCAGCCGTTTGAGCTAAGATTTTAAAATGATTCACATAATGAAAACCTATACTTTGTTTCAGGCGAGTTTCCCATTCAAATGCATGTAACAGTTAGAAACGCATTGTCTTGGCGAAATAAAGCGTTTTTGAACAACTTCATATAAATCGCTGTAACTTTTGATAGAAGACTCAGACAAACATGTTTATGGCTTTATCTTATAGAACTCAATATCCCCGTGCTGGGCAAACAGGTTTTGCAGCCGTTTGAGCTAATATTTTAAAATTATTCACATAATGAAAACCTATACTTTGTTTCAGGCGAGTTTCCCATTCAAATGCATGTAACAGTGAGAAACGCATTGTCTTGGCGAAATAAAGCGTTTTTTAACAACTTCATATAAATCGCTGTAACTTTTGATAGAAGACTCAGACAAACATGTTTATGGCTTTATCTTATAGAACTCAATATCCCCGTGCTGGGAAAACAGGTTTTGCAGCCGTTTGAGCTAAGATTTAAAAATTATTCACATAATGAAAACCTATACTTTGTTTCAGGCGAGTTTCCCATTCAAATGCATGTAACAGTGAGAAACGCATTGTCTTGGCGAAATAAAGCGTTTTTGAACAACTTCATATAAATCGCTGTAACTTTTGATAGAAGACTCAGACAAACATGTTTATGGCTTTATCTTATAGAACTCAATATCCCCGTGCTGGGCAAACAGGTTTTGCAGCCGTTTGAGCTAAGATTTTAAAATTATTCACATAATGAAAACCTATACTTTGTTTCGGGTGAGTTTCCCATTCAAATGCATGTAACAGTGAGAAACACACTGTCTTGGCGAAATAAAGCGATTTTCAACCACTTCATATAAATCGCTGTAACTTTTGATAGAAGACTCAGACAAACATGTTTATGGCTTTATCTTATAGAACTCAATATCCCCGTGCTGGGAAAACAGGTTTTGCAGCCGTTTGAGCTAAGATTTAAAAATTATTCACATAATGAAAACCTATACTTTGTTTCAGGCGAGTTTCCCATTCAAATGCATGTAACAGTGAGAAACGCATTGTCTTGGCGAAATAAAGCGTTTTTGAACAACTTCATATAAATCGCTGACTTTTGATAGAAGACTCAGACAAACATGTTTATGGCTTTATCTTATAGAACTCAATATCCCCGTGCTGGGCAAACAGGTTTTGCAGCCGTTTGAGCTAAGATTTTAAAATTATTCACATAATGAAAACCTATACTTTGTTTCGGGTGAGTTTCCCATTCAAATGCATGTAACAGTGAGAAACACACTGTCTTGGCGAAATAAAGCGATTTTCAACCACTTCATATAAATCGCTGTAACTTTTGATAGAAGACTCAGACAAACATGTTTATGGCTTTATCTTATAGAACTCAATATCCCCGTGCTGGGCAAACAGGTTTTGCAGCCGTTTGAGCTAAGATTTAAAAATTATTCACATAATGAAAACCTATACTTTGTTTCAGGCGAGTTTCCCATTCAAATGCATGTAACAGTGAGAAACGCATTGTCTTGGCGAAATAAAGCGTTTTTGAACAACTTCATATAAATCGCTGTAACTTTTGATAGAAGACTCAGACAAACATGTTTATGGCTTTATCTTATAGAACTCAATATCCCCATGCTGGGCAAACAGGTTTTGCAGCCGTTTGAGCTAAGATTTGAAAATTATTCACATAATGAAAACCTATACTTTGTCTCGGGTGAGTTTCCCATTCAAATGCATGTAACAGTGAGAAACACACTGTCTTGGCGAAATAAAGCGATTTTCAACCACTTCATATAAATCGCTGTAACTTTTGATAGAAGACTCAGACAAACATGTTTATGGCTTTATCTTATAGAACTCAATATCCCCGTGCTGGGCAAACAGGTTTTGCAGCCGTTTGAGCTAAGATTTAAAAATTATTCACATAATGAAAACCTATACTTTGTTTCAGGCGAGTTTCCCATTCAAATGCATGTAACAGTGAGAAACGCATTGTCTTGGCGAAATAAAGCGTTTTTGAACAACTTCATATAAATCGCTGTAACTTTTGATAGAAGACTCAGACAAACATGTTTATGGCTTTATCTTATAGAACTCAATATCCCCGTGCTGGGCAAACAGAACAGGTTTTGCAGCCGTTTGAGCTAAGATTTGAAAATTATTCACATAATGAAAACCTATACTTTGTCTCGGGTGAGTTTCCCATTCAAATGCATGTAACAGTGAGAAACACACTGTCTTGGCGAAATAAAGCGATTTTCAACCACTTCATATAAATCGCTGTAACTTTTGATAGAAGACTCAGACAAACATGTTTATGGCTTTATCTTATAGAACTCAATATCCCCGTGCTGGGCAAACAGGTTTTGCAGCCGTTTGAGCTAAGATTTAAAAATTATTCACATAATGAAAACCTATACTTTGTTTCAGGCGAGTTTCCCATTCAAATGCATGTAACAGTGAGAAACGCATTGTCTTGGCGAAATAAAGCGTTTTTGAACAACTTCATATAAATCGCTGTAACTTTTGATAGAAGACTCAGACAAACATGTTTATGGCTTTATCTTATAGAACTCAATATCCCCGTGCTGGGCAAACAGGTTTTGCAGCCGTTTGAGCTAAGATTTAAAAATTATTCACATAATGAAAACCTATACTTTGTTTCGGTCGAGTTTCCCATTCAAATGCATGTAACAGTTAGAAACGCATTGTCTTGGCGAAATAAAGCGTTTTTGAACAACTTCATATAAATCGCTGTAACTTTTGATAGAAGACTCAGACAAACATGTTTATGGCTTTATCTTATAGAACTCAATATCCCCGTGCTGGGCAAACAGAACAGGTTTTGCAGCCGTTTGAGCTAAGATTTTAAAATGATTCACATAATGAAAACCTATACTTTGTTTCAGGCGAGTTTCCCATTCAAATGCATGTAACAGTGAGAAACGCATTGTCTTGGCGAAATAAAGCGTTTTTGAACAACTTCATATAAATCGCTGTAACTTTTGATAGAAGACTCAGACAAACATGTTTATGGCTTTATCTTATAGAACTCAATATCCCGTGCTGGGCAAACAGGTTTTGCAGCCGTTTGAGCTAAGATTTTAAAATTATTCACATAATGAAAACCTATACTTTGTTTCGGGTGAGTTTCCCATTCAAATGCATGTAACAGTGAGAAACACACTGTCTTGGCGAAATAAAGCGATTTTCAACCACTTCATATAAATCGCTGTAACTTTTGATAGAAGACTCAGACAAACATGTTTATGGCTTTATCTTATAGAACTCAATATCCCCGTGCTGGGCAAACAGGTTTTGCAGCCGTTTGAGCTAAGATTTAAAAATTATTCACATAATGAAAACCTATACTTTGTTTCAGGCGAGTTTCCCATTCAAATGCATGTAACAGTGAGAAACGCATTGTCTTGGCGAAATAAAGCGTTTTTGAACAACTTCATATAAATCGCTGTAACTTTTGATAGAAGACTCAGACAAACATGTTTATGGCTTTATCTTATAGAACTCAATATCCCCGTGCTGGGCAAACAGAACAGGTTTTGCAGCCGTTTGAGCTAAGATTTGAAAATTATTCACATAATGAAAACCTATACTTTGTCTCGGGTGAGTTTCCCATTCAAATGCATGTAACAGTGAGAAACACACTGTCTTGGCGAAATAAAGCGATTTTCAACCACTTCATATAAATCGCTGTAACTTTTGATAGAAGACTCAGACAAACATGTTTATGGCTTTATCTTATAGAACTCAATATCCCCGTGCTGGGCAAATAGAACAGGTTTTGCAGGGGTTTGAGCTAAGATTTTAAAATGATTCACATAATGAAAACCTATACTTTGTCTCGGGTGAGTTTCCCATTCAAATGCATGTAACAGTGAGAAACACACTGTCTTGGCGAAATAAAGCGATTTTCAACCACTTCATATAAATCGCTGTAACTTTTGATAGAAGACTCAGACAAACATGTTTATGGCTTTATCTTATAGAACTCAATATCCCCGTGCTGGGCAAACAGGTTTTGCAGCCGTTTGAGCTAAGATTTTAAAATGATTCACATAATGAAAACCTATACTTTGTTTCAGGCGAGTTTCCCATTCAAATGCATGTAACAGTGAGAAACGCATTGTCTTGGCGAAATAAAGCGTTTTTGAACAACTTCATATAAATCGCTGTAACTTTTGATAGAAGACTCAGACAAACATGTTTATGGCTTTATCTTATAGAACTCAATATCCCCGTGCTGGGCAAACAGAACAGGTTTTGCAGCCGTTTGAGCTAAGATTTGAAAATTATTCACATAATGAAAACCTATACTTTGTCTCGGGTGAGTTTCCCATTCAAATGCATGTAACAGTGAGAAACACACTGTCTTGGCGAAATAAAGCGATTTTCAACCACTTCATATAAATCGCTGTAACTTTTGATAGAAGACTCAGACAAACATGTTTATGGCTTTATCTTATAGAACTCAATATCCCCGTGCTGGGCAAACAGGTTTTGCAGCCGTTTGAGCTAAGATTTAAAAATTATTCACATAATGAAAACCTATACTTTGTTTCAGGCGAGTTTCCCATTCAAATGCATGTAACAGTGAGAAACGCATTGTCTTGGCGAAATAAAGCGTTTTTGAACAACTTCATATAAATCGCTGTAACTTTTGATAGAAGACTCAGACAAACATGTTTATGGCTTTATCTTATAGAACTCAATATCCCCGTGCTGGGCAAACAGGTTTTGCAGCCGTTTGAGCTAAGATTTAAAAATTATTCACATAATGAAAACCTATACTTTGTTTCGGTCGAGTTTCCCATTCAAATGCATGTAACAGTTAGAAACGCATTGTCTTGGCGAAATAAAGCGTTTTTGAACAACTTCATATAAATCGCTGTAACTTTTGATAGAAGACTCAGACAAACATGTTTATGGCTTTATCTTATAGAACTCAATATCCCCGTGCTGGGAAAACAGGTTTTGCAGCCGTTTGAGCTAAGATTTAAAAATTATTCACATAATGAAAACCTATACTTTGTTTCGGGTGAGTTTCCCATTCAAATGCATGTAACAGTGAGAAACACACTGTCTTGGCGAAATAAAGCGATTTTCAACCACTTCATATAAATCGCTGTAACTTTTGATAGAAGACTCAGACAAACATGTTTATGGCTTTATCTTATAGAACTCAATATCCCCGTGCTGGGCAAACAGGTTTTGCAGCCGTTTGAGCTAAGATTTAAAAATTATTCACATAATGAAAACCTATACTTTGTTTCAGGCGAGTTTCCCATTCAAATGCATGTAACAGTGAGAAACGCATTGTCTTGGCGAAATAAAGCGTTTTTGAACAACTTCATATAAATCGCTGTAACTTTTGATAGAAGACTCAGACAAACATGTTTATGGCTTTATCTTATAGAACTCAATATCCCCGTGCTGGGCAAACAGGTTTTGCAGCCGTTTGAGCTAAGATTTAAAAATTATTCACATAATGAAAACCTATACTTTGTTTCAGGCGAGTTTCCCATTCAAATCATGTAACAGTTAGAAACGCATTGTCTTGGCGAAATAAAGCGTTTTTGAACAACTTCATATAAATCGCTGTAACTTTTGATAGAAGACTCAGACAAACATGTTTATGGCTTTATCTTATAGAACTCAATATCCCCGTGCTGGGCAAACAGAACAGGTTTTGCAGCCGTTTGAGCTAAGATTTGAAAATTATTCACATAATGAAAACCTATACTTTGTCTCGGGTGAGTTTCCCATTCAAATGCATGTAACAGTGAGAAACACACTGTCTTGGCGAAATAAAGCGATTTTCAACCACTTCATATAAATCGCTGTAACTTTTGATAGAAGACTCAGACAAACATGTTTATGGCTTTATCTTATAGAACTCAATATCCCCGTGCTGGGCAAACAGGTTTTGCAGCCGTTTGAGCTAAGATTTAAAAATTATTCACATAATGAAAACCTATACTTTGTTTCGGTCGAGTTTCCCATTCAAATGCATGTAACAGTTAGAAACGCATTGTCTTGGCGAAATAAAGCGTTTTTGAACAACTTCATATAAATCGCTGTAACTTTTGATAGAAGACTCAGACAAACATGTTTATGGCTTTATCTTATAGAACTCAATATCCCCGTGCTGGGCAAACAGAACAGGTTTTGCAGCCGTTTGAGCTAAGATTTAAAAATTATTCACATAATGAAAACCTATACTTTGTTTCAGGCGAGTTTCCCATTCAAATGCATGTAACAGTGAGAAACGCATTGTCTTGGCGAAATAAAGCGTTTTTGAACAACTTCATATAAATCGCTGTAACTTTTGATAGAAGACTCAGACAAACATGTTTATGGCTTTATCTTATAGAACTCAATATCCCCGTGCTGGGCAAACAGGTTTTGCAGCCGTTTGAGCTAAGATTTAAAAATTATTCACATAATGAAAACCTATACTTTGTTTCAGGCGAGTTTCCCATTCAAATGCATGTAACAGTTAGAAACGCATTGTCTTGGCGAAATAAAGCGTTTTTGAACAACTTCATATAAATCGCTGTAACTTTTGATAGAAGACTCAGACAAACATGTTTATGGCTTTATCTTATAGAACTCAATATCCCCATGCTGGGCAAACAGGTTTTGCAGCCGTTTGAGCTAAGATTTAAAAATTATTCACATAATGAAAACCTATACTTTGTTTCGGTCGAGTTTCCCATTCAAATGCATGTAACAGTTAGAAACGCATTGTCTTGGCGAAATAAAGCGTTTTTGAACAACTTCATATAAATCGCTGTAACTTTTGATAGAAGACTCAGACAAACATGTTTATGGCTTTATCTTATAGAACTCAATATCCCCGTGCTGGGCAAACAGAACAGGTTTTGCAGCCGTTTGAGCTAAGATTTGAAAATTATTCACATAATGAAAACCTATACTTTGTCTCGGGTGAGTTTCCCATTCAAATGCATGTAACAGTGAGAAACACACTGTCTTGGCGAAATAAAGCGATTTTCAACCACTTCATATAAATCGCTGTAACTTTTGATAGAAGACTCAGACAAACATGTTTATGGCTTTATCTTATAGAACTCAATATCCCCGTGCTGGGCAAACAGGTTTTGCAGCCGTTTGAGCTAAGATTTTAAAATGATTCACATAATGAAAACCTATACTTTGTTTCAGGCGAGTTTCCCATTCAAATGCATGTAACAGTGAGAAACGCATTGTCTTGGCGAAATAAAGCGATTTTCAACCACTTCATATAAATCGCTGTAACTTTTGATAGAAGACTCAGACAAACATGTTTATGGCTTTATCTTATAGAACTCAATATCCCCGTGCTGGGCAAACAGGTTTTGCAGCCGTTTGAGCTAAGATTTTAAAATTATTCACATAATGAAAACCTATACTTTGTTTCGGGTGAGTTTCCCATTCAAATGCATGTAACAGTGAGAAACACACTGTCTTGGCGAAATAAAGCGATTTTCAACCACTTCATATAAATCGCTGTAACTTTTGATATAAGACTTAGACAAACATGTTTATGGCTTTATCTTATAGAACTCAATATCCCCGTGCTGGGCAAACAGGTTTTGCAGCCGTTTGAGCTAAGATTTAAAAATTATTCACATAATGAAAACCTATACTTTGTTTCGGTCGAGTTTCCCATTCAAATGCATGTAACAGTTAGAAACGCATTGTCTTGGCGAAATAAAGCGTTTTTGAACAACTTCATATAAATCGCTGTAACTTTTGATAGAAGACTCAGACAAACATGTTTATGGCTTTATCTTATAGAACTCAATATCCCCGTGCTGGGCAAACAGAACAGGTTTTGCAGCCGTTTGAGCTAAGATTTAAAAATTATTCACATAATGAAAACCTATACTTTGTTTCAGGCGAGTTTCCCATTCAAATGCATGTAACAGTGAGAAACGCATTGTCTTGGCGAAATAAAGCGTTTTTGAACAACTTCATATAAATCGCTGTAACTTTTGATAGAAGACTCAGACAAACATGTTTATGGCTTTATCTTATAGAACTCAATATCCCCGTGCTGGGCAAACAGGTTTTGCAGCCGTTTGAGCTAAGATTTAAAAATTATTCACATAATGAAAACCTATACTTTGTTTCGGTCGAGTTTCCCATTCAAATGCATGTAACAGTTAGAAACGCATTGTCTTGGCGAAATAAAGCGTTTTTGAACAACTTCATATAAATCGCTGTAACTTTTGATAGAAGACTCAGACAAACATGTTTATGGCTTTATCTTATAGAACTCAATATCCCCGTGCTGGGCAAACAGAACAGGTTTTGCAGCCGTTTGAGCTAAGATTTTAAAATGATTCACATAATGAAAACCTATACTTTGTTTCAGGCGAGTTTCCCATTCAAATGCATGTAACAGTGAGAAACGCATTGTCTTGGCGAAATAAAGCGTTTTTGAACAACTTCATATAAATCGCTGTAACTTTTGATAGAAGACTCAGACAAACATGTTTATGGCTTTATCTTATAGAACTCAATATCCCGTGCTGGGCAAACAGAACAGGTTTTGCAGCCGTTTGAGCTAAGATTTTAAAATTATTCACATAATGAAAACCTATACTTTGTTTCAGGCGAGTTTCCCATTCAAATGCATGTAACAGTGAGAAACGCATTGTCTTGGCGAAATAAAGCGTTTTTGAACAACTTCATATAAATCGCTGTAACTTTTGATAGAAGACTCAGACAAACATGTTTATGGCTTTATCTTATAGAACTCAATATCCCCGTGCTGGGCAAACAGGTTTTGCAGCCGTTTGAGCTAATATTTTAAAATTATTCACATAATGAAAACCTATACTTTGTTTCGGGTGAGTTTCCCATTCAAATGCATGTAACAGTGAGAAACACACTGTCTTGGCGAAATAAAGCGATTTTCAACCACTTCATATAAATCGCTGTAACTTTTGATAGAAGACTCAGACAAACATGTTTATGGCTTTATCTTATAGAACTCAATATCCCCGTGCTGGGCAAACAGGTTTTGCAGCCGTTTGAGCTAAGATTTAAAAATGATTCACATAATGAAAACCTATACTTTGTTTCAGGCGAGTTTCCCATTCAAATGCATGTAACAGTGAGAAACGCATTGTCTTGGCGAAATAAAGCGATTTTCAACCACTTCATATAAATCGCTGTAACTTTTGATAGAAGACTCAGACAAACATGTTTATGGCTTTATCTTATAGAACTCAATATCCCCGTGCTGGGCAAACAGGTTTTGCAGCCGTTTGAGCTAAGATTTAAAAATTATTCACATAATGAAAACCTATACTTTGTTTCAGGCGAGTTTCCCATTCAAATGCATGTAACAGTGTGAAACGCATTGTCTTGGCGAAATAAAGCGTTTTTGAACAACTTCATATAAATCGCTGTAACTTTTGATAGAAGACTCAGACAAACATGTTTATGGCTTTATCTTATAGAACTCAATATCCCCGTGCTGGGCAAACAGGTTTTGCAGCCGTTTGAGCTAAGATTTAAAAATTATTCACATAATGAAAACCTATACTTTGTTTCAGGCGAGTTTCCCATTCAAATGCATGTAACAGTTAGAAACGCATTGTCTTGGCGAAATAAAGCGTTTTTGAACAACTTCATATAAATCGCTGTAACTTTTGATAGAAGACTCAGACAAACATGTTTATGGCTTTATCTTATAGAACTCAATATCCCCGTGCTGGGCAAACAGAACAGGTTTTGCAGCCGTTTGAGCTAAGATTTAAAAATTATTCACATAATGAAAACCTATACTTTGTTTCAGGCGAGTTTCCCATTCAAATGCATGTAACAGTGAGAAACGCATTGTCTTGGCGAAATAAAGCGTTTTTGAACAACTTCATATAAATCGCTGTAACTTTTGATAGAAGACTCAGACAACCATGTTTATGGCTTTATCTTATAGAACTCAATATCCCCGTGCTGGGCAAACAGGTTTTGCAGCCGTTTGAGCTAAGATTTTAAAATGATTCACATAATGAAAACCTATACTTTGTTTCAGGCGAGTTTCCCATTCAAATGCATGTAACAGTTAGAAACGCATTGTCTTGGCGAAATAAAGCGTTTTTGAACAACTTCATATAAATCGCTGTAACTTTTGATAGAAGACTCAGACAAACATGTTTATGGCTTTATCTTATAGAACTCAATATCCCCGTGCTGGGCAAACAGAACAGGTTTTGCAGCCGTTTGAGCTAAGATTTAAAAATTATTCACATAATGAAAACCTATACTTTGTTTCAGGCGAGTTTCCCATTCAAATGCATGTAACAGTGAGAAACGCATTGTCTTGGCGAAATAAAGCGTTTTTGAACAACTTCATATAAATCGCTGTAACTTTTGATAGAAGACTCAGACAACCATGTTTATGGCTTTATCTTATAGAACTCAATATCCCCGTGCTGGGCAAACAGGTTTTGCAGCCGTTTGAGCTAAGATTTTAAAATGATTCACATAATGAAAACCTATACTTTGTTTCAGGCGAGTTTCCCATTCAAATGCATGTAACAGTGAGAAACGCATTGTCTTGGCGAAATAAAGCGTTTTTGAACAACTTCATATAAATCGCTGTAACTTTTGATAGAAGACTCAGACAAACATGTTTATGGCTTTATCTTATAGAACTCAATATCCCCGTGCTGGGCAAACAGGTTTTGCAGCCGTTTGAGCTAAGATTTAAAAATTATTCACATAATGAAAACCTATACTTTGTTTCAGGCGAGTTTCCCATTCAAATGCATGTAACAGTTAGAAACGCATTGTCTTGGCGAAATAAAGCGTTTTTGAACAACTTCATATAAATCGCTGTAACTTTTGATAGAAGACTCAGACAAACATGTTTATGGCTTTATCTTATAGAACTCAATATCCCCGTGCTGGGCAAACAGAACAGGTTTTGCAGCCGTTTGAGCTAAGATTTAAAAATTATTCACATAATGAAAACCTATACTTTGTTTCAGGCGAGTTTCCCATTCAAATGCATGTAACAGTGAGAAACGCATTGTCTTGGCGAAATAAAGCGTTTTTGAACAACTTCATATAAATCGCTGTAACTTTTGATAGAAGACTCAGACAACCATGTTTATGGCTTTATCTTATAGAACTCAATATCCCCGTGCTGGGCAAACAGGTTTTGCAGCCGTTTGAGCTAAGATTTTAAAATGATTCACATAATGAAAACCTATACTTTGTTTCAGGCGAGTTTCCCATTCAAATGCATGTAACAGTTAGAAACGCATTGTCTTGGCGAAATAAAGCGTTTTTGAACAACTTCATATAAATCGCTGTAACTTTTGATAGAAGACTCAGACAAACATGTTTATGGCTTTATCTTATAGAACTCAATATCCCCGTGCTGGGCAAACAGAACAGGTTTTGCAGCCGTTTGAGCTAAGATTTAAAAATTATTCACATAATGAAAACCTATACTTTGTTTCAGGCGAGTTTCCCATTCAAATGCATGTAACAGTGAGAAACGCATTGTCTTGGCGAAATAAAGCGTTTTTGAACAACTTCATATAAATCGCTGTAACTTTTGATAGAAGACTCAGACAACCATGTTTATGGCTTTATCTTATAGAACTCAATATCCCCGTGCTGGGCAAACAGGTTTTGCAGCCGTTTGAGCTAAGATTTTAAAATGATTCACATAATGAAAACCTATACTTTGTTTCAGGCGAGTTTCCCATTCAAATGCATGTAACAGTGAGAAACGCATTGTCTTGGCGAAATAAAGCGTTTTTGAACAACTTCATATAAATCGCTGTAACTTTTGATAGAAGACTCAGACAAACATGTTTATGGCTTTATCTTATAGAACTCAATATCCCCGTGCTGGGCAAACAGGTTTTGCAGCCGTTTGAGCTAAGATTTTAAAATGATTCACATAATGAAAACCTATACTTTGTTTCAGGCGAGTTTCCCATTCAAATGCATGTAACAGTTAGAAACGCATTGTCTTGGCGAAATAAAGCGTTTTTGAACAACTTCATATAAATCGCTGTAACTTTTGATAGAAGACTCAGACAAACATGTTTATGGCTTTATCTTATAGAACTCAATATCCCCGTGCTGGGCAAACAGGTTTTGCAGCCGTTTGAGCTAATATTTTAAAATTATTCACATAATGAAAACCTATACTTTGTTTCGGGTGAGTTTCCCATTCAAATGCATGTAACAGTGAGAAACACACTGTCTTGGCGAAATAAAGCGATTTTCAACCACTTCATATAAATCGCTGTAACTTTTGATAGAAGACTCAGACAAACATGTTTATGGCTTTATCTTATAGAACTCAATATCCCCGTGCTGGGCAAACAGGTTTTGCAGCCGTTTGAGCTAAGATTTAAAAATTATTCACATAATGAAAACCTATACTTTGTTTCAGGCGAGTTTCCCATTCAAATGCATGTAACAGTGAGAAACGCATTGTCTTGGCGAAATAAAGCGTTTTTGAACAACTTCATATAAATCGCTGTAACTTTTGATAGAAGACTCAGACAAACATGTTTATGGCTTTATCTTATAGAACTCAATATCCCCGTGCTGGGCAAACAGGTTTTGCAGCCGTTTGAGCTAAGATTTAAAAATTATTCACATAATGAAAACCTATACTTTGTTTCGGTCGAGTTTCCCATTCAAATGCATGTAACAGTTAGAAACGCATTGTCTTGGCGAAATAAAGCGTTTTTGAACAACTTCATATAAATCGCTGTAACTTTTGATAGAAGACTCAGACAAACATGTTTATGGCTTTATCTTATAGAACTCAATATCCCCGTGCTGGGCAAACAGAACAGGTTTTGCAGCCGTTTGAGCTAAGATTTGAAAATTATTCACATAATGAAAACCTATACTTTGTCTCGGGTGAGTTTCCCATTCAAATGCATGTAACAGTGAGAAACACACTGTCTTGGCGAAATAAAGCGATTTTCAACCACTTCATATAAATCGCTGTAACTTTTGATAGAAGACTCAGACAAACATGTTTATGGCTTTATCTTATAGAACTCAATATCCCCGTGCTGGGCAAACAGGTTTTGCAGCCGTTTGAGCTAAGATTTAAAAATTATTCACATAATGAAAACCTATACTTTGTTTCGGTCGAGTTTCCCATTCAAATGCATGTAACAGTTAGAAACGCATTGTCTTGGCGAAATAAAGCGTTTTTGAACAACTTCATATAAATCGCTGTAACTTTTGATAGAAGACTCAGACAAACATGTTTATGGCTTTATCTTATAGAACTCAATATCCCCGTGCTGGGCAAACAGAACAGGTTTTGCAGCCGTTTGAGCTAAGATTTTAAAATGATTCACATAATGAAAACCTATACTTTGTTTCAGGCGAGTTTCCCATTCAAATGCATGTAACAGTGAGAAACGCATTGTCTTGGCGAAATAAAGCGTTTTTGAACAACTTCATATAAATCGCTGTAACTTTTGATAGAAGACTCAGACAAACATGTTTATGGCTTTATCTTATAGAACTCAATATCCCGTGCTGGGCAAACAGGTTTTGCAGCCGTTTGAGCTAAGATTTTAAAATTATTCACATAATGAAAACCTATACTTTGTTTCAGGCGAGTTTCCCATTCAAATGCATGTAACAGTGAGAAACGCATTGTCTTGGCGAAATAAAGCGTTTTTGAACAACTTCATATAAATCGCTGTAACTTTTGATAGAAGACTCAGACAAACATGTTTATGGCTTTATCTTATAGAACTCAATATCCCCGTGCTGGGCAAACAGGTTTTGCAGCCGTTTGAGCTAATATTTTAAAATTATTCACATAATGAAAACCTATACTTTGTTTCGGGTGAGTTTCCCATTCAAATGCATGTAACAGTGAGAAACACACTGTCTTGGCGAAATAAAGCGATTTTCAACCACTTCATATAAATCGCTGTAACTTTTGATAGAAGACTCAGACAAACATGTTTATGGCTTTATCTTATAGAACTCAATATCCCCGTGCTGGGCAAACAGGTTTTGCAGCCGTTTGAGCTAAGATTTAAAAATTATTCACATAATGAAAACCTATACTTTGTTTCAGGCGAGTTTCCCATTCAAATGCATGTAACAGTGAGAAACGCATTGTCTTGGCGAAATAAAGCGTTTTTGAACAACTTCATATAAATCGCTGTAACTTTTGATAGAAGACTCAGACAAACATGTTTATGGCTTTATCTTATAGAACTCAATATCCCCGTGCTGGGAAAACAGGTTTTGCAGCCGTTTGAGCTAAGATTTTAAAATTATTCACATAATGAA
Source organism: Aulonocara stuartgranti (assembly GCF_965226115.1). Classification (NCBI taxonomy): domain Eukaryota; kingdom Metazoa; phylum Chordata; class Actinopteri; order Cichliformes; family Cichlidae; genus Aulonocara; species Aulonocara stuartgranti. The sequence continues at coordinate 34,060,706 of NC_138952.1, read as the reverse complement.
AACCTATACTTTGTTTCAGGCGAGTTTCCCATTCAAATGCATGTAACAGTGAGAAACGCATTGTCTTGGCGAAATAAAGCGTTTTTGAACAACTTCATATAAATCGCTGTAACTTTTGATAGAAGACTCAGACAAACATGTTTATGGCTTTATCTTATAGAACTCAATATCCCCGTGCTGGGCAAACAGGTTTTGCAGCCGTTTGAGCTAAGATTTTAAAATGATTCACATAATGAAAACCTATACTTTGTTTCGGGTGAGTTTCCCATTCAAATGCATGTAACAGTGAGAAACACACTGTCTTGGCGAAATAAAGCGATTTTCAACCACTTCATATAAATCGCTGTAACTTTTGATAGAAGACTCAGACAAACATGTTTATGGCTTTATCTTATAGAACTCAATATCCCCGTGCTGGGCAAACAGGTTTTGCAGCCGTTTGAGCTAAGATTTAAAAATTATTCACATAATGAAAACCTATACTTTGTTTCAGGCGAGTTTCCCATTCAAATGCATGTAACAGTTAGAAACGCATTGTCTTGGCGAAATAAAGCGTTTTTGAACAACTTCATATAAATCGCTGTAACTTTTGATAGAAGACTCAGACAAACATGTTTATGGCTTTATCTTATAGAACTCAATATCCCCGTGCTGGGCAAACAGAACAGGTTTTGCAGCCGTTTGAGCTAAGATTTAAAAATTATTCACATAATGAAAACCTATACTTTGTTTCAGGCGAGTTTCCCATTCAAATGCATGTAACAGTGAGAAACGCATTGTCTTGGCGAAATAAAGCGTTTTTGAACAACTTCATATAAATCGCTGTAACTTTTGATAGAAGACTCAGACAACCATGTTTATGGCTTTATCTTATAGAACTCAATATCCCCGTGCTGGGCAAACAGGTTTTGCAGCCGTTTGAGCTAAGATTTTAAAATGATTCACATAATGAAAACCTATACTTTGTTTCAGGCGAGTTTCCCATTCAAATGCATGTAACAGTTAGAAACGCATTGTCTTGGCGAAATAAAGCGTTTTTGAACAACTTCATATAAATCGCTGTAACTTTTGATAGAAGACTCAGACAAACATGTTTATGGCTTTATCTTATAGAACTCAATATCCCCGTGCTGGGCAAACAGAACAGGTTTTGCAGCCGTTTGAGCTAAGATTTAAAAATTATTCACATAATGAAAACCTATACTTTGTTTCAGGCGAGTTTCCCATTCAAATGCATGTAACAGTGAGAAACGCATTGTCTTGGCGAAATAAAGCGTTTTTGAACAACTTCATATAAATCGCTGTAACTTTTGATAGAAGACTCAGACAACCATGTTTATGGCTTTATCTTATAGAACTCAATATCCCCGTGCTGGGCAAACAGGTTTTGCAGCCGTTTGAGCTAAGATTTTAAAATGATTCACATAATGAAAACCTATACTTTGTTTCAGGCGAGTTTCCCATTCAAATGCATGTAACAGTGAGAAACGCATTGTCTTGGCGAAATAAAGCGTTTTTGAACAACTTCATATAAATCGCTGTAACTTTTGATAGAAGACTCAGACAAACATGTTTATGGCTTTATCTTATAGAACTCAATATCCCCGTGCTGGGCAAACAGGTTTTGCAGCCGTTTGAGCTAAGATTTTAAAATGATTCACATAATGAAAACCTATACTTTGTTTCAGGCGAGTTTCCCATTCAAATGCATGTAACAGTTAGAAACGCATTGTCTTGGCGAAATAAAGCGTTTTTGAACAACTTCATATAAATCGCTGTAACTTTTGATAGAAGACTCAGACAAACATGTTTATGGCTTTATCTTATAGAACTCAATATCCCCGTGCTGGGCAAACAGAACAGGTTTTGCAGCCGTTTGAGCTAAGATTTAAAAATTATTCACATAATGAAAACCTATACTTTGTTTCAGGCGAGTTTCCCATTCAAATGCATGTAACAGTGAGAAACGCATTGTCTTGGCGAAATAAAGCGTTTTTGAACAACTTCATATAAATCGCTGTAACTTTTGATAGAAGACTCAGACAACCATGTTTATGGCTTTATCTTATAGAACTCAATATCCCCGTGCTGGGCAAACAGGTTTTGCAGCCGTTTGAGCTAAGATTTTAAAATGATTCACATAATGAAAACCTATACTTTGTTTCAGGCGAGTTTCCCATTCAAATGCATGTAACAGTTAGAAACGCATTGTCTTGGCGAAATAAAGCGTTTTTGAACAACTTCATATAAATCGCTGTAACTTTTGATAGAAGACTCAGACAAACATGTTTATGGCTTTATCTTATAGAACTCAATATCCCCGTGCTGGGCAAACAGGTTTTGCAGCCGTTTGAGCTAAGATTTTAAAATTATTCACATAATGAAAACCTATACTTTGTCTCGGGTGAGTTTCCCATTCAAATGCATGTAACAGTGAGAAACGCATTGTCTTGGCGAAATAAAGCGTTTTTGAACAACTTCATATAAATCGCTGTAACTTTTGATAGAAGACTCAGACAAACATGTTTATGGCTTTATCTTATAGAACTCAATATCCCCGTGCTGGGCAAACAGAACAGGTTTTGCAGCCGTTTGAGCTAAGATTTTAAAATTATTCACATAATGAAAACCTATACTTTGTTTCAGGCGAGTTTCCCATTCAAATGCATGTAACAGTGAGAAACGCATTGTCTTGGCGAAATAAAGCGTTTTTGAACAACTTCATATAAATCGCTGTAACTTTTGATAGAAGACTCAGACAAACATGTTTATGGCTTTATCTTATAGAACTCAATATCCCCGTGCTGGGCAAACAGAACAGGTTTTGCAGCCGTTTGAGCTAAGATTTTAAAATGATTCACATAATGAAAACCTATACTTTGTTTCAGGCGAGTTTCCCATTCAAATGCATGTAACAGTGAGAAACGCATTGTCTTGGCGAAATAAAGCGTTTTTGAACAACTTCATATAAATCGCTGTAACTTTTGATAGAAGACTCAGACAAACATGTTTATGGCTTTATCTTATAGAACTCAATATCCCCGTGCTGGGCAAACAGGTTTTGCAGCCGTTTGAGCTAAGATTTTAAAATGATTCACATAATGAAAACCTATACTTTGTTTCAGGCGAGTTTCCCATTCAAATGCATGTAACAGTTAGAAACGCATTGTCTTGGCGAAATAAAGCGTTTTTGAACAACTTCATATAAATCGCTGTAACTTTTGATAGAAGACTCAGACAAACATGTTTATGGCTTTATCTTATAGAACTCAATATCCCCGTGCTGGGCAAACAGAACAGGTTTTGCAGCCGTTTGAGCTAAGATTTAAAAATTATTCACATAATGAAAACCTATACTTTGTTTCAGGCGAGTTTCCCATTCAAATGCATGTAACAGTGAGAAACGCATTGTCTTGGCGAAATAAAGCGTTTTTGAACAACTTCATATAAATCGCTGTAACTTTTGATAGAAGACTCAGACAACCATGTTTATGGCTTTATCTTATAGAACTCAATATCCCCGTGCTGGGCAAACAGGTTTTGCAGCCGTTTGAGCTAAGATTTTAAAATTATTCACATAATGAAAACCTATACTTTGTCTCGGGTGAGTTTCCCATTCAAATGCATGTAACAGTGAGAAACGCATTGTCTTGGCGAAATAAAGCGTTTTTGAACAACTTCATATAAATCGCTGTAACTTTTGATAGAAGACTCAGACAAACATGTTTATGGCTTTATCTTATAGAACTCAATATCCCCGTGCTGGGCAAACAGAACAGGTTTTGCAGCCGTTTGAGCTAAGATTTTAAAATTATTCACATAATGAAAACCTATACTTTGTTTCAGGCGAGTTTCCCATTCAAATGCATGTAACAGTGAGAAACGCATTGTCTTGGCGAAATAAAGCGTTTTTGAACAACTTCATATAAATCGCTGTAACTTTTGATAGAAGACTCAGACAAACATGTTTATGGCTTTATCTTATAGAACTCAATATCCCCGTGCTGGGCAAACAGAACAGGTTTTGCAGCCGTTTGAGCTAAGATTTTAAAATGATTCACATAATGAAAACCTATACTTTGTTTCAGGCGAGTTTCCCATTCAAATGCATGTAACAGTGAGAAACGCATTGTCTTGGCGAAATAAAGCGTTTTTGAACAACTTCATATAAATCGCTGTAACTTTTGATAGAAGACTCAGACAAACATGTTTATGGCTTTATCTTATAGAACTCAATATCCCCGTGCTGGGCAAACAGGTTTTGCAGCCGTTTGAGCTAAGATTTTAAAATGATTCACATAATGAAAACCTATACTTTGTTTCAGGCGAGTTTCCCATTCAAATGCATGTAACAGTTAGAAACGCATTGTCTTGGCGAAATAAAGCGTTTTTGAACAACTTCATATAAATCGCTGTAACTTTTGATAGAAGACTCAGACAAACATGTTTATGGCTTTATCTTATAGAACTCAATATCCCCGTGCTGGGCAAACAGAACAGGTTTTGCAGCCGTTTGAGCTAAGATTTAAAAATTATTCACATAATGAAAACCTATACTTTGTTTCAGGCGAGTTTCCCATTCAAATGCATGTAACAGTGAGAAACGCATTGTCTTGGCGAAATAAAGCGTTTTTGAACAACTTCATATAAATCGCTGTAACTTTTGATAGAAGACTCAGACAACCATGTTTATGGCTTTATCTTATAGAACTCAATATCCCCGTGCTGGGCAAACAGGTTTTGCAGCCGTTTGAGCTAAGATTTTAAAATTATTCACATAATGAAAACCTATACTTTGTCTCGGGTGAGTTTCCCATTCAAATGCATGTAACAGTGAGAAACGCATTGTCTTGGCGAAATAAAGCGTTTTTGAACAACTTCATATAAATCGCTGTAACTTTTGATAGAAGACTCAGACAAACATGTTTATGGCTTTATCTTATAGAACTCAATATCCCCGTGCTGGGCAAACAGAACAGGTTTTGCAGCCGTTTGAGCTAAGATTTTAAAATTATTCACATAATGAAAACCTATACTTTGTTTCAGGCGAGTTTCCCATTCAAATGCATGTAACAGTGAGAAACGCATTGTCTTGGCGAAATAAAGCGTTTTTGAACAACTTCATATAAATCGCTGTAACTTTTGATAGAAGACTCAGACAAACATGTTTATGGCTTTATCTTATAGAACTCAATATCCCCGTGCTGGGCAAACAGAACAGGTTTTGCAGCCGTTTGAGCTAAGATTTTAAAATGATTCACATAATGAAAACCTATACTTTGTTTCAGGCGAGTTTCCCATTCAAATGCATGTAACAGTGAGAAACGCATTGTCTTGGCGAAATAAAGCGATTTTCAACCACTTCATATAAATCGCTGTAACTTTTGATAGAAGACTCAGACAAACATGTTTATGGCTTTATCTTATAGAACTCAATATCCCCGTGCTGGGCAAACAGGTTTTGCAGCCGTTTGAGCTAAGATTTGAAAATTATTCACATAATGAAAACCTATACTTTGTCTCGGGTGAGTTTCCCATTCAAATGCATGTAACAGTGAGAAACACACTGTCTTGGCGAAATAAAGCGATTTTCAACCACTTCATATAAATCGCTGTAACTTTTGATAGAAGACTCAGACAAACATGTTTATGGCTTTATCTTATAGAACTCAATATCCCCGTGCTGGGCAAACAGGTTTTGCAGCCGTTTGAGCTAAGATTTGAAAATTATTCACATAATGAAAACCTATACTTTGTCTCGGGTGAGTTTCCCATTCAAATGCATGTAACAGTGAGAAACACACTGTCTTGGCGAAATAAAGCGTTTTTGAACAACTTCATATAAATCGCTGTAACTTTTGATAGAAGACTCAGACAAACATGTTTATGGCTTTATCTTATAGAACTCAATATCCCCATGCTGGGCAAACAGGTTTTGCAGCCGTTTGAGCTAAGATTTGAAAATTATTCACATAATGAAAACCTATACTTTGTCTCGGGTGAGTTTCCCATTCAAATGCATGTAACAGTGAGAAACGCATTGTCTTGGCGAAATAAAGCGTTTTTGAACAACTTCATATAAATCGCTGTAACTTTTGATAGAAGACTCAGACAAACATGTTTATGGCTTTATCTTATAGAACTCAATATCCCCGTGCTGGGCAAACAGGTTTTGCAGCCGTTTGAGCTAAGATTTAAAAATTATTCACATAATGAAAACCTATACTTTGTTTCAGGCGAGTTTCCCATTCAAATGCATGTAACAGTGAGAAACGCATTGTCTTGGCGAAATAAAGCGTTTTTGAACAACTTCATATAAATCGCTGTAACTTTTGATAGAAGACTCAGACAAACATGTTTATGGCTTTATCTTATAGAACTCAATATCCCCGTGCTGGGCAAACAGGTTTTGCAGCCGTTTGAGCTAAGATTTAAAAATTATTCACATAATGAAAACCTATACTTTGTTTCAGGCGAGTTTCCCATTCAAATGCATGTAACAGTTAGAAACGCATTGTCTTGGCGAAATAAAGCGTTTTTGAACAACTTCATATAAATCGCTGTAACTTTTGATAGAAGACTCAGACAAACATGTTTATGGCTTTATCTTATAGAACTCAATATCCCCATGCTGGGCAAACAGGTTTTGCAGCCGTTTGAGCTAAGATTTAAAAATTATTCACATAATGAAAACCTATACTTTGTTTCGGTCGAGTTTCCCATTCAAATGCATGTAACAGTTAGAAACGCATTGTCTTGGCGAAATAAAGCGTTTTTGAACAACTTCATATAAATCGCTGTAACTTTTGATAGAAGACTCAGACAAACATGTTTATGGCTTTATCTTATAGAACTCAATATCCCCGTGCTGGGCAAACAGAACAGGTTTTGCAGCCGTTTGAGCTAAGATTTGAAAATTATTCACATAATGAAAACCTATACTTTGTCTCGGGTGAGTTTCCCATTCAAATGCATGTAACAGTGAGAAACACACTGTCTTGGCGAAATAAAGCGATTTTCAACCACTTCATATAAATCGCTGTAACTTTTGATAGAAGACTCAGACAAACATGTTTATGGCTTTATCTTATAGAACTCAATATCCCCGTGCTGGGCAAACAGGTTTTGCAGCCGTTTGAGCTAAGATTTTAAAATGATTCACATAATGAAAACCTATACTTTGTTTCAGGCGAGTTTCCCATTCAAATGCATGTAACAGTGAGAAACGCATTGTCTTGGCGAAATAAAGCGTTTTTGAACAACTTCATATAAATCGCTGTAACTTTTGATAGAAGACTCAGACAAACATGTTTATGGCTTTATCTTATAGAACTCAATATCCCCGTGCTGGGCAAACAGAACAGGTTTTGCAGCCGTTTGAGCTAAGATTTTAAAATGATTCACATAATGAAAACCTATACTTTGTTTCAGGCGAGTTTCCCATTCAAATGCATGTAACAGTGAGAAACGCATTGTCTTGGCGAAATAAAGCGATTTTCAACCACTTCATATAAATCGCTGTAACTTTTGATAGAAGACTCAGACAAACATGTTTATGGCTTTATCTTATAGAACTCAATATCCCCGTGCTGGGCAAACAGGTTTTGCAGCCGTTTGAGCTAAGATTTTAAAATTATTCACATAATGAAAACCTATACTTTGTTTCGGGTGAGTTTCCCATTCAAATGCATGTAACAGTGAGAAACACACTGTCTTGGCGAAATAAAGCGATTTTCAACCACTTCATATAAATCGCTGTAACTTTTGATAGAAGACTCAGACAAACATGTTTATGGCTTTATCTTATAGAACTCAATATCCCCGTGCTGGGCAAACAGGTTTTGCAGCCGTTTGAGCTAAGATTTGAAAATTATTCACATAATGAAAACCTATACTTTGTCTCGGGTGAGTTTCCCATTCAAATGCATGTAACAGTGAGAAACACACTGTCTTGGCGAAATAAAGCGATTTTCAACCACTTCATATAAATCGCTGTAACTTTTGATAGAAGACTCAGACAAACATGTTTATGGCTTTATCTTATAGAACTCAATATCCCCGTGCTGGGCAAACAGGTTTTGCAGCCGTTTGAGCTAAGATTTGAAAATTATTCACATAATGAAAACCTATACTTTGTCTCGGGTGAGTTTCCCATTCAAATGCATGTAACAGTGAGAAACACACTGTCTTGGCGAAATAAAGCGTTTTTGAACAACTTCATATAAATCGCTGTAACTTTTGATAGAAGACTCAGACAAACATGTTTATGGCTTTATCTTATAGAACTCAATATCCCCATGCTGGGCAAACAGGTTTTGCAGCCGTTTGAGCTAAGATTTGAAAATTATTCACATAATGAAAACCTATACTTTGTCTCGGGTGAGTTTCCCATTCAAATGCATGTAACAGTGAGTAACGCATTGTCTTGGCGAAATAAAGCGTTTTTGAACAACTTCATATAAATCGCTGTAACTTTTGATAGAAGACTCAGACAAACATGTTTATGGCTTTATCTTATAGAACTCAATATCCACGTGCTGGGCAAACAGGTTTTGCAGCCGTTTGAGCTAAGATTTAAAAATTATTCACATAATGAAAACCTATACTTTGTTTCAGGCGAGTTTCCCATTCAAATGCATGTAACAGTGAGAAACGCATTGTCTTGGCGAAATAAAGCGTTTTTGAACAACTTCATATAAATCGCTGTAACTTTTGATAGAAGACTCAGACAAACATGTTTATGGCTTTATCTTATAGAACTCAATATCCCCGTGCTGGGCAAACAGGTTTTGCAGCCGTTTGAGCTAAGATTTAAAAATTATTCACATAATGAAAACCTATACTTTGTTTCAGGCGAGTTTCCCATTCAAATGCATGTAACAGTTAGAAACGCATTGTCTTGGCGAAATAAAGCGTTTTTGAACAACTTCATATAAATCGCTGTAACTTTTGATAGAAGACTCAGACAAACATGTTTATGGCTTTATCTTATAGAACTCAATATCCCCGTGCTGGGCAAACAGAACAGGTTTTGCAGCCGTTTGAGCTAAGATTTGAAAATTATTCACATAATGAAAACCTATACTTTGTCTCGGGTGAGTTTCCCATTCAAATGCATGTAACAGTGAGAAACACACTGTCTTGGCGAAATAAAGCGATTTTCAACCACTTCATATAAATCGCTGTAACTTTTGATAGAAGACTCAGACAAACATGTTTATGGCTTTATCTTATAGAACTCAATATCCCCGTGCTGGGCAAACAGGTTTTGCAGCCGTTTGAGCTAAGATTTTAAAATGATTCACATAATGAAAACCTATACTTTGTTTCAGGCGAGTTTCCCATTCAAATGCATGTAACAGTGAGAAACGCATTGTCTTGGCGAAATAAAGCGTTTTTGAACAACTTCATATAAATCGCTGTAACTTTTGATAGAAGACTCAGACAAACATGTTTATGGCTTTATCTTATAGAACTCAATATCCCCGTGCTGGGCAAACAGGTTTTGCAGCCGTTTGAGCTAAGATTTAAAAATTATTCACATAATGAAAACCTATACTTTGTTTCGGTCGAGTTTCCCATTCAAATGCATGTAACAGTTAGAAACGCATTGTCTTGGCGAAATAAAGCGTTTTTGAACAACTTCATATAAATCGCTGTAACTTTTGATAGAAGACTCAGACAAACATGTTTATGGCTTTATCTTATAGAACTCAATATCCCCGTGCTGGGCAAACAGGTTTTGCAGCCGTTTGAGCTAAGATTTAAAAATTATTCACATAATGAAAACCTATACTTTGTTTCAGGCGAGTTTCCCATTCAAATGCATGTAACAGTTAGAAACGCATTGTCTTGGCGAAATAAAGCGTTTTTGAACAACTTCATATAAATCGCTGTAACTTTTGATAGAAGACTCAGACAAACATGTTTATGGCTTTATCTTATAGAACTCAATATCCCCGTGCTGGGCAAACAGAACAGGTTTTGCAGCCGTTTGAGCTAAGATTTGAAAATTATTCACATAATGAAAACCTATACTTTGTCTCGGGTGAGTTTCCCATTCAAATGCATGTAACAGTGAGAAACACACTGTCTTGGCGAAATAAAGCGATTTTCAACCACTTCATATAAATCGCTGTAACTTTTGATAGAAGACTCAGACAAACATGTTTATGGCTTTATCTTATAGAACTCAATATCCCCGTGCTGGGCAAACAGGTTTTGCAGCCGTTTGAGCTAAGATTTTAAAATGATTCACATAATGAAAACCTATACTTTGTTTCAGGCGAGTTTCCCATTCAAATGCATGTAACAGTGAGAAACGCATTGTCTTGGCGAAATAAAGCGTTTTTGAACAACTTCATATAAATCGCTGTAACTTTTGATAGAAGACTCAGACAAACATGTTTATGGCTTTATCTTATAGAACTCAATATCCCCGTGCTGGGCAAACAGGTTTTGCAGCCGTTTGAGCTAAGATTTAAAAATTATTCACATAATGAAAACCTATACTTTGTTTCGGTCGAGTTTCCCATTCAAATGCATGTAACAGTTAGAAACGCATTGTCTTGGCGAAATAAAGCGTTTTTGAACAACTTCATATAAATCGCTGTAACTTTTGATAGAAGACTCAGACAAACATGTTTATGGCTTTATCTTATAGAACTCAATATCCCCGTGCTGGGCAAACAGGTTTTGCAGCCGTTTGAGCTAAGATTTGAAAATTATTCACATAATGAAAACCTATACTTTGTCTCGGGTGAGTTTCCCATTCAAATGCATGTAACAGTGAGAAACGCATTGTCTTGGCGAAATAAAGCGTTTTTGAACAACTTCATATAAATCGCTGTAACTTTTGATAGAAGACTCAGACAAACATGTTTATGGCTTTATCTTATAGAACTCAATATCCCCGTGCTGGGCAAACAGGTTTTGCAGCCGTTTGAGCTAAGATTTTAAAATTATTCACATAATGAAAACCTATACTTTGTTTCGGTCGAGTTTCCCATTCAAATGCATGTAACAGTTAGAAACGCATTGTCTTGGCGAAATAAAGCGTTTTTGAACAACTTCATATAAATCGCTGTAACTTTTGATAGAAGACTCAGACAAACATGTTTATGGCTTTATCTTATAGAACTCAATATCCCGTGCTGGGCAAACAGGTTTTGCAGCCGTTTGAGCTAAGATTTTAAAATTATTCACATAATGAAAACCTATACTTTGTTTCGGTCGAGTTTCCCATTCAAATGCATGTAACAGTTAGAAACGCATTGTCTTGGCGAAATAAAGCGTTTTTGAACAACTTCATATAAATCGCTGTAACTTTTGATAGAAGACTCAGACAAACATGTTTATGGCTTTATCTTATAGAACTCAATATCCCCGTGCTGGGCAAACAGAACAGGTTTTGCAGCCGTTTGAGCTAAGATTTTAAAATGATTCACATAATGAAAACCTATACTTTGTTTCAGGCGAGTTTCCCATTCAAATGCATGTAACAGTGAGAAACGCATTGTCTTGGCGAAATAAAGCGTTTTTGAACAACTTCATATAAATCGCTGTAACTTTTGATAGAAGACTCAGACAAACATGTTTATGGCTTTATCTTATAGAACTCAATATCCCGTGCTGGGCAAACAGGTTTTGCAGCCGTTTGAGCTAAGATTTAAAAATTATTCACATAATGAAAACCTATACTTTGTTTCAGGCGAGTTTCCCATTCAAATGCATGTAACAGTGAGAAACGCATTGTCTTGGCGAAATAAAGCGTTTTTGAACAACTTCATATAAATCGCTGTAACTTTTGATAGAAGACTCAGACAAACATGTTTATGGCTTTATCTTATAGAACTCAATATCCCGTGCTGGGCAAACAGGTTTTGCAGCCGTTTGAGCTAATATTTTAAAATTATTCACATAATGAAAACCTATACTTTGTTTCGGGTGAGTTTCCCATTCAAATGCATGTAACAGTGAGAAACGCATTGTCTTGGCGAAATAAAGCGTTTTTGAACAACTTCATATAAATCGCTGTAACTTTTGATAGAAGACTCAGACAAACATGTTTATGGCTTTATCTTATAGAACTCAATATCCCCGTGCTGGGAAAACAGGTTTTGCAGCCGTTTGAGCTAAGATTTAAAAATTATTCACATAATGAAAACCTATACTTTGTTTCAGGCGAGTTTCCCATTCAAATGCATGTAACAGTGAGAAACGCATTGTCTTGGCGAAATAAAGCGTTTTTGAACAACTTCATATAAATCGCTGTAACTTTTGATAGAAGACTCAGACAAACATGTTTATGGCTTTATCTTATAGAACTCAATATCCCCGTGCTGGGCAAACAGGTTGCAGCCGTTTGAGCTAAGATTTAAAAATGATTCACATAATGAAAACCTATACTTTGTTTCAGGCGAGTTTCCCATTCAAATGCATGTAACAGTGAGAAACGCATTGTCTTGGCGAAATAAAGCGTTTTTGAACAACTTCATATAAATCGCTGTAACTTTTGATAGAAGACTCAGACAAACATGTTTATGGCTTTATCTTATAGAACTCAATATCCCCGTGCTGGGCAAACAGGTTTTGCAGCCGTTTGAGCTAAGATTTAAAAATTATTCACATAATGAAAACCTATACTTTGTTTCGGTCGAGTTTCCCATTCAAATGCATGTAACAGTGAGAAACGCATTGTCTTGGCGAAATAAAGCGTTTTTGAACAACTTCATATAAATCGCTGTAACTTTTGATAGAAGACTCAGACAAACATGTTTATGGCTTTATCTTATAGAACTCAATATCCCCGTGCTGGGCAAACAGGTTTTGCAGCCGTTTGAGCTAAGATTTAAAAATTATTCACATAATGAAAACCTATACTTTGTTTCGGTCGAGTTTCCCATTCAAATGCATGTAACAGTTAGAAACGCATTGTCTTGGCGAAATAAAGCGTTTTTGAACAACTTCATATAAATCGCTGTAACTTTTGATAGAAGACTCAGACAAACATGTTTATGGCTTTATCTTATAGAACTCAATATCCCCGTGCTGGGCAAACAGAACAGGTTTTGCAGCCGTTTGAGCTAAGATTTTAAAATGATTCACATAATGAAAACCTATACTTTGTTTCGGTCGAGTTTCCCATTCAAATGCATGTAACAGTTAGAAACGCATTGTCTTGGCGAAATAAAGCGTTTTTGAACAACTTCATATAAATCGCTGTAACTTTTGATAGAAGACTCAGACAAACATGTTTATGGCTTTATCTTATAGAACTCAATATCCCCGTGCTGGGCAAACAGAACAGGTTTTGCAGCCGTTTGAGCTAAGATTTTAAAATGATTCACATAATGAAAACCTATACTTTGTTTCAGGCGAGTTTCCCATTCAAATGCATGTAACAGTGAGAAACGCATTGTCTTGGCGAAATAAAGCGATTTTGAACAACTTCATATAAATCGCTGTAACTTTTGATAGAAGACTCAGACAAACATGTTTATGGCTTTATCTTATAGAACTCAATATCCCCGTGCTGGGCAAACAGGTTTTGCAGCCGTTTGAGCTAAGATTTTAAAATTATTCACATAATGAAAACCTATACTTTGTTTCAGGCGAGTTTCCCATTCAAATGCATGTAACAGTGAGAAACGCATTGTCTTGGCGAAATAAAGCGATTTTGAACAACTTCATATAAATCGCTGTAACTTTTGATAGAAGACTCAGACAAACATGTTTATGGCTTTATCTTATAGAACTCAATATCCCCGTGCTGGGCAAACAGGTTTTGCAGCCGTTTGAGCTAAGATTTTAAAATTATTCACATAATGAAAACCTATACTTTGTCTCGGGTGAGTTTCCCATTCAAATGCATGTAACAGTGAGAAACACACTGTCTTGGCGAAATAAAGCGATTTTCAACCACTTCATATAAATCGCTGTAACTTTTGATAGAAGACTCAGACAACCATGTTTATGGCTTTATCTTATAGAACTCAATATCCCCGTGCTGGGCAAACAGGTTTTGCAGCCGTTTGAGCTAAGATTTTAAAATTATTCACATAATGAAAACCTATACTTTGTTTCAGGCGAGTTTCCCATTCAAATGCATGTAACAGTGAGAAACGCATTGTCTTGGCGAAATAAAGCGTTTTTGTACAACTTCATATAAATAGCTGTAACTTTTGATAGAAGACTCAGACAAACATGTTTATGGCTTTATCTTATAGAACTCAAGGTCCCCGTGCTGGGCAAAAAGGTTTTGCAGCTGTTTGAGCTAAGATTTTCAAGTTATACACATAATGAAAACCTATACTTTGTTTCGGTCGAGTTCCCCATTCAAATGCATGTAACAGTGAGAAACGCACTGTCTTGGCGAAAGAAAGCGTTTTTGTACAACTTCATATAAATAGCTGTAACTTTTGATAGAAGACTCGGATACACATGTTTATGGCTTTATCTTATAGAACTCAAGGTCTCCGTGCTGGGAAAACAGGTTTTGCAGCTGTTTGAGCTAAGATTTCCAAGTTATTCACATAATGAAAACCTATACTTTGTTTCGGTCGAGTTCCCCATTCAAATGCATGTAACAGTGAGAAACGCACTGTCTTGGCGAAAGAAAGCGTTTTTGTACAACTTCATATAAATAGCTGTAACTTTTGATAGAAGACTCGGATACACATGTTTATGGCTTTATCTTATAGAACTCAAGGTCTCCGTGCTGGGAAAACAGGTTTTGCAGCTGTTTGAGCTAAGATTTCCAAGTTATTCACATAATGAAAACCTATACTTTGTTTCGGTCGAGTTCCCCATTCAAATGCATGTAACAGTGAGAAACGCACTGTCTTGGCGAAAGAAAGCGTTTTTGTACAACTTCATATAAATAGCTGTAACTTTTGATAGAAGACTCGGATACACATGTTTATGGCTTTATCTTATAGAACTCAAGGTCTCCGTGCTGGGAAAACAGGTTTTGCAGCCGTTTGAGCTAAGATTTTAAAATGATTCACATAATGAAAACCTATACTTTGTTTCAGGCGAGTTTCCCATTCAAATGCATGTAACAGTGAGAAACGCATTGTCTTGGCGAAATAAAGCGTTTTTGAACAACTTCATATAAATCGCTGTAACTTTTGATAGAAGACTCAGACAAACATGTTTATGGCTTTATCTTATAGAACTCAATATCCCCGTGCTGGGCAAACAGGTTTTGCAGCCGTTTGAGCTAAGATTTTAAAATTATTCACATAATGAAAACCTATACTTTGTTTCAGGCGAGTTTCCCATTCAAATGCATGTAACAGTGAGAAACGCATTGTCTTGGCGAAATAAAGCGTTTTTGTACAACTTCATATAAATAGCTGTAACTTTTGATAGAAGACTCAGACAAACATGTTTATGGCTTTATCTTATAGAACTCAAGGTCCCCGTGCTGGGAAAACAGGATTTGCAGCTGTTTGAGCTAAGATTTTAAAATTATTCACATAATGAAAACCTATACTTTGTCTCGGGTGAGTTTCCCATTCAAATGCATGTAACAGTGAGAAACACACTGTCTTGGCGAAATAAAGCGATTTTCAACCACTTCATATAAATCGCTGTAACTTTTGATAGAAGACTCAGACAAACATGTTTATGGCTTTATCTTATAGAACTCAAGGTCCCCGTGCTGGGAAAACAGGTTTTGCAGCTGTTTGAGCTAAGATTTTCAAGTTATACACATAATGAAAACCTATACTTTGTTTCGGTCGAGTTCCCCATTCAAATGCATGTAACAGTGAGAAACGCACTGTCTTGGCGAAAGAAAGCGTTTTTGTACAACTTCATATAAATAGCTGTAACTTTTGATAGAAGACTCGGATACACATGTTTATGGCTTTATCTTATAGAACTCAAGGTCTCCGTGCTGGGAAAACAGGTTTTGCAGCCGTTTGAGCTAAGATTTTAAAATGATTCACATAATGAAAACCTATACTTTGTTTCAGGCGAGTTTCCCATTCAAATGCATGTAACAGTGAGAAACGCATTGTCTTGGCGAAATAAAGCGTTTTTGAACAACTTCATATAAATCGCTGTAACTTTTGATAGAAGACTCAGACAAACATGTTTATGGCTTTATCTTATAGAACTCAAGGTCCCCGTGCTGGGAAAACAGGTTTTGCAGCTGTTTGAGCTAAGATTTCCAAGTTATTCACATAATGAAAACCTATACTTTGTTTCGGTCGAGTTCCCCATTCAAATGCATGTAACAGTGAGAAACGCACTGTCTTGGCGAAAGAAAGCGTTTTTGTACAACTTCATATAAATAGCTGTAACTTTTGATAGAAGACTCGGATACACATGTTTATGGCTTTATCTTATAGAACTCAAGGTCTCCGTGCTGGGAAAACAGGTTTTGCAGCCGTTTGAGCTAAGATTTTAAAATGATTCACATAATGAAAACCTATACTTTGTTTCAGGCGAGTTTCCCATTCAAATGCATGTAACAGTGAGAAACGCATTGTCTTGGCGAAATAAAGCGTTTTTGAACAACTTCATATAAATCGCTGTAACTTTTGATAGAAGACTCAGACAAACATGTTTATGGCTTTATCTTATAGAACTCAATATCCCCGTGCTGGGCAAACAGGTTTTGCAGCCGTTTGAGCTAAGATTTTAAAATGATTCACATAATGAAAACCTATACTTTGTTTCAGGCGAGTTTCCCATTCAAATGCATGTAACAGTGAGAAACGCATTGTCTTGGCGAAATAAAGCGTTTTTGTACAACTTCATATAAATAGCTGTAACTTTTGATAGAAGACTCAGACAAACATGTTTATGGCTTTATCTTATAGAACTCAAGGTCCCCGTGCTGGGAAAACAGGTTTTGCAGCTGTTTGAGCTAAGATTTTCAAGTTATACA
Source organism: Aulonocara stuartgranti (assembly GCF_965226115.1). NCBI lineage: Eukaryota > Metazoa > Chordata > Actinopteri > Cichliformes > Cichlidae > Aulonocara > Aulonocara stuartgranti. The sequence goes on along the minus strand of NC_138952.1, from coordinate 34,043,803 downwards.
CATAATGAAAACCTATACTTTGTTTCGGTCGAGTTCCCCATTCAAATGCATGTAACAGTGAGAAACGCACTGTCTTGGCGAAAGAAAGCGTTTTTGTACAACTTCATATAAATAGCTGTAACTTTTGATAGAAGACTCGGATACACATGTTTATGGCTTTATCTTATAGAACTCAAGGTCTCCGTGCTGGGAAAACAGGTTTTGCAGCCGTTTGAGCTAAGATTTTAAAATGATTCACATAATGAAAACCTATACTTTGTTTCAGGCGAGTTTCCCATTCAAATGCATGTAACAGTGAGAAACGCATTGTCTTGGCGAAATAAAGCGTTTTTGAACAACTTCATATAAATCGCTGTAACTTTTGATAGAAGACTCAGACAAACATGTTTATGGCTTTATCTTATAGAACTCAATATCCCCGTGCTGGGCAAACAGGTTTTGCAGCCGTTTGAGCTAAGATTTTAAAATGATTCACATAATGAAAACCTATACTTTGTTTCAGGCGAGTTTCCCATTCAAATTCATGTAACAGTGAGAAACGCATTGTCTTGGCGAAATAAAGCGTTTTTGAACAACTTCATATAAATCGCTGTAACTTTTGATAGAAGACTCAGACAAACATGTTTATGGCTTTATCTTATAGAACTCAATATCCCGTGCTGGGCAAACAGGTTTTGCAGCCGTTTGAGCTAAGATTTTAAAATGATTCACATAATGAAAACCTATACTTTGTTTCAGGCGAGTTTCCCATTCAAATGCATGTAACAGTGAGAAACACACTGTCTTGGCGAAATAAAGCGTTTTTGAACAACTTCATATAAATCGCTGTAACTTTTGATAGAAGACTCAGACAAACATGTTTATGGCTTTATCTTATAGAACTCAATATCCCCGTGCTGGGCAAACAGAACAGGTTTTGCAGCCGTTTGAGCTAAGATTTTAAAATTATTCACATAATGAAAACCTATACTTTGTCTCGGGTGAGTTTCCCATTCAAATGCATGTAACAGTGAGAAACACACTGTCTTGGCGAAATAAAGCGATTTTCAACCACTTCATATAAATCGCTGTAACTTTTGATAGAAGACTCAGACAACCATGTTTATGGCTTTATCTTATAGAACTCAATATCCCGTGCTGGGCAAACAGGTTTTGCAGCCGTTTGAGCTAAGATTTTAAAATTATTCACATTATGAAAACCTATACTTTGTTTCAGGCGAGTTTCCCATTCAAATGCATGTAACAGTGAGAAACGCATTGTCTTGGCGAAATAAAGCGTTTTTGTACAACTTCATATAAATAGCTGTAACTTTTGATAGAAGACTCAGACAAACATGTTTATGGCTTTATCTTATAGAACTCAAGGTCCCCGTGCTGGGCAAAAAGGTTTTGCAGCTGTTTGAGCTAAGATTTTCAAGTTATACACATAATGAAAACCTATACTTTGTTTCGGTCGAGTTCCCCATTCAAATGCATGTAACAGTGAGAAACGCACTGTCTTGGCGAAAGAAAGCGTTTTTGTACAACTTCATATAAATAGCTGTAACTTTTGATAGAAGACTCAGACAAACATGTTTATGGCTTTATCTTATAGAACTCAAGGTCCCCGTGCTGGGCAAAAAGGTTTTGCAGCTGTTTGAGCTAAGATTTTCAAGTTATTCACATAATGAAAACCTATACTTTGTTTCGTGCGAGTTCCCCATTCAAATGCCAACCCGTTCTCACTCCCAAAGCGTAACATTTTACGCTAGGTGACAAATCGTCACCATATTACGTTTTCGGCTACCCACCACGTTCCTAAATGACGACCTCGGAAAAAGAGGAAATATGAGAACCGTCTGGACTGAACCTACACATGTTCGCTCTTTTTCTTCAAATCGCTTAGAAACACGCTATTTAACATCATTAAAGTCCTGGTTAAGGTCAGGAATAAGGTTATGGTCAGGGCTAGGGATAAGGTTAGGTTTAGGGCTGGAATACACGGCTGGAACGTCTATGTAATCGTCAGAAACGCACTGTCTTGGCGAAATAAAGCGTTTTTGCACAACTTCATATAAATCGGTGTAACTTTTGATAGAAGATTCAGATATACATATTCATGGCTTTATCTTATAGAATTCAATTTCCCCGTGCTGGGCAAAAAGGTTTTGCAGCTGTTTGAGCTAAGATTTTTAAGTTATTCACATAATGAAAACCTATACTTTGTTTCGTGCGAGTTCCCCATTCAAATGCATGTAATCGTCAGAAACGCACTGTCTTGGCGAAATAAAGCGTTTTTGCACAACTTCATATAAATGGGTGTAACTTTTGATAGAAGATTCAGATATACGTATTCATGGCTTTATCTTATAAAATTCAATATCCCCGTGCTGGGCAAACGGGTTTTGCAGCTGTTTGAGCTAAGATTTTCAAGTTATTCACATAATGAAAACCTATACTTTGTTTCGTGCGAGTTCCCCATTCAAATGCATGTAATCGTCAGAAACGCACTGTCTTGGCGAAATAAAGCGTTTTTGCACAACTTCATATAAATCGGTTTAACTGTTGATAGAAGATTCAGATATACGTATTCATGGCTTTATCTTATAGAATTCAGTATCCCCGTGCTGGGCAAAAAGGTTTTGCAGCTGTTTGAGCTAAGATTTTCAAGTTATTCACATAATGAAAACCTAGACTTTGTTTCGTGCGAGTTCCCCATTCAAATGCATGTAATCGTCAGAAACGCACTAACGTGGTGAAATAAAGCGTTTTTCATGGTCTTCATAAAGACAGCTTTAACTTTTGATAGAAGACTCAGAAATACATGTTTATGGCTTTATCTTATAGAATTCAATATCCCCGTGCTGGGCAAAAAGGTTTTGCAGCTGTTTGAGCTAAGATTTTTAAGTTATTCACATAATGAAAACCTATACTTTGTGTCGTTCGAGAACGCCATTCAAATGCATGTAATAGTCAGAAACGCACTGTCTTGACAAAATAAAGCGTTTTTGCACAACTTCATATAAATCGGTGTAACTTTTGATAGAAGATTCAGACTCACATATTTATGGCTTTATCTTATAGAATTCAATATCCCCGTGCTGGGCAAAAAGGTTTTGCAGCTGTTCGAGCTAAGATTTTCAAGTTATTCACATAATGAAAACCTATACTTTGTTTCGTGCGAGTTCCCCATTCAAATGCATGTAATCGTCAGAAACGCACTGTCTTGGCGAAATAAAGCGTTTTTGCACAACTTCATATAAATCGGTGTAACTTTTGATAGAAGATTCAGATATACGTATTCATGGATTTATCTTATAGAATTCAATATCCCCGTGCTGGGCAAACGGGTTTTGCAGCTGTTTGAGCTAAGATTTTCAAGTTATTCACATAATGAAAACCTATACTTTGTTTCGTGCGAGTTCCCCATTCAAATGCATGTAATCGTCAGAAACGTAATAACGTGGTGAAATAAAGCGTTTTTCATGGTCTTCATAAAGACAGCTGTAACTTTTGATAGAAGACTCAGAAATACATGTTTATGGCTTTATCTTATAGAATTCAATATCCCCGTGCTGGGCAAAAAGGTTTTGCAGCTGTTTGAGCTAAGATTTTTAAGTTATTCACATAATGAAAACCTATACTTTGTGTCGTTCGAGAACGCCATTCAAATGCATGTAATAGTCAGAAACGCACTGTCTTGACAAAATAAAGCGTTTTTGCACAACTTCATATAAATCGGTGTAACTTTTGATAGAAGATTCAGACTCACATATTTATGGCTTTATCTTATAGAATTCAATATCCCCGTGCTGGGCAAAAAGGTTTTGCAGCTGTTCAAGCTAAGATTTTCAAGTTATTCACATAATGAAAACCTATACTTTGTTTCGTGCGAGTTCCCCATTCAAATGCATGTAATCGTCAGAAACGTAATAACGTGGTGAAATAAAGCGTTTTTCATGGTCTTCATAAAGACAGCTGTAACTTTTGATAGAAGACTCAGAAATACATGTTTATGGCTTTATCTTATAGAATTCAATATCCCCGTGCTGGGCAAACGGGTTTTGCAGCTGTTTGAGCTAAGATTTTCAAGTTATTCACATAATGAAAACCTATACTTTGTTTCGTGCGAGTTCCCCATTCAAATGCATGTAATCGTCAGAAACGCACTGTCTTGGCGAAATAAAGCGTTTTTTCACAACTTCATATAAATCGGTGTAACTTTTGATAGAAGATTCAGATATACGTATTCATGGCTTTATCTTATAAAATGCAATATCCCCGTGCTGGGCAAAAAGGTTTTGCAGCTGTTTGAGCTAAGATTTTCAAGTTATTCACATAATGAAAACCTATACTTTGTTTCGTGCGAGTTCCCCATTCAAATGCATGTAACAGTGAGAAACGCACTAACGTGGTGAAATAAAGCGTTTTTCATGGTCTTCATAAAGACAGCTGTAACTTTTGATAGAAGACTCAGAAATACATGTTTATGGCTTTATCTTATAGAATTCAATATCCCCGTGCTGGGCAAACGGGTTTTGCAGCTGTTTGAGCTAAGATTTTCAAGTTATTCACATAATGAAAACCTATACTTTGTTTCGTGCGAGTTCCCCATTCAAATGCATGTAATCGTCAGAAACGCACTGTCTTGGCGAAATAAAGCGTTTTTGCACAACTTCATATAAATCGGTGTAACTTTTGATAGAAGATTCAGATATACGTATTCATGGCTTTATCTTATAGAATTCAATATCCCCGTGCTGGGCAAAAAGGTTTTGCAGCTATTTGAGCTAAGATTTTTAAGTTATTCACATAATGAAAACCTATACTTTGTTTCGTTCGAGAACGCCATTCAAATGCATGTAATAGTCAGAAACGCACTGTCTTGACGAAATAAAGCGTTTTTGCACAACTTCATATAAATCGGTGTATCTTTTGATAGAAGATTCAGACTCACATATTTATGGCTTTATCTTATAGAATTCAATATCCCCGTGCTGGGCAAAAAGGTTTTGCAGCTGTTTGAGCTAAGATTTTCAAGTTATTCACATAATGAAAACCTATACTTTGTTTCGTGCGAGTTCCCCATTCAAATGCATGTAATCGTCAGAAACGCACTAACGTGGTGAAATAAAGCGTTTTTCATGGTCTTCATAAAGACAGCTGTAACTTTTGATAGAAGACTCAGAAATACATGTTTATGGCTTTAATTCAATATCCCCGTGCTGGGCAAAAAGGTTTTGCAGCTGTTTGAGCTAAGATTTTCAAGTTATTCACATAATGAAAACCTATACTTTGTTTCGTGCGAGTTCCCCATTCAAATGCATGTAATCGTCAGAAACGCACTGTCTTGGCGAAAGAAAGCGTTTTTGCACAACTTCATATAAATCGGTGTAACTTTTGATAGAAGATTCAGACAAACATGTTTATGGCTTTATCTTATAGAACTCAATATCCCCGTGCTGGGCAAACGGGTTTTGCAGCTGTTTGAGCTAAGATTTTCAAGTTATTCACATAATGAAAACCTATACTTTATTTCGTGCGAGTTCCCCATTCAAATGCATGTAATCGTCAGAAACGCACTGTCTTGGCGAAAGAAAGCTATTTTGTACAACTTCATATAAATAGCTGTAACTTTTGATAGAAGACTCGGATACACATGTTTATGGCTTTATCTTATAGAACTCAAGGTCTCCGTGCTGGGAAAATAGGTTTTGCAGCTGTTTGAGCTAAGATTTCCAAGTTATTCACATAATGAAAACCTATACTTTGTTTCGGTCGAGTTCCCCATTCAAATGCATGTAACAGTGAGAAACGCACTGTCTTGGCGAAAGAAAGCGTTTTTGTACAACTTCATATAAATAGCTGTAACTTTTGATAGAAGACTCGGATACACATGTTTATGGCTTTATCTTATAGAACTCAAGGTCTCCGTGCTGGGAAAACAGGTTTTGCAGCTGTTTGAGCTAAGATTTCCAAGTTATTCACATAATGAAAACCTATACTTTGTTTCGGTCGAGTTCCCCATTCAAATGCATGTAACAGTGAGAAACGCACTGTCTTGGCGAAAGAAAGCGTTTTTGTACAACTTCATATAAATAGCTGTAACTTTTGATAGAAGACTCAGACAAACATGTTTATGGCTTTATCTTATAGAACTCAAGGTCTCCGTGCTGGGAAAACAGGTTTTGCAGCTGTTTGAGCTAAGATTTCCAAGTTATTCACATAATGAAAACCTATACTTTGTTTCGGTCGAGTTCCCCATTCAAATGCATGTAACAGTGAGAAACGCACTGTCTTGGCGAAAGAAAGCGTTTTTGTACAACTTCATATAAATAGCTGTAACTTTTGATAGAAGACTCGGATACACATGTTTATGGCTTTATCTTATAGAACTCAAGGTCTCCGTGCTGGGAAAACAGGTTTTGCAGCTGTTTGAGCTAAGATTTCCAAGTTATTCACATAATGAAAACCTATACTTTGTTTCGGTCGAGTTCCCCATTCAAATGCATGTAACAGTGAGAAACGCACTGTCTTGGCGAAAGAAAGCGTTTTTGTACAACTTCATATAAATAGCTGTAACTTTTGATAGAAGACTCAGACAAACATGTTTATGGCTTTATCTTATAGAACTCAAGGTCTCCGTGCTGGGAAAACAGGTTTTGCAGCTGTTTGAGCTAAGATTTCCAAGTTATTCACATAATGAAAACCTATACTTTGTTTCGGTCGAGTTCCCCATTCAAATGCATGTAACAGTGAGAAACGCACTGTCTTGGCGAAAGAAAGCGTTTTTGTACAACTTCATATAAATAGCTGTAACTTTTGATAGAAGACTCGGATACACATGTTTATGGCTTTATCTTATAGAACTCAAGGTCTCCGTGCTGGGAAAACAGGTTTTGCAGCTGTTTGAGCTAAGATTTCCAAGTTATTCACATAATGAAAACCTATACTTTGTTTCGGTCGAGTTCCCCATTCAAATGCATGTAACAGTGAGAAACGCACTGTCTTGGCGAAAGAAAGCGTTTTTGTACAACTTCATATAAATAGCTGTAACTTTTGATAGAAGACTCGGATACACATGTTTATGGCTTTATCTTATAGAACTCAAGGTCTCCGTGCTGGGAAAACAGGTTTTGCAGCTGTTTGAGCTAAGATTTCCAAGTTATTCACATAATGAAAACCTATACTTTGTTTCGGTCGAGTTCCCCATTCAAATGCATGTAACAGTGAGAAACGCACTGTCTTGGCGAAAGAAAGCGTTTTTGTACAACTTCATATAAATAGCTGTAACTTTTGATAGAAGACTCGGATACACATGTTTATGGCTTTATCTTATAGAACTCAAGGTCTCCGTGCTGGGAAAACAGGTTTTGCAGCTGTTTGAGCTAAGATTTCCAAGTTATTCACATAATGAAAACCTATACTTTGTTTCGGTCGAGTTCCCCATTCAAATGCATGTAACAGTGAGAAAGCACTGTCTTGGCGAAAGAAAGCGTTTTTGTACAACTTCATATAAATAGCTGTAACTTTTGATAGAAGACTCGGATACACATGTTTATGGCTTTATCTTATAGAACTCAAGGTCTCCGTGCTGGGAAAACAGGTTTTGCAGCTGTTTGAGCTAAGATTTCCAAGTTATTCACATAATGAAAACCTATACTTTGTTTCGGTCGAGTTCCCCATTCAAATGCATGTAACAGTGAGAAAGCACTGTCTTGGCGAAAGAAAGCGTTTTTGTACAACTTCATATAAATAGCTGTAACTTTTGATAGAAGACTCGGATACACATGTTTATGGCTTTATCTTATAGAACTCAAGGTCTCCGTGCTGGGAAAACAGGTTTTGCAGCTGTTTGAGCTAAGATTTCCAAGTTATTCACATAATGAAAACCTATACTTTGTTTCGGTCGAGTTCCCCATTCAAATGCATGTAACAGTGAGAAACGCACTGTCTTGGCGAAAGAAAGCGTTTTTGTACAACTTCATATAAATAGCTGTAACTTTTGATAGAAGACTCGGATACACATGTTTATGGCTTTATCTTATAGAACTCAAGGTCTCCGTGCTGGGAAAACAGGTTTTGCAGCTGTTTGAGCTAAGATTTCCAAGTTATTCACATAATGAAAACCTATACTTTGTTTCGGTCGAGTTCCCCATTCAAATGCATGTAACAGTGAGAAACGCACTGTCTTGGCGAAAGAAAGCGTTTTTGTACAACTTCATATAAATAGCTGCAACTTTTGATAGAAGACTCAGACAAACATGTTTATGGCTTTATCTTATAGAACTCAAGGTCTCCGTGCTGGGAAAACAGGTTTTGCAGCTGTTTGAGCTAAGATTTCCAAGTTATTCACATAATGAAAACCTATACTTTGTTTCGGTCAAGTTCCCCATTCAAATGCATGTAACAGTGAGAAACGCACTGTCTTGGCGAAAGAAAGCGTTTTTGTACAACTTCATATAAATAGCTGTAACTTTTGATAGAAGACTCGGATACACATGTTTATGGCTTTATCTTATAGAACTCAAGGTCTCCGTGCTGGGAAAACAGGTTTTGCAGCTGTTTGAGCTAAGATTTCCAAGTTATTCACATAATGAAAACCTATACTTTGTTTCGGTCGAGTTCCCCATTCAAATGCATGTAACAGTGAGAAACGCACTGTCTTGGCGAAAGAAAGCGTTTTTGTACAACTTCATATAAATAGCTGTAACTTTTGATAGAAGACTCGGATACACATGTTTATGGCTTTATCTTATAGAACTCAAGGTCTCCGTGCTGGGAAAACAGGTTTTGCAGCTGTTTGAGCTAAGATTTCCAAGTTATTCACATAATGAAAACCTATACTTTGTTTCGGTCGAGTTCCCCATTCAAATGTATGTAACAGTGAGAAACGCACTGTCTTGGCGAAAGAAAGCGTTTTTGTACAACTTCATATAAATAGCTGTAACTTTTGATAGAAGACTCGGATACACATGTTTATGGCTTTATCTTATAGAACTCAAGGTCTCCGTGCTGGGAAAACAGGTTTTGCAGCTGTTTGAGCTAAGATTTCCAAGTTATTCACATAATGAAAACCTATACTTTGTTTCGGTCGAGTTCCCCATTCAAATGCATGTAACAGTGAGAAACGCACTGTCTTGGCGAAAGAAAGCGTTTTTGTACAACTTCATATAAATAGCTGTAACTTTTGATAGAAGACTCGGATACACATGTTTATGGCTTTATCTTATAGAACTCAAGGTCTCCGTGCTGGGAAAACAGGTTTTGCAGCTGTTTGAGCTAAGATTTCCAAGTTATTCACATAATGAAAACCTATACTTTGTTTCGGTCGAGTTCCCCATTCAAATGCATGTAACAGTGAGAAACGCACTGTCTTGGCGAAAGAAAGCGTTTTTGTACAACTTCATATAAATAGCTGTAACTTTTGATAGAAGACTCGGATACACATGTTTATGGCTTTATCTTATAGAACTCAAGGTCTCCGTGCTGGGAAAACAGGTTTTGCAGCTGTTTGAGCTAAGATTTCCAAGTTATTCACATAATGAAAACTTATACTTTGTTTCGGTCGAGTTCCCCATTCAAATGCATGTAACAGTGAGAAACGCACTGTCTTGGCGAAAGAAAGCGTTTTTGTACAACTTCATATAAATAGCTGTAACTTTTGATAGAAGACTCGGATACACATGTTTATGGCTTTATCTTATAGAACTCAAGGTCTCCGTGCTGGGAAAACAGGTTTTGCAGCTGTTTGAGCTAAGATTTCCAAGTTATTCACATAATGAAAACCTATACTTTGTTTCGGTCGAGTTCCCCATTCAAATGCATGTAACAGTGAGAAACGCACTGTCTTGGCGAAAGAAAGCTATTTTGTACAACTTCATATAAATAGCTGTAACTTTTGATAGAAGACTCGGATACACATGTTTATGGCTTTATCTTATAGAACTCAAGGTCTCCGTGCTGGGAAAACAGGTTTTGCAGCTGTTTGAGCTAAGATTTCCAAGTTATTCACATAATGAAAACCTATACTTTGTTTCGGTCGAGTTCCCCATTCAAATGCATGTAACAGTGAGAAAGCACTGTCTTGGCGAAAGAAAGCGTTTTTGTACAACTTCATATAAATAGCTGTAACTTTTGATAGAAGACTCGGATACACATGTTTATGGCTTTATCTTATAGAACTCAAGGTCTCCGTGCTGGGAAAACAGGTTTTGCAGCTGTTTGAGCTAAGATTTCCAAGTTATTCACATAATGAAAACCTATACTTTGTTTCGGTCGAGTTCCCCATTCAAATGCATGTAACAGTGAGAAAGCACTGTCTTGGCGAAAGAAAGCGTTTTTGTACAACTTCATATAAATAGCTGTAACTTTTGATAGAAGACTCGGATACACATGTTTATGGCTTTATCTTATAGAACTCAAGGTCTCCGTGCTGGGAAAACAGGTTTTGCAGCTGTTTGAGCTAAGATTTCCAAGTTATTCACATAATGAAAACCTATACCTCCTCCTTGAATCGCTACCTTATCGTGGTGGAGGGGTTTGTGTGTCCCAGGGATCCCAGGGGCTATGTTGTCTGGGGGCTTTTGCCCCCTGGTAGGGTCTCCCATGGCAAACTGGTCCTGGGTGAGGGACCAGACAAAGAGCGATTCAGAAGACCCCCATGAAAAGAATATCGAGGGAACAGTTTACCCTGCCCGGGATAGGGTTACCGGGGCCCCGCCCTGGAGCCAGGCCCGGGGAGGGTGCCCGAGGGCGAGCGTCTGGTGGCCGGGCCTTAGTCCATGGGGCCCGGCCGGGCACAGCCCGAAGAGGAGACATGGGCCCATCCTCCCGCAGGCCCACCACCCGCAGGAGGCGCCATAGGGGTCGGGTGCATTGTGAGCCGGGTGGCGGCCAGGAGCGGAGGCCCTGGCGGACCGACCCCCGGCTGCCAAGACTGGCAATAGGGACATGGAATGTCACCTCTCTGGTGGGGAAGGAGCCTGAGTTGGTGCGTGAGGTTGAGAGGTACCGGCTAGATATAGTTGGGCTCACCTCTACGCATTGTCTGGGCTCTGGAACCAGTCTCCTGGAGAGGGGCTGGACTCTGTCTCAGTCTGGAGTTGCCCCTGGTGAGAGGCGGCGGGCTGGGGTGGGTATTCTTATATCCCCTCGGCTTGCTGCCGGTACGTTGGGGTTTTTCCCGGTGGACGAGAGGGTTTGTTCCCTGCGCCTTAGGGTCGGGGAACGGGCCCTGACTGTCATCTGCGCTTATGCGCCGAGTGGCAGTTCGGAGTACCCAGCCTTCTTAGAGTCCCTGGGGGGGGTGCTGGAAGGTGCTCCACCTGGAGACTCTGTTGTCCTGCTGGGAGACTTCAATGCTCACGTGGGTAACGACAGCGAGACCTGGAGGGGCGTGATTGGGAGGAACGGCCTCCCTGATCTGAACCCGAGCGGTGCTTTGTTATTGGACTTCTGTGCTAATCACAGTTTGGCCATAACGAACACCCTGTTCGAACATAAGAGTGTCCATAAGTGCACGTGGCACCAGGATGCTCTAGGCCGTAGGTCGATGATCGATTTTGTAATCGTATCACCAGACCTGCGACCATATGTTCTGGACACTCGGGTGAAGAGAGGGGCTGAGCTGTCAACTGATCACCACCTGGTGGTGAGTTGGATCAGGTGGCGGGGGAGGACGCTGGACAGACCTGGTGCACCTAAACGCGTAGTGAGGGTGTGCTGGGAACGTCTAGCAGAGGCCCCAGTCCGCGAGATCTTCAACGCACACCTCCGGCAGAGCTTCAACAGCATTCCGAGGGAGACTGGGGACATTGAGTCCGAATGGACCATGTTCAGCGTCTCCATTGCCGAAGCTGCTGCATTGAGCTGCGGCCGCAAGGTGGTCGGTGCCTGCCGTGGTGGTAATCCCCGAACCAAATGGTGGACACCAGAGGTGAAGGGAGCCACCAGGCTGAAGAAGGAGGCCTATCGGGCTTGGTTAGCCTGTGGGACTCCGGAGGCAGCCGACAGGTATCGACAGGCCAAGCGGAATGCGGCTCGGGCAGTGGCTGAAGCAAAAACTCGGGTGTGGGAGGAGTTCGGAGAGGCCATGGAAAAAGACTTTCGGACTGCCTCGAAGAGATTCTGGCAAACCGTCAGGCGTCTCAGGAGGGGAAAGCGGTGCTCTACCTGCACTGTGTATAGTGCTGGCGGAGCGCTGTTGACGTCGACTGAGAAAATTGTCGGGCGGTGGAAGGAATACTTCGAGGACCTCCTTAATCCCACTGACACGTCTTCCGGGGAGGAAGCAGAGTCTGGGGATGAGGGGTGTGACCCACCGATTTCCGGGGGCGAGGTCACTGAGGCAGTTAAACAACTCCTTGGTGGCAGAGCCCCTGGTGTCGATGAGGTCCGCCCCGAGTTCCTGAAGGCTCTGGACGTTGTAGGGCTGTCTTGGTTGACACGTCTCTGCAATGTTGCGTGGAGATCAGGGGCAGTACCTGTGGACTGGCAGACCGGGGTGGTGGTCCCCATCTTCAAGAAGGGGGACCGGAGGGTGTGTTCCAACTACAGGGGGATCACACTCCTCAGCCTCCCCGGGAAAGTCTATGCCAGGGTGCTGGAGAGGAGGGTTCGTCCGCTAGTCGAACCTCGGATACAGGAGGAACAATGCGGTTTTCGTCCTGGTCGCGGAACACTGGACCAGCTCTTTGTCCTCTCGAGGATACTTGAGGGTGCATGGGAGTTTGCCCAACCAGTCTACATGTGTTTTGTGGACCTGGAGAAGGCATTCGACCGTGTCCCTCGGGGCGTCCTGTGGGAGGTGTTGCGCGAGTATGGGGTGTCTGGCCCATTGCTACGGGCCATTCAATCCCTATACAACCGTTGCAAGAGCTTGGTTCGCATTGCCGGCAATAAGTCGGACTCGTTCCCGGTGGGTGATGGGCTCCGCCAGGGCTGCCCTTTGTCTCCGGTTCTGTTCATAATTTTTATGGACAGGATTTCTAGGCGCAGCCAAGTGGCGGAGGGCTTTCGCTTTGGTGGCCTCAGAATCTCATCTCTGATTTTTGCGGATGATGTGGTTCTGTTGGCTTCATCGGGTGAGGGCCTCCAGCTCGCACTGGAGCGGTTCGCAGCCGAGTGTAACGCAGCGGGAATGAGGATCAGCACCTCCAAATCTGAGGCCATGGTTCTCAGCCGGAAAAGGGTGGAGTGCCCACTCCGGGTCGGGGATGAGTTCCTGCCCCAAGTGGAGGAGTTCAAGTATCTCGGGGTCTTGTTCGCGAGTGATGGGAGAAGGGAGCTGGAGATCGACAGACGGATTGGGGCTGCGGCTGCAGTAATGCGGACACTGCACCGGTCAGTCGTGGTGAAGAGGGAGCTGAGTGTAAAAGCGAAGCTCTCAATTTACCGGTCGATCTACGTCCCTACCCTCACCTATGGCCACGAGCTGTGGGTAGTGACCGAAAGAACGAGATCGCGGATACAAGCGGCGGAAATGAGCTTCCTCCGAAGGGTGGCTGGCCTCTCCCTTAGAGATAGGGTGAGAAGTTCGGCCATCCGGGAGGGGCTTAGAGTAGAGCAGCTGCTGCTCCACATCGAAAGGAGCCAGCTGAGGTGGTTCGGGCATCTGGCAAGGATGCCCCCTGGGCGCCTCCTGGGCGAGGTGTTCCAGGCATGTCCCACCGGGAGGAGGCCCCGGGGCAGACCCAGGACACGCTGGAGAGATTATATCTCTCGGCTGGCCTGGGAACGCCTTGGTATTCCCCCGGACAAGCTGGAGGAGGTGGCTGGGGAGAGGGAGGTCTGGACCTCTTTGCTTAGGCTGCTACCCCCGCGACCCGACCTCGGATAAGCGGATGAAGATGGATGGATGGATGGATGGAAAACCTATACTTTGTTTCGGTCGAGTTCCCCATTCAAATGCATGTAACAGTGAGAAACGCACTGTCTTGGCGAAAGAAAGCGTTTTTGTACAACTTCATATAAATAGCTGTAACTTTTGATAGAAGACTCGGATACACATGTTTATGGCTTTATCTTATAGAACTCAAGGTCTCCGTGCTGGGAAAACAGGTTTTGCAGCTGTTTGAGCTAAGATTTCCAAGTTATTCACATAATGAAAACCTATACTTTGTTTCGGTCGAGTTCCCCATTCAAATGCATGTAACAGTGAGAAACGCACTGTCTTGGCGAAAGAAAGCGTTTTTGTACAACTTCATATAAATAGCTGCAACTTTTGATAGAAGACTCAGACAAACATGTTTATGGCTTTATCTTATAGAACTCAAGGTCTCCGTGCTGGGAAAACAGGTTTTGCAGCTGTTTGAGCTAAGATTTCCAAGTTATTCACATAATGAAAACCTATACTTTGTTTCGGTCAAGTTCCCCATTCAAATGCATGTAACAGTGAGAAACGCACTGTCTTGGCGAAAGAAAGCGTTTTTGTACAACTTCATATAAATAGCTGTAACTTTTGATAGAAGACTCGGATACACATGTTTATGGCTTTATCTTATAGAACTCAAGGTCTCCGTGCTGGGAAAACAGGTTTTGCAGCTGTTTGAGCTAAGATTTCCAAGTTATTCACATAATGAAAACCTATACTTTGTTTCGGTCGAGTTCCCCATTCAAATGCATGTAACAGTGAGAAACGCACTGTCTTGGCGAAAGAAAGCTATTTTGTACAACTTCATATAAATAGCTGTAACTTTTGATAGAAGACTCGGATACACATGTTTATGGCTTTATCTTATAGAACTCAAGGTCTCCGTGCTGGGAAAACAGGTTTTGCAGCTGTTTGAGCTAAGATTTCCAAGTTATTCACATAATGAAAACCTATACTTTGTTTCGGTCGAGTTCCCCATTCAAATGTATGTAACAGTGAGAAACGCACTGTCTTGGCGAAAGAAAGCGTTTTTGTACAACTTCATATAAATAGCTGTAACTTTTGATAGAAGACTCGGATACACATGTTTATGGCTTTATCTTATAGAACTCAAGGTCTCCGTGCTGGGAAAACAGGTTTTGCAGCTGTTTGAGCTAAGATTTCCAAGTTATTCACATAATGAAAACCTATACTTTGTTTCGGTCGAGTTCCCCATTCAAATGCATGTAACAGTGAGAAACGCACTGTCTTGGCGAAAGAAAGCGTTTTTGTACAACTTCATATAAATAGCTGTAACTTTTGATAGAAGACTCGGATACACATGTTTATGGCTTTATCTTATAGAACTCAAGGTCTCCGTGCTGGGAAAACAGGTTTTGCAGCTGTTTGAGCTAAGATTTCCAAGTTATTCACATAATGAAAACCTATACTTTGTTTCGGTCGAGTTCCCCATTCAAATGCATGTAACAGTGAGAAACGCACTGTCTTGGCGAAAGAAAGCGTTTTTGTACAACTTCATATAAATAGCTGTAACTTTTGATAGAAGACTCGGATACACATGTTTATGGCTTTATCTTATAGAACTCAAGGTCTCCGTGCTGGGAAAACAGGTTTTGCAGCTGTTTGAGCTAAGATTTCCAAGTTATTCACATAATGAAAACTTATACTTTGTTTCGGTCGAGTTCCCCATTCAAATGCATGTAACAGTGAGAAACGCACTGTCTTGGCGAAAGAAAGCTATTTTGTACAACTTCATATAAATAGCTGTAACTTTTGATAGAAGACTCGGATACACATGTTTATGGCTTTATCTTATAGAACTCAAGGTCTCCGTGCTGGGAAAACAGGTTTTGCAGCTGTTTGAGCTAAGATTTCCAAGTTATTCACATAATGAAAACCTATACTTTGTTTCGGTCGAGTTCCCCATTCAAATGCATGTAACAGTGAGAAACGCACTGTCTTGGCGAAAGAAAGCTATTTTGTACAACTTCATATAAATAGCTGTAACTTTTGATAGAAGACTCAGACAAACATGTTTATGGCTTTATCTTATAGAACTCAAGGTCTCCGTGCTGGGAAAACAGGTTTTGCAGCTGTTTGAGCTAAGATTTCCAAGTTATTCACATAATGAAAACCTATACTTTGTTTCGGTCGAGTTCCCCATTCAAATGCATGTAACAGTGAGAAACGCACTGTCTTGGCGAAAGAAAGCGTTTTTGTACAACTTCATATAAATAGCTGTAACTTTTGATAGAAGACTCGGATACACATGTTTATGGCTTTATCTTATAGAACTCAAGGTCTCCGTGCTGGGAAAACAGGTTTTGCAGCTGTTTGAGCTAAGATTTCCAAGTTATTCACATAATGAAAACCTATACTTTGTTTCGGTCGAGTTCCCCATTCAAATGCATGTAACAGTGAGAAACGCACTGTCTTGGCGAAAGAAAGCGTTTTTGTACAACTTCATATAAATAGCTGTAACTTTTGATAGAAGACTCAGACAAACATGTTTATGGCTTTATCTTATAGAACTCAAGGTCTCCGTGCTGGGAAAACAGGTTTTGCAGCTGTTTGAGCTAAGATTTCCAAGTTATTCACATAATGAAAACCTATACTTTGTTTCGGTCGAGTTCCCCATTCAAATGCATGTAACAGTGAGAAACGCACTGTCTTGGCGAAAGAAAGCGTTTTTGTACAACTTCATATAAATAGCTGTAACTTTTGATAGAAGACTCGGATACACATGTTTATGGCTTTATCTTATAGAACTCAAGGTCTCCGTGCTGGGAAAACAGGTTTTGCAGCTGTTTGAGCTAAGATTTCCAAGTTATTCACATAATGAAAACCTATACTTTGTTTCGGTCGAGTTCCCCATTCAAATGCATGTAACAGTGAGAAACGCACTGTCTTGGCGAAAGAAAGCGTTTTTGTACAACTTCATATAAATAGCTGTAACTTTTGATAGAAGACTCAGACAAACATGTTTATGGCTTTATCTTATAGAACTCAAGGTCTCCGTGCTGGGAAAACAGGTTTTGCAGCTGTTTGAGCTAAGATTTCCAAGTTATTCACATAATGAAAACCTATACTTTGTTTCGGTCGAGTTCCCCATTCAAATGCATGTAACAGTGAGAAACGCACTGTCTTGGCGAAAGAAAGCGTTTTTGTACAACTTCATATAAATAGCTGTAACTTTTGATAGAAGACTCGGATACACATGTTTATGGCTTTATCTTATAGAACTCAAGGTCTCCGTGCTGGGAAAACAGGTTTTGCAGCTGTTTGAGCTAAGATTTCCAAGTTATTCACATAATGAAAACCTATACTTTGTTTCGGTCGAGTTCCCCATTCAAATGCATGTAACAGTGAGAAACGCACTGTCTTGGCGAAAGAAAGCTATTTTGTACAACTTCATATAAATAGCTGTAACTTTTGATAGAAGACTCAGACAAACATGTTTATGGCTTTATCTTATAGAACTCAAGGTCTCCGTGCTGGGAAAACAGGTTTTGCAGCTGTTTGAGCTAAGATTTCCAAGTTATTCACATAATGAAAACCTATACTTTGTTTCGGTCGAGTTCCCCATTCAAATGCATGTAACAGTGAGAAACGCACTGTCTTGGCGAAAGAAAGCGTTTTTGTACAACTTCATATAAATAGCTGTAACTTTTGATAGAAGACTCAGACAAACATGTTTATGGCTTTATCTTATAGAACTCAAGGTCTCCGTGCTGGGAAAACAGGTTTTGCAGCTGTTTGAGCTAAGATTTCCAAGTTATTCACATAATGAAAACCTATACTTTGTTTCGGTCGAGTTCCCCATTCAAATGCATGTAACAGTGAGAAACGCACTGTCTTGGCGAAAGAAAGCTATTTTGTACAACTTCATATAAATAGCTGTAACTTTTGATAGAAGACTCAGACAAACATGTTTATGGCTTTATCTTATAGAACTCAAGGTCTCCGTGCTGGGAAAACAGGTTTTGCAGCTGTTTGAGCTAAGATTTCCAAGTTATTCACATAATGAAAACTTATACTTTGTTTCGGTCGAGTTCCCCATTCAAATGCATGTAACAGTGAGAAACGCACTGTCTTGGCGAAAGAAAGCGTTTTTGTACAACTTCATATAAATAGCTGTAACTTTTGATAGAAGACTCGGATACACATGTTTATGGCTTTATCTTATAGAACTCAAGGTCTCCGTGCTGGGAAAACAGGTTTTGCAGCTGTTTGAGCTAAGATTTCCAAGTTATTCACATAATGAAAACCTATACTTTGTTTCGGTCGAGTTCCCCATTCAAATGCATGTAACAGTGAGAAACGCACTGTCTTGGCGAAAGAAAGCGTTTTTGTACAACTTCATATAAATAGCTGTAACTTTTGATAGAAGACTCGGATACACATGTTTATGGCTTTATCTTATAGAACTCAAGGTCTCCGTGCTGGGAAAACAGGTTTTGCAGCTGTTTGAGCTAAGATTTCCAAGTTATTCACATAATGAAAACCTATACTTTGTTTCGGTCGAGTTCCCCATTCAAATGCATGTAACAGTGAGAAACGCACTGTCTTGGCGAAAGAAAGCGTTTTTGTACAACTTCATATAAATAGCTGTAACTTTTGATAGAAGACTCGGATACACATGTTTATGGCTTTATCTTATAGAACTCAAGGTCTCCGTGCTGGGAAAACAGGTTTTGCAGCTGTTTGAGCTAAGATTTCCAAGTTATTCACATAATGAAAACCTATACTTTGTTTCGGTCGAGTTCCCCATTCAAATGCATGTAACAGTGAGAAACGCACTGTCTTGGCGAAAGAAAGCGTTTTTGTACAACTTCATATAAATAGCTGTAACTTTTGATAGAAGACTCAGACAAACATGTTTATGGCTTTATCTTATAGAACTCAAGGTCTCCGTGCTGGGAAAACAGGTTTTGCAGCTGTTTGAGCTAAGATTTCCAAGTTATTCACATAATGAAAACCTATACTTTGTTTCGGTCGAGTTCCCCATTCAAATGCATGTAACAGTGAGAAACGCACTGTCTTGGCGAAAGAAAGCGTTTTTGTACAACTTCATATAAATAGCTGTAACTTTTGATAGAAGACTCAGACAAACATGTTTATGGCTTTATCTTATAGAACTCAAGGTCTCCGTGCTGGGAAAACAGGTTTTGCAGCTGTTTGAGCTAAGATTTCCAAGTTATTCACATAATGAAAACCTATACTTTGTTTCGGTCGAGTTCCCCATTCAAATGCATGTAACAGTGAGAAACGCACTGTCTTGGCGAAAGAAAGCGTTTTTGTACAACTTCATATAAATAGCTGTAACTTTTGATAGAAGACTCGGATACACATGTTTATGGCTTTATCTTATAGAACTCAAGGTCTCCGTGCTGGGAAAACAGGTTTTGCAGCTGTTTGAGCTAAGATTTCCAAGTTATTCACATAATGAAAACCTATACTTTGTTTCGGTCGAGTTCCCCATTCAAATGCATGTAACAGTGAGAAACGCACTGTCTTGGCGAAAGAAAGCGTTTTTGTACAACTTCATATAAATAGCTGTAACTTTTGATAGAAGACTCGGATACACATGTTTATGGCTTTATCTTATAGAACTCAAGGTCTCCGTGCTGGGAAAACAGGTTTTGCAGCTGTTTGAGCTAAGATTTCCAAGTTATTCACATAATGAAAACCTATACTTTGTTTCGGTCGAGTTCCCCATTCAAATGCATGTAACAGTGAGAAACGCACTGTCTTGGCGAAAGAAAGCTATTTTGTACAACTTCATATAAATAGCTGTAACTTTTGATAGAAGACTCGGATACACATGTTTATGGCTTTATCTTATAGAACTCAAGGTCTCCGTGCTGGGAAAACAGGTTTTGCAGCTGTTTGAGCTAAGATTTCCAAGTTATTCACATAATGAAAACTTATACTTTGTTTCGGTCGAGTTCCCCATTCAAATGCATGTAACAGTGAGAAACGCACTGTCTTGGCGAAAGAAAGCTATTTTGTACAACTTCATATAAATAGCTGTAACTTTTGATAGAAGACTCAGACAAACATGTTTATGGCTTTATCTTATAGAACTCAAGGTCTCCGTGCTGGGAAAACAGGTTTTGCAGCTGTTTGAGCTAAGATTTCCAAGTTATTCACATAATGAAAACCTATACTTTGTTTCGGTCGAGTTCCCCATTCAAATGCATGTAACAGTGAGAAACGCACTGTCTTGGCGAAAGAAAGCGTTTTTGTACAACTTCATATAAATAGCTGTAACTTTTGATAGAAGACTCAGACAAACATGTTTATGGCTTTATCTTATAGAACTCAAGGTCTCCGTGCTGGGAAAACAGGTTTTGCAGCTGTTTGAGCTAAGATTTCCAAGTTATTCACATAATGAAAACCTATACTTTGTTTCGGTCGAGTTCCCCATTCAAATGCATGTAACAGTGAGAAACGCACTGTCTTGGCGAAAGAAAGCGTTTTTGTACAACTTCATATAAATAGCTGTAACTTTTGATAGAAGACTCAGACAAACATGTTTATGGCTTTATCTTATAGAACTCAAGGTCTCCGTGCTGGGAAAACAGGTTTTGCAGCTGTTTGAGCTAAGATTTCCAAGTTATTCACATAATGAAAACCTATACTTTGTTTCGGTCGAGTTCCCCATTCAAATGCATGTAACAGTGAGAAACGCACTGTCTTGGCGAAAGAAAGCGTTTTTGTACAACTTCATATAAATAGCTGTAACTTTTGATAGAAGACTCGGATACACATGTTTATGGCTTTATCTTATAGAACTCAAGGTCTCCGTGCTGGGAAAACAGGTTTTGCAGCTGTTTGAGCTAAGATTTCCAAGTTATTCACATAATGAAAACCTATACTTTGTTTCGGTCGAGTTCCCCATTCAAATGCATGTAACAGTGAGAAACGCACTGTCTTGGCGAAAGAAAGCTATTTTGTACAACTTCATATAAATAGCTGTAACTTTTGATAGAAGACTCGGATACACATGTTTATGGCTTTATCTTATAGAACTCAAGGTCTCCGTGCTGGGAAAACAGGTTTTGCAGCTGTTTGAGCTAAGATTTCCAAGTTATTCACATAATGAAAACCTATACTTTGTTTCGGTCGAGTTCCCCATTCAAATGCATGTAACAGTGAGAAACGCACTGTCTTGGCGAAAGAAAGCGTTTTTGTACAACTTCATATAAATAGCTGTAACTTTTGATAGAAGACTCGGATACACATGTTTATGGCTTTATCTTATAGAACTCAAGGTCTCCGTGCTGGGAAAACAGGTTTTGCAGCTGTTTGAGCTAAGATTTCCAAGTTATTCACATAATGAAAACTTATACTTTGTTTCGGTCGAGTTCCCCATTCAAATGCATGTAACAGTGAGAAACGCACTGTCTTGGCGAAAGAAAGCTATTTTGTACAACTTCATATAAATAGCTGTAACTTTTGATAGAAGACTCGGATACACATGTTTATGGCTTTATCTTATAGAACTCAAGGTCTCCGTGCTGGGAAAACAGGTTTTGCAGCTGTTTGAGCTAAGATTTCCAAGTTATTCACATAATGAAAACCTATACTTTGTTTCGGTCGAGTTCCCCATTCAAATGCATGTAACAGTGAGAAACGCACTGTCTTGGCGAAAGAAAGCTATTTTGTACAACTTCATATAAATAGCTGTAACTTTTGATAGAAGACTCAGACAAACATGTTTATGGCTTTATCTTATAGAACTCAAGGTCTCCGTGCTGGGAAAACAGGTTTTGCAGCTGTTTGAGCTAAGATTTCCAAGTTATTCACATAATGAAAACTTATACTTTGTTTCGGTCGAGTTCCCCATTCAAATGCATGTAACAGTGAGAAACGCACTGTCTTGGCGAAAGAAAGCGTTTTTGTACAACTTCATATAAATAGCTGTAACTTTTGATAGAAGACTCGGATACACATGTTTATGGCTTTATCTTATAGAACTCAAGGTCTCCGTGCTGGGAAAACAGGTTTTGCAGCTGTTTGAGCTAAGATTTCCAAGTTATTCACATAATGAAAACCTATACTTTGTTTCGGTCGAGTTCCCCATTCAAATGCATGTAACAGTGAGAAACGCACTGTCTTGGCGAAAGAAAGCGTTTTTGTACAACTTCATATAAATAGCTGTAACTTTTGATAGAAGACTCGGATACACATGTTTATGGCTTTATCTTATAGAACTCAAGGTCTCCGTGCTGGGAAAACAGGTTTTGCAGCTGTTTGAGCTAAGATTTCCAAGTTATTCACATAATGAAAACCTATACTTTGTTTCGGTCGAGTTCCCCATTCAAATGCATGTAACAGTGAGAAACGCACTGTCTTGGCGAAAGAAAGCGTTTTTGTACAACTTCATATAAATAGCTGTAACTTTTGATAGAAGACTCGGATACACATGTTTATGGCTTTATCTTATAGAACTCAAGGTCTCCGTGCTGGGAAAACAGGTTTTGCAGCTGTTTGAGCTAAGATTTCCAAGTTATTCACATAATGAAAACCTATACTTTGTTTCGGTCGAGTTCCCCATTCAAATGCATGTAACAGTGAGAAACGCACTGTCTTGGCGAAAGAAAGCGTTTTTGTACAACTTCATATAAATAGCTGTAACTTTTGATAGAAGACTCAGACAAACATGTTTATGGCTTTATCTTATAGAACTCAAGGTCTCCGTGCTGGGAAAACAGGTTTTGCAGCTGTTTGAGCTAAGATTTCCAAGTTATTCACATAATGAAAACCTATACTTTGTTTCGGTCGAGTTCCCCATTCAAATGCATGTAACAGTGAGAAACGCACTGTCTTGGCGAAAGAAAGCGTTTTTGTACAACTTCATATAAATAGCTGTAACTTTTGATAGAAGACTCAGACAAACATGTTTATGGCTTTATCTTATAGAACTCAAGGTCTCCGTGCTGGGAAAACAGGTTTTGCAGCTGTTTGAGCTAAGATTTCCAAGTTATTCACATAATGAAAACCTATACTTTGTTTCGGTCGAGTTCCCCATTCAAATGCATGTAACAGTGAGAAACGCACTGTCTTGGCGAAAGAAAGCGTTTTTGTACAACTTCATATAAATAGCTGTAACTTTTGATAGAAGACTCGGATACACATGTTTATGGCTTTATCTTATAGAACTCAAGGTCTCCGTGCTGGGAAAACAGGTTTTGCAGCTGTTTGAGCTAAGATTTCCAAGTTATTCACATAATGAAAACCTATACTTTGTTTCGGTCGAGTTCCCCATTCAAATGCATGTAACAGTGAGAAACGCACTGTCTTGGCGAAAGAAAGCGTTTTTGTACAACTTCATATAAATAGCTGTAACTTTTGATAGAAGACTCGGATACACATGTTTATGGCTTTATCTTATAGAACTCAAGGTCTCCGTGCTGGGAAAACAGGTTTTGCAGCTGTTTGAGCTAAGATTTCCAAGTTATTCACATAATGAAAACCTATACTTTGTTTCGGTCGAGTTCCCCATTCAAATGCATGTAACAGTGAGAAACGCACTGTCTTGGCGAAAGAAAGCGTTTTTGTACAACTTCATATAAATAGCTGTAACTTTTGATAGAAGACTCGGATACACATGTTTATGGCTTTATCTTATAGAACTCAAGGTCTCCGTGCTGGGAAAACAGGTTTTGCAGCTGTTTGAGCTAAGATTTCCAAGTTATTCACATAATGAAAACCTATACTTTGTTTCGGTCGAGTTCCCCATTCAAATGCATGTAACAGTGAGAAACGCACTGTCTTGGCGAAAGAAAGCTATTTTGTACAACTTCATATAAATAGCTGTAACTTTTGATAGAAGACTCAGACAAACATGTTTATGGCTTTATCTTATAGAACTCAAGGTCTCCGTGCTGGGAAAACAGGTTTTGCAGCTGTTTGAGCTAAGATTTCCAAGTTATTCACATAATGAAAACCTATACTTTGTTTCGGTCGAGTTCCCCATTCAAATGCATGTAACAGTGAGAAACGCACTGTCTTGGCGAAAGAAAGCGTTTTTGTACAACTTCATATAAATAGCTGTAACTTTTGATAGAAGACTCGGATACACATGTTTATGGCTTTATCTTATAGAACTCAAGGTCTCCGTGCTGGGAAAACAGGTTTTGCAGCTGTTTGAGCTAAGATTTCCAAGTTATTCACATAATGAAAACCTATACTTTGTTTCGGTCGAGTTCCCCATTCAAATGCATGTAACAGTGAGAAACGCACTGTCTTGGCGAAAGAAAGCTATTTTGTACAACTTCATATAAATAGCTGTAACTTTTGATAGAAGACTCAGACAAACATGTTTATGGCTTTATCTTATAGAACTCAAGGTCTCCGTGCTGGGAAAACAGGTTTTGCAGCTGTTTGAGCTAAGATTTCCAAGTTATTCACATAATGAAAACCTATACTTTGTTTCGGTCGAGTTCCCCATTCAAATGCATGTAACAGTGAGAAACGCACTGTCTTGGCGAAAGAAAGCGTTTTTGTACAACTTCATATAAATAGCTGTAACTTTTGATAGAAGACTCAGACAAACATGTTTATGGCTTTATCTTATAGAACTCAAGGTCTCCGTGCTGGGAAAACAGGTTTTGCAGCTGTTTGAGCTAAGATTTCCAAGTTATTCACATAATGAAAACCTATACTTTGTTTCGGTCGAGTTCCCCATTCAAATGCATGTAACAGTGAGAAACGCACTGTCTTGGCGAAAGAAAGCGTTTTTGTACAACTTCATATAAATAGCTGTAACTTTTGATAGAAGACTCAGACAAACATGTTTATGGCTTTATCTTATAGAACTCAAGGTCTCCGTGCTGGGAAAACAGGTTTTGCAGCTGTTTGAGCTAAGATTTCCAAGTTATTCACATAATGAAAACCTATACTTTGTTTCGGTCGAGTTCCCCATTCAAATGCATGTAACAGTGAGAAACGCACTGTCTTGGCGAAAGAAAGCGTTTTTGTACAACTTCATATAAATAGCTGTAACTTTTGATAGAAGACTCGGATACACATGTTTATGGCTTTATCTTATAGAACTCAAGGTCTCCGTGCTGGGAAAACAGGTTTTGCAGCTGTTTGAGCTAAGATTTCCAAGTTATTCACATAATGAAAACCTATACTTTGTTTCGGTCGAGTTCCCCATTCAAATGCATGTAACAGTGAGAAACGCACTGTCTTGGCGAAAGAAAGCGTTTTTGTACAACTTCATATAAATAGCTGTAACTTTTGATAGAAGACTCGGATACACATGTTTATGGCTTTATCTTATAGAACTCAAGGTCTCCGTGCTGGGAAAACAGGTTTTGCAGCTGTTTGAGCTAAGATTTCCAAGTTATTCACATAATGAAAACTTATACTTTGTTTCGGTCGAGTTCCCCATTCAAATGCATGTAACAGTGAGAAACGCACTGTCTTGGCGAAAGAAAGCTATTTTGTACAACTTCATATAAATAGCTGTAACTTTTGATAGAAGACTCGGATACACATGTTTATGGCTTTATCTTATAGAACTCAAGGTCTCCGTGCTGGGAAAACAGGTTTTGCAGCTGTTTGAGCTAAGATTTCCAAGTTATTCACATAATGAAAACCTATACTTTGTTTCGGTCGAGTTCCCCATTCAAATGCATGTAACAGTGAGAAACGCACTGTCTTGGCGAAAGAAAGCGTTTTTGTACAACTTCATATAAATAGCTGTAACTTTTGATAGAAGACTCGGATACACATGTTTATGGCTTTATCTTATAGAACTCAAGGTCTCCGTGCTGGGAAAACAGGTTTTGCAGCTGTTTGAGCTAAGATTTCCAAGTTATTCACATAATGAAAACTTATACTTTGTTTCGGTCGAGTTCCCCATTCAAATGCATGTAACAGTGAGAAACGCACTGTCTTGGCGAAAGAAAGCGTTTTTGTACAACTTCATATAAATAGCTGTAACTTTTGATAGAAGACTCGGATACACATGTTTATGGCTTTATCTTATAGAACTCAAGGTCTCCGTGCTGGGAAAACAGGTTTTGCAGCTGTTTGAGCTAAGATTTCCAAGTTATTCACATAATGAAAACCTATACTTTGTTTCGGTCGAGTTCCCCATTCAAATGCATGTAACAGTGAGAAACGCACTGTCTTGGCGAAAGAAAGCGTTTTTGTACAACTTCATATAAATAGCTGTAACTTTTGATAGAAGACTCGGATACACATGTTTATGGCTTTATCTTATAGAACTCAAGGTCCCCTTGCTGGGAAAACAGGTTTTGCAGCTGTTTGAGCTAAGATTTCCAAGTTATTCACATAATGAAAACTTATACTTTGTTTCGGTCGAGTTCCCCATTCAAATGCATGTAACAGTGAGAAACGCACTGTCTTGGCGAAAGAAAGCTATTTTGTACAACTTCATATAAATAGCTGTAACTTTTGATAGAAGACTCGGATACACATGTTTATGGCTTTATCTTATAGAACTCAAGGTCTCCGTGCTGGGAAAACAGGTTTTGCAGCTGTTTGAGCTAAGATTTCCAAGTTATTCACATAATGAAAACCTATACTTTGTTTCGGTCGAGTTCCCCATTCAAATGCATGTAACAGTGAGAAACGCACTGTCTTGGCGAAAGAAAGCGTTTTTGTACAACTTCATATAAATAGCTGTAACTTTTGATAGAAGACTCGGATACACATGTTTATGGCTTTATCTTATAGAACTCAAGGTCTCCGTGCTGGGAAAACAGGTTTTGCAGCTGTTTGAGCTAAGATTTCCAAGTTATTCACATAATGAAAACCTATACTTTGTTTCGGTCGAGTTCCCCATTCAAATGCATGTAACAGTGAGAAACGCACTGTCTTGGCGAAAGAAAGCGTTTTTGTACAACTTCATATAAATAGCTGTAACTTTTGATAGAAGACTCGGATACACATGTTTATGGCTTTATCTTATAGAACTCAAGGTCTCCGTGCTGGGAAAACAGGTTTTGCAGCTGTTTGAGCTAAGATTTCCAAGTTATTCACATAATGAAAACCTATACTTTGTTTCGGTCGAGTTCCCCATTCAAATGCATGTAACAGTGAGAAACGCACTGTCTTGGCGAAAGAAAGCGTTTTTGTACAACTTCATATAAATAGCTGTAACTTTTGATAGAAGACTCGGATACACATGTTTATGGCTTTATCTTATAGAACTCAAGGTCTCCGTGCTGGGAAAACAGGTTTTGCAGCTGTTTGAGCTAAGATTTCCAAGTTATTCACATAATGAAAACCTATACTTTGTTTCGGTCGAGTTCCCCATTCAAATGCATGTAACAGTGAGAAACGCACTGTCTTGGCGAAAGAAAGCGTTTTTGTACAACTTCATATAAATAGCTGTAACTTTTGATAGAAGACTCGGATACACATGTTTATGGCTTTATCTTATAGAACTCAAGGTCTCCGTGCTGGGAAAACAGGTTTTGCAGCTGTTTGAGCTAAGATTTCCAAGTTATTCACATAATGAAAACCTATACTTTGTTTCGGTCGAGTTCCCCATTCAAATGCATGTAACAGTGAGAAACGCACTGTCTTGGCGAAAGAAAGCTATTTTGTACAACTTCATATAAATAGCTGTAACTTTTGATAGAAGACTCGGATACACATGTTTATGGCTTTATCTTATAGAACTCAAGGTCTCCGTGCTGGGAAAACAGGTTTTGCAGCTGTTTGAGCTAAGATTTCCAAGTTATTCACATAATGAAAACCTATACTTTGTTTCGGTCGAGTTCCCCATTCAAATGCATGTAACAGTGAGAAACGCACTGTCTTGGCGAAAGAAAGCTATTTTGTACAACTTCATATAAATAGCTGTAACTTTTGATAGAAGACTCGGATACACATGTTTATAGCCTTATATTATAGAACTCAAGGTCTCCGTGCTGGGAAAACAGGTTTTGCAGCTGTTTGAGCTAAGATTTCCAAGTTATTCACATAATGAAAACCTATACTTTGTTTCGGTCGAGTTCCCCATTCAAATGCATGTAACAGTGAGAAACGCACT
Organism: Aulonocara stuartgranti; assembly: GCF_965226115.1. NCBI lineage: Eukaryota > Metazoa > Chordata > Actinopteri > Cichliformes > Cichlidae > Aulonocara > Aulonocara stuartgranti. The sequence continues at coordinate 34,015,907 of NC_138952.1, read as the reverse complement.
GTCTTGGCGAAAGAAAGCGTTTTTGTACAACTTCATATAAATAGCTGTAACTTTTGATAGAAGACTCGGATACACATGTTTATGGCTTTATCTTATAGAACTCAAGGTCTCCGTGCTGGGAAAACAGGTTTTGCAGCTGTTTGAGCTAAGATTTCCAAGTTATTCACATAATGAAAACCTATACTTTGTTTCGGTCGAGTTCCCCATTCAAATGCATGTAACAGTGAGAAACGCACTGTCTTGGCGAAAGAAAGCGTTTTTGTACAACTTCATATAAATAGCTGTAACTTTTGATAGAAGACTCGGATACACATGTTTATGGCTTTATCTTATAGAACTCAAGGTCTCCGTGCTGGGAAAACAGGTTTTGCAGCTGTTTGAGCTAAGATTTCCAAGTTATTCACATAATGAAAACCTATACTTTGTTTCGGTCGAGTTCCCCATTCAAATGCATGTAACAGTGAGAAACGCACTGTCTTGGCGAAAGAAAGCGTTTTTGTACAACTTCATATAAATAGCTGTAACTTTTGATAGAAGACTCGGATACACATGTTTATGGCTTTATCTTATAGAACTCAAGGTCTCCGTGCTGGGAAAACAGGTTTTGCAGCTGTTTGAGCTAAGATTTCCAAGTTATTCACATAATGAAAACCTATACTTTGTTTCGGTCGAGTTCCCCATTCAAATGCATGTAACAGTGAGAAACGCACTGTCTTGGCGAAAGAAAGCTATTTTGTACAACTTCATATAAATAGCTGTAACTTTTGATAGAAGACTCGGATACACATGTTTATGGCTTTATCTTATAGAACTCAAGGTCTCCGTGCTGGGAAAACAGGTTTTGCAGCTGTTTGAGCTAAGATTTCCAAGTTATTCACATAATGAAAACCTATACTTTGTTTCGGTCGAGTTCCCCATTCAAATGCATGTAACAGTGAGAAACGCACTGTCTTGGCGAAAGAAAGCTATTTTGTACAACTTCATATAAATAGCTGTAACTTTTGATAGAAGACTCGGATACACATGTTTATAGCCTTATATTATAGAACTCAAGGTCTCCGTGCTGGGAAAACAGGTTTTGCAGCTGTTTGAGCTAAGATTTCCAAGTTATTCACATAATGAAAACCTATACTTTGTTTCGGTCGAGTTCCCCATTCAAATGCATGTAACAGTGAGAAACGCACTGTCTTGGCGAAAGAAAGCGTTTTTGTACAACTTCATATAAATAGCTGTAACTTTTGATAGAAGACTCGGATACACATGTTTATGGCTTTATCTTATAGAACTCAAGGTCTCCGTGCTGGGAAAACAGGTTTTGCAGCTGTTTGAGCTAAGATTTCCAAGTTATTCACATAATGAAAACCTATACTTTGTTTCGGTCGAGTTCCCCATTCAAATGCATGTAACAGTGAGAAACGCACTGTCTTGGCGAAAGAAAGCGTTTTTGTACAACTTCATATAAATAGCTGTAACTTTTGATAGAAGACTCGGATACACATGTTTATGGCTTTATCTTATAGAACTCAAGGTCTCCGTGCTGGGAAAACAGGTTTTGCAGCTGTTTGAGCTAAGATTTCCAAGTTATTCACATAATGAAAACCTATACTTTGTTTCGGTCGAGTTCCCCATTCAAATGCATGTAACAGTGAGAAACGCACTGTCTTGGCGAAAGAAAGCGTTTTTGTACAACTTCATATAAATAGCTGTAACTTTTGATAGAAGACTCGGATACACATGTTTATGGCTTTATCTTATAGAACTCAAGGTCTCCGTGCTGGGAAAACAGGTTTTGCAGCTGTTTGAGCTAAGATTTCCAAGTTATTCACATAATGAAAACTTATACTTTGTTTCGGTCGAGTTCCCCATTCAAATGCATGTAACAGTGAGAAACGCACTGTCTTGGCGAAAGAAAGCTATTTTGTACAACTTCATATAAATAGCTGTAACTTTTGATAGAAGACTCGGATACACATGTTTATGGCTTTATCTTATAGAACTCAAGGTCTCCGTGCTGGGAAAACAGGTTTTGCAGCTGTTTGAGCTAAGATTTCCAAGTTATTCACATAATGAAAACCTATACTTTGTTTCGGTCGAGTTCCCCATTCAAATGCATGTAACAGTGAGAAACGCACTGTCTTGGCGAAAGAAAGCGTTTTTGTACAACTTCATATAAATAGCTGTAACTTTTGATAGAAGACTCGGATACACATGTTTATGGCTTTATCTTATATAACTCAAGGTCTCCGTGCTGGGAAAACAGGTTTTGCAGCTGTTTGAGCTAAGATTTCCAAGTTATTCACATAATGAAAACCTATACTTTGTTTCGGTCGAGTTCCCCATTCAAATGCATGTAACAGTGAGAAACGCACTGTCTTGGCGAAAGAAAGCGTTTTTGTACAACTTCATATAAATAGCTGTAACTTTTGATAGAAGACTCGGATACACATGTTTATGGCTTTATCTTATAGAACTCAAGGTCTCCGTGCTGGGAAAACAGGTTTTGCAGCTGTTTGAGCTAAGATTTCCAAGTTATTCACATAATGAAAACCTATACTTTGTTTCGGTCGAGTTCCCCATTCAAATGCATGTAACAGTGAGAAACGCACTGTCTTGGCGAAAGAAAGCGTTTTTGTACAACTTCATATAAATAGCTGTAACTTTTGATAGAAGACTCGGATACACATGTTTATGGCTTTATCTTATAGAACTCAAGGTCTCCGTGCTGGGAAAACAGGTTTTGCAGCTGTTTGAGCTAAGATTTCCAAGTTATTCACATAATGAAAACCTATACTTTGTTTCGGTCGAGTTCCCCATTCAAATGCATGTAACAGTGAGAAACGCACTGTCTTGGCGAAAGAAAGCGTTTTTGTACAACTTCATATAAATAGCTGTAACTTTTGATAGAAGACTCGGATACACATGTTTATGGCTTTATCTTATAGAACTCAAGGTCTCCGTGCTGGGAAAACAGGTTTTGCAGCTGTTTGAGCTAAGATTTCCAAGTTATTCACATAATGAAAACCTATACTTTGTTTCGGTCGAGTTCCCCATTCAAATGCATGTAACAGTGAGAAACGCACTGTCTTGGCGAAAGAAAGCTATTTTGTACAACTTCATATAAATAGCTGTAACTTTTGATAGAAGACTCGGATACACATGTTTATAGCCTTATATTATAGAACTCAAGGTCTCCGTGCTGGGAAAACAGGTTTTGCAGCTGTTTGAGCTAAGATTTCCAAGTTATTCACATAATGAAAACCTATACTTTGTTTCGGTCGAGTTCCCCATTCAAATGCATGTAACAGTGAGAAACGCACTGTCTTGGCGAAAGAAAGCGTTTTTGTACAACTTCATATAAATAGCTGTAACTTTTGATAGAAGACTCGGATACACATGTTTATGGCTTTATCTTATAGAACTCAAGGTCTCCGTGCTGGGAAAACAGGTTTTGCAGCTGTTTGAGCTAAGATTTCCAAGTTATTCACATAATGAAAACCTATACTTTGTTTCGGTCGAGTTCCCCATTCAAATGCATGTAACAGTGAGAAACGCACTGTCTTGGCGAAAGAAAGCTATTTTGTACAACTTCATATAAATAGCTGTAACTTTTGATAGAAGACTCGGATACACATGTTTATAGCCTTATATTATAGAACTCAAGGTCTCCGTGCTGGGAAAACAGGTTTTGCAGCTGTTTGAGCTAAGATTTCCAAGTTATTCACATAATGAAAACCTATACTTTGTTTCGGTCGAGTTCCCCATTCAAATGCATGTAACAGTGAGAAACGCACTGTCTTGGCGAAAGAAAGCGTTTTTGTACAACTTCATATAAATAGCTGTAACTTTTGATAGAAGACTCGGATACACATGTTTATGGCTTTATCTTATAGAACTCAAGGTCTCCGTGCTGGGAAAACAGGTTTTGCAGCTGTTTGAGCTAAGATTTCCAAGTTATTCACATAATGAAAACCTATACTTTGTTTCGGTCGAGTTCCCCATTCAAATGCATGTAACAGTGAGAAACGCACTGTCTTGGCGAAAGAAAGCGTTTTTGTACAACTTCATATAAATAGCTGTAACTTTTGATAGAAGACTCGGATACACATGTTTATGGCTTTATCTTATAGAACTCAAGGTCTCCGTGCTGGGAAAACAGGTTTTGCAGCTGTTTGAGCTAAGATTTCCAAGTTATTCACATAATGAAAACCTATACTTTGTTTCGGTCGAGTTCCCCATTCAAATGCATGTAACAGTGAGAAACGCACTGTCTTGGCGAAAGAAAGCGTTTTTGTACAACTTCATATAAATAGCTGTAACTTTTGATAGAAGACTCGGATACACATGTTTATGGCTTTATCTTATAGAACTCAAGGTCTCCGTGCTGGGAAAACAGGTTTTGCAGCTGTTTGAGCTAAGATTTCCAAGTTATTCACATAATGAAAACCTATACTTTGTTTCGGTCGAGTTCCCCATTCAAATGCATGTAACAGTGAGAAACGCACTGTCTTGGCGAAAGAAAGCGTTTTTGTACAACTTCATATAAATAGCTGTAACTTTTGATAGAAGACTCGGATACACATGTTTATGGCTTTATCTTATAGAACTCAAGGTCTCCGTGCTGGGAAAACAGGTTTTGCAGCTGTTTGAGCTAAGATTTCCAAGTTATTCACATAATGAAAACCTATACTTTGTTTCGGTCGAGTTCCCCATTCAAATGCATGTAACAGTGAGAAACGCACTGTCTTGGCGAAAGAAAGCGTTTTTGTACAACTTCATATAAATAGCTGTAACTTTTGATAGAAGACTCGGATACACATGTTTATGGCTTTATCTTATAGAACTCAAGGTCTCCGTGCTGGGAAAACAGGTTTTGCAGCTGTTTGAGCTAAGATTTCCAAGTTATTCACATAATGAAAACCTATACTTTGTTTCGGTCGAGTTCCCCATTCAAATGCATGTAACAGTGAGAAACGCACTGTCTTGGCGAAAGAAAGCGTTTTTGTACAACTTCATATAAATAGCTGTAACTTTTGATAGAAGACTCGGATACACATGTTTATAGCCTTATATTATAGAACTCAAGGTCTCCGTGCTGGGAAAACAGGTTTTGCAGCTGTTTGAGCTAAGATTTCCAAGTTATTCACATAATGAAAACCTATACTTTGTTTCGGTCGAGTTCCCCATTCAAATGCATGTAACAGTGAGAAACGCACTGTCTTGGCGAAAGAAAGCGTTTTTGTACAACTTCATATAAATAGCTGTAACTTTTGATAGAAGACTCGGATACACATGTTTATGGCTTTATCTTATAGAACTCAAGGTCTCCGTGCTGGGAAAACAGGTTTTGCAGCTGTTTGAGCTAAGATTTCCAAGTTATTCACATAATGAAAACCTATACTTTGTTTCGGTCGAGTTCCCCATTCAAATGCATGTAACAGTGAGAAACGCACTGTCTTGGCGAAAGAAAGCGTTTTTGTACAACTTCATATAAATAGCTGTAACTTTTGATAGAAGACTCGGATACACATGTTTATGGCTTTATCTTATAGAACTCAAGGTCTCCGTGCTGGGAAAACAGGTTTTGCAGCTGTTTGAGCTAAGATTTCCAAGTTATTCACATAATGAAAACCTATACTTTGTTTCGGTCGAGTTCCCCATTCAAATGCATGTAACAGTGAGAAACGCACTGTCTTGGCGAAAGAAAGCGTTTTTGTACAACTTCATATAAATAGCTGTAACTTTTGATAGAAGACTCGGATACACATGTTTATGGCTTTATCTTATAGAACTCAAGGTCTCCGTGCTGGGAAAACAGGTTTTGCAGCTGTTTGAGCTAAGATTTCCAAGTTATTCACATAATGAAAACCTATACTTTGTTTCGGTCGAGTTCCCCATTCAAATGCATGTAACAGTGAGAAACGCACTGTCTTGGCGAAAGAAAGCGTTTTTGTACAACTTCATATAAATAGCTGTAACTTTTGATAGAAGACTCGGATACACATGTTTATGGCTTTATCTTATAGAACTCAAGGTCTCCGTGCTGGGAAAACAGGTTTTGCAGCTGTTTGAGCTAAGATTTCCAAGTTATTCACATAATGAAAACCTATACTTTGTTTCGGTCGAGTTCCCCATTCAAATGCATGTAACAGTGAGAAACGCACTGTCTTGGCGAAAGAAAGCTATTTTGTACAACTTCATATAAATAGCTGTAACTTTTGATAGAAGACTCGGATACACATGTTTATGGCTTTATCTTATAGAACTCAAGGTCTCCGTGCTGGGAAAACAGGTTTTGCAGCTGTTTGAGCTAAGATTTCCAAGTTATTCACATAATGAAAACTTATACTTTGTTTCGGTCGAGTTCCCCATTCAAATGCATGTAACAGTGAGAAACGCACTGTCTTGGCGAAAGAAAGCTATTTTGTACAACTTCATATAAATAGCTGTAACTTTTGATAGAAGACTCGGATACACATGTTTATGGCTTTATCTTATAGAACTCAAGGTCTCCGTGCTGGGAAAACAGGTTTTGCAGCTGTTTGAGCTAAGATTTCCAAGTTATTCACATAATGAAAACCTATACTTTGTTTCGGTCGAGTTCCCCATTCAAATGCATGTAACAGTGAGAAACGCACTGTCTTGGCGAAAGAAAGCGTTTTTGTACAACTTCATATAAATAGCTGTAACTTTTGATAGAAGACTCGGATACACATGTTTATGGCTTTATCTTATAGAACTCAAGGTCTCCGTGCTGGGAAAACAGGTTTTGCAGCTGTTTGAGCTAAGATTTCCAAGTTATTCACATAATGAAAACCTATACTTTGTTTCGGTCGAGTTCCCCATTCAAATGCATGTAACAGTGAGAAACGCACTGTCTTGGCGAAAGAAAGCGTTTTTGTACAACTTCATATAAATAGCTGTAACTTTTGATAGAAGACTCGGATACACATGTTTATGGCTTTATCTTATAGAACTCAAGGTCTCCGTGCTGGGAAAACAGGTTTTGCAGCTGTTTGAGCTAAGATTTCCAAGTTATTCACATAATGAAAACCTATACTTTGTTTCGGTCGAGTTCCCCATTCAAATGCATGTAACAGTGAGAAACGCACTGTCTTGGCGAAAGAAAGCGTTTTTGTACAACTTCATATAAATAGCTGTAACTTTTGATAGAAGACTCGGATACACATGTTTATGGCTTTATCTTATAGAACTCAAGGTCTCCGTGCTGGGAAAACAGGTTTTGCAGCTGTTTGAGCTAAGATTTCCAAGTTATTCACATAATGAAAACTTATACTTTGTTTCGGTCGAGTTCCCCATTCAAATGCATGTAACAGTGAGAAACGCACTGTCTTGGCGAAAGAAAGCTATTTTGTACAACTTCATATAAATAGCTGTAACTTTTGATAGAAGACTCGGATACACATGTTTATGGCTTTATCTTATAGAACTCAAGGTCTCCGTGCTGGGAAAACAGGTTTTGCAGCTGTTTGAGCTAAGATTTCCAAGTTATTCACATAATGAAAACCTATACTTTGTTTCGGTCGAGTTCTCCATTCAAATGCATGTAACAGTGAGAAACGCACTGTCTTGGCGAAAGAAAGCGTTTTTGTACAACTTCATATAAATAGCTGTAACTTTTGATAGAAGACTCGGATACACATGTTTATGGCTTTATCTTATAGAACTCAAGGTCTCCGTGCTGGGAAAACAGGTTTTGCAGCTGTTTGAGCTAAGATTTCCAAGTTATTCACATAATGAAAACCTATACTTTGTTTCGGTCGAGTTCCCCATTCAAATGCATGTAACAGTGAGAAACGCACTGTCTTGGCGAAAGAAAGCGTTTTTGTACAACTTCATATAAATAGCTGTAACTTTTGATAGAAGACTCGGATACACATGTTTATGGCTTTATCTTATAGAACTCAAGGTCTCCGTGCTGGGAAAACAGGTTTTGCAGCTGTTTGAGCTAAGATTTCCAAGTTATTCACATAATGAAAACCTATACTTTGTTTCGGTCGAGTTCCCCATTCAAATGCATGTAACAGTGAGAAACGCACTGTCTTGGCGAAAGAAAGCGTTTTTGTACAACTTCATATAAATAGCTGTAACTTTTGATAGAAGACTCGGATACACATGTTTATGGCTTTATCTTATAGAACTCAAGGTCTCCGTGCTGGGAAAACAGGTTTTGCAGCTGTTTGAGCTAAGATTTCCAAGTTATTCACATAATGAAAACCTATACTTTGTTTCGGTCGAGTTCCCCATTCAAATGCATGTAACAGTGAGAAACGCACTGTCTTGGCGAAAGAAAGCATTTTTGTACAACTTCATATAAATAGCTGTAACTTTTGATAGAAGACTCGGATACACATGTTTATGGCTTTATCTTATAGAACTCAAGGTCTCCGTGCTGGGAAAACAGGTTTTGCAGCTGTTTGAGCTAAGATTTCCAAGTTATTCACATAATGAAAACCTATACTTTGTTTCGGTCGAGTTCCCCATTCAAATGCATGTAACAGTGAGAAACGCACTGTCTTGGCGAAAGAAAGCGTTTTTGTACAACTTCATATAAATAGCTGTAACTTTTGATAGAAGACTCGGATACACATGTTTATGGCTTTATCTTATAGAACTCAAGGTCTCCGTGCTGGGAAAACAGGTTTTGCAGCTGTTTGAGCTAAGATTTCCAAGTTATTCACATAATGAAAACCTATACTTTGTTTCGGTCGAGTTCCCCATTCAAATGCATGTAACAGTGAGAAACGCACTGTCTTGGCGAAAGAAAGCGTTTTTGTACAACTTCATATAAATAGCTGTAACTTTTGATAGAAGACTCGGATACACATGTTTATGGCTTTATCTTATAGAACTCAAGGTCTCCGTGCTGGGAAAACAGGTTTTGCAGCTGTTTGAGCTAAGATTTCCAAGTTATTCACATAATGAAAACCTATACTTTGTTTCGGTCGAGTTCCCCATTCAAATGCATGTAACAGTGAGAAACGCACTGTCTTGGCGAAAGAAAGCGTTTTTGTACAACTTCATATAAATAGCTGTAACTTTTGATAGAAGACTCGGATACACATGTTTATGGCTTTATCTTATAGAACTCAAGGTCTCCGTGCTGGGAAAACAGGTTTTGCAGCTGTTTGAGCTAAGATTTCCAAGTTATTCACATAATGAAAACTTATACTTTGTTTCGGTCGAGTTCCCCATTCAAATGCATGTAACAGTGAGAAACGCACTGTCTTGGCGAAAGAAAGCTATTTTGTACAACTTCATATAAATAGCTGTAACTTTTGATAGAAGACTCGGATACACATGTTTATGGCTTTATCTTATAGAACTCAAGGTCTCCGTGCTGGGAAAACAGGTTTTGCAGCTGTTTGAGCTAAGATTTCCAAGTTATTCACATAATGAAAACCTATACTTTGTTTCGGTCGAGTTCTCCATTCAAATGCATGTAACAGTGAGAAACGCACTGTCTTGGCGAAAGAAAGCGTTTTTGTACAACTTCATATAAATAGCTGTAACTTTTGATAGAAGACTCGGATACACATGTTTATGGCTTTATCTTATAGAACTCAAGGTCTCCGTGCTGGGAAAACAGGTTTTGCAGCTGTTTGAGCTAAGATTTCCAAGTTATTCACATAATGAAAACCTATACTTTGTTTCGGTCGAGTTCCCCATTCAAATGCATGTAACAGTGAGAAACGCACTGTCTTGGCGAAAGAAAGCGTTTTTGTACAACTTCATATAAATAGCTGTAACTTTTGATAGAAGACTCGGATACACATGTTTATGGCTTTATCTTATAGAACTCAAGGTCTCCGTGCTGGGAAAACAGGTTTTGCAGCTGTTTGAGCTAAGATTTCCAAGTTATTCACATAATGAAAACCTATACTTTGTTTCGGTCGAGTTCCCCATTCAAATGCATGTAACAGTGAGAAACGCACTGTCTTGGCGAAAGAAAGCGTTTTTGTACAACTTCATATAAATAGCTGTAACTTTTGATAGAAGACTCGGATACACATGTTTATGGCTTTATCTTATAGAACTCAAGGTCTCCGTGCTGGGAAAACAGGTTTTGCAGCTGTTTGAGCTAAGATTTCCAAGTTATTCACATAATGAAAACCTATACTTTGTTTCGGTCGAGTTCCCCATTCAAATGCATGTAACAGTGAGAAACGCACTGTCTTGGCGAAAGAAAGCATTTTTGTACAACTTCATATAAATAGCTGTAACTTTTGATAGAAGACTCGGATACACATGTTTATGGCTTTATCTTATAGAACTCAAGGTCTCCGTGCTGGGAAAACAGGTTTTGCAGCTGTTTGAGCTAAGATTTCCAAGTTATTCACATAATGAAAACCTATACTTTGTTTCGGTCGAGTTCCCCATTCAAATGCATGTAACAGTGAGAAACGCACTGTCTTGGCGAAAGAAAGCGTTTTTGTACAACTTCATATAAATAGCTGTAACTTTTGATAGAAGACTCGGATACACATGTTTATGGCTTTATCTTATAGAACTCAAGGTCTCCGTGCTGGGAAAACAGGTTTTGCAGCTGTTTGAGCTAAGATTTCCAAGTTATTCACATAATGAAAACCTATACTTTGTTTCGGTCGAGTTCCCCATTCAAATGCATGTAACAGTGAGAAACGCACTGTCTTGGCGAAAGAAAGCGTTTTTGTACAACTTCATATAAATAGCTGTAACTTTTGATAGAAGACTCGGATACACATGTTTATGGCTTTATCTTATAGAACTCAAGGTCTCCGTGCTGGGAAAACAGGTTTTGCAGCTGTTTGAGCTAAGATTTCCAAGTTATTCACATAATGAAAACCTATACTTTGTTTCGGTCGAGTTCCCCATTCAAATGCATGTAACAGTGAGAAACGCACTGTCTTGGCGAAAGAAAGCGTTTTTGTACAACTTCATATAAATAGCTGTAACTTTTGATAGAAGACTCGGATACACATGTTTATGGCTTTATCTTATAGAACTCAAGGTCTCCGTGCTGGGAAAACAGGTTTTGCAGCTGTTTGAGCTAAGATTTCCAAGTTATTCACATAATGAAAACCTATACTTTGTTTCGGTCGAGTTCCCCATTCAAATGCATGTAACAGTGAGAAACGCACTGTCTTGGCGAAAGAAAGCGTTTTTGTACAACTTCATATAAATAGCTGTAACTTTTGATAGAAGACTCGGATACACATGTTTATGGCTTTATCTTATAGAACTCAAGGTCTCCGTGCTGGGAAAACAGGTTTTGCAGCTGTTTGAGCTAAGATTTCCAAGTTATTCACATAATGAAAACCTATACTTTGTTTCGGTCGAGTTCCCCATTCAAATGCATGTAACAGTGAGAAACGCACTGTCTTGGCGAAAGAAAGCGTTTTTGTACAACTTCATATAAATAGCTGTAACTTTTGATAGAAGACTCGGATACACATGTTTATGGCTTTATCTTATAGAACTCAAGGTCTCCGTGCTGGGAAAACAGGTTTTGCAGCTGTTTGAGCTAAGATTTCCAAGTTATTCACATAATGAAAACCTATACTTTGTTTCGGTCGAGTTCCCCATTCAAATGCATGTAACAGTGAGAAACGCACTGTCTTGGCGAAAGAAAGCGTTTTTGTACAACTTCATATAAATAGCTGTAACTTTTGATAGAAGACTCGGATACACATGTTTATTGCTTTATCTTATAGAACTCAAGGTCTCCGTGCTGGGAAAACAGGTTTTGCAGCTGTTTGAGCTAAGATTTCCAAGTTATTCACATAATGAAAACCTATACTTTGTTTCGGTCGAGTTCCCCATTCAAATGCATGTAACAGTGAGAAACGCACTGTCTTGGCGAAAGAAAGCGTTTTTGTACAACTTCATATAAATAGCTGTAACTTTTGATAGAAGACTCGGATACACATGTTTATGGCTTTATCTTATAGAACTCAAGGTCTCCGTGCTGGGAAAACAGGTTTTGCAGCTGTTTGAGCTAAGATTTCCAAGTTATTCACATAATGAAAACCTATACTTTGTTTCGGTCGAGTTCCCCATTCAAATGCATGTAACAGTGAGAAACGCACTGTCTTGGCGAAAGAAAGCGTTTTTGTACAACTTCATATAAATAGCTGTAACTTTTGATAGAAGACTCGGATACACATGTTTATGGCTTTATCTTATAGAACTCAAGGTCTCCGTGCTGGGAAAACAGGTTTTGCAGCTGTTTGAGCTAAGATTTCCAAGTTATTCACATAATGAAAACCTATACTTTGTTTCGGTCGAGTTCCCCATTCAAATGCATGTAACAGTGAGAAACGCACTGTCTTGGCGAAAGAAAGCGTTTTTGTACAACTTCATATAAATAGCTGTAACTTTTGATAGAAGACTCGGATACACATGTTTATGGCTTTATCTTATAGAACTCAAGGTCTCCGTGCTGGGAAAACAGGTTTTGCAGCTGTTTGAGCTAAGATTTCCAAGTTATTCACATAATGAAAACCTATACTTTGTTTCGGTCGAGTTCCCCATTCAAATGCATGTAACAGTGAGAAACGCACTGTCTTGGCGAAAGAAAGTGTTTTTGTACAACTTCATATAAATAGCTGTAACTTTTGATAGAAGACTCGGATACACATGTTTATGGCTTTATCTTATAGAACTCAAGGTCTCCGTGCTGGGAAAACAGGTTTTGCAGCTGTTTGAGCTAAGATTTCCAAGTTATTCACATAATGAAAACCTATACTTTGTTTCGGTCGAGTTCCCCATTCAAATGCATGTAACAGTGAGAAACGCACTGTCTTGGCGAAAGAAAGCGTTTTTGTACAACTTCATATAAATAGCTGTAACTTTTGATAGAAGACTCGGATACACATGTTTATGGCTTTATCTTATAGAACTCAAGGTCTCCGTGCTGGGAAAACAGGTTTTGCAGCTGTTTGAGCTAAGATTTCCAAGTTATTCACATAATGAAAACTTATACTTTGTTTCGGTCGAGTTCCCCATTCAAATGCATGTAACAGTGAGAAACGCACTGTCTTGGCGAAAGAAAGCTATTTTGTACAACTTCATATAAATAGCTGTAACTTTTGATAGAAGACTCGGATACACATGTTTATGGCTTTATCTTATAGAACTCAAGGTCTCCGTGCTGGGAAAACAGGTTTTGCAGCTGTTTGAGCTAAGATTTCCAAGTTATTCACATAATGAAAACCTATACTTTGTTTCGGTCGAGTTCCCCATTCAAATGCATGTAACAGTGAGAAACGCACTGTCTTGGCGAAAGAAAGCGTTTTTGTACAACTTCATATAAATAGCTGTAACTTTTGATAGAAGACTCGGATACACATGTTTATAGCCTTATATTATAGAACTCAAGGTCTCCGTGCTGGGAAAACAGGTTTTGCAGCTGTTTGAGCTAAGATTTCCAAGTTATTCACATAATGAAAACTTATACTTTGTTTCGGTCGAGTTCCCCATTCAAATGCATGTAACAGTGAGAAACGCACTGTCTTGGCGAAAGAAAGCTATTTTGTACAACTTCATATAAATAGCTGTAACTTTTGATAGAAGACTCGGATACACATGTTTATGGCTTTATCTTATAGAACTCAAGGTCTCCGTGCTGGGAAAACAGGTTTTGCAGCTGTTTGAGCTAAGATTTCCAAGTTATTCACATAATGAAAACCTATACTTTGTTTCGGTCGAGTTCCCCATTCAAATGCATGTAACAGTGAGAAACGCACTGTCTTGGCGAAAGAAAGCGTTTTTGTACAACTTCATATAAATAGCTGTAACTTTTGATAGAAGACTCGGATACACATGTTTATAGCCTTATATTATAGAACTCAAGGTCTCCGTGCTGGGAAAACAGGTTTTGCAGCTGTTTGAGCTAAGATTTCCAAGTTATTCACATAATGAAAACCTATACTTTGTTTCGGTCGAGTTCCCCATTCAAATGCATGTAACAGTGAGAAACGCACTGTCTTGGCGAAAGAAAGCTATTTTGTACAACTTCATATAAATAGCTGTAACTTTTGATAGAAGACTCGGATACACATGTTTATAGCCTTATATTATAGAACTCAAGGTCTCCGTGCTGGGAAAACAGGTTTTGCAGCTGTTTGAGCTAAGATTTCCAAGTTATTCACATAATGAAAACCTATACTTTGTTTCGGTCGAGTTCCCCATTCAAATGCATGTAACAGTGAGAAACGCACTGTCTTGGCGAAAGAAAGCGTTTTTGTACAACTTCATATAAATAGCTGTAACTTTTGATAGAAGACTCGGATACACATGTTTATAGCCTTATATTATAGAACTCAAGGTCTCCGTGCTGGGAAAACAGGTTTTGCAGCTGTTTGAGCTAAGATTTCCAAGTTATTCACATAATGAAAACCTATACTTTGTTTCGGTCGAGTTCCCCATTCAAATGCATGTAACAGTGAGAAACGCACTGTCTTGGCGAAAGAAAGCGTTTTTGTACAACTTCATATAAATAGCTGTAACTTTTGATAGAAGACTCGGATACACATGTTTATGGCTTTATCTTATAGAACTCAAGGTCTCCGTGCTGGGAAAACAGGTTTTGCAGCTGTTTGAGCTAAGATTTCCAAGTTATTCACATAATGAAAACCTATACTTTGTTTCGGTCGAGTTCCCCATTCAAATGCATGTAACAGTGAGAAACGCACTGTCTTGGCGAAAGAAAGCGTTTTTGTACAACTTCATATAAATAGCTGTAACTTTTGATAGAAGACTCGGATACACATGTTTATGGCTTTATCTTATAGAACTCAAGGTCTCCGTGCTGGGAAAACAGGTTTTGCAGCTGTTTGAGCTAAGATTTCCAAGTTATTCACATAATGAAAACCTATACTTTGTTTCGGTCGAGTTCCCCATTCAAATGCATGTAACAGTGAGAAACGCACTGTCTTGGCGAAAGAAAGCGTTTTTGTACAACTTCATATAAATAGCTGTAACTTTTGATAGAAGACTCGGATACACATGTTTATGGCTTTATCTTATAGAACTCAAGGTCTCCGTGCTGGGAAAACAGGTTTTGCAGCTGTTTGAGCTAAGATTTCCAAGTTATTCACATAATGAAAACCTATACTTTGTTTCGGTCGAGTTCCCCATTCAAATGCATGTAACAGTGAGAAACGCACTGTCTTGGCGAAAGAAAGCGTTTTTGTACAACTTCATATAAATAGCTGTAACTTTTGATAGAAGACTCGGATACACATGTTTATGGCTTTATCTTATAGAACTCAAGGTCTCCGTGCTGGGAAAACAGGTTTTGCAGCTGTTTGAGCTAAGATTTCCAAGTTATTCACATAATGAAAACCTATACTTTGTTTCGGTCGAGTTCCCCATTCAAATGCATGTAACAGTGAGAAACGCACTGTCTTGGCGAAAGAAAGCTATTTTGTACAACTTCATATAAATAGCTGTAACTTTTGATAGAAGACTCGGATACACATGTTTATAGCCTTATATTATAGAACTCAAGGTCTCCGTGCTGGGAAAACAGGTTTTGCAGCTGTTTGAGCTAAGATTTCCAAGTTATTCACATAATGAAAACCTATACTTTGTTTCGGTCGAGTTCCCCATTCAAATGCATGTAACAGTGAGAAACGCACTGTCTTGGCGAAAGAAAGCTATTTTGTACAACTTCATATAAATAGCTGTAACTTTTGATAGAAGACTCGGATACACATGTTTATAGCCTTATATTATAGAACTCAAGGTCTCCGTGCTGGGAAAACAGGTTTTGCAGCTGTTTGAGCTAAGATTTCCAAGTTATTCACATAATGAAAACCTATACTTTGTTTCGGTCGAGTTCCCCATTCAAATGCATGTAACAGTGAGAAACGCACTGTCTTGGCGAAAGAAAGCGTTTTTGTACAACTTCATATAAATAGCTGTAACTTTTGATAGAAGACTCGGATACACATGTTTATAGCCTTATATTATAGAACTCAAGGTCTCCGTGCTGGGAAAACAGGTTTTGCAGCTGTTTGAGCTAAGATTTCCAAGTTATTCACATAATGAAAACCTATACTTTGTTTCGGTCGAGTTCCCCATTCAAATGCATGTAACAGTGAGAAACGCACTGTCTTGGCGAAAGAAAGCGTTTTTGTACAACTTCATATAAATAGCTGTAACTTTTGATAGAAGACTCGGATACACATGTTTATGGCTTTATCTTATAGAACTCAAGGTCTCCGTGCTGGGAAAACAGGTTTTGCAGCTGTTTGAGCTAAGATTTCCAAGTTATTCACATAATGAAAACCTATACTTTGTTTCGGTCGAGTTCCCCATTCAAATGCATGTAACAGTGAGAAACGCACTGTCTTGGCGAAAGAAAGCGTTTTTGTACAACTTCATATAAATAGCTGTAACTTTTGATAGAAGACTCGGATACACATGTTTATAGCCTTATATTATAGAACTCAAGGTCTCCGTGCTGGGAAAACAGGTTTTGCAGCTGTTTGAGCTAAGATTTCCAAGTTATTCACATAATGAAAACCTATACTTTGTTTCGGTCGAGTTCCCCATTCAAATGCATGTAACAGTGAGAAACGCACTGTCTTGGCGAAAGAAAGCGTTTTTGTACAACTTCATATAAATAGCTGTAACTTTTGATAGAAGACTCGGATACACATGTTTATGGCTTTATCTTATAGAACTCAAGGTCTCCGTGCTGGGAAAACAGGTTTTGCAGCTGTTTGAGCTAAGATTTCCAAGTTATTCACATAATGAAAACCTATACTTTGTTTCGGTCGAGTTCCCCATTCAAATGCATGTAACAGTGAGAAACGCACTGTCTTGGCGAAAGAAAGCGTTTTTGTACAACTTCATATAAATAGCTGTAACTTTTGATAGAAGACTCGGATACACATGTTTATGGCTTTATCTTATAGAACTCAAGGTCTCCGTGCTGGGAAAACAGGTTTTGCAGCTGTTTGAGCTAAGATTTCCAAGTTATTCACATAATGAAAACCTATACTTTGTTTCGGTCGAGTTCCCCATTCAAATGCATGTAACAGTGAGAAACGCACTGTCTTGGCGAAAGAAAGCGTTTTTGTACAACTTCATATAAATAGCTGTAACTTTTGATAGAAGACTCGGATACACATGTTTATGGCTTTATCTTATAGAACTCAAGGTCTCCGTGCTGGGAAAACAGGTTTTGCAGCTGTTTGAGCTAAGATTTCCAAGTTATTCACATAATGAAAACCTATACTTTGTTTCGGTCGAGTTCCCCATTCAAATGCATGTAACAGTGAGAAACGCACTGTCTTGGCGAAAGAAAGCGTTTTTGTACAACTTCATATAAATAGCTGTAACTTTTGATAGAAGACTCGGATACACATGTTTATGGCTTTATCTTATAGAACTCAAGGTCTCCGTGCTGGGAAAACAGGTTTTGCAGCTGTTTGAGCTAAGATTTCCAAGTTATTCACATAATGAAAACCTATACTTTGTTTCGGTCGAGTTCCCCATTCAAATGCATGTAACAGTGAGAAACGCACTGTCTTGGCGAAAGAAAGCGTTTTTGTACAACTTCATATAAATAGCTGTAACTTTTGATAGAAGACTCGGATACACATGTTTATGGCTTTATCTTATAGAACTCAAGGTCTCCGTGCTGGGAAAACAGGTTTTGCAGCTGTTTGAGCTAAGATTTCCAAGTTATTCACATAATGAAAACCTATACTTTGTTTCGGTCGAGTTCCCCATTCAAATGCATGTAACAGTGAGAAACGCACTGTCTTGGCGAAAGAAAGCGTTTTTGTACAACTTCATATAAATAGCTGTAACTTTTGATAGAAGACTCGGATACACATGTTTATGGCTTTATCTTATAGAACTCAAGGTCTCCGTGCTGGGAAAACAGGTTTTGCAGCTGTTTGAGCTAAGATTTCCAAGTTATTCACATAATGAAAACCTATACTTTGTTTCGGTCGAGTTCCCCATTCAAATGCATGTAACAGTGAGAAACGCACTGTCTTGGCGAAAGAAAGCGTTTTTGTACAACTTCATATAAATAGCTGTAACTTTTGATAGAAGACTCGGATACACATGTTTATGGCTTTATCTTATAGAACTCAAGGTCTCCGTGCTGGGAAAACAGGTTTTGCAGCTGTTTGAGCTAAGATTTCCAAGTTATTCACATAATGAAAACCTATACTTTGTTTCGGTCGAGTTCCCCATTCAAATGCATGTAACAGTGAGAAACGCACTGTCTTGGCGAAAGAAAGCGTTTTTGTACAACTTCATATAAATAGCTGTAACTTTTGATAGAAGACTCGGATACACATGTTTATGGCTTTATCTTATAGAACTCAAGGTCTCCGTGCTGGGAAAACAGGTTTTGCAGCTGTTTGAGCTAAGATTTCCAAGTTATTCACATAATGAAAACCTATACTTTGTTTCGGTCGAGTTCCCCATTCAAATGCATGTAACAGTGAGAAACGCACTGTCTTGGCGAAAGAAAGCGTTTTTGTACAACTTCATATAAATAGCTGTAACTTTTGATAGAAGACTCGGATACACATGTTTATGGCTTTATCTTATAGAACTCAAGGTCTCCGTGCTGGGAAAACAGGTTTTGCAGCTGTTTGAGCTAAGATTTCCAAGTTATTCACATAATGAAAACCTATACTTTGTTTCGGTCGAGTTCCCCATTCAAATGCATGTAACAGTGAGAAACGCACTGTCTTGGCGAAAGAAAGCGTTTTTGTACAACTTCATATAAATAGCTGTAACTTTTGATAGAAGACTCGGATACACATGTTTATGGCTTTATCTTATAGAACTCAAGGTCTCCGTGCTGGGAAAACAGGTTTTGCAGCTGTTTGAGCTAAGATTTCCAAGTTATTCACATAATGAAAACCTATACTTTGTTTCGGTCGAGTTCCCCATTCAAATGCATGTAACAGTGAGAAACGCACTGTCTTGGCGAAAGAAAGCGTTTTTGTACAACTTCATATAAATAGCTGTAACTTTTGATAGAAGACTCGGATACACATGTTTATGGCTTTATCTTATAGAACTCAAGGTCTCCGTGCTGGGAAAACAGGTTTTGCAGCTGTTTGAGCTAAGATTTCCAAGTTATTCACATAATGAAAACCTATACTTTGTTTCGGTCGAGTTCCCCATTCAAATGCATGTAACAGTGAGAAACGCACTGTCTTGGCGAAAGAAAGCGTTTTTGTACAACTTCATATAAATAGCTGTAACTTTTGATAGAAGACTCGGATACACATGTTTATGGCTTTATCTTATAGAACTCAAGGTCTCCGTGCTGGGAAAACAGGTTTTGCAGCTGTTTGAGCTAAGATTTCCAAGTTATTCACATAATGAAAACCTATACTTTGTTTCGGTCGAGTTCCCCATTCAAATGCATGTAACAGTGAGAAACGCACTGTCTTGGCGAAAGAAAGCGTTTTTGTACAACTTCATATAAATAGCTGTAACTTTTGATAGAAGACTCGGATACACATGTTTATGGCTTTATCTTATAGAACTCAAGGTCTCCGTGCTGGGAAAACAGGTTTTGCAGCTGTTTGAGCTAAGATTTCCAAGTTATTCACATAATGAAAACCTATACTTTGTTTCGGTCGAGTTCCCCATTCAAATGCATGTAACAGTGAGAAACGCACTGTCTTGGCGAAAGAAAGCGTTTTTGTACAACTTCATATAAATAGCTGTAACTTTTGATAGAAGACTCGGATACACATGTTTATGGCTTTATCTTATAGAACTCAAGGTCTCCGTGCTGGGAAAACAGGTTTTGCAGCTGTTTGAGCTAAGATTTCCAAGTTATTCACATAATGAAAACCTATACTTTGTTTCGGTCGAGTTCCCCATTCAAATGCATGTAACAGTGAGAAACGCACTGTCTTGGCGAAAGAAAGCGTTTTTGTACAACTTCATATAAATAGCTGTAACTTTTGATAGAAGACTCGGATACACATGTTTATGGCTTTATCTTATAGAACTCAAGGTCTCCGTGCTGGGAAAACAGGTTTTGCAGCTGTTTGAGCTAAGATTTCCAAGTTATTCACATAATGAAAACCTATACTTTGTTTCGGTCGAGTTCCCCATTCAAATGCATGTAACAGTGAGAAACGCACTGTCTTGGCGAAAGAAAGCGTTTTTGTACAACTTCATATAAATAGCTGTAACTTTTGATAGAAGACTCGGATACACATGTTTATGGCTTTATCTTATAGAACTCAAGGTCTCCGTGCTGGGAAAACAGGTTTTGCAGCTGTTTGAGCTAAGATTTCCAAGTTATTCACATAATGAAAACCTATACTTTGTTTCGGTCGAGTTCCCCATTCAAATGCATGTAACAGTGAGAAACGCACTGTCTTGGCGAAAGAAAGCGTTTTTGTACAACTTCATATAAATAGCTGTAACTTTTGATAGAAGACTCGGATACACATGTTTATGGCTTTATCTTATAGAACTCAAGGTCTCCGTGCTGGGCAAAAAGGTTTTGCAGCTGTTTGAGCTAAGATTTCCAAGTTATTCACATAATGAAAACCTATACTTTGTTTCGGTCGAGTTCCCCATTCAAATGCATGTAACAGTGAGAAACGCACTGTCTTGGCGAAAGAAAGCGTTTTTGTACAACTTCATATAAATAGCTGTAACTTTTGATAGAAGACTCGGATACACATGTTTATGGCTTTATCTTATAGAACTCAAGGTCTCCGTGCTGGGAAAACAGGTTTTGCAGCTGTTTGAGCTAAGATTTCCAAGTTATTCACATAATGAAAACCTATACTTTGTTTCGGTCGAGTTCCCCATTCAAATGCATGTAACAGTGAGAAACGCACTGTCTTGGCGAAAGAAAGCGTTTTTGTACAACTTCATATAAATAGCTGTAACTTTTGATAGAAGACTCGGATACACATGTTTATGGCTTTATCTTATAGAACTCAAGGTCTCCGTGCTGGGAAAACAGGTTTTGCAGCTGTTTGAGCTAAGATTTCCAAGTTATTCACATAATGAAAACCTATACTTTGTTTCGGTCGAGTTCCCCATTCAAATGCATGTAACAGTGAGAAACGCACTGTCTTGGCGAAAGAAAGCGTTTTTGTACAACTTCATATAAATAGCTGTAACTTTTGATAGAAGACTCGGATACACATGTTTATGGCTTTATCTTATAGAACTCAAGGTCTCCGTGCTGGGAAAACAGGTTTTGCAGCTGTTTGAGCTAAGATTTCCAAGTTATTCACATAATGAAAACCTATACTTTGTTTCGGTCGAGTTCCCCATTCAAATGCATGTAACAGTGAGAAACGCACTGTCTTGGCGAAAGAAAGCGTTTTTGTACAACTTCATATAAATAGCTGTAACTTTTGATAGAAGACTCGGATACACATGTTTATGGCTTTATCTTATAGAACTCAAGGTCTCCGTGCTGGGAAAACAGGTTTTGCAGCTGTTTGAGCTAAGATTTCCAAGTTATTCACATAATGAAAACCTATACTTTGTTTCGGTCGAGTTCCCCATTCAAATGCATGTAACAGTGAGAAACGCACTGTCTTGGCGAAAGAAAGCGTTTTTGTACAACTTCATATAAATAGCTGTAACTTTTGATAGAAGACTCGGATACACATGTTTATGGCTTTATCTTATAGAACTCAAGGTCTCCGTGCTGGGAAAACAGGTTTTGCAGCTGTTTGAGCTAAGATTTCCAAGTTATTCACATAATGAAAACCTATACTTTGTTTCGGTCGAGTTCCCCATTCAAATGCATGTAACAGTGAGAAACGCACTGTCTTGGCGAAAGAAAGCGTTTTTGTACAACTTCATATAAATAGCTGTAACTTTTGATAGAAGACTCGGATACACATGTTTATGGCTTTATCTTATAGAACTCAAGGTCTCCGTGCTGGGAAAACAGGTTTTGCAGCTGTTTGAGCTAAGATTTCCAAGTTATTCACATAATGAAAACCTATACTTTGTTTCGGTCGAGTTCCCCATTCAAATGCATGTAACAGTGAGAAACGCACTGTCTTGGCGAAAGAAAGCGTTTTTGTACAACTTCATATAAATAGCTGTAACTTTTGATAGAAGACTCGGATACACATGTTTATGGCTTTATCTTATAGAACTCAAGGTCTCCGTGCTGGGAAAACAGGTTTTGCAGCTGTTTGAGCTAAGATTTCCAAGTTATTCACATAATGAAAACCTATACTTTGTTTCGGTCGAGTTCCCCATTCAAATGCATGTAACAGTGAGAAACGCACTGTCTTGGCGAAAGAAAGCGTTTTTGTACAACTTCATATAAATAGCTGTAACTTTTGATAGAAGACTCGGATACACATGTTTATGGCTTTATCTTATAGAACTCAAGGTCTCCGTGCTGGGAAAACAGGTTTTGCAGCTGTTTGAGCTAAGATTTCCAAGTTATTCACATAATGAAAACCTATACTTTGTTTCGGTCGAGTTCCCCATTCAAATGCATGTAACAGTGAGAAACGCACTGTCTTGGCGAAAGAAAGCGTTTTTGTACAACTTCATATAAATAGCTGTAACTTTTGATAGAAGACTCGGATACACATGTTTATGGCTTTATCTTATAGAACTCAAGGTCTCCGTGCTGGGAAAACAGGTTTTGCAGCTGTTTGAGCTAAGATTTCCAAGTTATTCACATAATGAAAACCTATACTTTGTTTCGGTCGAGTTCCCCATTCAAATGCATGTAACAGTGAGAAACGCACTGTCTTGGCGAAAGAAAGCGTTTTTGTACAACTTCATATAAATAGCTGTAACTTTTGATAGAAGACTCGGATACACATGTTTATGGCTTTATCTTATAGAACTCAAGGTCTCCGTGCTGGGCAAAAAGGTTTTGCAGCTGTTTGAGCTAAGATTTCCAAGTTATTCACATAATGAAAACCTATACTTTGTTTCGGTCGAGTTCCCCATTCAAATGCATGTAACAGTGAGAAACGCACTGTCTTGGCGAAAGAAAGCGTTTTTGTACAACTTCATATAAATAGCTGTAACTTTTGATAGAAGACTCGGATACACATGTTTATGGCTTTATCTTATAGAACTCAAGGTCTCCGTGCTGGGAAAACAGGTTTTGCAGCTGTTTGAGCTAAGATTTCCAAGTTATTCACATAATGAAAACCTATACTTTGTTTCGGTCGAGTTCCCCATTCAAATGCATGTAACAGTGAGAAACGCACTGTCTTGGCGAAAGAAAGCGTTTTTGTACAACTTCATATAAATAGCTGTAACTTTTGATAGAAGACTCGGATACACATGTTTATGGCTTTATCTTATAGAACTCAAGGTCTCCGTGCTGGGAAAACAGGTTTTGCAGCTGTTTGAGCTAAGATTTCCAAGTTATTCACATAATGAAAACCTATACTTTGTTTCGGTCGAGTTCCCCATTCAAATGCATGTAACAGTGAGAAACGCACTGTCTTGGCGAAAGAAAGCGTTTTTGTACAACTTCATATAAATAGCTGTAACTTTTGATAGAAGACTTGGATACACATGTTTATGGCTTTATCTTATAGAACTCAAGGTCTCCGTGCTGGGCAAAAAGGTTTTGCAGCTGTTTGAGCTAAGATTTCCAAGTTATTCACATAATGAAAACCTATACTTTGTTTCGGTCGAGTTCCCCATTCAAATGCATGTAACAGTGAGAAACGCACTGTCTTGGCGAAAGAAAGCGTTTTTGTACAACTTCATATAAATAGCTGTAACTTTTGATAGAAGACTCGGATACACATGTTTATGGCTTTATCTTATAGAACTCAAGGTCTCCGTGCTGGGAAAACAGGTTTTGCAGCTGTTTGAGCTAAGATTTCCAAGTTATTCACATAATGAAAACCTATACTTTGTTTCGGTCGAGTTCCCCATTCAAATGCATGTAACAGTGAGAAACGCACTGTCTTGGCGAAAGAAAGCGTTTTTGTACAACTTCATATAAATAGCTGTAACTTTTGATAGAAGACTCGGATACACATGTTTATGGCTTTATCTTATAGAACTCAAGGTCTCCGTGCTGGGAAAACAGGTTTTGCAGCTGTTTGAGCTAAGATTTTCAAGTTATTCACATAATGAAAACCTATACTTTGTTTCGTGCGAGTTCCCCATTCAAATGCATGTAACAGTGAGAAACGCACTGTCTTGGCGAAAGAAAGCTATTTTGTACAACTTCATATAAATAGCCGTAACTTTTGATAGAAGACTCAGACACAAATGTTCATGGCTTTATCTTATAGACTTCAATATCCCCGTGCTGGGCAAACAGGTTTTGCAGCTGTCTAAGCTAAGATTTTTTTAGTGCTAGAAAAGCACTGGCCGCGGTGTAATGTTGATGGAGTCAGCCAGCAACGCAGGTCCTGGTAAAAATGTGGATGGCCTCAGGCAGCACACTGGCCCTGTTGTAATGTAGATGTCATCAGCCAGCAACACAAGCCCTGCTGAAATATTGTTGGCCTAAGCCATGAACACAGGCACTGGCGAAATGTAGATGGCCTCAGCTGGCAACATACACCCTGGTGAAATGTAGTTGGCCTCAGCCAGTAGCACAGGCCCTGTTGTAATGTTGATGGCCTCATCTAACAACACTGGACACCAATATCACAGGCCCGTGTGTATTGTGGATGTCATCAGCAAGCAACACAGGCCCTGGTGTAATGTGGATGGTATTGGCTAGCACCACAGTCCCTGGTGTAATGTGCATGGCCTCAGCCAACACCATTGGCCCTGGTGTGGTGAAGATGGCCTCACAGGGAACACTTGCCCTGCTGCAATGTGGATGGCATCAACGAGTAGCACAGGCCCTTTTTTTTCTGTATGGCATCAGCCAGCAACACTGGCCCTTGTGTATTGTGGTTGGCATCAGCCAGCAACACAGGCTCTGGTGAAATGTAGATGGCCTGAGAAAGCAGTACAGGCTCTGGAGTAATATGGATGGCATCAGCCAGTAGCACAGCCCTTTGTGTATTGTGGATGGATCCCATACACAATCCACAAAGGGCTTTACATTTCACCAGATCCTGTGTTGCTGGCTGATCCAGCCAGCAACACAGGATCTGGTGAAATGTTGTTGGCCTCAGCTGGCAACATACACCCTGGTGAAATGTAGTTGGCCTCAGCCAGTAGCACAGGCCCTGTTGTAATGTGGATGGCCTCATCTAACAACACTGGCCCTGGTGAAATATGGATGGTATTGGTCAGCACCACGCACCCTTGTGTAATGTGAGTGGCCTTAGCCAACACCACAGGCACAGGTGTAATGTGGATGGCATCAACGAGCAGCAGAGGCCCTGGTGGGGTGAAGATGGCCTCACAGGAAGCACTGTCCCTGGTGTAATGTGGATAGTATAAGCCAGCATCACAGGCCCTGGTGTAATGTGTATGGCCTCAGCCAACAACAGTGGCCCTGGTGTAATGTGGATGGTATTGGCAAGCACCAAAGGCCCTGGTGTAATATGAATGTCCTCAGCCAGTAGAACAGGCCCTTGTGTATTGTGGATCGCATCAGCCAGCAACACAAGCCCTGGTGAAATGTGGATGGTATCAACGAGTAGCACAGGCCCTGGTGAAATGCAGTTGGCCTCAACCAGTAGCACATGACCTGGTGTAATGTGGATCGCATCAGCCAGCAACACAAGCCCTGGTGTAATGTGGATGGCTTCAGAGGGCAGCACAGTCCCTGGTGAAATGTAGTTTGCCTCTGCAAGAAGCACAGGACCTGGTGTGGTGGAGATGGCCTCACAGGAAGCACTGGCCCTGGTATTATGTGGATGGTATCAACCAGTATCACAGGCCCTGGTGTGGTGATGAGTACCTCACAGGAAGCACTGGCTCTGGGGTAATCTTGATGGCCACAGCCAACAACACTGGTTCTGGTGAAATGTGGATGGTATTGGCCAGCAGCACAGGCCCTGGTGTGTTGAAGATGGGCTCACAGGGAGCACGGGTCATGTGAACTGTGGATGGCACTAGCCAGAAGCACAGGCCCTAGTGAAATGTGTTTGGTAGCAGACCTCAGTGCAAGAAAGTGTCTTTCCAACACTGAAAAAGCACAGAGGCCAACTTTGGCATTAAAAGGTGTAAAAACAAGTACAAGATATTTACAATAAGCAGACCTCAGTGCAAGAAACAGTCTTTCCAACACTGATAAGCACAGAGGCCAACTTTGGCATTAAAAGGTGTAAAAACAAGTACAAGATATTTACAATAAGCAGACCTCAATGTAAGAAAGAGTCTTTCCAACACTGATAAGCACAGAGGCCAACTTTGGCATTAAAAGATGTTCAAACAAGTACAAGATATTTACAATAAGCAGACCTCAGTGCAAGAAACAGTCTTTCCAACACTGATAAGCACAGAGGCCAACTTTGGCATTAAAAGGTGTAAAAACAAGTACAAGATATTTACAATAAGCAGACCTCAGTGCAAGAAACAGTCTTTCCAATACTGAAAATTGAAAGAGGCCAACTTTGACATTAAAAGGTGTAAAAACAAGTACAAGATATTTACAATAAGCAGACCTCAGTGCAAGAAAGAGTCTTTCCAACACTGATAAGCACAGAGGCCAACTTTGACATTAAAAGGTGTAAAAACAAGTACAAAATATTTACAATAAGCAGACCTCAGTGCAAGAAAGAGTCTTTCCAACACTGAAAAATCAAAGAGGCCAACTTTGACATTAAAAGGTGTAAAAACAAGTACAAGATATTTACAATAAGCAGACCTCAGTGCAAGAAAGAGTCTTTCCAACACTGATAAGCACAGAGGCCAACTTTGACATTAAAAGGTGTAAAAACAAGTACAAGATATTTACAATAAGCAGACCTCAGTGCAAGAAAGAGTCTTTCCAATACTGAAAATTGAAAGAGGCCAACTTTGACATTAAAAGGTGTTCAAACAAGTACAAGATATTTACAATAAGCAGACCTCAGTGCAAGAAAGAGTCTTTCCAACACTGAAAATTGAAAGAGGCCAACTTTGACATTAAAAGGTGTTCAAACAAGTACAAGATATTTACAATAAGCAGACCGCAGTGCAAGAAAGAGTCTTTCCAACACTGAAAATTGAAAGAGGCCAACTTTGACATTAAAAGGTGTTCAAACAAGTACAAAATATTTACAATAAGCAGACCTCAGTGCAAGAAAGAGTCTTTCTGTAGCCGCCAAGACTGGTGGACCTAAATCTTCACCACCACGTCTGGTATACATACAAGTGAAAAAGGGGAGTGGGTGGGTCAGCGCTCAGGGCACAGAAACTTAGCTGGCTTCAAACACCATTTATTTCCATAAAAAAACACAGCCAGAGTCACAAATATAAGATAAAATTCCCCGTATACAATAAAAATAGTGTTGCAACCCGCTAAAAACCCTGCCGGCAGAAATAACTATACACTATTAAAACAAGGCTAAAACATGTTTTCCAAATGCTAAAATTACCCTCCCATAATCCCACAGTCCAGCCACACAAGGCCGAATGGTCCTTATATGAAAGAGACAGGAGAGGAACTTCTCTTCCAGTATGGTAAAACTCGTCAGCAGCAGACCATGGAGGAGGCTCCTATCGCAGACCTGTCTCCTCCTGACAGCGCGTCGCGGCACAGTCCCGCCCAACTCCACACATGAACACGGCCTCCCTTGTCTCACCGTCAGATGCAGGCAGAAGGGCAGCCCTGCCCTGTTTTGCATTGCAGCCATCGCCACCCACTGTTCCTGCCGTTGGGACTGGATCACCGAATGACTCGCGGCACCCCACAGTCAGGAGGGAGTTCCTTACACACACACGTGCGGGCTTGCGCACGTTCCTTTTTCTCCTGCTCACCTTTCGTGCGTCAGTCCTCTCTGTCTCTGCGCTCGCTATCCCCTTTAACAGGTCAACCTGGCGGCTGATAGGCCACCTTGGGGAATGCCCCCACCTCACAGGTGCCTACAATTGACTGTTTAGTCCACAGTGGGTTAAAGGAACATGGTACAACATTAACACAAATATAAATATGAGGATAAAACCATGCAGTATAAATATCAATAAACAAACCTGCAATATAAATATCACTATAAAATCATGCAAATAAAATCAACACTATGTACCAATACACAGATTGATAAAACATAAAAACACAAATTTCCGCTGTGTGACATTTCCAACACTGAAAAATAAAAAAGGCCAACTTTGACATGAAAAGGTGTAAAAACAAGTACCAGGTAACGAGGCCATAGCGACGGTTGGGCGGAGACGAAGCACCGTAAGAAGCGCCCCAACTGTTGATTGGTCCGTTCAACCTGCCCATTGGTCTGAGGGTGATAGCCGGACGAGAGGCTGGGAGACGCTCCAATCAGGCGGCAGAAGGCCTTCCAGAACCTGGCGGTGAACTGTGGCCCCCGATCGGAGACTATGTCCTTGGGGAATCCGTGAAGCCGGACGACATGGTCCAGGAGGAGCTCGGCCGTCCGTTTGGCGGAGGGGAGGCCGGCCAGGGCGACCAGGTGCACCGCCTTAGAAAACCGGTCCACAAAGGTGAGGATGGTGTCAAGACCGTCCACAGATGGAAGGCCGGTAACAAAGTCAAGGCCGACATGGGACCAGGGACGTCTCGGCACCGGGAGAGGGTGAAGGTCGCCAGCGGGCGGCTGGGTGGAGGACTTGGCCCGAGCACAGGTGTCACAGGCGGAAACGAAGTCACGGACGTCCCGAGTCATGGAGGGCCACCAGAAGGCACGACGGAGGAGCTGGAGGGTTCTGTCGGGCCCTGGGTGACCAGAGAGCGGGGAGGAGTGAGCCCAGAGCAAGGCCTCCTGACGGCACCGGGATGGCACATAGAGCCGCCCAGCTGGGGTCTCCGGCGGAGGCGGTTCGGCGGTCAGGGCATCCCGGATAGAGTCCTCCAAGGGCCACCGAAGGGGGGCAGCGAAACAATGAGACGGTAGGATAGGTCCAGGGTCTGACGTGAAGTCGTCCTGGGCGAACTGCCTGGAGAGGGCGTCTGCCTTGGTGTTCTTGGAGCCAGGGCGGTAGGCGAGGTGGAAGTTGTACGGTTCGAAGAATAAGGCCCAACGGGCCTGCCTTGGGTTGAGCTGCTTGGCAGAACGAATATGGATCAGGTTCTGGTGATCAGTCCAGATCAGAAATGGTTCTTTCGCTCCCAGGAGCCAATGCCGCCATTCTTCCAAGGCCCATTTGATGGCCAGGAGTTCCCGGTCGCCGACACCATACCGTCGCTGCGTGTCAGAGAATTTCCTTGAAAAATAGCAGCACGGGTGAAGTTTTCCATCCGGGCCATGTTGAGAGAGGACGGCGCCAGCGCCAACATCGGAGGCATCCACCTCCACCACAAAATCTCCGGCAGGATCAGGGTGGAGCAGGACGGGAGCTGTAGCAAACCGACGGATAAGGTCTCGGAATGCCTGTTTCGCACCAGGGGGGAGGCAGAAGGGCCTGGGCAGGTTAGCTGGTTTAGTGAGGGATGTCAGTGGCGCGACAATGGTGCTGAAATTGCGGATAAAGCGCCGATAAAAATTGGCAAAGCCCAGGAAGCTCTGTAGCTGCTTAAGGCTGGAAGGCTGAGGCCACTGGGTCACGGCTTGGAGCTTTTGCGGGTCCATGGTCAGGCCATTGGAGGAGATGGTGAAGCCCAGGAAGGTAGTGGACCGTTGATGGAAGGCACACTTTTCCAGTTTGCAGAACAGCTGGTACTCGAGCAGCCTGCTTAGCACGGCCCGCACATGGCGAATATGGTCCACTTCGGTGCGGGAGTAGATCAGGATGTCATCCAGATAGGCAAACACCCACCGGCCCAGCATGTCCCGCAAGACATCGTTGATCAGGTGTTGGAAGACAGCAGGGCTGTTGCAGAGGCCGAAGGGCATCACCAGATACTCCCAGTGCCCGTTAGGGGTGATGAAGGCCGTCTTCCATTCGTCCCCTTCTCTAATCCGCACCAAATTGTAAGCGCTGCGTAGGTCTAGTTTGGTGAAGATGCAGGCCTGGGAGAGGGAATCGAGCGCGGTGGATAGCAGAGGAAGAGGATGGCGGTTCTTAACAGTGATTTTATTCAAGCCTCGGTAGTCTATACAGGGGCGAAGCCCGCCGTCTTTCTTCTTTACAAAGAAGAACCCCGCAGCTGCAGGGGAGGTAGAAGGGCGAATGAAGCCCTGTTGGAGAGCCTCAGCGACGTACTCCTCCATGGCTTTGTTCTCTGCGGTTGACAGCGAGAACAGGCGACCACGAGGAGGGACTGCTCCCGGGAGGAGCTCGATGGCCATGTCGTAGGAGCGATGAGGAGGGAGAGCAGAGGCTCAGCTCTTACTGAAGACCTCGGACAGGTCATGGTAAGCCGGAGGGATCCTATCCAGATCGATGGGCTCCGGGGGTGACGCCTCTTCTGACTTTGAGTCCTGTCCAGTCCGGAGGAGAAGGCAGCGGCGTGAACACCGGGTACCCCAGTCCAGGATCTGGCAGGAAGACCAGGAGACGTGGGGGTCATGTCGACGGAACCAGGGGTATCCGAGGATGAGAGGAGAGGAAGAGGCCGAGACTACTAGAAACCAGATCTCCTCCTGATGATCCCCGACAGACATGCGGGCTGGCTGGGTCTGGAACTGGACCGGGTAGGGTTGGAGTGGTCGCCCGTCTACTGAGGTCACCGGGAGAAATCGGTCGACGGAAGTCAATGGGATGCGAAGCCGAGAG
This sequence comes from Aulonocara stuartgranti, assembly GCF_965226115.1. Classification (NCBI taxonomy): domain Eukaryota; kingdom Metazoa; phylum Chordata; class Actinopteri; order Cichliformes; family Cichlidae; genus Aulonocara; species Aulonocara stuartgranti. The sequence continues at coordinate 33,985,193 of NC_138952.1, read as the reverse complement.
GCTAGTTTTTGGTCGATGAAGTTCTCGGCAGCTCCGGTGTCCAGGAGGGCTTCGGATGAGAGCTGTTGGTGTTTCAGGTGAAATGTGACCGGTAACAGAAAACGAGAGGGATCGGAGGAGTGGGAAGGGCCAGGTGGGACACCCCCGCAGTCTACCTGGCGTCGTCGTTTCCCGGCCGTAGCGGGCACTGGGGACGACGGTGTCGAGCTGATCCACAGTAGGCGCAGAGGCCCTCACGCCAGCGTCTCTCTTTCTCCTCTTTGGGGAGTCCACCCAGCTGCATGGGCTCCTCGCTGGATGTGCTGCTTGGGCTAGCCGTGGCTCCATCAGAGGGGGGAGGAGGTCGCGACGACGTGGTCCGCTGAGGCTGGAAGGGTTTTAAGGCCCGAGGGGCATGGCGAGGCCGCGACATCACACGTTGGTCGATCTTCAGGGCAAGGTCCACGGCCTCATCCAAGGTCTTTGGGGCCTCACGGCCGGCCATCTCGTCTCTGATGTAATCAGCCAGTCCCTCTAGAAAGATGGAGCGCAGAGAAGCATCTCCCCATTGAAGCTTAGCAGCCAGGGTGCGGAATTGGGAGGCGAAGTAACAGACTGGTCGGCTGCCCTGGCGTAAATGAAGCAGCTGTGACTCCACTTCCACTTCACTGCTGGGGGGAACGAAAGTCTTTTTTAACTCCTCCACAAACAGAGCATAGTCATTACACGCTGCAGATTTATTGTTGTAGAGAGCCGCGGCCCATTCCTGAGCCTGGCCAGACAAGAGAGAGGTTAGCATCGCCACTTTTGCACGGGCAGTGGCGTATTTAGTGGGTTGACATTCAAACATCATGTCTAAGGTGGCGAGCAACCCATCAGGCCGGCCGTCTACTCCGTTCCACTTATCTGGTAGTCCGATCCGGGGTTCAGCGCTCACCGGCGCTGGCTGACGTTGCAGCGAGGTGACGGAAGAGGAAAGCTGGAGGACAGTTTCGGTGAGAGACTCCATCTTTGTGCTCATCCGATCCACCACACCGCGAAGATATAATACTTCGGCTTTCAGCCGTTCGAATTCCGCTGGGTCTATATGCGGCTCAGACATCCTGTCACGGTCGGGCGGATCACACACAGTAATTCGGCGTGCCCGTGTGGCGTGCTGGCTAGACCCAAGCACGGCGAAGGCTAGCGGTGGGTTTGGAGCAGACACGCAGTTATTCTAGTAATGATCAGTGCACGAAGCGTGGCTTCGGAACTGTCGTTACAGACAGAGAGCGAGCGGAGCCGGGAAGAGAAAAAGGATTGAAAGGGATTGTCACTCACGGTTGCTGAATCAGGCGGAGACTGACGTCGGCAGAGTTTCGGAGCTCCTGACACGAAGACACTGATGTCTGAGCGGCGAACAGGTGGGTGGCGTCTCTCTTTAACCCCGGCCCCGTGATCAGCTGATCACAGCCGATCACCGGCTGACAAGAACATGCTGTAGGTATTACAGGTACTGCAGTGGTTTGTATCATATCTATCTAATAGACTCCAATTTGTACATGTAAATGGAGAGTCCTCTTCACACACTGAGGTTAATTATGGAGTTCCACAGGTTCAGTGCTAGGACCAATTCTGTTTACACTATACATGCATCCCCTAGGCAGCATCATTAAAAGACATAGCATACAATTTCACTGCCATGCAGATGACACCCAGCTCTATCTGTCCATGAAGCCAGATAACACACACCAATTAGTTAAACTGCAGGAATGTCTTAAAGACATAAAGACCTGGATGGCCGCTAACTTTCTGCTTCTTAATTCAGATAAAACTGAGGTTATTGTACTTGGCCCTGAAAAGCCTAGAAATATGGTATCTAACCAGATTCTTACTCTGGATGGCATTACCTTGGCCTCCAGTAACGCTGTGAGGAACCTTGGAGTAATTTTTGACCAGGATATGTCCTTCAACGCACGTATTAAACAAATATGTAAGACTGCTTTCTTCCATTTGCGCAACATCTCTAAAGTTAGAAAGATCCTGTCTCAGAGTGACGCTGAAAAACTAGTTCATGCTTTTATTACTTCCAGGCTGGACTACTGCAATTCATTATTATCAGAATGTCCAAAAAACTCGCTGAAAAGCCTTCAGCTAATCCAAAATGCTGCAGCAAGAGTCCTGACAGGGACTAGAAAGAGAGAGCATATTTCTCCTGTTTTGGCTTCCCTTCAAACCCAGAATTGAATTCAAAATCCTGCTCCTCACATACAAGGTCTTGAATAATCAGGCCCCATCTTATCTTAATGACCTTGTAGTACCATATCACCCCATTAGAGCACTTAGAGCACTGATCCTGAATCCTCCCGTAGTTATGCTGCGATAGACGTAGGCTGCCGGGGATTCCCATGATGCATTGAGTTTTTCCTTTCCAGTCACCTTTCTCACTCACTATGTATTAATACAGTGGTCCCCAACCCCCGGGCTTCGGTACCGGTCCGTGAGTCGTTTGGTACCGGGCCACGAGAGTTGAGAGTTGAGGCTCAGGTGTGAAATGTATGGTTTTCAGGATTTTTATCGTTTTTTTAGCGTTATTTTGTTATCGTTTTTATCGTTAACTCTGTTTTCCTGGGTCTTTTCACGTGTGTTATGAATAAATCTTCTTTTTTACGGTACTAGGCCGGTCCGTAAAAATATTGTCGGGCATGAACCGGTCCGTGGCGCTTAGGGACCGCTGTGTCAATAGACCTCTCTGCATTGAATCATATCTGTTATTAACCTCTGGCTCTCTTCCACAGCATGTCTTTTATCCTGTCTTCCTTCTCTCACCCCAACCGGTCGCAGCAGATGGCCCCGCCCCTCCCTGAGCCTGATTCTGCTGGAGGTTTCTTCCTGTTAAAAGGGAGTTTTTCCTTCCCACTGTTACCAAAGTGCTTGCTCATAGGGGGTCATATGATTGTTGGGTTTTTCTCTGTATCTATGAAGCACCTTGAGGCGACTTTTGTTGTGATTTGGCGCTATATAAATAAAATTGAATTGAATTGAATTACGGACTAAACCTGGGACATTTGTGGCCCCAGTGCATGTGCCCTATCTGCCTTGTTGGTGTCCTTGATTTTTAAAAGTAAAATGTCTTATTATGCTATAAATAATGCCAGAGAGTGAAATCTGTGCTGATCCTAATACAAATACCTGAAGATAAAGTGCCTTGGTTGTTTTCGATTGTTCTTTTCATCAGACATAATAACTACTCAGATCTCCTGGACTTCTTTCTTTCTTTCTTTCTTTCTTTCTTTCTTTCTTTCTTTCTTTCTTTCTTTCTTTCTTTTCATTCCTTTCATTCTTTTCAGAATCAAACTCCTCGACCAATACTTAATATTCCTTTTCCATATTTTCTAACACACACACACACACACACACACACACACACACACACACACACACACACACACACACACACACACACACACACACACACCAACAGATATTGTGTATATATAAATGGTGAATGCTCATATCGAACATGGGCCAAGTTTCAAATAATGAGGTTAGTATATGTACAAGTAATCCCTGCTCCAAGCACAGAAGTACCACCCACCTGCTATTCAAAACTTCTGAGGAGCAGCCAATAAGACAAAGGTTGGCTCAAAGAGAGGACAGCTAAACTGGCATATTTCAAATGGAAGATAAATTGAAGGACTGCACCAAGACTCAGTATAGGATAAATAAGCATATTTTCAGCAATGAATCACACAAATTTGCTGTAGTGCACAAATTAAAGTATGGAGCTGGAAATAAACATAATTAGCTCTCTTTAAGGGACTAAAACATCTCTAGATTGTATTTTGAATAGATCATGAGTGGTCCATTTTTTTTGTCATTTGCTATAATAAAATCCCCCTCATAATGTAGTGAAGAGTTGCCAAGGCCATCTATCTGCAGCCGTGGTTTTTAAGATGCGGTACTTTTTAAAATACACACAGTGGGACACTGCCATAGACTGGTGACCTGTACAGGGTGTACCTTGCTCAGTCTGTGACAGCTGCTCCAGCCCTTCATGACCCTGAATCAGATACACCATTAAAAAGGGGGTGGATGGATTGACAGGGGATCAGAGGTATGGTGGACTGTAACTAAATAATTAAATAGAAAAAAATTAACTGTAAAAATAAATCTGTTAGGGTGCCTGGGTTCGTTGACCCAAAATTTTGAGTTTTACATTATTATTGAACTTTGATTTTGCCATTATTTATCATTTCTAGTCTTTTGGTTTCTTAGAGTTCTGTCTTCTGGTTTCTGTCTCTGTGTTACATAGTTGTTCTGTCTCCCCCTGTCTGCTGTATCCCAGTCGTCAAGTCCGCGTTGTCTGTGTTATGTTTCCTGTTTTACTTTGAAAGTCCATGTCTCATGTTAATGTATCTGGATTTGCTTCCCTTGTCTCGCTACCCTTATTTGTCCCAGCTGTGTTTCTCTGTTGTCTCCCATTCCCTGATGGCTCTCTCTGGGTATGTAAGCCCTGAGTTTTCTTTGGTCTTTGTTGCGATCTCCCTCATCCTATGCTGTGTGTTCTGTTTGGCTGCCTGTGTAAGTTTCTTTTGGTATTCTTGCTTTTGTTATATTTGTGTTTAGCGTTAAAGCTGTTTTGAGTTCACACTTTTACCTCCAAGTGTCTGCACATTGGGTCCGCAGTTCCTGCCTGCACACAGCACATGACAAAATCATTGTGTAAAAACAAAACAAAATGCTGTCTTCTTTATTGACCATTTACCGTCAAACACATTTCAACTATAAGCTTTCATCAGTGCAAACCGAAGCCACATCCCCAGATATAGAACCATGGGAGGTTTAAACACTAATTAGTGTGAATGCTTGAAAAGTTAAATCAGAAGAGCAGGCTGTCTTTACACTGTCACCACATCCATATAATAAACTCCACAGGCATGAAAAATGAGAATTCAGTAGACATGACATATGTGAGTGAAGTTGGCCCCCCCACCTTCTTCAAATCCAACAAAAGTGGTATCAAACGTTTGTGCTGGTTTGTGCTGCAAAAATTGTCGTTTGTGCTGCTATCATTTTAAAGATATTAATCAAAATTTCTAGAGGTCATCAGAGGTCAACCAGCCCCCCCACATTAATTAAATCAAACAAAATGGGTGTCAATCAACTGTGCTACGTTTGTGCTGGTTTGTGCGGCTTCTGTTTTAAAGATATTAATGAAAATGTAAAGGTCAACCAGCCCCCCCCCCCACACACACACACACACATTAATGGAATCGAACAAAATTGATGTCATACATTTGTGCTACGTTTGTGCTGGTTTGTTCTGCAAAAATTGTCGTTTGTGCTGCTATCATTTTAAAGATATTCAAGAAAATTTGTAGAGGTCATCAGAGGTCAACCAGCCCCCCCACATTAATGGAATCAAGCAAAACTGGTGTCAATCAACTGTGCTACGTTTGTGCTGGTTTGTGCTGCTAAAATTGTCGTTTGTGCTGCCTCTGTTTTAAAGATATTAATGAAAATGTAAAGGTCAAAAGGTCAACCAGCCCCCCCACATTAATGGAATCGAACAAAATTGATGTCAAACGTTTGTGCTGGTTTGTGCTGCTATCATTTTAAAGATATTCAAGAAAATTTATAGAGGTCATCAGAGGTCAACCAGCCCCCCCACATTAATGGAATCAAACAAAACTGGTGTCAATCAACTGTGCTACGTTTGTGCTGGTTTGTGCTGCCTCTGTTTTAAAGATATTAATGAAAATGTAAAGGTCAAAAGGTCAACCAGCCCCCCCACATTAATGGAATCGAACAAAACTGGTGTCAATCAACTGTGCTACGTTTGTGCTGGTATGTGCTGCAAAAATTTACGTTTGTGCTGCTATCATTTTAAAGAAATCCATACAAATTTCTAGAGGTCATCAGAGGTCAACCAGCCCCCCAACATTAATGGAATCAAACAAAACTGGTGTCAATCAACTGTGCTATGTTTGTGCTGGTTTGTGCTGCCTCTGTTTTAAAGATATTAATGAAAATGTAAAGGTCAAAAGGTCAACCAGCCCCCCCACATTAATGGAATCGAACAAAACTGGTGTCAATCAACTGTGCTACGTTTGTGCTGGTATGTGCTGCAAAAATTTACGTTTGTGCTGCTATCATTTTAAAGAAATCCATACAAATTTCTAGAGGTCATCAGAGGTCAACCAGCCCCCCAACATTAATGGAATCAAACAAAACTGGTGTCAATCAACTGTGCTATGTTTGTGCTGGTTTGTGCTGCCTCTGTTTTAAAGATATTAATGAAAATGTAAAGGTCAAAAGGTCAACCAGCCCCCCCACATTAATGGAATCGAACAAAACTGGTGTCAATCAACTGTGCTACGTTTGTGCTGGTTTGTGCTGCAAAAATTGTCATTTGTGCTGCATCTGTTTTAAAGATATTAATGAAAATGTAAAGGTCAAAAGGTCAACCAGCCCCCCCACAGTAATGGAATCGAATAAAAGCCTTCAGTTTTCAGGCCCCTCTTCTGTGGAACCAGCTTCCAGTTTGGATTCAGGAGACAGACGCTATCTCTACTTTCAAGATTAGGCTTCAAACTTTCCTTTTTGCTAAAGCATATAGTTAGGGCTGGACCAGGTGACCCTGAATCCTCCCTTAGTTATGCTGCAATAGACGTAGGCTGCCGGGGGATTCCCATGATGCATTGAGTTTTTCCTTTCCAGTCACCTTTCTCACTCACTATGTGTTAACAGACCTCTCTGCATTGAATTATATCTGTTATTAACCTCTGGCTCTCTTCCACAGCATGTCTTTTATCCTGTCTTCCTTCTCTCACCCCAACCGGTCGCAGCAGATGGCCGCCCCTCCCTGAGCCTGGTTCTGCCGGAGGTTTCTTCCTGTTAAAAGGGAGTTTTTCCTTCCCACTGTCGCCGAAGTGCTTGCTCATAGGGGGTCATATGATTGTTGGGTTTTTCTCTGTATCTATGAAGCGCCTTGAGGCGACTTATGTTGTGATTTGGCGCTATATAAATAAAATTGAATTGAATTGAATGTTTCATTAGAGTGGGTGTGGCACACTTAATCAAAATGATTTGCCAGTGGGACTGTTTGAGAAAAAAGCCTCATCGGGTGAGGGATTTCTACGTGCGATCAATGGCACAACTTGTCAAGTCCCAATCCTTGGAAGAAGCAAAGGTCCTAATACGTAGCATTGCTATTGTGGCATTAAGTGAGACAGAAGGCTGTGACAGTTTTGGAAACCCCATTATGTCAGAAGTGTCCAAATCAAATCTGAAAAGAAAAATTGCAGATGAGACTATGTTTCTGATGATAAGGAAGAAGAAGACATTAGATTGGATCCATGCACAGAAATAAACACCGACTTAAGGCAGAGGGTGGCAGATATTTGTGAGGGGAGCAGGTGCCATGCTGAAGATCATGGTGATCGAGACAATATGCACTATCTACCTGAGCTCGTCCCACACCTAATTAGATTGGGAGGATACCTACCACTCTGGACTGGAGAAATGGTTCCCCTATTTCAGAGCGAAAAACTCACTGCAACTTCAGCTAATGTTGAAGCAGAGTTCAAGAACATTAAACATGGTCTGTTCAAGCATGAAAATCTCCCTGTAAGGATAGATAAATTCATTGCATGTCATCTTGGTTTTATTGAAGGGAACATGCGGATCTGTTCTGCAAAACAAATACGAAAAGAAGCAGAGGTTGCCAGACAGGATGGTACAGTGAAGCGTCAGTATCCACACAAAGCCTTTGTGGAGTAGGAAGTGGATGATAACCCCTCTCAGGAGCCCAAAAGTGACACAGACATAGACATACAGGAAGGGCACGAAGTACTGCAGTGCGTTTCACGTTGATATCAGGCACCTCCTAAAAAGGGAAAAGAAAAGTTCATTTAACGCAAAGTTTTCAGGTGTCATTCTTTGGGGAGAATACATGTTTATGAAACTGCATGACATCAGACTCTACCAAATTTTGGAGACTTTTCTTTTAAGATACAACCTTTCTGTCTCTTGTGACAGAGAGTCTGTTTCTTAATCATTTGACAAAAACCCTACACAGTATTTTAAAATAGTGTTCTCCAGATCAGAGCTGTAATCTATATAGAACATGGGGTTCAAAGCAAGGAAAAATTGTGTGTTTATCAGTGAAACCTTTAATTTGTGTTAATTTTATCATTATCAATATATGAAATCTTCACCTTAAGGGACTTAATGAATGGTTTCTTCTAAAAATTAGAAATGATTGAGTCATTTCACATCATATGAAAATATTAATTTTTAATACAAATTTGGCCCTACAAAAATGGAAACTCAGTAACAAAGATGATGGAGATTCTCTAAACACGAGCGAATATCACAGTAAAATTGTTGATTGTGATTTACACATTGGATGTATCCTCAGTGATTTGGTACAATTATACAACATTTTATAAGAACTGAACAACTGATGAAACTAATTATAGGCCAATCTCCAACCTTCCTTTCATATCAAAAATCCTTGAAAGAGTAGTTGTCAAACAGCTAACAGATCATCTGCAGAGGAATGGTTTATTTGAAGAGTTTCAGTCAGGTTTCAGAGCTCATCACGGCACAGAAACAGCTTTAGTGAAGGTTACAAATGATCTTCTTATGGCCTCTGACAGTGGACTCATCTCTGTGCTTGTCCTGCTAGACCTCAGTGCAGCATTCGATACTGTCGACCATAATATCCTATTAGAGCGATTAGAACATGCTGTAGGTATTACAGGTACCTACAGCAGGTGTTACAAATATAGAAAAATGTTGTCGTAGTGAAATGCAAAGCACGAGCAGAGCAATTTCAGTTAGATTAAAGAGAATGAAACGTGTCTACTGCAGTGGTTTGTATCATATCTATCTAATAGACTCCAGTTTGTTCATGTAAATGGAGAGTCCTCTTCACACACTGAGGTTAATTATGGAGTTCCACAGGGTTCAGTGCTAGGACCAATTCTGTTTACATTATACATGCTTCCCTTAGGCAGCATCATTAGAAGACATAGCATACATTTTCACTGCTATGCAGATGACACCCAGCTCTATCTGTCCAAGCCAGATAACACACACCAATTAGTTAAACTGCAGGAATGTCTTAAAGACATAAAGACCTGGATGGCCGCTAACTTTCTGCTTCTTAATTCAGATAAAACTGAGGTTATTGTACTCGGCCCTGAAAAGCCTAGAAATATGGTATCTAACCAGATTCTTACTCTGGATGGCATTACCTTGGCCTCCAGTAATGCTGTGAGGAACCTTGGAGTAATTTTTGACCAGGACATGTCCTTCAATGCACATATTAAACAAATATGTAATTCTGCGTTCTTCCATTTGCGCAATATCTCTAAAATTAGAAATATCCTGTCTCAGAGTGACGCTGAGAAACTAGTTCACGCATTTATTACTTCCAGGCTGGACTACTGTAATTCATTATTATCAGGATGTCCAAAAAACTCACTGAAAAGCCTTCAGCTAATCCAAAATGCTGCAGCAAGAGTACTGACAGGGACTAGAAAGAGAGAGCATATTTCTCCTGTTTTGGCTTCCCTTCATTGGCTTCCTGTTAAATCCAGAATTGAATTCAAACTCCTGCTCCTCACATACAAGGTCTTAAATAATCAGGCCCCATCTTATCTTAATGACCTTGTAGTACCATATCACCCTATTAGAGCACTTCGCTCTCGCTCTGCAGGCCTACTTGTTGTTCCTAGAGTATTTAAAAGTAGAATGTGAGGGAGAGCCTTCAGTTTTCAGGCCCCTCTTCTGTGGAACCAGCTTCCAGTTTGGATTCAGGAGACAGACGCTATCTCTACTTTCAAGATTAGGCTTCAAACTTTCCTTTTTGCTAAAGCATATAGTTAGGGCTGGACCAGGTGACCCTGAATCCTCCCTTAGTTATGCTGCAATAGACATAGGCTGCCGGGGGATTCCCATGATGCATTGAGTTTTTCCTTTCCAGTCACCTTTCTCACTCACTATGTATTAACAGACCTCTCTGCATTGAATCATATCTGTTGTTAACCTCTGTCTCTCTTCCACAGCATGTCTTTATCCTGTCTTCCTTCTCTCACCCCAACCGGTCGCAGCAGATGGCCGCCCCTCCCTGAGCCCTGTTCTGTGCTTTTTAACACAACAGCGCATTCGAAATCGAAGTTCTTGCCTGCAACATATTAATATACTTGCTTTTTTACGGAAAAAATAAACATAACGAAGGTTCCGTTTTACTTACAAGTTTCTCCAAATGTGCTCTCCAGTCGCTCGAGAAGGGCAGCCATATTGAACAGAATTTTCTGTCAACATCGTTCAGGTTAGAGAGGAAACGTCATGACGTAGTTGACATACACATGCGGAGCTCGGAAAAAAAACATTTACTCAAAAATCATAATTAAGAAAGCAGTATTTACTCTTAACTTCTAAGCCATGTACAATTATAACTGTTTGAATCGTTAACAGAACAAAAGTTTTAAGTTGTTTCAACTTTGAGGAATTTCAATTGTTATATCCACAAACTTTATAAGTCAGGTAGACTGTTGGGGTTTACAGTGCAGTAAAACTTGGCAAAGGACAATACTGTGTCATGAACACCTGTGCCTTTGATGCCTTCTGTCAAAGTCTGTGCTGCGTTTACTGTGACAGTCGTACTGCTCAAAACATGTTGAATAGTTCAGAGGAGAACAAAGTATTCCAGCTTGTGAAATCCCTTGCTTCAAAGGGTGTCACTCAACATGCCTATTCATTGAGGGCAGAGGTGCTGAGCTCAATATTCTGCCCTGTTCAGTTGAAGACTGGTGTTCATCGTGTTGATGCACAGTGCCATGTGTCCACAGTAATTCAAAAAACAATGACGGAAAATCCAAGTGTTCACTTCAAAAGACAGTGTTCCTCCCAGTACTGCAAACTTTACACACCAAACACAAGGCAAATACCTTTTGTTTCCATTGATCTGTCAGTCCTCTCAGCTTCTGGCATAGCTCACCTTCAGTCTGCTGTTGAACAAGGGCTCAACCTTCCAGCATCGCCATGCCTAAGACCAATCGAAAGTCCTGATGCATCTCCAACAGCATTTAAAACAGATTCATCAGGAAAGCAACTTTGCACAGGGACTGTTTGTCACAGTTTCACCCTGAGAGAGCTTGTATGGATTGTGTTAATGGAAAATTGTATTTAGTAGTCAGTATAATCTTTTAGTGATATAAGTTTGCATATGGTAGAATACTGCATGTAGTTATTTGTATTAGGAAATATTCAACCATGTATACTTAGAGGCATATAATTAATTGTGTGTGATCTTTAACAGGCTGCAAAGGCTTGGTGTGTATTCCACACTAGAATGCACACCCACATCCTGGGAGCACGAGAGAGGTCATACCTTCTCTTATTGTTTTATGGTAGGATTAACGTAGTTACATCTGTTTTAGTCTAAGTGCTTTAACTGCTTGACTTCCTCACCAATGTTATCTAGGGTGAGGGAGGTCTACCCTCTTCCTGACCAAGGATCTGCCTTTTATGACCCTTTGATCAGCAGGACACACACACACACACACACACACACACACACACACACACACACACACACATATACACATACGGGTCTATGTGGTATGGAGGGACTATCCTACGTCAATCCGCCCGGTGGTGGTTTAAGTGGACTACCCTTTTCAATGGACTTAGAGCCAAGGGAGCGAGGTTAAAGTGTTCGAAAAAATCTGAAAAAAATTTGGGTCACTTCAGACCTCATACACTCCCTATAGAAGTCTAGATACACTGATACACACCAACCAGACTCTATTGTGTTTTCTGGAGACATTGTCCACTTGACAACAATGTGTTTTATGAGGTCCAAAAAAAACAATATTGGGTCTTTAAAGGGACAATGATGTAATATTTAAATAGCTCATCATTACCATGAATACACATCTGACAGGACACAGGATTACTGGAACATCATTTTATTAGTGTTCTTGGATCTGAACATTAATTTTAACCATAAATAAAAAAAGAAATCTATGGACAAAAATGCCCACGCTTCCCACAGAAATATAAAAATATAGAAAACAGAAAAATTAAAAACATTTAAAATGAATTTTAATAGTTTAAAGGTAAATATTAAGGGGAGAAAATATGCATTTATAATTTTTTATTTTAAATATAACCCGTCAAAAAAAACCCTAAATAAATTAAATGTAAAAATTATGAAATACAAACTGCTTCTGTATTTAACAAGAACTTTTTTTTTCTTTAAACAGAACATCAGTGTTAACAACAATTGGCAATCTGACCAAGATGTAAAACCACATCTGGCTAAACAGTTATTTTAATTCATTTTTTTCTGCCTTTTTGCAGTTAATCCTCTGTTTCTTACAAAATCTCTTATGTTTTGAACTGTTCTTCCTGCCAACACCGGATCTTCTACCAATTTGCAATGACTGCATTCATTTTTGGTGGCTAGTTTCCCTTCGTTTATGTGGTCTTTAAAATGCCTCATCACTGCAGCAACCTCAGCCTTGGACCACATGTTTTTGGGAGCTCTTCGGGAATTGTGGGATTGAGCAGCATTTTTCTCTGGAAGATATATAAAGTAGTAGTAGTTAAAACAAACAAAAAACCAAACAAAAAAAACAAAAAACATTTGCTTGTTAAAAGAATGGATGCTACCCTGTACTAACTTCTGAAATGTGTTGCTACCATCAATATCAAAACGAGCTAAAATTCTCTTTGAAAATTTATCAAATTTCTAAAATGAGACAACATTTAGTGTTCCGCTGTGAATAAAAGACTGAATAAAAAGTTGAATAAAAGTCTCTTGATGCATGCTCAATCATCCAGGTAAGTAAATCCCAAAACGTTGATTCTGTTAATCTGGACGTAGCGTTTTCAGTTGGAGAAACATTTTGTCACTCATCCAAGTGACTTTTTGCCACCACTCTGCAGTTTGCCATATGTTGCAAAGTGATGAAACAATAATAAGCTTAGAGAACCAACTGCACCCCTTACCTTCAGAGGGAGCAGCAGTCTCACTTGCTGCAGGCATTGTGAGTGGTCCTTCATCTGCTGATTACACAATTTGATTAAGTTTTAATATTTGTAACAAACATTTTATCCACAGAAACCAAGCTAGTGGTAACTTACCACAATCTACAGTGTCTTGGAGCTGCGCTGTGTTTGTGGAATCAGCTACTGCATGTACAGGCTCACTGGTGCCACACGCCGACATTGTGAGTGCTGTGTCATCATCATCTGATTCACTCTCACTGTCCTTTGTTTCAGCATCACTTAATGCAATTTCATCTGAGAAATTGTGGGGGGGGGGGAAACAAAACAAAAAAAACAAACAAACACAACCCCCCCAAAAACCTCACATTAACAACGAGATATGACAAAATACAGAACAAATACTGGAAATTATAGTATATAGTTTTACTATTTAAGGCCACCACTCTGCAGTTTGCCAAATGTTGCAAAGTGATGAAACAATAGACTTCAAGAACCTTAAATCATGGACATTTAACAGAATGGTCTGTGCTTTTAGGTTTTAATTCTGTTGATAAAGCATAATATTCAACTACTGCCCTAATATTTGCTCCTTTCAATACAAACCTTCTATTTTGATCTCATCCAGTGATTTCCCCTGGATCTGGGAAAGATGTCCTTTTTCCAGTGTTAAAAGCAGTTTGGAAATCTTGGCCAGCTGTGTTGTGGGAACTGGTAATCTGTAGAATTCGCGGTGAACGCGGATATCATGACCCAGGAAATCTGCAACCTGATCAAGTTCGTTGTTTTTCAAATTAAGGACTTGTGAGAGTGTGGCAACATGTTTTCTGAGCTGTGTCGATCTTAGATACTCAGGCTGCTTTGCTCCACACTGGTGTGCATGAACACGCAAGGAGTCCATTCCTCTGTAATGACTCATTGATCGGGGTCTTGCAAAGAGGTAGATATTAGTGGCACAAATACCACAGTCAGGCCTCCTACTAACCAGTAGTGACAGAGCATCCAGCATGCTTGGTGTTAGCAGAACTGGAACATTTCTGTCCCTTTTTCCCATTATTTCTATTCTACAGAAATAGTTACAGAGTCTCTGTTCCATTTCTGAGAGCCCCATGAATCCGAACATCTTCTGTAAAGGGCAATGTTGATGGCTTGTTAAACTTTGCCTCACTCAATGTGTTCAAGGCACGGTGAGACACCATCTCGGACCATTTGGAGACATACAACTTCTTGAACGCATCAGTGGACTTGATTAGGGCTTCATCCTCTGTCATGAGGGCACGACAATGGATAATGTCAGACATTTTATGCAGTGTATGTCCCAGTTTCAGCGCAAGGCTTGGAGTTTTGTATGACAGTGTCTCTTCATCAAAACCTGAAACTTTCTTTACTGCTTGCACAACTCTCTGGAAATTAGCAGGCTTAATAGCTTCTTCCATGTTATGCACTGAGAATTCTGTGCGCAGACACAACAACAAACGTCCCGCTTCACGAAGCTTCTGTCGTATATAATCATACTTTGTAGGGTCTTGTCCATGTTTATTGTAGAGGGACTGGGCAAACTGAATAACAGTAAAGTCATTTCGCACAGCTGAGGCAATCTCATCTTGTTTCATAACAGCAAGAACCTTCCAGACTCCACTTGACACCTGCGGATAACACTGAGACTCCAGAGTTAAAGCCAGGCCGAGTACTTTGGTTCTTCCAGGTTCTTTATCCGTGTCATCTTTTGGTTTGTTCGGACATCTGCGGACATGTCTCCAAAGATCCTTGCGAACATACATCCCTTGACAATAAAAGCAATGAGCGAACTTTCCCTCTACTGCTTTAATCTTGGGTCTTCTCTTCACTTTCAGTGGTCCCACTCCACCATGCAAAACTGCAGCATTATGCTTAAAATTTCCCTTATTTCTCAATTTCTCTAACAGACTTTTACGCTCGTTTGAGTCTCTAGGCAGGGAAAATGCATGCACAACATCAGGAGCCGTTTTGTGGGTTTTCAGGTGGCGGGAAATTTTAGCTTGTGGTTTGCCACAAAAATAGCAGTAATTTCTTTTACTTAAAGTCATTTTTTCTGATTCAGTTTCGCAAAGCTCATTTTTATCTTGTGGCTTGTCCTTTGTCAAGTTGTGGATTAAATTCATTGAATCTGATTGTTCATGCGCTTTGGAGATGTCATTTTGGCATAGCAGACCTTTTGATGTGCTTGGCAATAATGAGATGTCTTCATCTGAATCTTCATCATATGACTCTGAATCTGGCACATATTCTTCTTCTGATATGCTGTGGTTGCCATCATCATCGCTTGATATTTGATCCAGAACTGAATGTGGCAATCCATCCTCCCCTGAATATTCAGAAATTTCTTCTTTCTGGAATGTAAGAACAAAAGTTATTTTAATTGATCAATACTTTAGACAGGTAAAAAATAAACTGAAAAACAAAGTCAAGCCAAATATGAATGGGATACACACCTGTGTTGACTGGTGGCAATTCTGATTTGCCAATTTTGTAAGGCAAGATTTGTGCCAGACCCCTAAACAAACTGAAACACATTTTGATAGACTTAATTTAGCTTTGCAGTTCTATTTAAGTGAAGTAGTTTTTTGTCAAAGCATTGCAGTAATGTCAAATGCTGAAAAAAAAAAAAAAAACCAAACTGTTCACACTTAAGGATATTTTAATGACTACACATACACTGCTAATCCCCCCCCCCCCCCAAAAAAAAAGGACATCCCAGATGTGAATGAAGGAATTATTCTTATTAAATACTTTGTTCTTTAGGTAGTTGAATGGCATGAAAGTGTGTAGTTGAATGTGTGTGGCCTCCAGATGCCTGTATGACTTCCCTACAATGCCTGGGCATGCACGGGATGAGGTGGCGGATGGTCTCCTGAAGGATCTCCTCCAAGACCTGGACTAAAGCATCTGCCAACCCCTGGACAGTTTGTGGTGGATGGAGTGAGACATGATTTAGGTCTGGGGAACAGGCGGGCCAGTCCATAGCATCAATGCCTTTGTCATGGAGGAACTGCTGACATACTCCAGCCACATGAGGTCCAGTGTCGTCTCGCATTAGGTGGACCCCAGGGTCAAACGCACCAGCATGTGGTCTCACAAAGGGTCCGAGGACCTCATCTTGTTACCCAATGACAGTCAGGCTCTCTGGCAGGTACAGAAATGCCACCCCTCACCATTACTGACCCACTGCCAATATGATCATGCTGGAGGATGTTGCAGGCAGCAGAACGTTCCCCACGGCATCTCCAGACTGTCACGTGCTCAGTTTGAACCTCCTTTCAGCTGTGAGGAGCATAGGGTGCCCGTGCCGAAGTTGCCAAACTTTGTGTTTTCTGGCAAATGCCAAGCATCCTGCATGGTGTTGGGCTGCAAGCTCAATCCCCACCTGTGGACGCTGGACCCTCAAGCCACCCTCATGAAGTCAGTTTCTGACCATTTGAGCAGACAGATGCACATTTGTGGCCTGTTTGAGGTCATTTTGCAGGGCTCCTCTTGTTCCTCCTTGCACAAAGGTGGAGGTAGCGGTCCTGCTGCTGGGTTGTTGCCCTCCTATGGCCTACTCCACATCCAGGTAGCACCTCCATGCTCTGGACACTACACTAACAGACACAGCAAACCTTCTTGCCACAGCTCACATTGATGTGCTACACTAGATGAGCTGCACTACCTGAGCCACTTGTGTGGGTTGTAGACCGTCTCATGCTACCACTAAAATGAAATCACCGCCAGCATTCAAAAGTGACCATAACATCAGCCAGAAAGCATAGGTGCTGAGAAGTGGTCTGTGGTCACCACCTGCAGAACCAGTCCTTTATTATGGTGAATTGACTATAATTTCCACTTGTTGTCTACTCTATTTGCAAAACAGCATGTGAAACTGGTTGTCAGTGTTACTTCCTAAGTGAACAGTTTGATTTCACAGAAGTGTGTTCTGACTTGGAGTAACATCGCATTGTTTAAGTGTTCCCTTTATTATTTTGAGCAGTTTATGTTATGGAATGGGGAATTGAGGACAATCCCAAGTATACCATTTTTACAAGGTCCTGCACCAATGAGGTAATACTACATTTCTTTAATTAGACGTGACCACCTATTAATTAAAAAGGGAGCAGTGTTCATTTCAGCTAGTCTTAACTTGTTGAACTCTATTAATGCTTTTTACTATACACTGTACCTATTCACTAAATGTCTCACCTTTGCACTTATAGCCAAGCCACTTGAGGGAGGAAACCGGTCCCACACACTGAATGCACTTGTCCAAAGATGATATTGTTGTGCACACCAGACGATGATTGTGAAACTGTTAGCAAAATATTGCAACATTTATTTGTTTTGGACAGTTGGAAAGGTGAGGTGTTTTCAATTCAGTTGCAGATATCAACTAATAAACTTCGTCCATGTAAATCACATCACACCCAGGTGACTGCCAAACACACACACACACACAGCATCCATAAAGAATGATGTGTGTGTGTGTTGGGGGGGGGGGGGGGGGGTATTTTTTCTTCTGAAAAAAATACTGGCTACAATAATTAACAACTGATTCCTTTGCAATCATCCATCCTCTTCCACTTATCCTTATCAGGATTGTGGGGTAGCAGGTTTGGGGCCTATACCAGCTACCATAGGGCAGTACAACCTGGACAGATCACCAGTCTAACATGGAAGGACAAGCATTTGCATTCACACCAAAGGGCAGTTTTGAATCACCAGTTAACCTAACCCCATAAGCTACATCTTTGGACTGTGGGAAGAAGCCAGAGTACACAGCCAGAGAGAACCCATGCACTACAGCAGTAAAAAGTGCCTAAAACAAGTTAAGAAGTTGTATAGTACTATCTATCTTAATGTTCAAGCCTGAGTTTCAAACCATTTCAACATAGAAACAAAGCACATGTAGTCAGTTCTGCATGCTGTAGGTCAAACTGTCAAAAAATACAAGAAGACCCCTCCTAAAACCAGAGTGATGTCACCATGAAGCAAACTTTGACGGAGTCTCCCAATAACAGTGTGGTCCTCCTAAGTCACATTTGGGTGGTTAACACACACACACACACACTCAGATGTTATCCAGACTTGCACTTTGAAACAATGAAAAGGACCTACAAGCCACGGTCCATGTAAATCACATCATACCCAGGTGACTGCCAAACACACACACACAGCATCCATAAAGAATGATGATAGATTAAATTATTAGTTCATTAAGTGGTACACTGGATTATATTTACCCTTTCAGGCTCTGGATGTTTCAAGTCCAGATCATTGTTTGGAAAGCTGTTTGCTTTAGGCAGCTCACAGTCTTCTGAATCTGGCTGGTCTCAATCTTCGTGTGTAACAGATAGAAAATGAATATACAGTGCATTTTTGAAGAGGCTTTTGAAACATTAAATAAACTGTATGAGAAAGATAAGTTTCAAGCTAATGTCTTTAAAATATTCACTGTCATGTATAGAGAATTTAAGTCCCTATGATTAAGAGACAAATAGTCAGTGTGATTTCTTTATTTTTTAAGCCATTGCTAAAGGAGTAAAACAATCACCTGTAGCAGCAACGAACTGTCACTAGGGCCCATTTATCTTCGAGGGCCAAAATTTAAAATGAATCTAACTAAAGAGGCTACACAGCAAAATCTCCAGTGTTAAATTAACACTAGAGAGTGTCTATATGGGTCCACACAACACTGTTGAGTGTTAAATTAACACTTTTAACAGTGTTATATGTTTAAAAGTAACCTAGTCAGTTTTGAAGATTAACAGTGGCTAACACTGAGCAGTGCTGATTTTCTAACACTGGAATATTTCTAACATTTTGAGTTATTTTCCAGTGTTAGAAAATCAGCACTGCTCAGTGTTAGCCATTGTTAATCTTCAAAACTGACTAGGTTACTTTTAAACATATAACACTGTCAAAAGTGTTAATTTAACACTCAACAGTGTTGTATTTAACACTGTCTATAAGGGTCCACACAGTGGACCCTTATAGACACTCTCCAGTGTTAATTTAACACTGGAGATTTTGCTGTGTAGAATCACATTAAACATCAATCACTGTTAAAATTTAGAAACCGAAAGCCATTTTTTATTTCTGCATACCTGCTGATATTTTTTTAGTGCTTTTAGAGGGCTTTGATGTGGCAGCCATCACAATTGCCTGTTTTCCATTAGTACCTACCCCTGTTTTTCCAGTAGGTTATAGTACCATGTAGTTTTTCAGTAACTACTGCACCAAGGTTCCAAGTGATCCAAAGTGATCAGAAAATTTGACATAGACTGAATGCCACCAGGTGGCTGGTCAATGGTGTCACTCGATAAGTTATGAGTGCGCCTCCTTCGTGAAAATCCAAGCCATCATTTTTGAAACTCTGAAATGTTTGAAATAGCGACCAAAATTAACAGCGTGATCCCTGAATTGAACACTAAAGTATAGACTGAGCAGCAGGCATTTTGTCACCTTGACGTCCATGCTTGCTGTGGCATTTATATCACTGGATGCTCGGCTGCATTGCTATAGTTACCCCAGGCACAGTAGGTGATACTCAATTTCAGTGAAAAACTAGATGCCCTAAGTCACGTTAAGCCAATTTGAGTAGGTACAAATGTAAAAATGGCTTACGGTATGCAATTTATCAGTTCCAAAAAGTACAATTGTAGAAATACCTTGCATCTCCAGAGCCAATCCGAGTCACCATAATTATAGTCTATTTCTTCGCCTGGACTTATGTCTCTGCTTGCAAATAAGCATAGATGGGGCTTTCCATTGATATTTAATATTTTCATCTTAGCGCTTGGACTGATGTGGTTGTCGTTGACAAGTATGCCTAATGACCCATCTTCTTGAGATGCATCCACACTGTGGGGTTAGGCAAAAAAGTATTAGCTTAACTAGTTAGTTAGGAAGCTTTTTTTTTCATAAATCAAAAGCAATGTGTCATTTAATCTTAATCAAACTACACTGATATAATACGCACCACCAGAGTTTTCCATCAAACTTGAATTCAAACATGAACACCTTCAGGCTGTCATGATAAACTCTGTGTCTCCGCTCACATTCTTCTTTTGTTATGAGTTTACCTCTGTATTCCAAAAGGAAGTCTCCTTTTTGGAATGGAACAGTCGTGAAAATGCCCCGACCTGAATTGCAGAGGCATACCAAGTGAGTGACAAAAGACAAAGTGACAAACTCCAAATCTAATCCAAACTAAAGACCAACTTACCTTTGAAGGCATTTATGTAGTGGATATCAAGTCCCAGTTTGTCCCTTCCAGCAGAAACATGACAGACTGCATCCTCCCGTGGAGGAATGCGTCTCCTTCGCATGTTCTCCTGTACGTTTTGATTGGCTGTATTACCAAAGCATATAAAGTATTACGATTAACGTCATCATTGTCATCATCATCAGTAGTAGCAAAACTAGCAGTAGTGTAGTTTACAGCATAAACACAGCTGACTTATTCATAGTCCTAATTTATGCCTTCTTTTAAAATGTTAAAGGCCTAGTACTCAAAATGGCGACATGTGACATTTCTGTAATGGCGACTGCAGAGAGTGATACAAGTACTGAGAAAGCTTAGGCATCAAAACTGTAAGAAGTTTTTTCTTCAGGCATATAAATAAATACACGACTAAATACACTTATACCCTTGCTTTTATTTTAGGGCTGTCAGCAGAATGGACAGACATTGGACAAACTGCCCGAAATTAGCTAACAGCGACATCAGGGATTTTGACTCAGACTGCGCTGGTTTAATTGTTAATCGCATTAGTCGCGATGTCGGCATTAACACGTTTAAGCCACAATAATGCTTTAACACCGAGTAAATCCTAACACGGGTTAGCCCGCTTTATCGCGTTGACGCGGTTAGTCGTCAGCCCTATTTTATTTACTCAATGACAAACGCTGGGGCCGTTTTACTTCTTCAAAGACTCACTAACAGTCCATAAAGCATAAATTAAACCAGTTTAATATAGGCCTGTGCACCTATAATTTCATATAGTATTAAAGTCATGGTCCATTTTACATTAAAAAAGGCTTACCTTTGTGTTTTTAATCCGTCTTCGTATTGCCGTCGACATACACTTGTTAAAGGGCACATTTACAAGTCATGTTTTAGGGGGACACATGAATACACAGCAAAAAGTCGAAATGTCCCCGGAGCCCAGGTACAGCGCAGGTCAAATGTCAATCCATACCACATAGACGCACACACACACACACACACACACACACACACACACACACACACACACACACACACACACACACACACGCACACATACGTTCAATGGAGTATAAAATAAAGACCAGGGCAGTTCCTCACCTGAGTCTCTCAGTAGGGAGCTGCCCTTGCTAGCAAGAACTCTGTGTGTTTCTCTTCTCTTTACTGAAGAAGTGTTTTAGAATAGTTTCCCTAACAGATTGACACAGACCTTGGAAAATGCTCTACAGAAACTCTGGAGCACAGTTTTCACAGTCCAAAAAGGTTTTTGCTTACTGAATTCCCATCCACTCTGCTACTTCAAGGAGAGAAATTCACACTGAAAGCAGTCATTACATTTCAGGAGGGCCCAACACCAGAAACACTCGGGCATTATATGACATTCTGTAACAGGACCCCGTACATCTGGGAGATGTATGATGACCTAAGAAAGGATGTAACCATAGCATCTGAAAACACCAGCGTATGTCCGCACGCTGTGCTCTACACAAAGAAATGATGGCAAGATCTCATGAAAGAAAGTCCTTTTCTAGTTTGTGAGTTAGATGATGGAAATAGCTGTTATTTTTCAGTTATTGTATTAGACTTGTGAGGCTCAGACAGTTCAATGTATTTACCTTTTCTAACAGGAAACATATATACTACATTGTTCTCGTAGTTTTGTATTTTGTTACCAGCAAATAAAGTTTTTTCTCTAACCGAATGCATTAATTATTTTAAATGCTATATTTAACCTAGTTTTTAAATAAGTTATTGCAGTTTGATTACTAGGTTTAAGAGTGTGATCATAAGAAAAAAATATCCAATGCTGGTTAATATCTCTCAATTTCTTTACGGTAAAGAAAGTGGCTGGTTGAGCTTTAGAAACTTTTGGTAATATCTTTAAAATGAAAGCGGCACAAACGACAATTTTAGCAGCACAAACCAGCACAAACGTAGCACAAACGTTTGACACCAGTTTTGTTTGATTCCATTACTGTGGGGGGGCTGGTTGACCTCTGATGACCTCTAGAAATTTTTATCAATATCTTTAAAATGAAAGCGGCACAAATGACAATTTTAGCAGCACAAACCAGCACAAACGTAGCACAAACATTTGACATCAATTTTGTTCGATTCCATTAATGTGGGGGGGCTGGTTGACCTTTTGACCTTTACATTTTCATTAATATCTTTAAAATGAAAGCGGCACAAACGACAATTTTAGCAGCACAAACGTAGCACAAACGTTTGATACCACTTTTGTTGGATTTGGGTAATGTGGGGGGGCTGGTTGACCTCTGATGACCTCTAGAAATTTTGATTAATATCTTTAAAATGATAGTAGCAGAAATGAAAATTTTTGCAGCACAAACCAGCACAAACGTAGCACAAACGTTTGATACCACTTTTGTTGGATTTGAAGAAGGTGGGGGGCCAACTTCACTCACATGACTTTTCTGTTCATTTTAAGCAGCAGAAGTGAGGCGCATGTCTGTGTGCGTGTGTATGGAGCCATTGGGTGCAGTCACTATAGCAACCAGGCTCACACCTGCCTGCTTAACTAGCTCTGTCTCTCACTCTGCCAAGATTCATCTTAAACACTTCTCTTTCAACTGCTGCTGTGTCCTCAGTGTTTGCTCTACAAAACGTTGCCATCGTTGTTCTCTTTCCAGCACCGTGTCTTTCAAAGCTCAGACATTTAAAATTTTTAAACTGTGTGGATCCAAGTGGAGGGATCACATTTTAGTCATTCAGTGACTCAAAGAATATGAACTTTTAATATTCATTCAGAGGTTTTCTGACTCTAAATTTTCTTTTCTCATTTCTAACGTTTTTCTAATTTACAATTAAAACATTTTCAGCTTTTTTCCAACTTCTTCTTCTGTGTAAACGTCAGCTTTTAGCACTTCAGCACTTTTGTTTTCAGATTAAATTCTTTTTCTTTTTTTCTCATTCAAACTTTTTAACTTAAAATTCAGCAATTAATTCATTTCAATGCATACATTCAGATTCAAGCATTCACACTGCAGTTTCTTCAGAAAATGCACTTTCTAGTTGACAACTAGAATACATACTTACATCATGTATGGACCAATGAAGAGGAAGCCATGAATCAAGCCAAAGTTAGAAACTTAAGAAAACTTTTTTTTTCCTTTTCTTTTTTTTTTTACCAATGTTTGTAATTAGGGTGTAGATAGGTACACAAAGCTACATCATCTGGGGCTGGAAAAGAAAAGCAGCACTGAGGTGCTGAAAGATGCAGTTCCAGTAGTGGCCACTTGAGGCTGGGAATCATGGGTGTCCCATGTTAAAATGTCCAACTTTAAACATGGATAGTTTCTGTCTATGATAACTGAGCTCTTTCTCAGAACTAAACTGCTTCAGTTTTGCTGAGGCTTAAAGTTTGGGTGCATGTCCTCTTTGATGAACTCTTTGGCTTCCACTAATACACTGTGGCTGAACTGAACCTCTCAACTGTGTTTGTGCTCATGGTGCCTTTTGGAGTATTTTTTTTTAATGACAAATAGTCTGGCCTGCTAACTGCTACAAACCATCCACAAACCATCCACTTCAGTTTTGCTGAGTAAAATGCTAGTATTTTATTCATCTGTTTCTTTGCTTTAAAAGAGTCTTCACGTTACATCAGAGCTACTGGGACATGCACACATGAAAGTCAAAACAGTAGTGCAGTCCTTTGCTCTCCAGTCATCTTATGAACGTCTTTGAGTTTAGCCAAAATGCCGGATAGCTGCTGGCTTTTCGTGTTTCTTTACAGCAGCCAGAAGGGCGTAGAATATGGCACCAACATGTGAACACACCCCTCCTGACCCTGCCTTACAGGTCAAATCACGCCAATCCCTGCATTTCCACAGTAACCTAGTCTGTCAATGGAGGCTCATTTAAACTGTAGGACTGATTCACTGTAAAATTCCAAGTCAACAAAATATAAGATTTACACGTGATCATTCATTTCAGCAAACAACAATTTCTTGTTCTTCACCTCTCTGATGACAACCATATTTACCCATCCAGATCGAAAACGCATGTAGATGTCCGTACTTTGAAAGCTTTGACCTTGGTACCAGTGTAAGGTGATCGAGCCATATAAGACGCCACCGAACTGGAGCTCTGGGAGAGACATTGATTTAATTTAAATGTAGATAAAGCTGCCAGCGAAAAGTATGGCTCACAAGTCCCAAAATCCATAGTTTCTCTGAATGCAGCTTGCTAACGTTAGCCCAGATTTGTGACTCCAAAAATCCAACATGGTGGCCATGTTGTTTTCTTTGCAGGGTCCTGAAATCAGTGTGGGATGTCCATGTGGCTACAAACACATCATAGTCTATGAATGATAGAAAATAAAATCTAAACCATAGCAACATTACATTACACCTGTGATATCTTTAGCATTGAAGGTGTCTTTATTTGGTATTCAGTAAATGTATCTCCTCATCTTTGTTAATGCTACATTTTTTTTAACTACCATTTGTTGTTACCATGGCAATGATTCCCTTCAATAAAGATTGTTGTTGTTGTTGATGTTGTTGGCATCATCCAGCACCACAGGCCCTGGTGTGCTGATGATGGCCTAACAGGAAGCACTGTCCCTGATGTAAAGTATATGGCCTCAGCCAACAACAGTGGCCCTGCTGAAATGTGGATGGTATCATCGAGTAGCACAGGCCCTGGTGTAATGTGGATGGAATCATCCAACAGTACAGTCCCTGGTGTGGTGAAGATCGCCTCACAGGAAGCAGTGTCCCTGATGTAAAGTGTATGGCCTTAGCCAACCACAATGGCCCTGGTGAAATGTGGATGGTATAGGCCAGCACAACAGGGCATGTTGTAATGTGAATGTCCTCACCAGTAGACCAGGCCCTTGTGTACTGTGGATCGCATCAGCCAGCAACACAAGCCCTGGTGAAATGTGGATGGTATCAACGAGTAGCACAGGCCCTGGTATAATGTGGATGGCCTCATCCAGCAACACCACAGGCCCTGGTGAAATGTGGTTGTTTTCGGCCAGCAACAGAGGCCTTTGGGTAATTTGGATGGCAAGCAGCACAGGCCCTGGTCTGGTGAAGATGGCCTCACAGGAATCCCTGGACCTGGTGTATTTTCGATGTCATCAGCAAGCAGCACAGACCCTGGTCTAGTGAAGATGGCCTCACAGAAATCTTTGGCCCTGGTGTATTGTGGATGGCATCAGCCATCAACACAGGCCCTCGTGAAATATAGGTGGCCTCAGCCAGCAACACAGTCCCTGGTCTAATGTTAATGTCCTCAGCCAACACCATTGGCCCTGGTGTAATGTGGATGGTATTGGCTAGCACCACAGGCCCTTGTATAACGTGAATGGCCTCATCCAAAAACACTGGCCCTGGTGAAATGTGGATGGTATCGGCCAGCACCACAGGCCCTGGTGTAATGTAAATGTCCTCATCCAGTAGCACAGGCCCTGTTGTGATGTGGATGGCCTCATCTAACAACTCTGTCGCTGGTGAAATATGGATGGTATTGGTCAGCACCACACACCCTGGTGAAATGTGCATGATATCGGTCAGCACCACAGGCCCAGGTGTAATGTGGATGGCATCAACGAGCAGCAGAGGCCCTGGTGTGGTGAAGATGGCCTCACAGGAAGCACTGTCCCTTGAGTAATGTGTATGGCCTCAGCCAACAACAGTGGCCCTGGTGAAATGTGGATTATATTGGCCTGCACCACAGGCCCTGGTGTAATGTGAATATCCTCAGCCAGTAGTAAAGGCCCTTGTGTTTTGTGGAACGCATCAGCCAGCAACACAATCCCTGGTGAAATGTGAATGGCCTAATCCAGCACCACAGGCCCTGGTTTGGTGATGATTGCCACACAGGAAGAAATGTACCTGGTGTAATGAGGATGGCCTCATCCAACAGTACAGGCCCTAGTGTTGTGAAGATGGCCTCACAGGAAGCACAGGCCATGGTGTAATGTGTATTTCCTCAGGCAACAACACTGGCCCTGGTGAAATGTGGATGGTATTGACCAACACCACAGGCCCTGGCGTAATGTGAATGTCCTCTGCCAACACCACTGGCCCTGGTGTAATGGGGATGGCATCAGCCAGTAGCACAGGCCCTTGTGTATTGTGGATCGCATCAGCCAGCAACACAAGCCCTCGTGAAATATAGGTGGCCTCAGACAGCAGCTGCTGTAGTGAAGTGGGCCTCAGAGGGAGCACTAGCTATGGTATAATGTGGATGGCCTCATTCAGTCGCACAGACCCTGTTGTAATGTGGATGGCCTTATCTAACAAAACTGTCCCACGTGAAATGTGGATGGTAATGGCCAGCACCACAGACCTTGGTGTAATGTGGATGGCCTTAGCCAACACCACTGGCCCTGGTGAAATGTGGATGACATCAGCAAGGACCAATGGCCCTGATGTAATGTGGATGGTTTCAGCCAACAGCACAGTCCCTGGTGTGGTGAGGATGGCCTCACAGGAAGCACAGGCCCTGGTGTAATGTGGATGGCCTCAGCCAACAACAGTGGCCCTGGTGAAATGTGGATGGTATTGGCCAGCACCACAGGCCCTGGTGTAATGTGGATAGCCTCATCCAGCACCACAGGTCCTGGTGTGGTGATGATGGCCTCACAGGAAGCACTGGTAGTGATGTAATGTGGATGGCATCAGCCAGTATCACAGGCCTCTGTGTTTTGTGCATGTCATCAGGCAGAAACACAAGCCCTGGTGAAATGTGGATGGTTTCGGACAACAACACAGGCCCGGGTGTAATGTGGATGGCCTCTGCCACTAACACAGTGGTGTGGCGAAGATGGCATCACAGGAAGCACTGTCCATGGTGTAATATGTATGGCCTCAGTCAACAACAGTGGCCCTGGTGAAATGTGGATGGTATTGGCCAGCACCACAGGCCCTGGTGTGGTGATGATGGAATCACAGGAAGCACTGTCCCTGGTGTAATGTGGATGGCCTCAGCCAACACCACTGGCCCTGGTGAATTGTGCATGATATTGGTCAGCACCACAGGCCCAGGTGTAATGTGGATGGCATCAGCAAGTAGCACAGGCCCTGATGTGGTGATGATGGCCTCACAGGAAGAACTGTCCCTGGTATAATGTGGATGTCCTCATCCAACAGTACAGGCCCTGGTGTGGTGAAAATGGCCTCACAGGAAGCACTGTCGCTGGTATAAAGTGTATGGCCTCAGCCAACAACAGTGGCCCTGGTGTAATGTGGATGGCCTCAGCCAGCACCACAGGCCCTGGTGTAATGTGGATGGCAACAACGAGTAGCACTGTCCCTGGTGTAATGTGGATGACCTCATCCAGCACCACACGCCCTGGTGTGGTGATGATGGCCTCAGCCAAAAGCACTGTCCCTGTTGTTGGCCTCAGCCAACAACAGTGGCCCTGGTGAAATGTGGATGGTATTGGCCAGCACCACAGGCCCTGGTGTGGTGATGATGGAATCACAAGAAGCACTGTCCCTGGTGTAATGTGGATGGCCTCAGCCAACAACACTGGCCCTGGTGAAATGTGGATGGTATTGGTCAGCACCACAGGCCCAGGTGTAATGTGAATAGCCTTAGCCAACACCACTGGCCCTGGTGAATTGTGCATGATATTGGTCAGCACCACAGGCCCAGGTGTAATGTGGATGGCATCAGCAAGTAGCACAGGCCCAGATGTGGTGATGATGGCCTCACAGGAAGAACTGTCCCTGGTATAATATGTATGTCCTCATCCAACAGTACAGGCCCTGGTGTGGTGAAAATGGCCTCACAGGAAGCACTGTCGCTGGTATAAAGTGTATGGCCTCAGCCAACAACAGTGGCCCTGGTGTAATGTGGATGGCCTCAGCCAGCACCACAGGCCCTGGTGTGGTGATGGTGGCCTCACAGGAAGCACTGGTAGTGGTGTAATGTGGATGGCATCAGCCAGTATCACAGGCCTCTGTGTTTTGTGAATGTCATCAGGCAGAAACACAAGCCCTGGTGAAATGTGGATGGTTTCGGACAACACCACAGGCCCGGGTGTAATGTGGATGGCCTCTGCCACTAACACAGTGGTGTGGCGAAGATGGCCTCACAGGAAGCACTGTCCATGGTGTAATGTGTATGGCCTCAGTCAACAACAGTGGCCCTGGTGAAATGTGGATGGTATTGGCCAGCACCACAGGCCCTGGTGTAATGTGGATGGCCTCATCCAGCACCAGACGCCCTGGTGTGGTGATGATGGCCTCACAGGAAGCACTGGTAGTGGTGTAATGTGGATGGCCTCATCCAGCACCACACGCCCTGGTGTGGTGATGATGGCCTCAGCCAAAATCACTGTCCCTGTTGTTGGCCTCAGCCAACAACAGTGGCCCTGGTGAAATGTGGATGGTATTGGCCAGCACCACAGGCCCTGGTGTAATGTGGATGGCAACAACGAGTAGCACTGTCCCTGGTGTAATGTGGATGACCTCATCCAGCACCACACGCCCTGGTGTGGTGATGATGGCCTCAGCCAAAAGCACTGTCCCTGTTGTTGGCCTCAGCCAACAACAGTGGCCCTGGTGAAATGTGGATGGTATTGGCCAGCACCACACGCCCTGGTGTGGTGATGATGGAATCACAAGAAGCACTGTCCCTGGTGTAATGTGGATGGCCTCAGCCAACAACACTGGCCCTGGTGAAATGTGGATGGTATTGGTCAGCACCACAGGCCCAGGTGTAATGTGAATAGCCTTAGCCAACACCACTGGCCCTGGTGAATTGTGCATGATATTGGTCAGCACCACAGGCCCAGGTGTAATGTGGATGGCATCAGCAAGTAGCACAGGCCCAGATGTGGTGATGATGGCCTCACAGGAAGAACTGTCCCTGGTATAATATGGATGTCCTCATCCAACAGTACAGGCCCTGGTGTGGTGAAAATGGCCTCACAGGAAGCACTGTCGCTGGTATAAAGTGTATGGCCTCAGCCAACAACAGTGGCCCTGGTGTAATGTGGATGGCCTCAGCCAGCACCACAGGCCCTGGTGTGGTGATGGTGGCCTCACAGGAAGCACTGGTAGTGGTGTAATGTGGATGGCATCAGCCAGTATCACAGGCCTCTGTGTTTTGTGAATGTCATCAGGCAGAAACACAAGCCCTGGTGAAATGTGGATGGTTTCGGACAACACCACAGGCCCGGGTGTAATGTGGATGGCCTCTGCCACTAACACAGTGGTGTGGCGAAGATGGCCTCACAGGAAGCACTGTCCATGGTGTAATGTGTATGGCCTCAGTCAACAACAGTGGCCCTGGTGAAATGTGGATGGTATTGGCCAGCACCACAGGCCCTGGTGTAATGTGGATGGCCTCATCCAGCACCAGACGCCCTGGTGTGGTGATGATGGCCTCACAGGAAGCACTGGTAGTGGTGTAATGTGGATGGCCTCATCCAGCACCACACGCCCTGGTGTGGTGATGATGGCCTCAGCCAAAATCACTGTCCCTGTTGTTGGCCTCAGCCAACAACAGTGGCCCTGGTGAAATGTGGATGGTATTGGCCAGCACCACAGGCCCTGGTGTAATGTGGATGGCAACAATGAGTAGCACTGTCCCTGGTGTAATGTGGATGACCTCATCCAGCACCACACGCCCTGGTGTGGTGATGATGGCCTCAGCCAAAAGCACTGGCCCTGTTGTTGGCCTCAGCCAACAACAGTGGCCCTGGTGAAATGTGGATGGTATTGGCCAGCACCACACGCCCTGGTGTGGTGATGATGGAATCACAAGAAGCACTGTCCCTGGTGTAATGTGGATGGCCTCAGCCAACAACACTGGCCCTGGTGAAATGTGGATGGTTTCGGACAACACCACAGGCCCGGGTGTAATGTGGATGGCCTCTGCCACTAACACAGTGGTGTGGCGAAGATGGCCTCACAGGAAGCACTGTCCATGGTGTAATGTGTATGGCCTCAGTCAACAACAGTGGCCCTGGTGAAATGTGGATGGTATTGGCCAGCACCACAGGCCCTGGTGTAATGTGGATGGCCTCATCCAGCACCAGACGCCCTGGTGTGGTGATGATGGCCTCACAGGAAGCACTGGTAGTGGTGTAATGTGGATGGCCTCATCCAGCACCACACGCACTGGTGTGGTGATGATGGCCTCAGCCAAAATCACTGTCCCTGTTGTTGGCCTCAGCCAACAACAGTGGCCCTGGTGAAATGTGGATGGTATTGGCCAGCACCACAGGCCCTGGTGTGGTGATGATGGAATCACAGGAAGAACTGTCCCTGGTGTAATGTGGATGGCCTCAGCCAACAACACTGGCCCTGGTGAAATGTGGATGGTATTGGTCAGCACCACAGGCCCAGGTGTAATGTGGATGGTATCAGCAAGTAGCACAGGCCCTGGTGTGGTGATGATGGCCTCACAGGAAGAACTGTCCCTGGTGTAATGTGGATGTCCGCATCCAACAGTACAGGCACTGCTGTGGTGAAGATGGCCTCACAGGAAGCACTGTCCCTGGTGTAAAGTGTATGGCCTCATCCAACAACACTGGCCCTGGTGAAATGTGGATGTTATTGGCCAGCACCACAGGCCCTGGTGTGGTGATGAATGAATCAAAGGAAGCACTGGCAGTGGTGTAATGTGGATGGTCTCAGCCAACAACACTGCCCCTGGTGAAATGTGGATGGTATTGGCCAGCACCACAGGCCCTGGTGAAATGTGGATGGCCTCATCCAGCACCACACGCCCTGGTGTGGTGATGATGGCCTCACAGGAAGCACTGGTAGTGGTGTAATGTGGATGGCATCAGCCAGTATCACAGGCCCCTGTGTTTTGTGGATGTCATCACGCAGAAACACAATCCCTGGTGAAATGTGGATGGCCTCATCCAGCACCACAGGCCCTGGTTTGGTGATGATTGCCACACACGAAGAACTGTACCTGGTGTAATATGGATGGCCTCATCCAACAGTACAGGCCCTGGTGTGGTGAAGATGGCCTCACCGGAAGCACAGGCCATGGTGTAATGTGGATGGCCTCAGACAGCAGCCA
The DNA here is from genome assembly GCF_965226115.1 of Aulonocara stuartgranti. Taxonomy (NCBI): domain Eukaryota; kingdom Metazoa; phylum Chordata; class Actinopteri; order Cichliformes; family Cichlidae; genus Aulonocara; species Aulonocara stuartgranti. Next base: position 33,953,944 of record NC_138952.1, on the reverse strand, counting down.
GGCCCTGGTCAAATGTGGATGGCCTCATCTACCAACACTGGCCCAGGTGAAATGTGAATGGTAATGGCCAGCACCAAAGATCTTGGTGTAATGTGGATGGCCTTAGCTAACACCACAGGCCCTGGTGTAATGTGGATGGCAACAACGAGTAGCACTGTCCCTGGTGTAATGTGGATGACCTCATCCAGCACCACACGCCCTGGTGTGGTGATGATGGCCTCAGCCAAAAGCACTGTCGCTGGTGTTATGTGTATGGCCTCAGCCAACAACAGTGGCCCTGGTGAAATGTGGATGGTATATGCCAGCACCACCGGCCCTGGTGTGGTGATGATGGAATCACAGGAAGCACTGTCCCTGGTGTAATGTGGATGGCCTCAGCCAACAACACTGGCCCTGGTGAAATGTGGATGGTATTGGTCAGCACCACAGGCCCAGATGTAGAGTGGATGGTATCAGCAAGTAGCACAGGCCCTGGTGTGGTGGAGATGGCCTCACAGGAAGCACTGTCCCTGGTGTAAAGTGTATGGCCTCAGCCAACAACACTGGCCCTGGTGAAATGTGGATGTTATTGGCCAGCACCACAGGCCCAGGTGTGGTGATGAATGAATCAAAGGAAGCACTGGCAATGGTGTAATGTGGATGGCCTCAGCCAACAACACTGGCCCTGGTGAAATGTGGATGGTATTGGCCAGCACCACAGGCCCTGGTGTAATGTGGATGGCCTCATCCAGCACCAGACGCCCTGGTGTGGTGATGATGGCCTCACAGGAAGCACTGGTAGTGGTGTAATGTGGATGGCATCAGCCAGTATCACAGGCCCCTGTGTTTTGTGGATGTCATCACGCAGAAACACAATCCCTGGTGAAATTTGGATGGCCTCATCCAGCACCACAGGCCCTGGTTTGGTGATGATTGCCACACATGAAGAACTGTACCTGGTGTAATGTGGATGGCCTCATCCAACAGTACAGGCCCTGGTGTGGTGAAGATGGCCTCACAGGAAGCACTGTCCCTGGTGTAATGTGGATGGTCTCAGCAAACAACACTGGCCCTGGTGAAATGTTGGTGGTATTGGCCAGCACCACAGGCCCTGGTTTAATGGAGATGGCATCAGCCAGTAGCACAGGCCCTTGATTATTGTGAATGGCATCAGCCAGCAACACCACTGGCCCTTGTGAAATGTGGAAGGCTACCAGCACTGGCCCTTGTGTAATGTGCATGGTATCAGCCAGGACCACAGGCCCTGGTGTGGTGATGATGGCCTCACAGGAAGCACTGTCCCAGGTGTAATTTGGATGGCCTCATCCAACAACACTGGCCCTGGTGAAATGTGAATGGTATTAGCCAGCACCACAGGTCCTTGGGTAGTGTGGATGGCTAGCAGCACTGGCCCTTGTGTAATGTGGATGGTATCGGCCAGCACCACAGGCCCTGGTGTTGTGATGATGGCCTCACAGGAAGCACTGTCCCTGGTGAAATTTGGATGGCCTCATCCAACAACACTGGCCCAGGTGAAATGTGGATGGTATTGGCCAGCACCACAGGCCTTGGTGTAATGTGAATGTCCTCAGCCATGACCACAGGCCCTGATGAAATGTAGTTGTCCTCAGCCATGACCACAGGCCCTGGTGAAATGTAAATGTCCTCAGCCAGTAGCACAGGTCCTGTTGTAATGTGGATGGCCTCATCTAACAACTCTGTCCCTGGTGAAATATGGATGGTATTGGTCAGCACCACACACCCTGGTGTAATGTGAATGGCCTTAGCCAACACCACTGGCCATGGTGAAATGTGCATGATATCGGTCAGCACAAGAGGCCCAGGTGTAATGTGGATGGCATCAACGAGCAGCAGAGGCCCTGGTGGGGTGAAGATGGCCACACAGCAATCACTGTCCCTCGTGTAATGTTGATGGTAGTAGCTGGCATCACAGGCCGTGATGTAATGTGGATCGCCTCAGCCAAAAGCACAGGCCGTTGTGTCGTGAAGATGGCCTCACAGGAGGCACTGTCCCTTGTGGAATAATGTGTAATGTGAATATCCTCAGCCAGTAGTAAACACCCTTGCGTTTTCTGGAACGCATCAGCCGGCAACACAATCCCTGGTGAAATGTGGATAGTATCATCGAGTAGCACAGGCCCTGGTGTAATGTGAATGTCCTCAGCCAGAAGCACAGGCCCTTGTGTATTGTGGATCGCATCAGGAAGCAACACAATCCCTGGTGAAATGTGGTTGGTATCATCGAGTAGCACAGGCCCTGGTGTAATGTGGATGGCCTAGGCCAGCACCACAGGCCCTGATTTGGTGATGATGGCATCAAAGGAAGCACTGGCGGTGGTGTAATGTGGATGGCCTCAGCCAACAACACTGGCCCTGGTGAAATGTGGATGGTATTGGCCAGCACAACAGGCCTTGGTGTAATGTGGATGGCATCATCCAGCACCACAGGCCCTGGTGTGGTGATGATGGCCTGACAGGAAGCACTGTCCCTGGTGTAATGCGGATGGTATTGGCCAGCACAACAGGCCATGTTGTAATGTGAATGTCCTCAACCAACACCATTGGCCCTGGTGTAATTGGGATGGCATCAATGAATAGCACAGGCCCTTGTGTAATGTGGATGGTTTCGGCCTGCACCACCGGCCCTGGTTTAATGTGGATGGCATCAACGAATAGCACAGGCCCTTGTGTAATGTGGATCACATCAGCCAGCAACACAGGCTTTGGTGAAATGAAGATGACCTCAGACAGCAGTGCAAGCCCTGCTGTCGTGAAGATGGCCTCAGAGGGAGCACTAGCTCTGGTGCAATGTGGAAGGCCTAAGCCAGCAATACAGGCCATGGTGTGGTGATGATAGCCTCACAGGCAGCACATGCCGTGGTATAATGTGGATGGCCTCATCTACCAACACTGGCCCAGGTGAAATGTGGATGGTAATGGCCAGCACCACAGACCTTGGTGTAATGTGGATGGCCTTAGTCAACACCACTGGCCCTGATGTAATGTGGATGGTTTCAGCCAACAGCACAGTCCCTGGTGTGGTGAAGATGGCCTCACAGGAAGCACTGTCCCTGGTGTAATGTGGATGGCCTCAGCATACAACACTGGCCCCGGTGAAATGTCGGTGGTATCGACCAGCACCACAGGCCCTGGTGTAATGTAGATGGCATCAGCCAGTAGCACAGGCCCTTGAGTATTGTGAATGAGATCAGCCAGCAACACCACTGGCACTTGTGAAATGTGGATGGTTTCGGCCAGCAACACAGGCCCTTGGGTAATGTGGAAGGCTAGCAGCACTGGCCCTTGTGTAATGTGGATGGTATCAGCAAGCACCACAGGCCCTGGTGTGGTGATGATGGCCTCAATGGAAACACTGTCCCTGGTGTAATTTGGATGGCCTCATCCAACAACACTGGCCCTGGTGAAATGTGGATGGTCGTAGCCTGCAACACAGGCCCTGGTGTAATGTGAATGTCCTCAGCCAAAACCACTGGCCCTGGTGTAATGTGGATGGTATTGGCCAGCACCACAGGCCCTGGTGTAATGTGAATGGCCTCATCAAACAACACTGGCCCTGGTGAAATGTTGATGGTATTGGCCAACACCACAGGCCCTGGCGTAATGTGAATGTCCTCAGCCAACACCACTGGCCCTGATGTAATGGGGATGGCATCAGCCAGTAGCACAGGCCCTTGTGTAATATGGATGTTCTCAGCAAACAACACTGGCCTTGGTGAAATGTCGATGGTATTGGCCAGCACAACAGGCCCTGGTTTAATGTGGATGGCATCAACGAGTAGCACAGGCCCTTATGTAATGTGGATCACATCAGCCAGCAACACAGGCTCTGGTGAAATGTGGATGGTCTCATCCAGCACCATAGGCCCTGGTGAAATATGGATGGTATTGGTCAGCACCACACACCCAGTGTAATGTGAATGGCTATACCCAACACCACTTGATCTTGTGAAATGTTCATGATATCGTTCATCACCACAGGCCCAGGTGTAATGTGAATGTCCTCAGCCAACACCACTGGCCATGGTGTAATGTGGATGGCATCAGCCAGCAGCACAGGCCCTTGTGTATTGTGGATGGCATCAGCCAGTAGCACAGGCCCTGGTGTAATGTGGATGGCATCAACAAGCAGCAGAGGCCCTGGTCGGGTGAAGATGTCCTCACAGGAAGCACCGTCCCTGGTGTTATGTGGATGGTAGAAGCCAACAACATTTGCCCTGGTGAAATTTGGATGCATCAACAAGCAGCAGAGGCCCTGGTTGGGTGAAGATGGCCTCACAGGAAGCACCGTCCCTGGTGTTATGTGGATGGTAGAAGCCAACAACATTTGCCCTGGTGAAATGTGGATGGTATTGGCCAGCACCAAAGTCCCTGGAGTAATGTGGATGGCCTCAGCCAACAGTACAGGCCCTGTTGTGTTGAAGATGGCCTCATAGGAAGCACTGTCTGTGATGTAAAGTGTATGGCCTATGCCAACAACAGTGGTCCTGGTGAAATGTGGATGGGATCAGCCACCAACACAGGCCCTGATGAAATGTGGTTGGCCTCAACCATGACCACAGGCCCTGGTGAAATGTAAATGTCCTCAGCCAGTATCACAGGCCCTGTTGTAATGTGGATGGCCTCATCTAACAACACTGTCCCTGAAGAAATATGGATGGTATTGGTGAGCACCACAGGACCTGGTGTAATGTGGATGGCCTCATCCAACAGTACAGGCCCTTGTGTGGTGAAGATGGCCTCACAGGAAGCACTGTCCCTGGTGTAAAGTGTATGGCCTCAGCCAACAACAGTGGCCCTGGTGAAATGTGGATGGTATTGGCCAACACCACAGGCCCTGGTGTGGTGATGAATGAATCAAAGGAAGCACTGGCAGTGGAGTAATATGGATGGCCTCAGCCAACAACACTGGCCCTGGAGAAATGTGGATGGTATAATCCAGCACCACAGGCCCTACTGTAGTGATGATGGCCTCACAGGAAGCACTGGTGTAATGTGGATGGCATCAGCCAGTATCACAGGCCCCTGTGTTTTGTGGATGTGATGAGGCAGAAACACAAGCCCTGGTGAAATGTGGATGGCCTCAGCCAACAACACTGAGCCTGGAGAAATGTGGATGGTATTGGCCAGCACCAATGGCCCTGTTGTAATGTGGATGGCCTCATCTATCAACACTGTCCCTGAAGAAATATGGATGGTATTGGTCAGCACCACAGGACCTGGTGTAATGTGGATGGCCTCATCCAACAGTACAGGCCCTGGTGTGGTGAAGATGTCCTCACAGGAAGCACTGTCCCTGGTGTAATGTCGATGTCCTCATCCAACAGTACAGGCCCTGGTGTGGTGAAGATGGCCTCACAGGAAGCACTGTCCCTGGTGTAAAGTGTATGGCCTCAGCCAACAATAGTGGCCCTGGTGAAATGTGGATGGTATTGGCCAGCACCACAGGCCCTTGTGTGGTGATGAATGAATCAAAGGAAGCACTGGCAGTGGAGTAATGTGGATGGCCTCAGCCAACAACACTGGCCCTGGAGAAATGTGGATGGTATAATCCAGCACCACAGGCCCTGCTGTAGTGTGATGGCCTCACAGGAAGCACTGGTAGTGGTGTAATGTGGATGGCATCAGCCAGTATCACAGGCCCCTGTGTTTTGTGGATGTCATCACGCAGAAACACAATCCCTGGTGAAATTTGGATGGCCTCATCCAGCACCACAGGCCCTGGTTTGGTGATGATTGCCACACATGAAGAACTGTACCTGGTGTAATGTGGATGGCCTCATCCAACAGTACAGGCCCTGGTGTGGTGAAGATGGCCTCACAGGAAGCACTGTCCCTGGTGTAATGTGGATGGTCTCAGCAAACAACACTGGCCCTGGTGAAATGTCGGTGGTATTGGCCAGCACCACAGGCCCTGGTTTAATGGAGATGGCATCAGCCAGTAGCACAGGCCCTTGATTATTGTGAATGGCATCAGCCAGCAACACCACTGGCCCTTGTGAAATGTGGAAGGCTACCAGCACTGGCCCTTGTGTAATGTGCATGGTATCAGCCAGGACCACAGGCCCTGGTGTGGTGATGATGGCCTCACAGGAAGCACTGTCCCAGGTGTAATTTGGATGGCCTCATCCAACAACACTGGCCCTGGTGAAATGTGAATGGTATTAGCCAGCACCACAGGTCCTTGGGTAGTGTGGATGGCTAGCAGCACTGGCCCTTGTGTAATGTGGATGGTATCGGCCAGCACCACAGGCCCTGGTGTTGTGATGATGGCCTCACAGGAAGCACTGTCCCTGGTGAAATTTGGATGGCCTCATCCAACAACACTGGCCCAGGTGAAATGTGGATGGTATTGGCCAGCACCACAGGCCTTGGTGTAATGTGAATGTCCTCAGCCATGACCACAGGCCCTGATGAAATGTAGTTGTCCTCAGCCATGACCACAGGCCCTGGTGAAATGTAAATGTCCTCAGCCAGTAGCACAGGTCCTGTTGTAATGTGGATGGCCTCATCTAACAACTCTGTCCCTGGTGAAATATGGATGGTATTGGTCAGCACCACACACCCTGGTGTAATGTGAATGGCCTTAGCCAACACCACTGGCCATGGTGAAATGTGCATGATATCGGTCAGCACAAGAGGCCCAGGTGTAATGTGGATGGCATCAACGAGCAGCAGAGGCCCTGGTGGGGTGAAGATGGCCACACAGCAATCACTGTCCCTCGTGTAATGTTGATGGTAGTAGCTGGCATCACAGGCCGTGATGTAATGTGGATCGCCTCAGCCAAAAGCACAGGCCGTTGTGTCGTGAAGATGGCCTCACAGGAGGCACTGTCCCTTGTGGAATAATGTGTAATGTGAATATCCTCAGCCAGTAGTAAACACCCTTGCGTTTTCTGGAACGCATCAGCCGGCAACACAATCCCTGGTGAAATGTGGATAGTATCATCGAGTAGCACAGGCCCTGGTGTAATGTGAATGTCCTCAGCCAGAAGCACAGGCCCTTGTGTATTGTGGATCGCATCAGGAAGCAACACAATCCCTGGTGAAATGTGGTTGGTATCATCGAGTAGCACAGGCCCTGGTGTAATGTGGATGGCCTAGGCCAGCACCACAGGCCCTGATTTGGTGATGATGGCATCAAAGGAAGCACTGGCGGTGGTGTAATGTGGATGGCCTCAGCCAACAACACTGGCCCTGGTGAAATGTGGATGGTATTGGCCAGCACAACAGGCCTTGGTGTAATGTGGATGGCATCATCCAGCACCACAGGCCCTGGTGTGGTGATGATGGCCTGACAGGAAGCACTGTCCCTGGTGTAATGCGGATGGTATTGGCCAGCACAACAGGCCATGTTGTAATGTGAATGTCCTCAACCAACACCATTGGCCCTGGTGTAATTGGGATGGCATCAATGAATAGCACAGGCCCTTGTGTAATGTGGATGGTTTCGGCCTGCACCACCGGCCCTGGTTTAATGTGGATGGCATCAACGAATAGCACAGGCCCTTGTGTAATGTGGATCACATCAGCCAGCAACACAGGCTTTGGTGAAATGAAGATGACCTCAGACAGCAGTGCAAGCCCTGCTGTCGTGAAGATGGCCTCAGAGGGAGCACTAGCTCTGGTGCAATGTGGAAGGCCTAAGCCAGCAATACAGGCCGTGGTGTGGTGATGATAGCCTCACAGGCAGCACATGCCGTGGTATAATGTGGATGGCCTCATCTACCAACACTGGCCCAGGTGAAATGTGGATGGTAATGGCCAGCACCACAGACCTTGGTGTAATGTGGATGGCCTTAGTCAACACCACTGGCCCTGATGTAATGTGGATGGTTTCAGCCAACAGCACAGTCCCTGGTGTGGTGAAGATGGCCTCACAGGAAGCACTGTCCCTGGTGTAATGTGGATGGCCTCAGCATACAACACTGGCCCCGGTGAAATGTCGGTGGTATCGACCAGCACCACAGGCCCTGGTGTAATGTAGATGGCATCAGCCAGTAGCACAGGCCCTTGAGTATTGTGAATGAGATCAGCCAGCAACACCACTGGCACTTGTGAAATGTGGATGGTTTCGGCCAGCAACACAGGCCCTTGGGTAATGTGGAAGGCTAGCAGCACTGGCCCTTGTGTAATGTGGATGGTATCAGCAAGCACCACAGGCCCTGGTGTGGTGATGATGGCCTCAATGGAAACACTGTCCCTGGTGTAATTTGGATGGCCTCATCCAACAACACTGGCCCTGGTGAAATGTGGATGGTCGTAGCCTGCAACACAGGCCCTGGTGTAATGTGAATGTCCTCAGCCAAAACCACTGGCCCTGGTGTAATGTGGATGGTATTGGCCAGCACCACAGGCCCTGGTGTAATGTGAATGGCCTCATCAAACAACACTGGCCCTGGTGAAATGTTGATGGTATTGGCCAACACCACAGGCCCTGGCGTAATGTGAATGTCCTCAGCCAACACCACTGGCCCTGGTGTAATGGGGATGGCATCAGCCAGTAGCACAGGCCCTTGTGTAATATGGATGTTCTCAGCAAACAACACTGGCCTTGGTGAAATGTCGATGGTATTGGCCAGCACAACAGGCCCTGGTTTAATGTGGATGGCATCAACGAGTAGCACAGGCCCTTATGTAATGTGGATCACATCAGCCAGCAACACAGGCTCTGGTGAAATGTGGATGGTCTCATCCAGCACCATAGGCCCTGGTGAAATATGGATGGTATTGGTCAGCACCACACACCCAGTGTAATGTGAATGGCTATACCCAACACCACTTGATCTTGTGAAATGTTCATGATATCGTTCATCACCACAGGCCCAGGTGTAATGTGAATGTCCTCAGCCAACACCACTGGCCATGGTGTAATGTGGATGGCATCAGCCAGCAGCACAGGCCCTTGTGTATTGTGGATGGCATCAGCCAGTAGCACAGGCCCTGGTGTAATGTGGATGGCATCAACAAGCAGCAGAGGCCCTGGTCGGGTGAAGATGTCCTCACAGGAAGCACCGTCCCTGGTGTTATGTGGATGGTAGAAGCCAACAACATTTGCCCTGGTGAAATTTGGATGCATCAACAAGCAGCAGAGGCCCTGGTTGGGTGAAGATGGCCTCACAGGAAGCACCGTCCCTGGTGTTATGTGGATGGTAGAAGCCAACAACATTTGCCCTGGTGAAATGTGGATGGTATTGGCCAGCACCAAAGTCCCTGGAGTAATGTGGATGGCCTCAGCCAACAGTACAGGCCCTGTTGTGTTGAAGATGGCCTCATAGGAAGCACTGTCTGTGATGTAAAGTGTATGGCCTATGCCAACAACAGTGGTCCTGGTGAAATGTGGATGGGATCAGCCACCAACACAGGCCCTGATGAAATGTGGTTGGCCTCAACCATGACCACAGGCCCTGGTGAAATGTAAATGTCCTCAGCCAGTATCACAGGCCCTGTTGTAATGTGGATGGCCTCATCTAACAACACTGTCCCTGAAGAAATATGGATGGTATTGGTGAGCACCACAGGACCTGGTGTAATGTGGATGGCCTCATCCAACAGTACAGGCCCTTGTGTGGTGAAGATGGCCTCACAGGAAGCACTGTCCCTGGTGTAAAGTGTATGGCCTCAGCCAACAACAGTGGCCCTGGTGAAATGTGGATGGTATTGGCCAACACCACAGGCCCTGGTGTGGTGATGAATGAATCAAAGGAAGCACTGGCAGTGGAGTAATATGGATGGCCTCAGCCAACAACACTGGCCCTGGAGAAATGTGGATGGTATAATCCAGCACCACAGGCCCTACTGTAGTGATGATGGCCTCACAGGAAGCACTGGTGTAATGTGGATGGCATCAGCCAGTATCACAGGCCCCTGTGTTTTGTGGATGTGATGAGGCAGAAACACAAGCCCTGGTGAAATGTGGATGGCCTCAGCCAACAACACTGAGCCTGGAGAAATGTGGATGGTATTGGCCAGCACCAATGGCCCTGTTGTAATGTGGATGGCCTCATCTATCAACACTGTCCCTGAAGAAATATGGATGGTATTGGTCAGCACCACAGGACCTGGTGTAATGTGGATGGCCTCATCCAACAGTACAGGCCCTGGTGTGGTGAAGATGTCCTCACAGGAAGCACTGTCCCTGGTGTAATGTCGATGTCCTCATCCAACAGTACAGGCCCTGGTGTGGTGAAGATGGCCTCACAGGAAGCACTGTCCCTGGTGTAAAGTGTATGGCCTCAGCCAACAATAGTGGCCCTGGTGAAATGTGGATGGTATTGGCCAGCACCACAGGCCCTTGTGTGGTGATGAATGAATCAAAGGAAGCACTGGCAGTGGAGTAATGTGGATGGCCTCAGCCAACAACACTGGCCCTGGAGAAATGTGGATGGTATAATCCAGCACCACAGGCCCTGCTGTAGTGTGATGGCCTCACAGGAAGCACTGGTAGTGGTGTAATGTGGATGGCATCAGCCAGTATCACAGGCCCCTGTGTTTTGTGGATGTCATCACGCAGAAACACAATCCCTGGTGAAATGTGGATGGCCTCATCCAGCACCACAGGCCCTGGTTTGGTGATGATTGCCACACACGAAGAACTGTACCTGGTGTAATGTGGATGGCCTCATCCAACAGTACAGGCCCTGGTGAAATGTGGATGACATCGGCAAGGACCAATAGCCCCGATGTAATGTGGATGGTTTTAGCCAACAGCACAGTCCCTGTTGTGGTGAAGATGGCCTCACAGGAAGCACTGTCCCTGGTGTAATGTGGATGGCCTCAGCAAACAACACTGGCCCTGGTGAAATGTGGATGGTATTAGCCAGCACCACAGGCCCTGGTGTAATGTGAATGTCCTTAGCCAACACCACTGGCCCTGGTGTAATGTGGATGGTATTGGCGAGCACCACAGGCCCTGGTGTAATGTGAATGGCCTCATCCAACAACACTGGCCCTGGTGAAATGTGGATGGTATTGGCCAACAACTCTGGCCCTGATGTAATGGGGATGGTGTCAGCCAGTAGCACAGGCCCTGGTGTAATGTGGATGGCCTCAGCAAACAACAGTGGCCTTGGTGAAATGTCGATGGTATTGGCCAGCACCACAGGCCCTGGTTTAATGTGGATCACATCAGCCAGCAACACAGGCTCTGGTGAAATGTAGATGACCTCAGACAGCAGCTCAAGCCCTGCTGTCGTGAAGTTGGCCTCAGAGGGAGCACTAGCCTTGGTGCAATGTGGATGGCCTAAACCAGCAATACAGGCCCTGGTGTGGTGAAGATGGCCTCACAGGAAGCACTCTCCCTGGTGTAAAATGTATGGCCTCAGCCAACAACAGTGGCCCTGGTGATATGTGGATGGTATTGGCCAGCACCACAGGCCCTGGTGTAATGTGGATGGCCTTATCCAGCACCATAGGCCCTGGTGAAATATGGATGGTATTGGTCAGCACCAGAGGCCCTGGTGTAATGTGAATGTCTTCAGCCAGTAGCACAGGCCTTTGTGTATTGTGGATTGCATCAGACAGCAACACAAACCGTGGTGAAATGTGGATGGTATTGACCAGCACCACAGGCCCTGGTGTGGTTATGATGGCCTCACAGGAAGCACTGTCCCTGGTGTAATTTGGATGGCCTCATCCAACAACACTGGCCCTGGTGAAATATGGATGGTATTAGCCAGCATCACAGGCCCTGGTGTAATGTGAATGGCCTCATCCAACTTCACTGGCCCTGGTGAAATGTGGATGGTATTGGCCAGCACCACAGGCCCTGGTTTAATGTGGATGGCATCAACTAGTAGCACAGGCCCTTGTGTAATGTGGATCACATCAGCCAGCAACACAGGCTCTGGTGAAATGTAGATGACCTCAGACAGTAGCTCAAGCCCTGCTGTCGTGAAGTTGGCCTCAGAGGGAGCACTAGCCTTGGTGTAATGTGGATGGCCTAAACCAGCAATAAAGGCCCTGGTGTGGTGACGATAGCCTCACAGGGAGCACATGCCGTGGCACAGGCATGTGCTCCATGTTCTTATGTTTCAGGTACATTGGCCAGACGTGGCCGTCAAAAAGGCCAGGTGGGTCTGGTACCAGGTAGTTTCTTGGGCCCTGGTGTAATGTGGATGGCCTCATCCAGCACCACAAGCCCTGGTGTGGTGATGATGGCCTCACAGGAAGCACTGGTAGTGGTGTAATGTGGATGGCATCAGCCAGTATCACAGGCCCCTGTGTTTTGTGGATGTCATCAGGTAGAAACACAAGCCCTGGTGAAATGTGGATGGTATTCAAGGTTCAAGGTTCTTTATTTGTCACATGCATAGTTATACAAGTATAACACACAGTGAAATGTAGCCTGACACGCTCCTCGACATGTGCAAAAATTGGGGGGGGGGGGGGGGGGGGGGTAGAGGAAGAACACATATACACACACATATACACAGTATATACACTGGGTGAATGTGCAGTAGTAGCAGCAAGCAGGTGAATTCTGTACATTAATATGAATAGACATCTGACTATTTTACAGGATAGACAATATAAACATTTAAAATTAAAGGAATTGAAATGTACATTGTGCCTTGGTTTAGAGTGTCTGGAAGAGAGTCCTGTCTCAGTCAATTATAGATGATGTGAGAGGGCGGGTGTGTGTGTTTAGGGCACGGATGGCTTGGGGATAGAAGCTCCTCTTGAGTCTCTCTGTCCTTGCCCGGAAGATGCGGAAACTTCTACCAGATTGCAGAAGTTGGAACAGTTTGTTGCCTGGATGGGACGGGTCCTTCAGTCTCTGCGCTGCTCTAGTCCGGCATCTCCTGGTGTAGGTGTCCTGAAGCGGGGGGAGAGCAATCCTGCAGCAGCGTTCTGCTGTACGGATCACTCTCTGGAGAGCTTTTTGGTCCTTCACACAGCTGTTCCCAAACCACGATGTCATGTTCTGTGTGAGGATGCTCTCCACAGCGCCTGTATAGAAAATCCTGAGGATCTTTGGAGAGACCCTGAACTTCCTCAGTTGTCGTAGGTGATACAGGCGCTGCCTAGCCTTTTTGGTCTGGACCAAAAAGGCAGCCCATGTCAGGTCTGAGGATGTCAAGGCTCGGCTGTGTGGCAGGCAGGAGGAGGACCCAAAATGCAAAACTCACACACACGGGGATGAACTCAAAAAGCAGCTTTATTGCTGACCAAAGATAATAGGAGATACAAAACTAAACTGGGAAAAACTAACATAAAGCTCACCAGGAAACACGGGGGAATCACACACAGCATGAGGGACGACGTCACGCTGAACAGAGGGAGACGCAGACAGAAATACACAGAGGGTTAACGAGGAAAGTGGGAACACACGGGGAACACAGGTGACACTGATAATCATAACGAGACAGGGCGGGGTGAACTGAACATGACATGTACGGGCGTGAGAGTCACAAGGTAAACAGGAAGTGCACAGAGGTTCAGACAGGAGGAGAGAGAGCACGGGGAAAACACAGACATAACGGGCTGGGGAAACATGAAACAACCACAAAGGGAGACGAGGGCTCATAAATACATAGAGGGCACACAGGGGGAAGAGAGAGCACGGGGAGAACTTAGACATAATGGGCAGGGGAAGCATGGAATAAAACATAAGGAGAGACGAGGGCTCACAGATACACAGAGGGGCACACAGGGGGTAAAAGCCATGAAGGGAAAACACTTAGGGAACAACACAACAGGGCAACTCAGAAAACATGGCCTAAGCAAGGAACAAAATACAAACATACAAGGAAACTAAGAACACTGGGCCAACATGGCCCAGGACCATGACAGTACCCCCCCCTCAAGGGCTGGCTCCAGACAGCCCAAACACAGAAAAACAAAACCAAACAGAAAACAACCCAGGGCGGGCGGCGGGGGCCCAGGACGGAGGGATCGGAACAGAAAACAAAAGAAGAGCACAGCAAACACCGGAGCCCAAGAAAATAACCCAAACACAGAGCAGTTCAGGGGGCCGACCATGCGGAAGGCAACGGCGGAGACGTGGAAACAATTCAGGAGGCCGGCCGTGCGCAAGGCAACGGCGGCGACGTGGGAACAGTTCAGGAGGCCGGCCGTGCGCAAGGCAACGGCGGCGGCGAAGGAGACAACGGAGCAGTTCAGGAGGCCGACCGCGCGGAAGGCGGCGGCGGCGGCGGCGAAGGAGACGACGGAGACGACGGAGCAGTTCAGGGGGCCGACCGCGCGGAAGGCGGCGGCGGCCCTCCAGTCCCAGGCGTGCTGGCCATGGCCTGGTGGGCACAGGACCAGACGAGGCAGGACCAGACGAGGCAGGACCAGACGAGGACGAAGACTCGGAGGCCGGACCAGACGAGGACGAAGATTCGGAGGCCGGACCAGGCGGAGCTGCAGAGGCTGAGGCCGGACCAGGCGGAGCAGAAGCAGAAGCCAAAGCTGGACCAGAAGCAGAGGCTGAGACTGGACCAGGCGTAGCAGAAGCAGAGGCAGAGGCTGGCCCAGGCGTAGCAGAAGCACAGGCAGAGGCTGGCCCAGGCGTAGCAGAAGCACAGGCGGATGCAGCCGGACCAGGCGATGACGAAGCGGTCGCAGATGGCGGCTGGACAGGCTCCTCGGGCCCTCCAGCTGATGCGGCGTGAGGCTGAACGGGCCCCTCGGACCCTCCAGCGGAGACAGGAGGCTGAACGGGCCCCTCGGACCCTCCAGCGGAGACAGGTGGCTGAACGGGCCCCTCGGGCCCTCCAGCGGAGACAGGTGGCTGAACGGGCCCCTCGGACCCTCCAGCGGAGACGAGGAGGTGCTGGCCGGGCTCACTGGAACCCCCAGCGGACGAGGTAGATGGCGGCGTGGGAGCCGCGGAGTCCTGGATGAGCTCATCTGAGCTTCCAGCAGGAGCTGATGTAGAGCCAGAGAGGTTTGGGACCCCTGGCTGAATGTTAAGCCGAACAGAAGACCGTATTGCTATCGGGGACTGGGCCAATGGTTCAGGTGCGAGCTGAGCTACTGGAGATGCGGATGAGAGTGGGAGCTGAGCTACTGATGGTGGTGAAGTAGATAACTGCACGGGAGACTGAACTGAGGGCGTCTGCACTGGCACAGGGGACTGAACTGATGTCTGTTGTAACGGAGGTGGTGAGAGTGGAGTAGGCAGTGGAGTTGATGACTTCACAGGAGAATGAACCAGAGGTGAGTGCACAGGAGACTGAGCTAGAGGTGGTAGTGATAGTTGAGGGGAAAGTGGAGCTGGTGATTGAGTGGATGACTGTGCTAAGGGATGCTGCACTGGGGACACTGGAGACTGCACTGGGGACACTGGAGACTGCACTGGGGACACTGGAGACTGCAGTGATGGTTGTAGTGGAGGTGTAACGGGTGGAGGAGTGGCTGAAGTGGCTGTGGGTCGGGCGGCTAGTGGCTCAGCTACAGAGTATAGTAACGGCAGGGCTATGGGTTGAATGTCTGACTGAGTAGCAGCCTGAATGGCTGGGTGTAGTGATGGTTGGGGTGGAAGGGAAACAGGTGGTAGTGTGGATGACGGAACTAAGGGCGACTGAGTGGCAGACCGAACTGATGACTGAAGCGATGGTAGAGGTGAAAATGGAGCGTGTGGTGGAGTTAATGGCTGAGCTAGCGGGGACACAGGAGACTGAACTGAGGGGGACACTGGAAACTGAACTGAGGGGGACACGGGAAACCGAACTGAGGGTGGCTGCAAGGGAGCTAACTGAGCTGTGAAGGGCTGCGAGGGAGCTGACTGAGCTGGGAAGGGCTGCGAGGGAGCTGACTGAGCTGGGAAGGGCTGCGAGGGAGCTGACCGAGCTGGAAGTAGCTGCGAGGGAGCCGACTGAGCTTCTGGTAGCTGCACAGGCGATAAGCAGCTCGCATTGACTTCCGCCACACAAAACACAGCCCCTGAATGAACAGTCATAATGTCTGGAAAAGACACAGAGTTCTCACTCACCACAGCAGGTGAATTAGAAGGCCGAATGTCCGGCTGTGGGGTGGCGCGTCGGCGGCGTGAATGCCGTTTTCTTCGGGAAGCCGGAGGTGCGGTGATGGAGGAAACCGGCAACGACGGAGAGATCACGGCCGGCTCCTCATCCTCCGACCACATTGCTGCGAGAAAAGCAGCGGGTGAGTGACAGTCAGAGTGGAGGGTGGATGGAGAGGAGTCCAGTGGCAGCAGCGTGGAAACGTTTCCCGATTGTGGCGGTCGCTGTTGCGGTATGACGAGCTCGCGAACTTGTACTGTCTCCTTGGCTTTCTGCAGATTGGACAGTAGGCCCGAAAATCCTGAGAGCTCGTGAAGATGGGGATTCCCTTTGAGAATAGCCTCGATGGCGTTTATCCCAATGGACATGGCTTTAATGTCCGAGGCGTGGGAAACTCGCTCCCACAGGCTGAAGATGTGGGCCAAATCGCTTTCCCGGGAGGAGCCTGCTGGGTCCATGTCTGGTGACGTCGTACTGTCATGAATCGCTGTGCGGCAGGCGGGAGTTGGACCCAAAATGCAGGACTCACAGACTCGAGGGAATGAACTCAAAACACAGCTTTATTTGCCGGTAGAACAAACATACAAACTAAACTGGGAAGCCACAAACTAAGAACTCACAGCGAGACACGGGGGAATCACACACAGCATGAGGGACGACGTCACGCTGAACAGAGGGAGACAGGGCGGGGTGAACTGAACATGACATGTACGGGCGTGAGAGTCACAAAGTAAACAGGAAGTGCACAGAGGTTCAGACAGGAGGAGAGAGAGCACGGGGAAAACACAGACATAACGGGCTGGGGAAACATGAAACAACCACAAAGGGAGACGAGGGCTCATAAATACATAGAGGGCACACAGGGGGAAGAGAGAGCACGGGGAGAACTTAGACATAATGGGCAGGGGAAGCATGGAATAAAACATAAGGAGAGACGAGGGCTCACAGATACACAGAGGGGCACACAGGGGGTAAAAGCCATGAAGGGAAAACACTTAGGGAACAACACAACAGGGCAACTCAGAAAACATGGCCTAAGCAAGGAACAAAATACAAACATACAAGGAAACTAAGAACACTGGGCCAACATGGCCCAGGACCATGACACAGAGGCCAACTTTGACATTAAAAGGTGTAAAAACAAGTACAAGATATTTACAATAAGCAGACCTCAGTGCAAGAAAGAGTCTTTCCAACACTGATGAGCACAGAGGCCAACTTTGACATGAAAAGGTGTTCAAACAAGTACAAGATATTTACAATAAGCAGACCTCAGTGCAAGAAAGAGTCTTTCCAACACTGAAAAAAGCACAAAGGCCAACTTTGACATTAAAAGGTGTAAAAACAAGTACAAGATATTCACAATAAGCAGACCTCAGTGCAAGAAAGAGTCTTTCCAACACTGATAAGCACAGAGGCCAACTTTGACATTAAAAGGTGTTCAAACAAGTACAAGATATTTACAATAAGCAGACCTCAGTGCAAGAAAGAGTCTTTCCAACACTGATGAGCACAGAGGCCAACTTTGACATTAAAAGGTGTAAAAACAAGTACAAGATATTTACAATAAGCAGACCTCAGTGCAAGAAAGAGTCTTTCCAACACTGATAAGCACAGAGGCCAACTTTGACATTAAAAGGTGTAAAAACAAGTACAAGATATTTACAATAAGCAGACCTCAGTGCAAGAAAGAGTCTTTCCAACACTGAAAAATGAAAGAGGCCAACTTTGACATTAAAAGGTGTAAAAACAAGTACAAGATATCTACAATAAGCAGACCTCAGTGCAAGAAAGAGTCTTTCCAACACTGAAAAAGCACAGAGGCCAACCTTGACATTAAAAGGTGTAAAAACAAGTACAAGATATTTACAATAAGCAAACCTCAGTGCAAGAAAGAGTCTTTCCAACACTGATAAGCACAGAGGCCAACTTTGACATTAAAAGGTGTAAAAACAAGTACAAGATATTTACAATAAGCAGACCTCAGTGCAAGAAAGAGTCTTTCCAACACTGATGAGCACAGAGGCCAACTTTGACATTAAAAGGTGTTCAAACAAGTACAAGATATTCACAATAAGCAGACCTCAGTGCAAGAAAGAGGCTTTCCAACACTGATAAGCACAGAGGCCAACTTTGACATTAAAAGTTGTAAAAACAAGTACAAGATATTTACAATAAGCAGACCTCAGTGCAAGAAAGAGTCTTTCCAACACTGAAAAATGAAAGAGGCCAACTTTGACATTAAAAGGTGTAAAAACAAGACAAGTACAAGAAATTTACAATAAGCAGACCTCAGTGCAAGAAAGAGTCTTTCCAGCACTGATAAGCACAAAGGCCAACTTTGACATTCAAAGGTGTAAAAACAAGTACAAGATATTTACAATAAGCAGACCTCAGTGCAAGAAAGAGTCTTTCCAACACTGATGAGCACAGAGGCCAACTTTGACATGAAAAGGTGTTCAAACAAGTACAAGATATTCACAATAAGCAGACCTCAGTGCAAGAAAGAGGCTTTCCAACACTGATAAGCACAGAGGCCAACTTTGACATTAAAAGTTGTAAAAACAAGTACAAGATATTTACAATAAGCAGACCTCAGTGCAAGAAAGAGTCTTTCCAACACTGAAAAATGAAAGAGGCCAACTTTGACATTAAAAGGTGTTCAAACAAGTACAAGATATTTACAATAAGCAGACCTCAGTGCAAGAAAGAGTCTTTCCAACACTGATGAGCACAGAGGCCAACTTTGACATTAAAAGGTGTTCAAACAAGTACAAGATATTTACAATAAGCAGACCTCAGTGCAAGAAAGAGTCTTTCCAACACTGAAAAATGAAAGAGGCCAACTTTGACATTAAAAGGTGTTCAAACAAGTACAAGATATTTACAATAAGCAGACCTCAGTGCAAGAAAGAGTCTTTCCAACACTGATGAGCACAGAGGCAAACTTTGACATTAAAAGGTGTTCAAACAAGTACAAGATATTTACAATAAGCAGACCTCAGTGCAAGAAAGAGTCTTTCCAACACTGATGAGCACAGAGGCCAACTTTGACATTAAAAGGTGTAAAAACAAGTACAAGATATTTACAATAAGCAGACCTCAGTGCAAGAAAGAGTCTTTCCAACACTGATAAGCACAGAGGCCAACTTTGACATTAAAAGGTGTTCAAACAAGTACAAGATATTTACAATAAGCAGACCTCAGTGCAAGAAAGAGTCTTTCCAACACTGAAAAAGCACAGAGGCCAACTTTGACATTAAAAGGTGTAAAAACAAGTACAAGATATTTACAATAAGCAGACCTCAGTGCAAGAAAGAGTCTTTCCAACACTGATAAGCACAGAGGCCAACTTTGACATTAAAAGGTGTTCAAACAAGTACAAGATATTTACAATAAGCAAACCTCAGTGCAAGAAAGAGTCTTTCCAACACTGAAAAATGAAAGAGGCCAACTTTGACATGAAAAGGTGTAAAAACAAGTACAAGATATTTACAATAAGCAGACCTCAGTGCAAGAAAGAGTCTTTCCAACACTGAAAAAGCACAGAGGCCAACTTTGACATGAAAAGGTGTAAAAACAAGTACAAGATATTTACAATAAGCAGACCTCAGTGCAAGAAAGAGTCTTTCCAACACTGATAAGCACAGAGGCCAACTTTGACATTAAAAGGTGTTCAAACAAGTACAAGATATTTACAATAAGCAGACCTCAGTGCAAGAAAGAGTCTTTCCAACACGGAAAAATCACAGAGGCCAACTTTGACATGAAAAGGTGTAAAAACAAGTACAAGATATTTACAATAAGCAGACCTCAGTGCAAGAAAGAGTCTTTCCAACACGGAAAAATCACAGAGGCCAACTTTGACATGAAAAGGTGTAAAAACAAGTACAAGATATTTACAATAAGCAGACCTCAGTGCAAGAAAGAGTCTTTCCAACACTGATAAGCACAGAGGCCAACTTTGACATTAAAAGGTGTAAAAACAAGTACAAGATATTTACAATAAGCAAACCTCAGTGCAAGAAAGAGTCTTTCCAACACTGCTAAGCACAGAGGCCAACTTTGACATTAAAAGGTGTTCAAACAAGTACAAGATATTTACAATAAGCAGACCTCAGTGCAAGAAAGAGTCTTTCCAACACTGATAAGCACAGAGGCCAACTTTGACATTAAAAGGTGTAAAAACAAGTACAAGATATTTACAATAAGCAGACCTCAGTGCAAGAAAGAGTCTTTCCAACACTGATAAGCACAGAGGCCAACTTTGACATTAAAAGGTGTAAAAACAAGTACAAGATATTTACAATAAGCAAACCTCAGTGCAAGAAAGAGTCTTTCCAACACTGCTAAGCACAGAGGCCAACTTTGACATTAAAAGGTGTTCAAACAAGTACAAGATATTTACAATAAGCAGACCTCAGTGCAAGAAAGAGTCTTTCCAACACTGATAAGCACAGAGGCCAACTTTGACATGAAAAGGTGTAAAAACAAGTACAAGATATTTACAATAAGCAGACCTCAGTGCAAGAAAGAGTCTTTCCAACACTGATAAGCACAGAGGCCAACTTTGACATTAAAAGGTGTAAAAACAAGACAAGTACAAGAAATTTACAATAAGCAGACCTCAGTGCAAGAAAGAGTCTTTCCAACACGGAAAAATCACAGAGGCCAACTTTGACATGAAAAGGTGTTCAAACAAGTACAAGATATTTACAATAAGCAGACCTCAGTGCAAGAAAGAGTCTTTCCAACACTGATGAGCACAGAGGCAAACTTTGACATTAAAAGGTGTTCAAACAAGTACAAGATATTTACAATAAGCAGACCTCAGTGCAAGAAAGAGTCTTTCCAACACTGATGAGCACAGAGGCCAACTTTGACATTAAAAGGTGTAAAAACAAGTACAAGATATTTACAATAAGCAGACCTCAGTGCAAGAAAGAGTCTTTCCAACACTGATAAGCACAGAGGCCAACTTTGACATTAAAAGGTGTTCAAACAAGTACAAGATATTTACAATAAGCAGACCTCAGTGCAAGAAAGAGTCTTTCCAACACTGAAAAAGCACAGAGGCCAACTTTGACATTAAAAGGTGTAAAAACAAGTACAAGATATTTACAATAAGCAGACCTCAGTGCAAGAAAGAGTCTTTCCAACACTGATAAGCACAGAGGCCAACTTTGACATTAAAAGGTGTTCAAACAAGTACAAGATATTTACAATAAGCAAACCTCAGTGCAAGAAAGAGTCTTTCCAACACTGAAAAATGAAAGAGGCCAACTTTGACATGAAAAGGTGTAAAAACAAGTACAAGATATTTACAATAAGCAGACCTCAGTGCAAGAAAGAGTCTTTCCAACACTGATGAGCACAGAGGCAAACTTTGACATTAAAAGGTGTTCAAACAAGTACAAGATATTTACAATAAGCAGACCTCAGTGCAAGAAAGAGTCTTTCCAACACTGATGAGCACAGAGGCCAACTTTGACATTAAAAGGTGTAAAAACAAGTACAAGATATTTACAATAAGCAGACCTCAGTGCAAGAAAGAGTCTTTCCAACACTGATAAGCACAGAGGCCAACTTTGACATTAAAAGGTGTTCAAACAAGTACAAGATATTTACAATAAGCAGACCTCAGTGCAAGAAAGAGTCTTTCCAACACTGAAAAAGCACAGAGGCCAACTTTGACATTAAAAGGTGTAAAAACAAGTACAAGATATTTACAATAAGCAGACCTCAGTGCAAGAAAGAGTCTTTCCAACACTGATAAGCACAGAGGCCAACTTTGACATTAAAAGGTGTTCAAACAAGTACAAGATATTTACAATAAGCAAACCTCAGTGCAAGAAAGAGTCTTTCCAACACTGAAAAATGAAAGAGGCCAACTTTGACATGAAAAGGTGTAAAAACAAGTACAAGATATTTACAATAAGCAGACCTCAGTGCAAGAAAGAGGCTTTCCAACACTGAAAAAGCACAGAGGCCAACTTTGACATGAAAAGGTGTAAAAACAAGTACAAGATATTTACAATAAGCAGACCTCAGTGCAAGAAAGAGTCTTTCCAACACTGATAAGCACAGAGGCCAACTTTGACATTAAAAGGTGTTCAAACAAGTACAAGATATTTACAATAAGCAGACCTCAGTGCAAGAAAGAGTCTTTCCAACACGGAAAAATCACAGAGGCCAACTTTGACATGAAAAGGTGTAAAAACAAGTACAAGATATTTACAATAAGCAGACCTCAGTGCAAGAAAGAGTCTTTCCAACACTGATAAGCACAGAGGCCAACTTTGACATTAAAAGGTGTAAAAACAAGTACAAGATATTTACAATAAGCAAACCTCAGTGCAAGAAAGAGTCTTTCCAACACTGCTAAGCACAGAGGCCAACTTTGACATTAAAAGGTGTTCAAACAAGTACAAGATATTTACAATAAGCAGACCTCAGTGCAAGAAAGAGTCTTTCCAACACTGATAAGCACAGAGGCCAACTTTGACATTAAAAGGTGTAAAAACAAGTACAAGATATTTACAATAAGCAGACCTCAGTGCAAGAAAGAGTCTTTCCAACACTGATAAGCACAGAGGCCAACTTTGACATTAAAAGGTGTAAAAACAAGTACAAGATATTTACAATAAGCAAACCTCAGTGCAAGAAAGAGTCTTTCCAACACTGCTAAGCACAGAGGCCAACTTTGACATTAAAAGGTGTTCAAACAAGTACAAGATATTTACAATAAGCAGACCTCAGTGCAAGAAAGAGTCTTTCCAACACTGATAAGCACAGAGGCCAACTTTGACATGAAAAGGTGTAAAAAAAAGTACAAGATATTTACAATAAGCAGACCTCAGTGCAAGAAAGAGTCTTTCCAACACTGATAAGCACAGAGGCCAACTTTGACATTAAAAGGTGTAAAAACAAGACAAGTACAAGAAATTTACAATAAGCAGACCTCAGTGCAAGAAAGAGTCTTTCCAACACGGAAAAATCACAGAGGCCAACTTTGACATGAAAAGGTGTTCAAACAAGTACAAGATATTTACAATAAGCAGACCTCAGTGCAAGAAAGAGTCTTTCCAACACTGATAAGCACAGAGGCCAACTTTGACATGAAAAGGTGTTCAAACAAGTACAAGATATTTACAATAAGCAGACCTCAGTGCAAGAAAGAGTCTTTCCAACACTGATGAGCACAGAGGCCAACTTTGACATGAAAAGGTGTTCAAACAAGTACAAGATATTTATAATAAGCAGACCTCAGTGCAAGAAAGAGTCTTTCCAACACTGAAAAATGAAAGAGGCCAACTTTGACATTAAAAGGTGTAAAAACAAGTACAAGATATTTACAATAAGCAGACCTCAGTGCAAGAAAGAGTCTTTCCAACACTGAAAAATGAAAGAGGCCAACTTTGACATTAAAAGGTGTTCAAACAAGTACAAGATATTTACAATAAGCAGACCTCAGTGCAAGAAAGAGTCTTTCCAACACTGATGAGCACAGAGGCCAACTTTGACATTAAAAGGTGTTCAAACAAGTACAAGATATTTACAATAAGCAGACCTCAGTGCAAGAAAGAGTCTTTCCAACACTGATGAGCACAGAGGCCAACTTTGACATTAAAAGGTGTAAAAACAAGTACAAGATATTTACAATAAGCAGACCTCAGTGCAAGAAAGAGTCTTTCCAACACTGATAAGCACAGAGGCCAACTTTGACATTAAAAGGTGTTCAAACAAGTACAAGATATTTACAATAAGCAGACCTCAGTGCAAGAAAGAGTCTTTCCAACACTGATAAGCACAGAGGCCAACTTTGACATTAAAAGGTGTTCAAACAAGTACAAGATATTTACAATAAGCAAACCTCAGTGCAAGAAAGAGTCTTTCCAACACTGAAAAATTAAAGAGGCCAACTTTGACATTAAAAGGTGTAAAAACAAGTACAAGATATTTACAATAAGCAAACCTCAGTGCAAGAAAGAGTCTTTCCAACACTGAAAAAATGAAAGAGGCCAACTTTGACATGAAAAGGTGTAAAAACAAGTACAAGATATTTACAATAAGCAGACCTCAGTGCAAGAAAGAGGCTTTCCAACACTGAAAAAGCACAGAGGCCAACTTTGACATGAAAAGGTGTAAAAACAAGTACAAGATATTTACAATAAGCAGACCTCAGTGCAAGAAAGAGTCTTTCCAACACTGATAAGCACAGAGGCCAACTTTGACATTAAAAGGTGTTCAAACAAGTACAAGATATTTACAATAAGCAGACCTCAGTGCAAGAAAGAGTCTTTCCAACACGGAAAAATCACAGAGGCCAACTTTGACATGAAAAGGTGTAAAAACAAGTACAAGATATTTACAATAAGCAGACCTCAGTGCAAGAAAGAGTCTTTCCAACACTGATAAGCACAGAGGCCAACTTTGACATTAAAAGGTGTTCAAACAAGTACAAGATATTTACAATAAGCAGACCTCAGTGCAAGAAAGAGTCTTTCCAACACTGCTAAGCACAGAGGCCAACTTTGACATTAAAAGGTGTTCAAACAAGTACAAGATATTTACAATAAGCAGACCTCAGTGCAAGAAAGAGTCTTTCCAACACTGCTAAGCACAGAGGCCAACTTTGACATTAAAAGGTGTTCAAACAAGTACAAGATATTTACAATAAGCAGACCTCAGTGCAAGAAAGAGTCTTTCCAACACTGATAAGCACAGAGGCCAACTTTGACATTAAAAGGTGTAAAAACAAGACAAGTACAAGATATTTACAATAAGCAGACCTCAGTGCAAGAAAGAGTCTTTCCAACACGGAAAAATCACAGAGGCCAACTTTGACATGAAAAGGTGTTCAAACAAGTACAAGATATTTACAATAAGCAGACCTCAGTGCAAGAAAGAGTCTTTCCAACACTGATGAGCACAGAGGCCAACTTTGACATGAAAAGGTGTTCAAACAAGTACAAGATATTTATAATAAGCAGACCTCAGTGCAAGAAAGAGTCTTTCCAACACTGAAAAATGAAAGAGGCCAACTTTGACATTAAAAGGTGTAAAAACAAGTACAAGATATTTACAATAAGCAGACCTCAGTGCAAGAAAGAGTCTTTCCAACACTGATAAGCACAGAGGCCAACTTTGACATTAAAAGGTGTTCAAACAAGTACAAGATATTTACAATAAGCAGACCTCAGTGCAAGAAAGAGTCTTTCCAACACTGATGAGCACAGAGGCCAACTTTGACATGAAAAGGTGTTCAAACAAGTACAAGATATTTATAATAAGCAGACCTCAGTGCAAGAAAGAGTCTTTCCAACACTGAAAAATGAAAGAGGCCAACTTTGACATTAAAAGGTGTAAAAACAAGTACAAGATATTTACAATAAGCAGACCTCAGTGCAAGAAAGAGTCTTTCCAACACTGATAAGCACAGAGGCCAACTTTGACATTAAAAGGTATAAAAACAAGTACAATATATTCACAATAAGCAGACCTCAGTGCAAGAAAGAGTCTTTCCAACACTGATAAGCACAGAGGCCAGCTTTGACATTAATAGGTGTTCAAACAAGTACAAGATATTTACAATAAGCAGACCTCAGTGCAAGAAAGAGTCTTTCCAACACTGATAAGCACAGAGGCCAACTTTGACATTAAAAGGTGTAAAAACAAGACAAGTACAAGATATTTACAATAAGCAGACCTCAGTGCAAGAAAGAGTCTTTCCAACACTGATGAGCACAGAGGCCAACTTTGACATTAAAAGGTGTTCAAACAAGTACAAGATATTTACAATAAGCAGACCTCAGTGCAAGAAAGAGTCTTTCCAACACTGAAAAATGAAAGAGGCCAACTTTGACATTAAAAGGTGTTCAAACAAGTACAAGATATTTACAATAAGCAGACCTCAGTGCAAGAAAGAGTCTTTCCAACACTGATGAGCACAGAGGCAAACTTTGACATTAAAAGGTGTTCAAACAAGTACAAGATATTTACAATAAGCAGACCTCAGTGCAAGAAAGAGTCTTTCCAACACTGATGAGCACAGAGGCCAACTTTGACATTAAAAGGTGTAAAAACAAGTACAAGATATTTACAATAAGCAGACCTCAGTGCAAGAAAGAGTCTTTCCAACACTGATAAGCACAGAGGCCAACTTTGACATTAAAAGGTGTTCAAACAAGTACAAGATATTTACAATAAGCAGACCTCAGTGCAAGAAAGAGTCTTTCCAACACTGAAAAAGCACAGAGGCCAACTTTGACATTAAAAGGTGTAAAAACAAGTACAAGATATTTACAATAAGCAGACCTCAGTGCAAGAAAGAGTCTTTCCAACACTGATAAGCACAGAGGCCAACTTTGACATTAAAAGGTGTTCAAACAAGTACAAGATATTTACAATAAGCAAACCTCAGTGCAAGAAAGAGTCTTTCCAACACTGAAAAATGAAAGAGGCCAACTTTGACATGAAAAGGTGTAAAAACAAGTACAAGATATTTACAATAAGCAGACCTCAGTGCAAGAAAGAGGCTTTCCAACACTGAAAAAGCACAGAGGCCAACTTTGACATGAAAAGGTGTAAAAACAAGTACAAGATATTTACAATAAGCAGACCTCAGTGCAAGAAAGAGTCTTTCCAACACTGATAAGCACAGAGGCCAACTTTGACATTAAAAGGTGTTCAAACAAGTACAAGATATTTACAATAAGCAGACCTCAGTGCAAGAAAGAGTCTTTCCAACACGGAAAAATCACAGAGGCCAACTTTGACATGAAAAGGTGTAAAAACAAGTACAAGATATTTACAATAAGCAGACCTCAGTGCAAGAAAGAGTCTTTCCAACACGGAAAAATCACAGAGGCCAACTTTGACATGAAAAGGTGTAAAAACAAGTACAAGATATTTACAATAAGCAGACCTCAGTGCAAGAAAGAGTCTTTCCAACACTGATAAGCACAGAGGCCAACTTTGACATTAAAAGGTGTAAAAACAAGTACAAGATATTTACAATAAGCAGACCTCAGTGCAAGAAAGAGTCTTTCCAACACTGATAAGCACAGAGGCCAACTTTGACATTAAAAGGTGTAAAAACAAGTACAAGATATTTACAATAAGCAAACCTCAGTGCAAGAAAGAGTCTTTCCAACACTGCTAAGCACAGAGGCCAACTTTGACATTAAAAGGTGTTCAAACAAGTACAAGATATTTACAATAAGCAGACCTCAGTGCAAGAAAGAGTCTTTCCAACACTGATAAGCACAGAGGCCAACTTTGACATGAAAAGGTGTAAAAACAAGTACAAGATATTTACAATAAGCAGACCTCAGTGCAAGAAAGAGTCTTTCCAACACTGATAAGCACAGAGGCCAACTTTGACATTAAAAGGTGTAAAAACAAGACAAGTACAAGAAATTTACAATAAGCAGACCTCAGTGCAAGAAAGAGTCTTTCCAACACGGAAAAATCACAGAGGCCAACTTTGACATGAAAAGGTGTTCAAACAAGTACAAGATATTTACAATAAGCAGACCTCAGTGCAAGAAAGAGTCTTTCCAACACTGATAAGCACAGAGGCCAACTTTGACATGAAAAGGTGTTCAAACAAGTACAAGATATTTACAATAAGCAGACCTCAGTGCAAGAAAGAGTCTTTCCAACACTGATGAGCACAGAGGCCAACTTTGACATGAAAAGGTGTTCAAACAAGTACAAGATATTTATAATAAGCAGACCTCAGTGCAAGAAAGAGTCTTTCCAACACTGAAAAATGAAAGAGGCCAACTTTGACATTAAAAGGTGTAAAAACAAGTACAAGATATTTACAATAAGCAGACCTCAGTGCAAGAAAGAGTCTTTCCAACACTGAAAAATGAAAGAGGCCAACTTTGACATTAAAAGGTGTTCAAACAAGTACAAGATATTTACAATAAGCAGACCTCAGTGCAAGAAAGAGTCTTTCCAACACTGATGAGCACAGAGGCCAACTTTGACATTAAAAGGTGTTCAAACAAGTACAAGATATTTACAATAAGCAGACCTCAGTGCAAGAAAGAGTCTTTCCAACACTGATGAGCACAGAGGCCAACTTTGACATTAAAAGGTGTAAAAACAAGTACAAGATATTTACAATAAGCAGACCTCAGTGCAAGAAAGAGTCTTTCCAACACTGATAAGCACAGAGGCCAACTTTGACATTAAAAGGTGTTCAAACAAGTACAAGATATTTACAATAAGCAGACCTCAGTGCAAGAAAGAGTCTTTCCAACACTGATAAGCACAGAGGCCAACTTTGACATTAAAAGGTGTTCAAACAAGTACAAGATATTTACAATAAGCAAACCTCAGTGCAAGAAAGAGTCTTTCCAACACTGAAAAATTAAAGAGGCCAACTTTGACATTAAAAGGTGTAAAAACAAGTACAAGATATTTACAATAAGCAAACCTCAGTGCAAGAAAGAGTCTTTCCAACACTGAAAAAATGAAAGAGGCCAACTTTGACATGAAAAGGTGTAAAAACAAGTACAAGATATTTACAATAAGCAGACCTCAGTGCAAGAAAGAGGCTTTCCAACACTGAAAAAGCACAGAGGCCAACTTTGACATGAAAAGGTGTAAAAACAAGTACAAGATATTTACAATAAGCAGACCTCAGTGCAAGAAAGAGTCTTTCCAACACTGATAAGCACAGAGGCCAACTTTGACATTAAAAGGTGTTCAAACAAGTACAAGATATTTACAATAAGCAGACCTCAGTGCAAGAAAGAGTCTTTCCAACACGGAAAAATCACAGAGGCCAACTTTGACATGAAAAGGTGTAAAAACAAGTACAAGATATTTACAATAAGCAGACCTCAGTGCAAGAAAGAGTCTTTCCAACACTGATAAGCACAGAGGCCAACTTTGACATTAAAAGGTGTTCAAACAAGTACAAGATATTTACAATAAGCAGACCTCAGTGCAAGAAAGAGTCTTTCCAACACTGCTAAGCACAGAGGCCAACTTTGACATTAAAAGGTGTTCAAACAAGTACAAGATATTTACAATAAGCAGACCTCAGTGCAAGAAAGAGTCTTTCCAACACTGCTAAGCACAGAGGCCAACTTTGACATTAAAAGGTGTTCAAACAAGTACAAGATATTTACAATAAGCAGACCTCAGTGCAAGAAAGAGTCTTTCCAACACTGATAAGCACAGAGGCCAACTTTGACATGAAAAGGTGTAAAAACAAGTACAAGATATTTACAATAAGCAGACCTCAGTGCAAGAAAGAGTCTTTCCAACACTGATAAGCACAGAGGCCAACTTTGACATTAAAAGGTGTAAAAACAAGACAAGTACAAGAAATTTACAATAAGCAGACCTCAGTGCAAGAAAGAGTCTTTCCAACACGGAAAAATCACAGAGGCCAACTTTGACATGAAAAGGTGTTCAAACAAGTACAAGATATTTACAATAAGCAGACCTCAGTGCAAGAAAGAGTCTTTCCAACACTGATGAGCACAGAGGCCAACTTTGACATGAAAAGGTGTTCAAACAAGTACAAGATATTTATAATAAGCAGACCTCAGTGCAAGAAAGAGTCTTTCCAACACTGAAAAATGAAAGAGGCCAACTTTGACATTAAAAGGTGTAAAAACAAGTACAAGATATTTACAATAAGCAGACCTCAGTGCAAGAAAGAGTCTTTCCAACACTGATAAGCACAGAGGCCAACTTTGACATTAAAAGGTATAAAAACAAGTACAATATATTCACAATAAGCAGACCTCAGTGCAAGAAAGAGTCTTTCCAACACTGATAAGCACAGAGGCCAGCTTTGACATTAATAGGTGTTCAAACAAGTACAAGATATTTACAATAAGCAGACCTCAGTGCAAGAAAGAGTCTTTCCAACACTGATAAGCACAGAGGCCAACTTTGACATTAAAAGGTGTAAAAACAAGACAAGTACAAGATATTTACAATAAGCAGACCTCAGTGCAAGAAAGAGTCTTTCCAACACTGATGAGCACAGAGGCCAACTTTGACATTAAAAGGTGTTCAAACAAGTACAAGATATTTACAATAAGCAGACCTCAGTGCAAGAAAGAGTCTTTCCAACACTGAAAAATGAAAGAGGCCAACTTTGACATTAAAAGGTGTTCAAACAAGTACAAGATATTTACAATAAGCAGACCTCAGTGCAAGAAAGAGTCTTTCCAACACTGATGAGCACAGAGGCAAACTTTGACATTAAAAGGTGTTCAAACAAGTACAAGATATTTACAATAAGCAGACCTCAGTGCAAGAAAGAGTCTTTCCAACACTGATGAGCACAGAGGCCAACTTTGACATTAAAAGGTGTAAAAACAAGTACAAGATATTTACAATAAGCAGACCTCAGTGCAAGAAAGAGTCTTTCCAACACTGATAAGCACAGAGGCCAACTTTGACATTAAAAGGTGTTCAAACAAGTACAAGATATTTACAATAAGCAGACCTCAGTGCAAGAAAGAGTCTTTCCAACACTGAAAAAGCACAGAGGCCAACTTTGACATTAAAAGGTGTAAAAACAAGTACAAGATATTTACAATAAGCAGACCTCAGTGCAAGAAAGAGTCTTTCCAACACTGATAAGCACAGAGGCCAACTTTGACATTAAAAGGTGTTCAAACAAGTACAAGATATTTACAATAAGCAAACCTCAGTGCAAGAAAGAGTCTTTCCAACACTGAAAAATGAAAGAGGCCAACTTTGACATGAAAAGGTGTAAAAACAAGTACAAGATATTTACAATAAGCAGACCTCAGTGCAAGAAAGAGGCTTTCCAACACTGAAAAAGCACAGAGGCCAACTTTGACATGAAAAGGTGTAAAAACAAGTACAAGATATTTACAATAAGCAGACCTCAGTGCAAGAAAGAGTCTTTCCAACACTGATAAGCACAGAGGCCAACTTTGACATTAAAAGGTGTTCAAACAAGTACAAGATATTTACAATAAGCAGACCTCAGTGCAAGAAAGAGTCTTTCCAACACGGAAAAATCACAGAGGCCAACTTTGACATGAAAAGGTGTAAAAACAAGTACAAGATATTTACAATAAGCAGACCTCAGTGCAAGAAAGAGTCTTTCCAACACGGAAAAATCACAGAGGCCAACTTTGACATGAAAAGGTGTAAAAACAAGTACAAGATATTTACAATAAGCAGACCTCAGTGCAAGAAAGAGTCTTTCCAACACTGATAAGCACAGAGGCCAACTTTGACATTAAAAGGTGTAAAAACAAGTACAAGATATTTACAATAAGCAGACCTCAGTGCAAGAAAGAGTCTTTCCAACACTGATAAGCACAGAGGCCAACTTTGACATTAAAAGGTGTAAAAACAAGTACAAGATATTTACAATAAGCAAACCTCAGTGCAAGAAAGAGTCTTTCCAACACTGCTAAGCACAGAGGCCAACTTTGACATTAAAAGGTGTTCAAACAAGTACAAGATATTTACAATAAGCAGACCTCAGTGCAAGAAAGAGTCTTTCCAACACTGATAAGCACAGAGGCCAACTTTGACATGAAAAGGTGTAAAAACAAGTACAAGATATTTACAATAAGCAGACCTCAGTGCAAGAAAGAGTCTTTCCAACACTGATAAGCACAGAGGCCAACTTTGACATTAAAAGGTGTAAAAACAAGACAAGTACAAGAAATTTACAATAAGCAGACCTCAGTGCAAGAAAGAGTCTTTCCAACACGGAAAAATCACAGAGGCCAACTTTGACATGAAAAGGTGTTCAAACAAGTACAAGATATTTACAATAAGCAGACCTCAGTGCAAGAAAGAGTCTTTCCAACACTGATAAGCACAGAGGCCAACTTTGACATTAAAAGGTGTAAAAACAAGACAAGTACAAGAAATTTACAATAAGCAGACCTCAGTGCAAGAAAGAGTCTTTCCAACACTGATAAGCACAGAGGCCAACTTTGACATGAAAAGGTGTTCAAACAAGTACAAGATATTTACAATAAGCAGACCTCAGTGCAAGAAAGAGTCTTTCCAACTCTGATGAGCACAGAGGCCAACTTTGACATGAAAAGGTGTTCAAACAAGTACAAGATATTTATAATAAGCAGACCTCAGTGCAAGAAAGAGTCTTTCCAACACTGAAAAATGAAAGAGGCCAACTTTGACATTAAAAGGTGTAAAAACAAGTACAAGATATTTACAATAAGCAGACCTCAGTGCAAGAAAGAGTCTTTCCAACACTGAAAAATGAAAGAGGCCAACTTTGACATTAAAAGGTGTTCAAACAAGTACAAGATATTTACAATAAGCAGACCTCGGTGCAAGAAAGAGTCT
Organism: Aulonocara stuartgranti; assembly: GCF_965226115.1. Taxonomy (NCBI): domain Eukaryota; kingdom Metazoa; phylum Chordata; class Actinopteri; order Cichliformes; family Cichlidae; genus Aulonocara; species Aulonocara stuartgranti. The sequence continues at coordinate 33,921,611 of NC_138952.1, read as the reverse complement.
TTCCAACACTGATGAGCACAGAGGCCAACTTTGACATTAAAAGGTGTAAAAACAAGTACAAGATATTTACAATAAGCAGACCTCAGTGCAAGAAAGAGTCTTTCCAACACTGATGAGCACAGAGGCCAACTTTGACATTAAAAGGTGTTCAAACAAGTACAAGATATTTACAATAAGCAGACCTCAGTGCAAGAAAGAGTCTTTCCAACACTGATGAGCACAGAGGCCAACTTTGACATTAAAAGGTGTAAAAACAAGTACAAGATATTTACAATAAGCAGACCTCAGTGCAAGAAAGAGTCTTTCCAACACTGATAAGCACAGAGGCCAACTTTGACATTAAAAGGTGTTCAAACAAGTACAAGATATTTACAATAAGCAGACCTCAGTGCAAGAAAGAGTCTTTCCAACACTGAAAAAGCACAGAGGCCAACTTTGACATTAAAAGGTGTAAAAACAAGTACAAGATATTTACAATAAGCAGACCTCAGTGCAAGAAAGAGTCTTTCCAACACTGATAAGCACAGAGGCCAACTTTGACATTAAAAGGTGTTCAAACAAGTACAAGATATTTACAATAAGCAAACCTCAGTGCAAGAAAGAGTCTTTCCAACACTGAAAAATTAAAGAGGCCAACTTTGACATTAAAAGGTGTAAAAACAAGTACAAGATATTTACAATAAGCAAACCTCAGTGCAAGAAAGAGTCTTTCCAACACTGAAAAAATGAAAGAGGCCAACTTTGACATGAAAAGGTGTAAAAACAAGTACAAGATATTTACAATAAGCAGACCTCAGTGCAAGAAAGAGGCTTTCCAACACTGAAAAAGCACAGAGGCCAACTTTGACATGAAAAGGTGTAAAAACAAGTACAAGATATTTACAATAAGCAGACCTCAGTGCAAGAAAGAGTCTTTCCAACACTGATAAGCACAGAGGCCAACTTTGACATTAAAAGGTGTTCAAACAAGTACAAGATATTTACAATAAGCAGACCTCAGTGCAAGAAAGAGTCTTTCCAACACGGAAAAATCACAGAGGCCAACTTTGACATGAAAAGGTGTTCAAACAAGTACAAGATATTTACAATAAGCAGACCTCAGTGCAAGAAAGAGTCTTTCCAACACGGAAAAATCACAGAGGCCAACTTTGACATGAAAAGGTGTAAAAACAAGTACAAGATATTTACAATAAGCAGACCTCAGTGCAAGAAAGAGTCTTTCCAACACTGATAAGCACAGAGGCCAACTTTGACATTAAAAGGTGTAAAAACAAGTACAAGATATTTACAATAAGCAAACCTCAGTGCAAGAAAGAGTCTTTCCAACACTGCTAAGCACAGAGGCCAACTTTGACATTAAAAGGTGTTCAAACAAGTACAAGATATTTACAATAAGCAGACCTCAGTGCAAGAAAGAGTCTTTCCAACACTGCTAAGCACAGAGGCCAACTTTGACATTAAAAGGTGTAAAAACAAGACAAGTACAAGATATTAACAATAAGCAGACCTCAGTGCAAGAAAGAGTCTTTCCAACACGGAAAAATCACAGAGGCCAACTTTGACATGAAAAGGTGTTCAAACAAGTACAAGATATTTACAATAAGCAGACCTCAGTGCAAGAAAGAGTCTTTCCAACACTGATGAGCACAGAGGCCAACTTTGACATGAAAAGGTGTTCAAACAAGTACAAGATATTTATAATAAGCAGACCTCAGTGCAAGAAAGAGTCTTTCCAACACTGAAAAATGAAAGAGGCCAACTTTGACATTAAAAGGTGTAAAAACAAGTACAAGATATTTACAATAAGCAGACCTCAGTGCAAGAAAGAGTCTTTCCAACACTGATAAGCACAGAGGCCAACTTTGACATTAAAAGGTGTTCAAACAAGTACAAGATATTTACAATAAGCAGACCTCAGTGCAAGAAAGAGTCTTTCCAACACTGATGAGCACAGAGGCCAACTTTGACATGAAAAGGTGTTCAAACAAGTACAAGATATTTATAATAAGCAGACCTCAGTGCAAGAAAGAGTCTTTCCAACACTGAAAAATGAAAGAGGCCAACTTTGACATTAAAAGGTGTAAAAACAAGTACAAGATATTTACAATAAGCAGACCTCAGTGCAAGAAAGAGTCTTTCCAACACTGATAAGCACAGAGGCCAACTTTGACATTAAAAGGTATAAAAACAAGTACAATATATTCACAATAAGCAGACCTCAGTGCAAGAAAGAGTCTTTCTAACACTGATAAGCACAGAGGCCAGCTTTGACATTAATAGGTGTTCAAACAAGTACAAGATATTCACAATAAGCAGACCTCAGTGCAAGAAAGAGTCTTTCTAACACTGATAAGCACAGAGGCCAGCTTTGACATTAATAGGTGTTCAAACAAGTACAAGATATTTACAATAAGCAGACCTCAGTGCAAGAAAGAGTCTTTCCAACACTGATAAGCACAGAGGCCAACTTTGACATTAAAAGGTGTAAAATCAAGTACAAGATATTTACAATAAGCAGACCTCAGTGCAAGAAAGAGTCTTTCCAACACTGATAAGCACAGAGGCCAACTTTGACATTAAAAGGTATAAAAACAAGTACAATATATTCACAATAAGCAGACCTCAGTGCAAGAAAGAGTCTTTCCAACACTGAAAAAGCACAGAGGCCAACTTTGACATGAAAAGGTGTAAAAACAAGTACAAGATATTTACAATAAGCAGACCTCAGTGCAAGAAAGAGTCTTTCCAACACTGATAAGGTCAGAGGCCAACTTTGACATAAAAGGTGTAAAAACAAGTACAAGATATTTACAATAAGCAGACCTCAGTGCAAGAAAGAGTCTTTCCAACACTGATAAGCACAGAGGCCAACTTTGACATTAAAAGGTGTTCAAACAAGTACAAGATATTTACAATAAGCAGACCTCAGTGCAAAAACGTGTCTTTCCAACACTGACAAGCACAGAGGCCAACTTTGACATTAAAAGGTGTTCAAACAAGTACAAGATATTTACAATAAGCAGACCTCAGTGCAAGAAAGAGTCTTTTCAACACGGAAAAAGCACAGAGGCCAACTTTGACATGAAAAGGTGTTCAAACAAGTACAAGATATTTACAATAAGCAGACCTCAGTGCAAGAAAGAGTCTTTCCAACACTGATAAGGTCAGAGGCCAACTTTGACATAAAAGGTGTAAAAACAAGTACAAGATATTTACAATAAGCAGACCTCAGTGCAAGAAAGAGTCTTTCCAACACTGAAAAAGCACAGAGGCCAACTTTGACATTAAAAGGTGTTCAAACAAGTATAAGATATTTACAATAAGCAGACCTCAGTGCAAGAAAGAGTCTTTCCAACACTGAAAAAGCACAGAGGCCAACTTTGACATTAAAAGGTGTAAAAACAAGTACAAGATATTTACAATAAGCAGACCTCAGTGCAAGAAAGAGCCTTTCCAACACTGATAAGCACAGAGGCCAACTTTGACATGAAAAGGTGTTCAAACAAGTACAAGATATTTACAATAAGCAGACCTCAGTGCAAGAAAGAGTCTTTCTAACACTGATAAGGTCAGAGGCCAACTTTGACATGAAAAGGTGTAAAAACAAGTACAAGATATTTACAATAAGCAGACCTCAGTGCAAGAAAGAGTCTTTCCAACACTGATAAGGTCAGAGGCCAACTTTGACATGAAAAGGTGTAAAAACAAGTACAAGATATTTACAATAAGCAGACCTCAGTGCAAGAAAGAGTCTTTCTAACACTGATAAGGTCAGAGGCCAACTTTGACATGAAAAGGTGTAAAAACAAGTACAAGATATTTACAATAAGCAGACCTCAGTGCAAGAAAGAGTCTTTCCAACACTGATAAGGTCAGAGGCCAACTTTGACATGAAAAGGTGTAAAAACAAGTACAAGATATTTACAATAAGCAGACCTCAGTGCAAGAAAGAGTCTTTCCAACACTGAAAAAGCACAGAGGCCAACTTTGACATTAAAAGGTGTTCAAACAAGTACAAGATATTTACAATAAGCAGACCTCAGTGCAAGAAAGAGTCTTTCCAACACTGACAAGCACAGAGGCCAACTTTGACATTAAAAGGTGTAAAAACAAGTACAAGGTATTTACAATAAGCAGACCTCAGTGCAAGAAAGAGTCTTTCCAACACGGAAAAAGCACAGAGGCCAACTTTGACATGAAAAGGTGTAAAAACAAGTACAAGGTATTTACAATAAGCAGACCTCGGTGCAAGAAAGAGTCTTTCCAACACGGAAAAAGCACAGAGGCCAACTTTGACATGAAAAGGTGTAAAAACAAGTACAAGGTATTTACAATAAGCAGACCTCAGTGCAAGAAAGAGTCTTTCCAACACTGAAAAAGCACAAAGGCCAACTTTGACATTAAAAGGTGTTCAAACAAGTATAAGAAATTTACAATAAGCAGACCTCAGTGCAAGAAAGAGTCTTTCCAACACTGAGGAAGCGCAGAGGCCAACTTTGACATTAAAAGGTGTAAAAACAAGTACAAGATATTTACAATAAGCAGACCTCAGTGCAAGAAAGAGTCTTTCCAACACTGATAAGCACAGAGGCCAGCTTTGACATGAAAAGGTGTAAAAACAAGTACAAGATATTTACAATAAGCAGACCTCAGTGCAAGAAAGAGTCTTTCCAACACTGATAAGCACAGAGGCCAACTTTGACATTAAAAGGTGTTCAAACAAGTACAAGATATTTACAATAAGCAGACCTCAGTGCAAGAAAGAGTCTTTTCAACACGGAAAAAGCACAGAGGCCAACTTTGACATGAAAAGGTGTTCAAACAAGTACAAGATATTTACAATAAGCAGACCTCAGTGCAAGAAAGAGTCTTTCCAACACTGATAAGCACAGAGGCCAACTTTGACATTAAAAGGTGTAAAAACAAGTACAAGATATTTACAATAAGCAGACCTCAGTGCAAGAAAGAGTCTTTCCAACACTGATAAGCACAGAGGCCAACTTTGACATTAAAAGGTGTTCAAACAAGTACAAGATATTTACAATAAGCAGACCTCAGTGCAAGAAAGAGTTTTTCCAACACTGATAAGCACAGAGGCCAACTTTGACATTAAAAGGTGTAAAAACAAGTACAAGATATTTACAATAAGTAGACCTCAGTGCAAGAAAGAGTCTTTCCAACACGGAAAAAGCACAGAGGCCAACTTTGACATTAAAAGGTATAAAAACAAGTACAATATATTAATAATAAGCAGACCTCAGTGCAAGAAAGAGTCTTTCTAACACTGATAAGCACAGAGGCCAACTTTGACATTAAAAGGTGTTCAAACAAGTACAAGATATTTACAATAAGCAGACCTCAGTGCAAGAAAGAGTCTTTCTAACACTGCAGAAGCGCAGAGGCCAACTTTGACATTAAAAGGTGTTCAAACAAGTACAAGATATTTACAATAAGCAGACCTCAGTGCAAGAAAGAGTCTTTCCAACACTGATAAGCACAGAGGCCAACTTTGACATGAAAAGGTGTAAAAACAAGTACAAGATATTTACAATAAGCAGACCTCAGTGCAAGAAAGAGTCTTTCCAACACTGATAAGGTCAGAGGCCAACTTTGACATGAAAAGGTGTAAAAACAAGTACAAGATATTTACAATAAGCAGACCTCAGTGCAAGAAAGAGTCTTTCTAACACTGATAAGCACAGAGGCCAACTTTGACATGAAAAGGTGTTCAAACAAGTACAAGATATTTACAATAAGCAGACCTCAGTGCAAGAAAGAGTCTTTTCAACACGGAAAAAGCACAGAGGCCAACTTTGACATGAAAAGGTGTTCAAACAAGTACAAGATATTTACAATAAGCAGACCTCAGTGCAAGAAAGAGTCTTTCCAACACTGATAAGGTCAGAGGCCAACTTTGACATAAAAGGTGTAAAAACAAGTACAAGATATTTACAATAAGCAGACCTCAGTGCAAGAAAGAGTCTTTCCAACACTGATAAGGTCAGAGGCCAACTTTGACATGAAAAGGTGTAAAAACAAGTACAAGATATTTACAATAAGCAGACCTCAGTGCAAGAAAGAGTCTTTCTAACACTGATAAGCACAGAGGCCAACTTTGACATGAAAAGGTGTTCAAACAAGTACAAGATATTTACAATAAGCAGACCTCAGTGCAAGAAAGAGTCTTTTCAACACGGAAAAAGCACAGAGGCCAACTTTGACATGAAAAGGTGTTCAAACAAGTACAAGATATTTACAATAAGCAGACCTCAGTGCAAGAAAGAGTCTTTCCAACACTGATAAGGTCAGAGGCCAACTTTGACATAAAAGGTGTAAAAACAAGTACAAGATATTTACAATAAGCAGACCTCAGTGCAAGAAAGAGTCTTTCCAACACTGAAAAAGCACAGAGGCCAACTTTGACATTAAAAGGTGTTCAAACAAGTACAAGATATTTACAATAAGCAGACCTCAGTGCAAGAAAGAGTCTTTCCAACACTGACAAGCACAGAGGCCAACTTTGACATTAAAAGGTGTAAAAACAAGTACAAGGTATTTACAATAAGCAGACCTCGGTGCAAGAAAGAGTCTTTCCAACACGGAAAAAGCACAGAGGCCAACTTTGACATGAAAAGGTGTAAAAACAAGTACAAGGTATTTACAATAAGCAGACCTCAGTGCAAGAAAGAGTCTTTCCAACACTGAAAAAGCACAAAGGCCAACTTTGACATTAAAAGGTGTTCAAACAAGTATAAGAAATTTACAATAAGCAGACCTCAGTGCAAGAAAGAGTCTTTCCAACACTGAGGAAGCGCAGAGGCCAACTTTGACATTAAAAGGTGTAAAAACAAGTACAAGATATTTACAATAAGCAGACCTCAGTGCAAGAAAGAGTCTTTCCAACACTGATAAGCACAGAGGCCAACTTTGACATGAAAAGGTGTTCAAACAAGTACAAGATATTTACAATAAGCAGACCTCAGTGCAAGAAAGAGTCTTTCCAACACTGATAAGCACAGAGGCCAACTTTGACATTAAAAGGTGTAAAAACAAGTACAAGATATTTACAATAAGTAGACCTCAGTGCAAGAAAGAGTCTTTCCAACACGGAAAAAGCACAGAGGCCAACTTTGACATTAAAAGGTATAAAAACAAGTACAATATATTAATAATAAGCAGACCTCAGTGCAAGAAAGAGTCTTTCTAACACTGATAAGCACAGAGGCCAACTTTGACATTAAAAGGTGTTCAAACAAGTACAAGATATTTACAATAAGCAGACCTCAGTGCAAGAAAGAGTCTTTCTAACACTGCAGAAGCGCAGAGGCCAACTTTGACATTAAAAGGTGTTCAAACAAGTACAAGATATTTACAATAAGCAGACCTCAGTGCAAGAAAGAGTCTTTCCAACACTGATAAGCACAGAGGCCAACTTTGACATGAAAAGGTGTAAAAACAAGTACAAGATATTTACAATAAGCAGACCTCAGTGCAAGAAAGAGTCTTTCCAACACTGATAAGGTCAGAGGCCAACTTTGACATGAAAAGGTGTAAAAACAAGTACAAGATATTTACAATAAGCAGACCTCAGTGCAAGAAAGAGTCTTTCTAACACTGATAAGCACAGAGGCCAACTTTGACATGAAAAGGTGTTCAAACAAGTACAAGATATTTACAATAAGCAGACCTCAGTGCAAGAAAGAGTCTTTTCAACACGGAAAAAGCACAGAGGCCAACTTTGACATGAAAAGGTGTTCAAACAAGTACAAGATATTTACAATAAGCAGACCTCAGTGCAAGAAAGAGTCTTTCCAACACTGATAAGGTCAGAGGCCAACTTTGACATAAAAGTTGTAAAAACAAGTACAAGATATTTACAATAAGCAGACCTCAGTGCAAGAAAGAGTCTTTCCAACACTGATAAGGTCAGAGGCCAACTTTGACATGAAAAGGTGTAAAAACAAGTACAAGATATTTACAATAAGCAGACCTCAGTGCAAGAAAGAGTCTTTCTAACACTGATAAGCACAGAGGCCAACTTTGACATGAAAAGGTGTTCAAACAAGTACAAGATATTTACAATAAGCAGACCTCAGTGCAAGAAAGAGTCTTTTCAACACGGAAAAAGCACAGAGGCCAACTTTGACATGAAAAGGTGTTCAAACAAGTACAAGATATTTACAATAAGCAAACCTCAGTGCAAGAAAGAGTCTTTCCAACACTGATAAGGTCAGAGGCCAACTTTGACATGAAAAGGTGTAAAAACAAGTACAAGATATTTACAATAAGCAGACCTCAGTGCAAGAAAGAGTCTTTCTAACACTGATAAGCACAGAGGCCAACTTTGACATGAAAAGGTGTTCAAACAAGTACAAGATATTTACAATAAGCAGACCTCAGTGCAAGAAAGAGTCTTTTCAACACGGAAAAAGCACAGAGGCCAACTTTGACATGAAAAGGTGTTCAAACAAGTACAAGATATTTACAATAAGCAAACCTCAGTGCAAGAAAGAGTCTTTCCAACACTGATAAGGTCAGAGGCCAACTTTGACATAAAAGGTGTTCAAACAAGTACAAGATATTTACAATAAGCAAACCTCAGTGCAAGAAAGAGTCTTTCCAACACTGATAAGCACAGAGGCCAACTTTGACATTAAAAGGTGTTCAAACAAGTACAAGATATTTACAATAAGCAGACCTCAGTGCAAGAAAGAGTCTTTCCAACACTGATAAGCACAGAGGCCAACTTTGACATGAAAAGGTGTAAAAACAAGTACAAGATATTTACAATAAGCAGACCTCAGTGCAAGAAAGAGTCTTTCCAACACTGATAAGGTCAGAGGCCAACTTTGACATAAAAGGTGTTCAAACAAGTACAAGATATTTACAATAAGCAAACCTCAGTGCAAGAAAGAGTCTTTCCAACACTGATAAGCACAGAGGCCAACTTTGACATTAAAAGGTGTTCAAACAAGTACAAGATATTTACAATAAGCAGACCTCAGTGCAAGAAAGAGTCTTTCCAACACTGATAAGCACAGAGGCCAACTTTGACATGAAAAGGTGTAAAAACAAGTACAAGATATTTACAATAAGCAGACCTCAGTGCAAGAAAGAGTCTTTCCAACACTGATAAGCACAGAGGCCAACTTTGACATGAAAAGGTGTTCAAACAAGTACAAGATATTTACAATAAGCAGACCTCAGTGCAAGAAAGAGTCTTTTCAACACGGAAAAAGCACAGAGGCCAACTTTGACATGAAAAGGTGTTCAAACAAGTACAAGATATTTACAATAAGCAGACCTCAGTGCAAGAAAGAGTCTTTCCAACACTGATAAGGTCAGAGGCCAACTTTGACATAAAAGTTGTAAAAACAAGTACAAGATATTTACAATAAGCAGACCTCAGTGCAAGAAAGAGTCTTTCCAACACTGATAAGGTCAGAGGCCAACTTTGACATGAAAAGGTGTAAAAACAAGTACAAGATATTTACAATAAGCAGACCTCAGTGCAAGAAAGAGTCTTTCTAACACTGATAAGCACAGAGGCCAACTTTGACATGAAAAGGTGTTCAAACAAGTACAAGATATTTACAATAAGCAGACCTCAGTGCAAGAAAGAGTCTTTTCAACACGGAAAAAGCACAGAGGCCAACTTTGACATGAAAAGGTGTTCAAACAAGTACAAGATATTTACAATAAGCAAACCTCAGTGCAAGAAAGAGTCTTTCCAACACTGATAAGGTCAGAGGCCAACTTTGACATAAAAGGTGTAAAAACAAGTACAAGATATTTACAATAAGCAGACCTCAGTGCAAGAAAGAGTCTTTCCAACACTGATAAGGTCAGAGGCCAACTTTGACATGAAAAGGTGTAAAAACAAGTACAAGATATTTACAATAAGCAGACCTCAGTGCAAGAAAGAGTCTTTCCAACACTGACAAGCACAGAGGCCAACTTTGACATTAAAAGGTGTAAAAACAAGTACAAGGTATTTACAATAAGCAGACCTCGGTGCAAGAAAGAGTCTTTCCAACACGGAAAAAGCACAAAGGCCAACTTTGACATTAAAAGGTGTTCAAACAAGTATAAGAAATTTACAATAAGCAGACCTCAGTGCAAGAAAGAGTCTTTCCAACACTGAGGAAGCGCAGAGGCCAACTTTGACATTAAAAGGTGTAAAAACAAGTACAAGATATTTACAATAAGCAGACCTCAGTGCAAGAAAGAGTCTTTCCAACACTGATAAGCACAGAGGCCAACTTTGACATGAAAAGGTGTAAAAACAAGTACAAGATATTTACAATAAGCAGACCTCAGTGCAAGAAAGAGTCTTTCCAACACTGATAAGCACAGAGGCCAACTTTGACATTAAAAGGTGTTCAAACAAGTACAAGATATTTACAATAAGCAGACCTCAGTGCAAGAAAGAGTCTTTTCAACACTGAAAAAGCACAGAGGCCAACTTTGACATGAAAAGGTGTAAAAATCAAGTACAAGATATTTACAATAAGCAGACCTCAGTGCAAGAAAGAGTCTTTCTAACACTGAGGAAGCGCAGAGGCCAACTTTGACATGAAAAGGTGTAAAATCAAGTACAAGATATTTACAATAAGCAGACCTCAGTGCAAGAAAGAGTCTTTTCAACACGGAAAAAGCACAGAGGCCAACTTTGACATGAAAAGGTGTTCAAACAAGTACAAGATATTTACAATAAGCAGACCTCAGTGCAAGAAAGAGTCTTTCCAACACTGATAAGCACAGAGGCCAACTTTGACATTAAAAGGTGTAAAAACAAGTACAAGATATTTACAATAAGCAGACCTCAGTGCAAGAAAGAGTCTTTCCAACACTGATAAGCACAGAGGCCAACTTTGACATTAAAAGGTGTAAAAACAAGTACAAGATATTTACAATAAGCAGACCTCAGTGCAAGAAAGAGTCTTTCCAACACGGAAAAAGCACAGAGGCCAACTTTGACATTAAAAGGTATAAAAACAAGTACAATATATTAATAATAAGCAGACCTCAGTGCAAGAAAGAGTCTTTCTAACACTGATAAGCACAGAGGCCAACTTTGACATTAAAAGGTGTTCAAACAAGTACAAGATATTTACAATAAGCAGACCTCAGTGCAAGAAAGAGTCTTTCTAACACTGCAGAAGCGCAGAGGCCAACTTTGACATTAAAAGGTGTTCAAACAAGTACAAGATATTTACAATAAGCAGACCTCAGTGCAAGAAAGAGTCTTTCCAACACTGATAAGCACAGAGGCCAACTTTGACATTAAAAGGTGTAAAAACAAGTACAAGATATTTACAATAAGCAGACCTCAGTGCAAGAAAGAGTCTTTCCAACACTGATAAGCACAGAGGCCAACTTTGACATTAAAAGGTGTAAAAACAAGACAAGTACAAGAAATTTACAATAAGCAGACCTCAGTGCAAGAAAGAGTCTTTCCAACACTGATAAGCACAGAGGCCAACTTTGACATGAAAAGGTGTTCAAACAAGTACAAGATATTTACAATAAGCAGACCTCAGTGCAAGAAAGAGTCTTTCCAACACTGATGAGCACAGAGGCCAACTTTGACATGAAAAGGTGTTCAAACAAGTACAAGATATTTATAATAAGCAGACCTCAGTGCAAGAAAGAGTCTTTCCAACACTGAAAAATGAAAGAGGCCAACTTTGACATTAAAAGGTGTAAAAACAAGTACAAGATATTCACAATAAGCAGACCTCAGTGCAAGAAAGAGTCTTTCCAACACTGATGAGCACAGAGGCCAACTTTGACATTAAAAGGTGTAAAAACAAGTACAAGATATTTACAATAAGCAGACCTCAGTGCAAGAAAGAGTCTTTCCAACACTGATAAGCACAGAGGCCAACTTTGACATGAAAAGGTGTTCAAACAAGTACAAGATATTTACAATAAGCAGACCTCAGTGCAAGAAAGAGCCTTTCCAACACTGAAAAAGCACAGAGGCCAACTTTGACATGAAAAGGTGTAAAAATCAAGTACAAGATATTTACAATAAGCAGCCCTCAGTGCAAGAAAGAGTCTTTCTAACACTGCAGAAGCACAGAGGCCAACTTTGACATGAAAAGGTGTAAAAACAAGTACAAGATATTTACAATAAGCAGACCTCAGTGCAAGAAAGAGTCTTTCCAACACTGATAAGCACAGAGGCCAACTTTGACATGAAAAGGTGTAAAAACAAGTACAAGATATTTACAATAAGCAGACCTCAGTGCAAGAAAGAGTCTTTCCAACACGGAAAAAGCACAGAGGCCAACTTTGACATTAAAAGGTATAAAAACAAGTACAATATATTAATAATAAGCAGACCTCAGTGCAAGAAAGAGTCTTTCTAACACTGATAAGCACAGAGGCCAACTTTGACATTAAAAGGTGTTCAAACAAGTACAAGATATTTACAATAAGCAGACCTCAGTGCAAGAAAGAGTCTTTCTAACACTGCAGAAGCGCAGAGGCCAACTTTGACATTAAAAGGTGTAAAAACAAGTACAAGATATTTACAATAAGCAGACCTCAGTGCAAGAAAGAGTCTTTCCAACACTGATAAGCACAGAGGCCAACTTTGACATTAAAAGGTGTAAAAACAAGACAAGTACAAGAAATTTACAATAAGCAGACCTCAGTGCAAGAAAGAGTCTTTCCAACACTGATAAGCACAGAGGCCAACTTTGACATGAAAAGGTGTTCAAACAAGTACAAGATATTTATAATAAGCAGACCTCAGTGCAAGAAAGAGTCTTTCCAACACTGAAAAATGAAAGAGGCCAACTTTGACATTAAAAGGTGTAAAAACAAGTACAAGATATTTACAATAAGCAGACCTCAGTGCAAGAAAGAGTCTTTCCAACACTGATAAGCACAGAGGCCAACTTTGACATTAAAAGGTGTTCAAACAAGTACAAGATATTTACAATAAGCAGACCTCAGTGCAAGAAAGAGTCTTTCCAACACTGATGAGCACAGAGGCCAACTTTGACATGAAAAGGTGTTCAAACAAGTACAAGATATTTATAATAAGCAGACCTCAGTGCAAGAAAGAGTCTTTCCAACACTGAAAAATGAAAGAGGCCAACTTTGACATTAAAAGGTGTAAAAACAAGTACAAGATATTTACAATAAGCAGACCTCAGTGCAAGAAAGAGTCTTTCCAACACTGATAAGCACAGAGGCCAACTTTGACATTAAAAGGTGTAAAAACAAGTACAAGATATTCACAATAAGCAGACCTCAGTGCAAGAAAGAGTCTTTCCAACACTGATGAGCACAGAGGCCAACTTTGACATTAAAAGGTGTAAAAACAAGTACAAGATATTTACAATAAGCAGACCTCAGTGCAAGAAAGAGTCTTTCCAACACTGATAAGCACAGAGGCCAACTTTGACATGAAAAGGTGTTCAAACAAGTACAAGATATTTACAATAAGCAGACCTCAGTGCAAGAAAGAGCCTTTCCAACACGGAAAAAGCACAGAGGCCAACTTTGACATGAAAAGGTGTAAAAATCAAGTACAAGATATTTACAATAAGCAGCCCTCAGTGCAAGAAAGAGTCTTTCTAACACTGCAGAAGCACAGAGGCCAACTTTGACATGAAAAGGTGTAAAAACAAGTACAAGATATTTACAATAAGCAGACCTCAGTGCAAGAAAGAGTCTTTCCAACACTGATAAGCACAGAGGCCAACTTTGACATGAAAAGGTGTAAAAACAAGTACAAGATATTTACAATAAGTAGACCTCAGTGCAAGAAAGAGTCTTTTCAACACTGAAAAAGCTCAGAGGCCAACTTTGACATGAAAAGGTGTAAAAACAAGTACAAGATATTCACAATAAGCAGACCTCAGTGCAAGAAAGAGTCTTTCCAACACGGAAAAAGCACAGAGGCCAACTTTGACATTAAAAGGTGTTCAAACAAGTACAAGATATTTACAATAAGCAGACCTCAGTGCAAGAAAGAGTCTTTCCAACACGGAAAAAGCACAGAGGCCAACTTTGACATTAAAAGGTGTTCAAACAAGTACAAGATATTTACAATAAGCAGACCTCAGTGCAAGAAAGAGTCTTTCCAACACGGAAAAAGCACAGAGGCCAACTTTGACATTAAAAGGTGTTCAAACAAGTACAAGATATTTACAATAAGCAGACCTCAGTGCAAAAACGTGTCTTTCCAACACTGACAAGCACAGAGGCCAACTTTGACATGAAAAGGTGTTCAAACAAGTATAAGATATTTACAATAAGCAGACCTCAGTGCAAGAAAGAGTCTTTCTAACACTGAGGAAGCGCAGAGGCCAACTTTGACATTAAAAGGTGTAAAAACAAGTACAAGATATTTACAATAAGCAGACCTCAGTGCAAGAAAGAGTCTTTCTAACACTGAGGAAGCGCAGAGGCCAACTTTGACATTAAAAGGTGTAAAAACAAGTACAAGATATTTACAATAAGCAGACCTCAGTGCAAGAAAGAGTCTTTCCAACACTGAAAAAGCACAGAGGCCAACTTTGACATGAAAAGGTGTTCAAACAAGTACAAGATATTTACAATAAGCAGACCTTAGTGCAAGAAAGAGTCTTTCCAACACTGAGGAAGCGCAGAGGCCAACTTTGACATTAAAAGGTGTTCAAACAAGTACGAGATATTTACAATAAGCAGACCTCAGTGCAAGAAAGAGTCTTTCTAACACTGAGGAAGCGCAGAGGCCAACTTTGACATTAAAAGGTGTTCAAACAAGTACGAGATATTTACAATAAGCAGACCTCAGTGCAAGAAAGAGTCTTTCTAACACTGAAAAAGCACAGAGGCCAACTTTGACATGAAAAGGTGTTCAAACAAGTACAAGATATTTACAATAAGCAGACCTTAGTGCAAGAAAGAGTCTTTCCAACACTGAGGAAGCGCAGAGGCCAACTTTGACATTAAAAGGTGTTCAAACAAGTACGAGATATTTACAATAAGCAGACCTCAGTGCAAGAAAGAGTCTTTCTAACACTGAGGAAGCGCAGAGGCCAACTTTGACATTAAAAGGTGTTCAAACAAGTACGAGATATTTACAATAAGCAGACCTCAGTGCAAGAAAGAGTCTTTCTAACACTGAGGAAGCGCAGAGGCCAACTTTGACATTAAAAGGTGTTCAAACAAGTACGAGATATTTACAATAAGCAGACCTCAGTGCAAGAAAGAGTCTTTCTAACACTGAGGAAGCGCAGAGGCCAACTTTGACATTAAAAGGTGTTCAAACAAGTACGAGATATTTACAATAAGCAGACCTCAGTGCAAGAAAGAGTCTTTCTAACACTGAAAAAGCACAGAGGCCAACTTTGACATGAAAAGGTGTAAAAATCAAGTACAAGATATTCACAATAAGCAGACCTCAGTGCAAGAAAGAGTCTTTCCAACACTGACAAGCACAGAGGCCAACTTTGACATGAAAAGGTGTTCAAACAAGTACAAGATATTTACAATAAGCAGACTTCGGTGCAAGAAAGAGTCTTTCCAACACGGAAAAAGCACAGAGGCCAACTTTGACATGAAAAGGTGTAAAAATCAAGTACAAGATATTCACAATAAGCAGACCTCAGTGCAAGAAAGAGTCTTTCCAACACTGACAAGCACAGAGGCCAACTTTGACATGAAAAGGTGTAAAAACAAGTACAAGATATTTACAATAAGCAGACCTCAGTGCAAGAAAGAGTCTTTCCAACACTGACAAGCACAGAGGCCAACTTTGACATGAAAAGGTGTTCAAACAAGTACAAGATATTTACAATAAGCAGACCTCAGTGCAAGAAAGAGTCTTTCCAACAATGAAAAAGCACAGAGGCCAACTTTGACATGAAAAGGTGTTCAAACAAGTACAAGATATTTACAATAAGCAGACCTCAGTGCAAGAAAGAGCCTTTCCAACACTGATAAGCACAGAGGCCAACTTTGACATTAAAAGGTGTAAAATCAAGTACAAGATATTTACAATAAGCAGACCTCAGTGCAAGAAAGAGTCTTTCCAACACTGATAAGCACAGAGGCCAACTTTGACATTAAAAGGTGTTCAAACAAGTACAAGATATTTACAATAAGCAGACCTCAGTGCAAGAAAGAGTCTTTCCAACACGGAAAAAGCACAGAGGCCAACTTTGACATTAAAAGGTGTTCAAACAAGTACAAGATATTTACAATAAGCAGACCTCAGTGCAAAAACGTGTCTTTCCAACACTGACAAGCACAGAGGCCAACTTTGACATGAAAAGGTGTTCAAACAAGTATAAGATATTTACAATAAGCAGACCTCAGTGCAAGAAAGAGTCTTTCTAACACTGAGGAAGCGCAGAGGCCAACTTTGACATTAAAAGGTGTAAAAACAAGTACAAGATATTTACAATAAGCAGACCTCAGTGCAAGAAAGAGTCTTTCTAACACTGAGGAAGCGCAGAGGCCAACTTTGACATTAAAAGGTGTAAAAACAAGTACAAGATATTTACAATAAGCAGACCTCAGTGCAAGAAAGAGTCTTTCCAACACTGAAAAAGCACAGAGGCCAACTTTGACATGAAAAGGTGTTCAAACAAGTACAAGATATTTACAATAAGCAGACCTTAGTGCAAGAAAGAGTCTTTCCAACACTGAGGAAGCGCAGAGGCCAACTTTGACATTAAAAGGTGTTCAAACAAGTACGAGATATTTACAATAAGCAGACCTCAGTGCAAGAAAGAGTCTTTCTAACACTGAGGAAGCGCAGAGGCCAACTTTGACATTAAAAGGTGTTCAAACAAGTACGAGATATTTACAATAAGCAGACCTCAGTGCAAGAAAGAGTCTTTCTAACACTGAAAAAGCACAGAGGCCAACTTTGACATGAAAAGGTGTTCAAACAAGTACAAGATATTTACAATAAGCAGACCTTAGTGCAAGAAAGAGTCTTTCCAACACTGAGGAAGCGCAGAGGCCAACTTTGACATTAAAAGGTGTTCAAACAAGTACGAGATATTTACAATAAGCAGACCTCAGTGCAAGAAAGAGTCTTTCTAACACTGAGGAAGCGCAGAGGCCAACTTTGACATTAAAAGGTGTTCAAACAAGTACGAGATATTTACAATAAGCAGACCTCAGTGCAAGAAAGAGTCTTTCTAACACTGAGGAAGCGCAGAGGCCAACTTTGACATTAAAAGGTGTTCAAACAAGTACGAGATATTTACAATAAGCAGACCTCAGTGCAAGAAAGAGTCTTTCTAACACTGAGGAAGCGCAGAGGCCAACTTTGACATTAAAAGGTGTTCAAACAAGTACGAGATATTTACAATAAGCAGACCTCAGTGCAAGAAAGAGTCTTTCTAACACTGAAAAAGCACAGAGGCCAACTTTGACATGAAAAGGTGTAAAAATCAAGTACAAGATATTCACAATAAGCAGACCTCAGTGCAAGAAAGAGTCTTTCCAACACTGACAAGCACAGAGGCCAACTTTGACATGAAAAGGTGTTCAAACAAGTACAAGATATTTACAATAAGCAGACTTCGGTGCAAGAAAGAGTCTTTCCAACACGGAAAAAGCACAGAGGCCAACTTTGACATGAAAAGGTGTAAAAATCAAGTACAAGATATTCACAATAAGCAGACCTCAGTGCAAGAAAGAGTCTTTCCAACACTGACAAGCACAGAGGCCAACTTTGACATGAAAAGGTGTAAAAACAAGTACAAGATATTGTTACGTCTGGTTCGGTTTGGGTAAGACGGAAAAACAGCCGAGTCCGTGTAGGTGACAAACATAGTGATTTTATTGCACACTTCTAAGACAGAAGCATGGGAAGACAAGCGTACAGCCACAGATCTCCAAAGAGTGGACCGCTCCCCATCCTTATATAACCCATGATCCCATGATGACGTAACACAGTCAGACCTTACTGGAAATGATAACAGTTTTGGGCCTGTTCAGAGAGTTTACCTAATATGGACATCAACTGCTAGTTGTTAGAGAAAACAAGTGTGTATTACATTCGTGCCTTTTGTGAAAGTATATCTGTCAGAAAACTGTCCTCAGACAACCCTCCTATTCTTACTAAGGGTGTGTGTACACATTCATGTGTTGTATAAGAGCGTGCATGTACTTTCAAGGCCTGTGTACGTGCAGAACGGAACATGGAACCAAGGCAGGGTCCAGCAGGCCCCACAGGCTTCTGAGTAATTACAGAACTGTGAAACAGCTTTAAGCAAATAACATGAATAGTACAGAACAACAATAGACTGATTAGAGTACTGATAATCTGTGTAGATTAATGTTAACCTAGATATGGTTCAAAGATTATTCTGTCAACTGGTTCAACAATGGTAAATGATTAATGATCGATACTTCTGATTATAACCGTGATCATAAGAATACAAAATGAAATATCTCCTGGTCACATTCCTCCTCTTTGGGCTGGCTTGCCAGCCCAACTCACACCAGGATTTATTTCCAAACCAAACAAACACATTATGACACTTATCAATCCCAACACCTCCGTTGTTTTCCAATTTTCCCACAACCCAGCTGTTCTTTTAGCTTCAGACTCGAGTTTCAGCCTGACACGCTTCAGGCCCCTTTACCACCTCCTCTTGGAGTGAAGAAACGCCCTCGGATTCTTCTTTCTTTGACTTCCGGGGTTAGACCACCCTTCAGTCGCTACACAGATCTGTGTGTTTGTTGTCCGTTGTGACCGCCGTGTCCCCCTTTTTGCCAAAAGCCTCTCGAACCACGTTGGTCTCTGGTGTTCCTAGGTTTCGCCAACCCCTTCCTGGTTATCGCTTGTGGTTATGGGATCCATCTTATCAAGGAGCCCCAAGGCCATGACACTTGACCCCAGTTGCTGTGAAGGGTCCCCATATCTCCGTGTCCCCGTCTGGTGTCTGTTCCCTTCTCTGCAAGAGACAGAAAGCCAACACCTCTCCTGCGCTGGCTCTCCTAACCTAATGTTGTTGACTTTGTTTATTCCAATCCTATGCCATGCTTATGTGTGTAAGCGTGCATGCATTTAACCCTCTGCACGTGAAGTCAATAGCTCCAATATATCAATCCGATCCGTTGTCGGATGAAGCTTTTGACCTTCCCAGACTACGTGCCAGCTCCTTATAAGCACATTTGCAAGGTGTGTATAAAAACGAACAACAGACCTCAAACAAATTGGGCATTCTCAATTCTAACATGAGTGTAGTACTCAGTTTCTGATCATCTAATTATGCTTCTCACTCGTTCCCTAAATTGTCTAGAAACCTTTAATTTTGCCATACCTAAATTATTAAAACACAGACCAAATGATAGACCCCCTATATAGCTTTTGGCCTTTATGAGCACACTTCAATAATGAGCAACAACCTGCAATCTGTACCAAAAAATCTTCATGGTCCCACCTGCAATTAAAGATCAGATGCATTTTATACCTGTTTTAATTCCTCCTTATATAGAACCTCCTCAGTTTCAGGTTAGTAGCGATTAGTCTCAATCAATCGTTCTAGTTGTATTTTGCAATTCAGCTAAAAAGCAAACCTGTTAAAGTAAACAGCTTATTTACAACCACCTGCAAATCATAAGAGTAATAAACGGTTCAGCACAACAGACAAGTATCATGTTCAGGTTTCCCCAATCATTAAACCACTATTATTGCCAGAATTTGCTTTATTCACCCTTTGGGCAATGTTATTCCAAGAGAGAGAGCCCCTAATGGCCAGTTAGTGGGCTCTAGGTCAAACTGTCCCCAAATTTGTTATTTGTTATTATTACTTGTTTTCATGTCACTTGTCTGTTTTCTACTGCACCCTTCTCACCAAAGCAAAGCAAACATTAGCAGCACATTGACCGTAGTCAGGCATCCTCATCCCATAGGTGCTATAAAACATTTCCTGTAAAAGAATCACAGTTTTCAAGACAGGGTGTGTCTCCCCCAACACTCTCACCAGAATACAGTGTAATAGCATCCCCCACTCCTAACCCATAAACACCGTTTCTTCACACATCCGCCCAGAAATCCTGTAATAGAAAAACATTAAAACTGTAACCCTGTAGGGAAGAAAATGTAAATGGTCACGCTGCGCAGTTACCTCTGTAAACAACACAAGACACAAAAATGGCATTTAAAGGTTCACTCATCCTCGAATATTTTGTCATCCTTCTACTCCTGTAAAAGAAACACACATAAATTCATCCACCCTTTTATCCTATCTAGGTGGAGGTGGTTAACCTTGAGTCATGGTCAAGTCTTGTCATCTTTTACCAGTCAGTCCGTTTGTTTTTGTTTCCAGTCTTTCATCCATTCATCCATTCTTTGCTGATAGTGAAACCTGTCGTCGCATTTAGTTTCCACACTCAGCAAAATGACGTCATCTCAAAAAGAAACAAGAACTTGAGTTTGGATTACCTCGCTGAATCCTTTTTTAAACAGGGACTCTCGTTTCTAATTGTCCCCACAAGTGTTTCCTCCAGAACCCATTTCAATGCGGAGAAACTCACTTACAACAATTTTCTCGCCGACGTGTAATGCTTGTAATTTCCGATATGCAGATCTGCTTAAAGAAAAGATTCACAAACAAAAATCAGTAAATATAAAACAAAATAAAATGAAAAATAACAAAAACAAAATGCAGACGCCCGGGTCTTAGGACTTGTCACTGAATATTCTTCCCATCAATAAAAATACCAACCTAAACCTACACAGAGTCAAATCAACACCACCTCAACCTTTTCATATTCATAAACCTATATGTTTTGCGTTCGTGAAACAAAATTGAACCATTAAGTAAGTTGAGCTCTTGAAATGTTTTAATTCTCTTAATTCTGCCAGTTTATTTCAACACTTATTCAATGACTTTTATTCAACTGCTACTTGGTCACTCGACTTTTACCTGTTCAAATTGCCTAGGGTTCAACAAAGTCTAGATCCCCGTTATCATGAAACTTGAACGGTGTACGATGATTTACTTTCAGTAATTTAGAATCATCACTCAACCTAGCTCTACTACTGGCACTGCGTGACTTTTCTCACACTGGAAACCAGAATTTAGTACAGAACTTTAATGCCTCAGGCAATCGTGCTCAAAGGCTGTCCCCCTTCTCTTCTTCTTTGTCCGTGTGTTCCTCCTTTA
Source organism: Aulonocara stuartgranti (assembly GCF_965226115.1). Classification (NCBI taxonomy): domain Eukaryota; kingdom Metazoa; phylum Chordata; class Actinopteri; order Cichliformes; family Cichlidae; genus Aulonocara; species Aulonocara stuartgranti. The sequence goes on along the minus strand of NC_138952.1, from coordinate 33,900,468 downwards.
TTAAATCTCCATCACAATGACGTGGCGCTCTGAAATAAAACTCACACTGTTAGTTCCTCGTTTTCACTCTGCACCACTGCTCAGAGGGTTTTCTTTTCTTTTTAGTGTACAGTAAACAATTAAGTCGAGGCCTTAAGCCCCAGATATCTCGCACGGGCATCGTTTTCATAACCAAACCGCTCCGGACTCGGCTCCCCAGACCACACAAATGCCCTCTGGGCTTATTATTATAGCAAATTCTGTATTTGACGTTGTCGTGTGCAGCATTGAGCCTTTGTCAGTAAAGCATTCTTCATTGCAGCAGCTGGGGCATTGTGTGTCACTTCTTAGTAAATTAAATCAACATTTTGATTTTAGTGCATGGGTATGTATCAGTTTTTACTCCCTTAGCGAGTGCATAAGTGTTCATGTGTGTGTTTCTCTTCATTCTAAGTCGGCGCATGCAGAAGTGTGTATTCGTGTGTTGGTGTATGTTTGTGTTCATCACCTTCCTGTTCTGTAGTTTAGGTAAACCAGCGGCCTGACGCATGGCCTAGGGTCCTCCCCTCCTCTTTGGGTCTGTTTTCATCCGTTGTTGCAGCTGCCTGCATCTTCTCCTTGTACCTTGACCCTTTTGCTTCTGTATGGTCTTTCAGGGTTTACTCCTGCTGTTGGAGCTTTGCGTCAAGTCTGACGACCTCCTGCTCCAGCAAGCTTCCGCCTGATTACAAGTCCTGTACGTGAAGCTCCACATCTGACTGATGAGTTCCATTAGCAGCCAGCTCCTCCGGAGCCATGCTCAGTTTCTGCTCTGATGCCTTAAGCTCTTACTGAGGACAAAAACCTCAGAGTCTTTCCTTCCACGTCAGATTGGAGTCTGTTTATGTTGTCCTTACTTTGCTCCACGGCCTTCTGCAGCTCTTCCGTTCGGCTCTTCTCAGAGGTCAGCATTCTTTTGCTCACCGCCCCTTTTCCTCCGGGCTTAATGCGCGTCTCGTCACAGCTCTGTCAGCTGACGCAGCCTGGGAATTTCCCCCGTGTAGTGAAACGGGCTTTAGGTTTAGTGCTCTCCGTCTCTGCTGCATGAGATCACTCTTTTGCAGCACTGTTGACATCCTCAAGTTGTTGTTGTGAGTCCAGCTGCTGTGGCCTTCAGGGGTCAAAGGGTCAAAGATGGCCGCGGAGAGGGCAACGATGGTAGAGGGGAGGGTAGGAGTCCAGGTCAGCTTCGGCTTTCAGAAAAAACAAAAACAAAACAAAACAGGCGAACAGGAAAATGATGTTGTGTTGGCTGTGCTGTGTTGGCTGAGATCTCGTCTCCCCCCTTTTTTTTTTTTTTTTTTTTTCCCCATATAATCAACTCATAACCCCTCAAGTTGACAGGACAACACAGGTACGTGTTAAAATTCTTAAGATCCTGTTTAGAAACCTAAAAAGGAATTTCCTATCATTCAGTAGTCATTTGTCTTAAACAATCAACAAAAACATGTCCCAAGTCGACCCTTTTAACCACTAAATTTGTCGTGTCCTCACTTAATCCTCAGACCAGTGTCTTTGTCTTTTGACGTTACGTTGTTGTCCTGCAACCCAAAGCGTTTATTTGTCAGTAATGTATAAACTATATCATTTAAAAACAGGTGTATGTTAAGTGTCGCTACTTTAACCTTGCATGTACGTGCACATGTATGTAAGCTGTTTCTTCATTGCATGTATGGGTGCGTCTGTATATGGGTTAATTTAACTTTTTCTCAAACGAGGCATTTCTCTAACACGCACATGTGTCTGTTCCACACACTTCTCATACCTTTCTCTGGTTGTGTGTGGTTTTATTTGTTTCAGTGATTTACCAGGAACATCTTTTCCTTTTCTCCATGTCTTCCGCCAGAGGTTAACACTGGTGAGATTCAGGGACACAGCACCCAGAGCAGTTCAGCGAGAAAAACCTGCCCCAAACTACATTCTCTCTTTTTTATTTTTCCGGGAGGGGTGAGGACAACTCTGGTGTCCAGCTGTGAATTTTAGCCAAAGCTTGGCCTGTCTTCTGCTGCCGTACTCAGGTTTCCAGGTTAAGAAAAAACACCTGTATGAAGACACTAAACATACATTTAGTATTTGTATAAACATAACTGCCTAAATCATTGAACTCTTGAGGAGGGTGGATTTCAGAATCAGAATCAAAATCAAAAACTTTATTGTCATTGTCATGAGACCAACGAAATTAAGAATGGTCCCCGATCATTGCATCATCCCTAGCAATATCAAATACAAACAAAACAATAAAATTCAATAAATAAAATAGATAGAATACTTAACATACTAAGTATTCCCACAGTCATGCTCCAGACCGTGCATAGATTAACACAAGAGTGGCATGGTGGACATTTTTGTAGTATTCAGATGTGTTATTGCAGTTAGATAACAGCTGTGTTTGAGTCTATTAGTCCTTGCTCTGATTGCCCTGTACCGTCTGCCTTAGGGCAACAGTTCGAACAGGGAGTGGCCAGGATGTGAGGTGTCTTTTATGATGTTTTGGGCCTTTTTAAAACAGTGGGCGTTGTTTGACTCTTTACTAACTTTAAACCCCACCATAACAATTTCTCCCTGACAAACTTCTGTGCATCCATTTAATCATGCGAAGCCAGCACAAAATCACACACATACCCCTACAGCAAAGCTTTAACATAACCACAATGCAACTCCTCCCTTAAACGGGAGAAATCACCCTAATTCAACCAACTCTATATAAAACGTCAAACAAAGATAAACCACAAACATTTCTACACTTCTGTGTCTTCCACGCAGCACAATAGGCAGAAAAACACCGATTACTCACAGTCTACAACAAAAGAAAAACCTGCTCTTTTCACAACTCTCACAGCTAAAGTCAAAACTCTTACCCAGTGCCTCTGAAATAATAAAAAATCACCAAATACTCGGTTACTCTTTTCACTCGCACCCTCTCACTCCCTTCTTCCTCATACAGCATACACGCTCGCTCCCGCGGACCCGCTCGGCCCCGCGGGCTCACTCGGCCCCCACCTTTTTTCTCTCACAGAGACAGAGAGAGAGACCCTTTTCCTTTTTTTTTTTTATTTCTCCAGCACACATACACACACAGAATCCCAACTGAGAGAAAGAGGGAGAGAAGAGAAAAGAGTTGTAGAGAGGAAGTTTTTTAGCAGGAGTTTCAAATCTAACAGATTTATACAACTTATTTACACACACCGGTAATTTATAATCTATATACACACGGGCCCGCATAGACGTCATACCAGAAGAGGTTACACCTAACTTTTTTGACTAATTTAAAAGCACCTATAGCCCAGGCCTAGCCTTGCTGGTCAATACACGCCTCGGGAACGCCCTCCCGATAGCGCTCGAATTCCTAAGAAAACACCATATGCCAGAACAACTTTATCTCACTTCTCTATTTCTCTGCTGGTGTTGCTAAATTTTTGACTAATTTAAAAGCATCTTTCAGCCCAGAGCCCGGCTCTTGCTGATCAATTACCGTTTCAAGTACGCCGCCTTGAAAACGGCCTCATTACTAAGTTCTAGTACTTTAAAACTGCTTCCCCGCCCGGACACCCGGAACTCCACCAGCTGCGTGAAAGGCAATGAAATCCTGGCTCACGCTTTTGGCTATACTTAAAGTTCACAAGCTCCTGACGTTTAAATAGGAGGCAGCCAGGTCTAACCTTCTTAATCAATCAATGCAGTAGAAGGCAATCACTCATAGATTACCTGGCCAATTAACCGGGAGTCCCAAGTCCCCAGCGGGAGGCCAAAACCGGGCTAGAACCTAACCACGCGTCCGGGGTCAGGGGTCAGCGCCACCTGCTGAACAAACTGCATTCTTAGAGAGCCTAGCTTCTCAGTCCTAAACGAATTTACTTGTTTAAAAGCCTCACGGTGAGCTCTGAGCCCCCCCGTTTAATTATCTGAAGCCCGAGACCGTCTCTGCTACCCTATTAAAACCAAATTAACCCTACACTACCGATTGACTGGCTGGCATCCCAGTCAACCCACAGATAAACCTCTTAAACCGTATTTATTTGTTTCCACACACCTTAAACCGTATTAACTCAAACACATAACTTCTTAACTCAAAATTCACCCCCAAAATGAACAACAATGAATTTAGTCAGACTACTATGCCCTATTTTACAACTAATTAGTCAAGATCACTATGGACCAACGCCAGAAGCCCAGACTGAGTGAATATTATTTAATTAAATTTAGTTTTAACTTCCAATATAGCGCCTTTGGATAAAAATCAACAGGTGGCACTCACCTTTTCTTATGACGCCTGGCGTCACTCAGACAGGCTGCTGGCCTCCGCCCCTGTTTGTCACCCACACGATAGCTGCAAGCTCCCCTCCTCTCCAACCGGAGTTTCGGCACCAAGTTGTTACGTCTGGTTCGGTTTGGGTAAGACGGAAAAACAGCCGAGTCCGTGTAGGTGACAAACATAGTGATTTTATTGCACACTTCTAAGACAGAAGCATGGGAAGACAAGCGTACAGCCACAGATCTCCAAAGAGTGGACCGCTCCCCATCCTTATATAACCCATGATCCCATGATGACGTAACACAGTCAGACCTTACTGGAAATGATAACAGTTTTGGGCCTGTTCAGAGAGTTTACCTAATATGGACATCAACTGCTAGTTGTTAGAGAAAACAAGTGTGTATTACATTCGTGCCTTTTGTGAAAGTATATCTGTCAGAAAACTGTCCTCAGACAACCCTCCTATTCTTACTAAGGGTGTGTGTACACATTCATGTGTTGTATAAGAGCGTGCATGTACTTTCAAGGCCTGTGTACGTGCAGAACGGAACATGGAACCAAGGCAGGGTCCAGCAGGCCCCACAGGCTTCTGAGTAATTACAGAACTGTGAAACAGCTTTAAGCAAATAACATGAATAGTACAGAACAACAATAGACTGATTAGAGTACTGATAATCTGTGTAGATTAATGTTAACCTAGATATGGTTCAAAGATTATTCTGTCAACTGGTTCAACAATGGTAAATGATTAATGATCGATACTTCTGATTATAACCGTGATCATAAGAATACAAAATGAAATATCTCCTGGTCACAATATTTACAATAAGCAGACCTCAGTGCAAGAAAGAGTCTTTCCAACACTGACAAGCACAGAGGCCAACTTTGACATGAAAAGGTGTTCAAACAAGTACAAGATATTTACAATAAGCAGACCTCAGTGCAAGAAAGAGTCTTTCCAACAATGAAAAAGCACAGAGGCCAACTTTGACATGAAAAGGTATAAAAACAAGTACAATATATTTACAATAAGCAGACCTCAGTGCAAGAAAGAGTCTTTCCAACACTGATAAGCACAGAGGCCAACTTTGACATTAAAAGGTGTAAAATCAAGTACAAGATATTTACAATAAGCAGACCTCAGTGCAAGAAAGAGTCTTTCCAACACTGATAAGCACAGAGGCCAACTTTAACATTAAAAGGTGTTCAAACAAGTACAAGATATTTATAATAAGCAGACCTCAGTGCAAGAAAGAGTCTTTCCAACACTGAAGAAGCACAGAGGCCAACTTTGACATGAAAAGGTGTTCAAACAAGTACAAGATATTTACAATAAGCAGACCTCAGTGCAAGAAAGAGTCTTTCCAACACTGATAAGCACAGAGGCCAACTTTGACATGAAAAGGTGTAAAAATCAAGTACAAGATATTTACAATAAGCAGACCTCAGTGCAAGAAAGAGTCTTTCCAACACTGATAAGCACAGAGGCCAACTTTGACATGAAAAGGTGTTCAAACAAGTACAAGATATTCACAATAAGCAGACCTCAGTGCAAGAAAGAGTCTTTCCAACACTGAAAAAGCACAGAGGCCAACTTTGACATTAAAAGGTATAAAAACAAGTACAATATATTTACAATAAGCAGACCTCAGTGCAAGAAAGAGTCTTTCCAACACTGAAAAAGCACAGAGGCCAACTTTGACATGAAAAGGTGTTCAAACAAGTACAAGATATTTACAATAAGCAGACCTCAGTGCAAGAAAGAGTCTTTCCAACACTGATAAGCACAGAGGCCAACTTTGACATTAAAAGGTATAAAAACAAGTACAATATATTTACAATAAGCAGACCTCAGTGCAAGAAAGAGTCTTTCCAACACTGAAAAAGCACAGAGGCCAACTTTGACATGAAAAGGTGTTCAAACAAGTACAAGATATTTACAATAAGCAGACCTCAGTGCAAGAAAGAGTCTTTCCAACACTGATAAGCACAGAGGCCAACTTTGACATTAAAAGGTATAAAAACAAGTACAATATATTTACAATAAGCAGACCTCAGTGCAAGAAAGAGTCTTTCCAACACGGAAAAAGCACAGAGGCCAACTTTGACATGAAAAGGTGTAAAAACAAGTACAAGATATTTACAATAAGCAGACCTCAGTGCAAGAAAGAGCCTTTCCAACACTGATAAGCACAGAGGCCAACTTTGACATTAAAAGGTGTAAAATCAAGTACAAGATATTTACAATAAGCAGACCTCAGTGCAAGAAAGAGTCTTTCCAACACTGAAAAAGCACAGAGGCCAACTTTGACATGAAAAGGTGTAAAATCAAGTACAAGATATTTACAATAAGCAGACCTCAGTGCAAGAAAGAGTCTTTCCAACACTGATAAGCACAGAGGGCAACTTTGACATGAAAAGGTGTTCAAACAAGTACGAGATATTTACAATAAGCAGACCTCAGTGCAAGAAAGAGTCTTTCTAACACTGAAAAAGCACAGAGGCCAACTTTGACATGAAAAGGTGTTCAAACAAGTACAAGATATTTACAATAAGCAGACCTCAGTGCAAGAAAGAGTCTTTCCAACACTGAGGAAGCGCAGAGGCCAACTTTGACATTAAAAGGTGTTCAAACAAGTACGAGATATTTACAATAAGCAGACCTCAGTGCAAGAAAGAGTCTTTCTAACACTGAGGAAGCGCAGAGGCCAACTTTGACATTAAAAGGTGTTCAAACAAGTACGAGATATTTACAATAAGCAGACCTCAGTGCAAGAAAGAGTCTTTCTAACACTGAGGAAGCGCAGAGGCCAACTTTGACATTAAAAGGTGTTCAAACAAGTACGAGATATTTACAATAAGCAGACCTCAGTGCAAGAAAGAGTCTTTCTAACACTGAGGAAGCGCAGAGGCCAACTTTGACATTAAAAGGTGTTCAAACAAGTACGAGATATTTACAATAAGCAGACCTCAGTGCAAGAAAGAGTCTTTCTAACACTGAAAAAGCACAGAGGCCAACTTTGACATGAAAAGGTGTAAAAATCAAGTACAAGATATTCACAATAAGCAGACCTCAGTGCAAGAAAGAGTCTTTCCAACACTGACAAGCACAGAGGCCAACTTTGACATGAAAAGGTGTTCAAACAAGTACAAGATATTTACAATAAGCAGACTTCGGTGCAAGAAAGAGTCTTTCCAACACGGAAAAAGCACAGAGGCCAACTTTGACATGAAAAGGTGTAAAAATCAAGTACAAGATATTCACAATAAGCAGACCTCAGTGCAAGAAAGAGTCTTTCCAACACTGACAAGCACAGAGGCCAACTTTGACATGAAAAGGTGTAAAAACAAGTACAAGATATTTACAATAAGCAGACCTCAGTGCAAGAAAGAGTCTTTCCAACACTGACAAGCACAGAGGCCAACTTTGACATGAAAAGGTGTTCAAACAAGTACAAGATATTTACAATAAGCAGACCTCAGTGCAAGAAAGAGTCTTTCCAACAATGAAAAAGCACAGAGGCCAACTTTGACATGAAAAGGTATAAAAACAAGTACAATATATTTACAATAAGCAGACCTCAGTGCAAGAAAGAGTCTTTCCAACACTGATAAGCACAGAGGCCAACTTTGACATGAAAAGGTGTTCAAACAAGTACAAGATATTTACAATAAGCAGACCTCAGTGCAAGAAAGAGCCTTTCCAACACTGATAAGCACAGAGGCCAACTTTGACATTAAAAGGTGTAAAATCAAGTACAAGATATTTACAATAAGCAGACCTCAGTGCAAGAAAGAGTCTTTCCAACACTGATAAGCACAGAGGCCAACTTTAACATTAAAAGGTGTTCAAACAAGTACAAGATATTTATAATAAGCAGACCTCAGTGCAAGAAAGAGTCTTTCCAACACTGAAGAAGCACAGAGGCCAACTTTGACATGAAAAGGTGTTCAAACAAGTACAAGATATTTACAATAAGCAGACCTCAGTGCAAGAAAGAGTCTTTCCAACACTGATAAGCACAGAGGCCAACTTTGACATGAAAAGGTGTAAAAATCAAGTACAAGATATTTACAATAAGCAGACCTCAGTGCAAGAAAGAGTCTTTCCAACACTGATAAGCACAGAGGCCAACTTTGACATGAAAAGGTGTTCAAACAAGTACAAGATATTCACAATAAGCAGACCTCAGTGCAAGAAAGAGTCTTTCCAACACTGAAAAAGCACAGAGGCCAACTTTGACATTAAAAGGTATAAAAACAAGTACAATATATTTACAATAAGCAGACCTCAGTGCAAGAAAGAGTCTTTCCAACACTGAAAAAGCACAGAGGCCAACTTTGACATGAAAAGGTGTTCAAACAAGTACAAGATATTTACAATAAGCAGACCTCAGTGCAAGAAAGAGTCTTTCCAACACTGATAAGCACAGAGGCCAACTTTGACATTAAAAGGTATAAAAACAAGTACAATATATTTACAATAAGCAGACCTCAGTGCAAGAAAGAGTCTTTCCAACACTGAAAAAGCACAGAGGCCAACTTTGACATGAAAAGGTGTTCAAACAAGTACAAGATATTTACAATAAGCAGACCTCAGTGCAAGAAAGAGTCTTTCCAACACTGATAAGCACAGAGGCCAACTTTGACATTAAAAGGTATAAAAACAAGTACAATATATTTACAATAAGCAGACCTCAGTGCAAGAAAGAGTCTTTCCAACACTGAAAAAGCACAGAGGCCAACTTTGACATGAAAAGGTGTTCAAACAAGTACAAGATATTTACAATAAGCAGACCTCAGTGCAAGAAAGAGCCTTTCCAACACTGATAAGCACAGAGGCCAACTTTGACATTAAAAGGTGTAAAATCAAGTACAAGATATTTACAATAAGCAGACCTCAGTGCAAGAAAGAGTCTTTCCAACACTGAAAAAGCACAGAGGCCAACTTTGACATGAAAAGGTGTAAAATCAAGTACAAGATATTTACAATAAGCAGACCTCAGTGCAAGAAAGAGTCTTTCCAACACTGATAAGCACAGAGGGCAACTTTGACATGAAAAGGTGTTCAAACAAGTACAAGATATTTACAATAAGCAGACTTCGGTGCAAGAAAGAGTCTTTCCAACACGGAAAAAGCACAGAGGCCAACTTTGACATGAAAAGGTGTAAAATCAAGTACAAGATATTTACAATAAGCAGCCCTCAGTGCAAGAAAGAGTCTTTCCAACACGGAAAAAGCAAAGAGGCCAACTTTAACATTAAAAGGTCTTCAAACAAGTACAAGATATTTACAATAAGCAGCCCTCAGTGCAAGAAAGAGTCTTTCTAACACTGCAGAAGCACAGAGGCCAACTTTGACATGAAAAGGTGTTCAAACAAGTACAAGATATTTACAATAAGCAGACCTCAGTGCAAGAAAGAGCCTTTCCAACACTGATAAGCACAGAGGCCAACTTTGACATTAAAAGGTATAAAAACAAGTACAATATATTCACAATAAGCAGACCTCAGTGCAAGAAAGAGTCTTTCTAACACTGATAAGCACAGAGGCCAGCTTTGACATTAATAGGTGTTCAAACAAGTACAAGATATTCACAATAAGCAGACCTCAGTGCAAGAAAGAGTCTTTCCAACACGGAAAAAGCAAAGAGGCCAACTTTAACATTAAAAGGTCTTCAAACAAGTACAAGATATTTACAATAAGCAGCCCTCAGTGCAAGAAAGAGTCTTTCCAACACTGAAAAAGCACAGAGGCCAACTTTGACATGAAAAGGTGTAAAAATCAAGTACAAGATATTTACAATAAGCAGACCTCAGTGCAAGAAAGAGTCTTTCCAACACTGATAAGCACAGAGGCCAACTTTGACATTAAAAGGTGTTCAAACAAGTACAAGATATTTACAATAAGCAGACCTCAGTGCAAGAAAGAGTCTTTCCAACACTGATAAGCACAGAGGCCAACTTTGACATTAAAAGGTGTAAAATCAAGTACAAGATATTTACAATAAGCAGACCTCAGTGCAAGAAAGAGTCTTTCCAACACTGACAAGCACAGAGGCCAACTTTGACATTAAAAGGTGTAAAAACAAGTACAAGATATTTACAATAAGCAGACCTCAGTGCAAGAAAGAGTCTTTCCAACACTGACAAGCACAGAGGCCAACTTTGACATTAAAAGGTGTTCAAACAAGTACAAGATATTTACAATAAGCAGACCTCAGTGCAAGAAAGAGTCTTTCCAACACTGACAAGCACAGAGGCCAACTTTGACATTAAAAGGTGTTCAAACAAGTACAAGATATTTACAATAAGCAGACCTCAGTGCAAGAAAGAGTCTTTCCAACACTGATAAGCACAGAGGCCAACTTTGACATGAAAAGGTGTTCAAACAAGTACAAGATATTTACAATAAGCAGACCTCAGTGCAAGAAAGAGTCTTTCCAACACTGAAAAAGCACAGAGGCCAACTTTGACATGAAAAGGTGTAAAAATCAAGTACAAGATATTTACAATAAGCAGACCTCAGTGCAAGAAAGAGTCTTTCCAACAATGAAAAAGCACAGAGGCCAACTTTGACATTAAAAGGTGTTCAAACAAGTACAAGATATTTACAATAAGCAGACCTCAGTGCAAGAAAGAGCCTTTCCAACACTGATAAGCACAGAGGCCAACTTTGACATTAAAAGGTATAAAAACAAGTACAATATATTCACAATAAGCAGACCTCAGTGCAAGAAAGAGTCTTTCCAACACGGAAAAAGCACAGAGGCCAACTTTGACATGAAAAGGTGTTCAAACAAGTACAAGATATTTACAATAAGCAGACTTCGGTGCAAGAAAGAGTCTTTCCAACACTGAAAAAGCACAGAGGCCAACTTTGACATGAAAAGGTGTAAAAACAAGTACAAGATATTTACAATAAGCAGACCTCAGTGCAAGAAAGAGTCTTTCCAACACTGATAAGGTCAGAGGCCAACTTTGACATAAAAGGTGTAAAAACAAGTACAAGATATTTACAATAAGCAGACCTCAGTGCAAGAAAGAGTCTTTCCAACACGGAAAAAGCACAGAGGCCAACTTTGACATTAAAAGGTGTTCAAACAAGTACAAGATATTTACAATAAGCAGGCCTCAGTGCAAGAAAGAGTCTTTCCAACACTGAAAAAGCACAGAGGCCAACTTTGACATTAAAAGGTGTTCAAACAAGTACAAGATATTTACAATAAGCAGACCTCAGTGCAAAAACGTGTCTTTCCAACACTGACAAGCACAGAGGCCAACTTTGACATTAAAAGGTGTTCAAACAAGTACAAGATATTTACAATAAGCAGACCTCAGTGCAAAAACGTGTCTTTCCAACACTGACAAGCACAGAGGCCAACTTTGACATTAAAAGGTGTTCAAACAAGTACAAGATATTTACAATAAGCAGACCTCAGTGCAAGAAAGAGTCTTTCCAACACGGAAAAAGCACAGAGGCCAACTTTGACATGAAAAGGTGTAAAATCAAGTACAAGATATTTACAATAAGCAGACCTCGGTGCAAGAAAGAGTCTTTCCAACACGGAAAAAGCACAGAGGCCAACTTTGACATTAAAAGGTGTTCAAACAAGTACAAGATATTTACAATAAGCAGCCCTCAGTGCAAAAACGTGTCTTTCCAACACTGAAAAGCACAGAGGCCAACTTTGACATTAAAAGGTGTTCAAACAAGTATAAGATATTTACAATAAGCAGACCTCAGTGCAAGAAAGAGTCTTTCCAACACTGAAAAAGCACAGAGGCCAACTTTGACATTAAAAGGTGTAAAAACAAGTACAAGATATTTACAATAAGCAGACCTCAGTGCAAGAAAGAGCCTTTCCAACACTGATAAGCACAGAGGCCAACTTTGACATTAAAAGGTGTTCAAACAAGTATAAGATATTTACAATAAGCAGACCTCAGTGCAAAAACGTGTCTTTCCAACACTGACAAGCACAGAGGCCAACTTTGACATTAAAAGGTGTTCAAACAAGTACAAGATATTTACAATAAGCAGACCTCAGTGCAAGAAAGAGTCTTTCCAACACGGAAAAAGCACAGAGGCCAACTTTGACATGAAAAGGTGTAAAAACAAGTACAAGGTATTTACAATAAGCAGACCTCGGTGCAAGAAAGAGTCTTTCCAACACGGAAAAAGCACAGAGGCCAACTTTGACATTAAAAGGTGTTCAAACAAGTACAAGATATTTACAATAAGCAGCCCTCAGTGCAAAAACGTGTCTTTCCAACACTGAAAAGCACAGAGGCCAACTTTGACATTAAAAGGTGTTCAAACAAGTATAAGATATTTACAATAAGCAGACCTCAGTGCAAGAAAGAGTCTTTCCAACACTGAAAAAGCACAGAGGCCAACTTTGACATTAAAAGGTGTAAAAAGAAGTACAAGATATTTACAATAAGCAGACCTCAGTGCAAGAAAGAGCCTTTCCAACACTGATAAGCACAGAGGCCAACTTTGACATTAAAAGGTGTTCAAACAAGTATAAGATATTTACAATAAGCAGACCTCAGTGCAAGAAAGAGTCTTTCTAACACTGAGGAAGCGCAGAGGCCAACTTTGACATTAAAAGGTGTAAAAACAAGTACAAGATATTTACAATAAGCAGACCTCAGTGCAAGAAAGAGTCTTTCTAACACTGATAAGCACAGAGGCCAACTTTGACATGAAAAGGTGTTCAAACAAGTACAAGATATTTACAATAAGCAGACCTCAGTGCAAGAAAGAGTCTTTTCAACACGGAAAAAGCACAGAGCCCAACTTTGACATGAAAAGGTGTTCAAACAAGTACAAGATATTTACAATAAGCAGACCTCAGTGCAAGAAAGAGTCTTTCCAACACTGATAAGGTCAGAGGCCAACTTTGACATGAAAAGGTGTAAAAACAAGTACAAGATATTTACAATAAGCAGACCTCAGTGCAAGAAAGAGTCTTTCTAACACTGATAAGCACAGAGGCCAACTTTGACATGAAAAGGTGTTCAAACAAGTACAAGATATTTACAATAAGCAGACCTCAGTGCAAGAAAGAGTCTTTTCAACACGGAAAAAGCACAGAGGCCAACTTTGACATGAAAAGGTGTTCAAACAAGTACAAGATATTTACAATAAGCAGACCTCAGTGCAAGAAAGAGTCTTTCCAACACTGATAAGGTCAGAGGCCAACTTTGACATAAAAGGTGTAAAAACAAGTACAAGATATTTACAATAAGCAGACCTCAGTGCAAGAAAGAGTCTTTCCAACACTGAAAAAGCACAGAGGCCAACTTTGACATTAAAAGGTGTTCAAACAAGTATAAGATATTTACAATAAGCAGACCTCAGTGCAAGAAAGAGTCTTTCCAACACGGAAAAAGCACAGAGGCCAACTTTGACATTAAAAGGTGTAAAAACAAGTACAAGATATTTACAATAAGCAGACCTCAGTGCAAGAAAGAGTCTTTCTAACACTGATAAGGTCAGAGGCCAACTTTGACATGAAAAGGTGTAAAAACAAGTACAAGATATTTACAATAAGCAGACCTCAGTGCAAGAAAGAGTCTTTCCAACACTGATAAGGTCAGAGGCCAACTTTGACATGAAAAGGTGTAAAAACAAGTACAAGATATTTACAATAAGCAGACCTCAGTGCAAGAAAGAGTCTTTCTAACACTGATAAGCACAGAGGCCAACTTTGACATGAAAAGGTGTTCAAACAAGTACAAGATATTTACAATAAGCAGACCTCAGTGCAAGAAAGAGTCTTTCTAACACTGAGGAAGCGCAGAGGCCAACTTTGACATTAAAAGGTGTAAAAACAAGTACAAGATATTTACAATAAGCAGACCTCAGTGCAAGAAAGAGTCTTTCTAACACTGATAAGCACAGAGGCCAACTTTGACATGAAAAGGTGTTCAAACAAGTACAAGATATTTACAATAAGCAGACCTCAGTGCAAGAAAGAGTCTTTTCAACACGGAAAAAGCACAGAGCCCAACTTTGACATGAAAAGGTGTTCAAACAAGTACAAGATATTTACAATAAGCAGACCTCAGTGCAAGAAAGAGTCTTTCCAACACTGATAAGGTCAGAGGCCAACTTTGACATGAAAAGGTGTAAAAACAAGTACAAGATATTTACAATAAGCAGACCTCAGTGCAAGAAAGAGTCTTTCTAACACTGATAAGCACAGAGGCCAACTTTGACATGAAAAGGTGTTCAAACAAGTACAAGATATTTACAATAAGCAGACCTCAGTGCAAGAAAGAGTCTTTTCAACACGGAAAAAGCACAGAGGCCAACTTTGACATGAAAAGGTGTTCAAACAAGTACAAGATATTTACAATAAGCAGACCTCAGTGCAAGAAAGAGTCTTTCCAACACTGATAAGGTCAGAGGCCAACTTTGACATAAAAGGTGTAAAAACAAGTACAAGATATTTACAATAAGCAGACCTCAGTGCAAGAAAGAGTCTTTCCAACACTGAAAAAGCACAGAGGCCAACTTTGACATTAAAAGGTGTTCAAATAAGTACAAGATATTTACAATAAGCAGACCTCAGTGCAAGAAAGAGTCTTTCCAACACTGAAAAAGCACAGAGGCCAACTTTGACATTAAAAGGTGTAAAAATCAAGTATAAGATATTTACAATAAGCAGACCTCAGTGCAAGAAAGAGTCTTTCCAACACGGAAAAAGCAAAGAGGCCAACTTTAACATTAAAAGGTCTTCAAACAAGTACAAGATATTTACAATAAGCAGACCTCAGTGTAAGAAAGAGTCTTTCTAACACTGATAAGCACAGAGGCCAACTTTGACATTAAAAGGTGTTCAAACAAGTACAAGATATTCACAATAAGCAGACCTCAGTGCAAGAAAGAGTCTTTCCAACACTGAAAAAGCACAGAGGCCAACTTTGACATTAAAAGGTGTAAAAACAAGTACAAGATATTTACAATAAGCAGACCTCAGTGCAAGAAAGAGCCTTTCCAACACTGATAAGCACAGAGGCCAACTTTGACATTAAAAGGTGTTCAAACAAGTATAAGATATTTACAATAAGCAGACCTCAGTGCAAGAAAGAGTCTTTCTAACACTGAGGAAGCGCAGAGGCCAACTTTGACATTAAAAGGTGTAAAAACAAGTACAAGATATTTACAATAAGCAGACCTCAGTGCAAGAAAGAGTCTTTCTAACACTGATAAGCACAGAGGCCAACTTTGACATGAAAAGGTGTTCAAACAAGTACAAGATATTTACAATAAGCAGACCTCAGTGCAAGAAAGAGTCTTTTCAACACGGAAAAAGCACAGAGCCCAACTTTGACATGAAAAGGTGTTCAAACAAGTACAAGATATTTACAATAAGCAGACCTCAGTGCAAGAAAGAGTCTTTCCAACACTGATAAGGTCAGAGGCCAACTTTGACATGAAAAGGTGTAAAAACAAGTACAAGATATTTACAATAAGCAGACCTCAGTGCAAGAAAGAGTCTTTCTAACACTGATAAGCACAGAGGCCAACTTTGACATGAAAAGGTGTTCAAACAAGTACAAGATATTTACAATAAGCAGACCTCAGTGCAAGAAAGAGTCTTTTCAACACGGAAAAAGCACAGAGGCCAACTTTGACATGAAAAGGTGTTCAAACAAGTACAAGATATTTACAATAAGCAGACCTCAGTGCAAGAAAGAGTCTTTCCAACACTGATAAGGTCAGAGGCCAACTTTGACATAAAAGGTGTAAAAACAAGTACAAGATATTTACAATAAGCAGACCTCAGTGCAAGAAAGAGTCTTTCCAACACGGAAAAAGCACAGAGGCCAACTTTGACATTAAAAGGTGTTCAAACAAGTACAAGATATTTACAATAAGCAGACCTCAGTGCAAGAAAGAGTCTTTCTAACACTGATAAGGTCAGAGGCCAACTTTGACATGAAAAGGTGTTCAAACAAGTACAAGATATTTACAATAAGCAGACCTCAGTGCAAGAAAGAGTCTTTCTAACACTGATAAGGTCAGAGGCCAACTTTGACATGAAAAGGTGTAAAAACAAGTACAAGATATTTACAATAAGCAGACCTCAGTGCAAGAAAGAGTCTTTCCAACACTGATAAGGTCAGAGGCCAACTTTGACATGAAAAGGTGTAAAAACAAGTACAAGATATTTACAATAAGCAGACCTCAGTGCAAGAAAGAGTCTTTCTAACACTGATAAGCACAGAGGCCAACTTTGACATGAAAAGGTGTTCAAACAAGTACAAGATATTTACAATAAGCAGACCTCAGTGCAAGAAAGAGTCTTTCCAACACGGAAAAAGCACAGAGGCCAACTTTGACATGAAAAGGTGTAAAAACAAGTACAAGATATTTACAATAAGCAGACCTTAGTGCAAGAAAGAGTCTTTCCAACACTGATAAGCACAGAGGCCAACTTTGACATTAAAAGGTGTTCAAACAAGTACAAGATATTTACAATAAGCAGACCTCAGTACAAGAAAGAGTCTTTCCAACACTGAAAAAGCACAGAGGCCAACTTTGACATGAAAAGGTGTAAAAACAAGTACAAGATATTTACAATAAGCAGCCCTCAGTGCAAGAAAGAGTCTTTCCAACACTGATAAGCACAGAGGCCAACTTTGACATTAAAAGGTGTTCAAACAAGTACAAGATATTTACAATAAGCAGCCCTCAGTGCAAGAAAGAGTCTTTCCAACACTGATAAGCACAGAGGCCAACTTTGACATTAAAAGGTGTTCAAACAAGTACAAGATATTTACAATAAGCAGACCTCAGTGCAAGAAAGAGTCTTTCCAACACTGATAAGCATAGAGGCCAACTTTGACATGAAAAGGTGTAAAAACAAGTACAAGATATTTACAATAAGCAGACCTTAGTGCAAGAAAGAGTCTTTCCAACACGGAAAAAGCAAAGAGGCCAACTTTGACATGAAAAGGTGTAAAAAAAAGTACAAGATATTTACAATAAGCAGACCTTAGTGCAAAAACGTGTCTTTCCAACACTGACAAGCACAGAGGCCAACTTTGACATGAAAAGGTGTTCAAACAAGTACAAGATATTTACAATAAGCAGACCTCAGTGCAAGAAAGAGTCTTTCCAACACTGATAAGCACAGAGGCCAACTTTGACATGAAAAGGTGTTCAAACAAGTACAAGATATTTACAATAAGCAGACCTCAGTGCAAGAAAGAGTCTTTCCAACACTGATAAGTACAGAGGCTAACTTTGACATGAAAAGGTGTAAAAACAAGTACAATATATTTACAATAAGCAGACCTCAGTGCAAGAAAGAGTCTTTCCAACACTGATAAGCACAGAGGCCAACTTTGACATGAAAAGGTGTTCAAACATGTACAAGATATTTACAATAAGCAGACCTCAGTGCAAGAAAGAGTCTTTCCAACACTGATAAGCACAGAGGCCAACTTTGACATGAAAAGGTGTTCAAACAAGTACAAGATATTTACAATAAGCAGACCTCGGTGCAAGAAAGAGTCTTTCCAACACTGAAAAAGCACAGAGGCCAACTTTGACATTAAAAGGTGTAAAATCAAGTACAAGATATTTACAATAAGCAGACCTCAGTGCAAGAAAGCGTCTTTCCAACACTGAAAAAGCACAGAGGCCAACTTTGACATGAAAAGGTGTAAAAATCAAGTACAAGATATTTACAATAAGCAGACCTCAGTGCAAGAAAGAGTCTTTCCAACACGGAAAAAGCACAGAGGCCAACTTTGACATGAAAAGGTGTAAAAATCAAGTACAAGATATTTACAATAAGCAGACCTCAGTGCAAGAAAGAGTCTTTCCAACACTGATAAGCACAGAGGCCAACTTTGACATTAAAAGGTGTTCAAACAAGTACAAGATATTTACAATAAGCAGACCTCAGTGCAAGAAAGAGTCTTTCCAACACTGAAAAAGCACAGAGGCCAACTTTGACATTAAAAGGTGTTCAAATAAGTACAAGATATTTACAATAAGCAGACCTCAGTGCAAGAAAGAGCCTTTTCAACACTGAAAAAGCACAGAGGCCAACTTTGACATTAAAAGGTGTTCAAATAAGTACAAGATATTTACAATAAGCAGCCCTCAGTGCAAGAAAGAGTCTTTCTAACACTGCAGAAGCACAGAGGCCAACTTTGACATTAAAAGCTGTTCAAACAAGTACAAGATATTTACAATAAGCAGACCTCAGTGCAAGAAAGAGTCTTTCCAACACGGAAAAAGCACAGAGGCCAACTTTGACATGAAAAGGTGTAAAAATCAAGTATAAGATATTTACAATAAGCAGACCTCAGTGCAAGAAAGAGTCTTTCCAACACGGAAAAAGCACAGAGGCCAACTTTGACATGAAAAGGTGTTCAAATAAGTACAAGATATTTACAATAAGCAGACCTCAGTGCAAGAAAGAGCCTTTTCAACACTGAAAAAGCACAGAGGCCAACTTTGACATTAAAAGGTGTTCAAATAAGTACAAGATATTTACAATAAGCAGCCCTCAGTGCAAGAAAGAGTCTTTCTAACACTGCAGAAGCACAGAGGCCAACTTTGACATTAAAAGCTGTTCAAACAAGTACAAGATATTTACAATAAGCAGACCTCAGTGCAAGAAAGAGTCTTTCCAACACGGAAAAAGCACAGAGGCCAACTTTGACATGAAAAGGTGTAAAAATCAAGTATAAGATATTTACAATAAGCA
The DNA here is from genome assembly GCF_965226115.1 of Aulonocara stuartgranti. Lineage (NCBI taxonomy): Eukaryota > Metazoa > Chordata > Actinopteri > Cichliformes > Cichlidae > Aulonocara > Aulonocara stuartgranti. Next base: position 33,881,454 of record NC_138952.1, on the reverse strand, counting down.
GACCTCAGTGCAAGAAAGAGTCTTTCTAACACTGAAAAAGCACAGAGGCCAACTTTGACATGAAAAGGTGTTCAAACAAGTACAAGATATTTACAATTAAGCAGACCTCAGTGCAAGAAAGAGTCTTTCCAACACTGAAAAAGCACAGAGGCCAACTTTGACATTAAAAGGTGTAAAATCAAGTACAAGATATTTACAATAAGCAGACCTCAGTGCAAGAAAGAGTCTTTCCAACACGGAAAAAGCACAGAGGCCAACTTTGACATGAAAAGGTGTAAAAATCAAGTACAAGATATTTACAATAAGCAGCCCTCAGTGCAAGAAAGAGTCTTTCCAACACTGAAAAATCACAGAGGCCAACTTTGACATTAAAAGGTCTTTAAACAAGTACAAGATATTTACAATAAGCAGCCCTCAGTGCAAGAAAGAGTCTTTCCAACACGGAAAAAGCACAGAGGCCAACTTTAACATTAAAAGGTCTTCAAACAAGTACAAGATATTTACAATAAGCAGCCCTCAGTGCAAGAAAGAGTCTTTCCAACACTGAAAAAGCACAGAGGCCAACTTTGACATGAAAAGGTGTTCAAACAAGTACAAGATATTTACAATAAGCAGCCCTCAGTGCAAGAAAGAGTCTTTCCAACACTGATAAGCACAGAGGCCAACTTTGACATGAAAAGGTGTTCAAACAAGTACAAGATATTTACAATAAGCAGACCTCAGTGCAAGAAAGAGTCTTTCCAACACGGAAAAAGCACAGAGGCCAACTTTAACATTAAAAGGTCTTCAAACAAGTACAAGATATTTACAATAAGCAGCCCTCAGTGCAAGAAAGAGTCTTTCCAACACTGATAAGCACAGAGGCCAACTTTGACATGAAAAGGTGTTCAAACAAGTACAAGATATTTACAATAAGCAGCCCTCAGTGCAAGAAAGAGTCTTTCCAACACTGATAAGCACAGAGGCCAACTTTGACATGAAAAGGTGTTCAAACAAGTACAAGATATTTACAATAAGCAGACCTCAGTGCAAGAAAGAGTCTTTCCAACACTGAAAAAGCACAGAGGCCAACTTTGACATTAAAAGGTGTAAAATCAAGTACAAGATATTTACAATAAGCAGACCTCAGTGCAAGAAAGAGTCTTTCCAACACTGAAAAAGCACAGAGGCCAACTTTGACATTAAAAGGTGTTCAAACAAGTACAAGATATTTACAATAAGCAGACCTCAGTGCAAGAAAGAGTCTTTCCAACACTGATAAGCACAGAGGCCAACTTTGACATTAAAAGGTGTTCAAACAAGTACAAGATATTTACAATAAGCAGACCTCAGTGCAAGAAAGAGTCTTTCCAACACTGAAAAAGCACAGAGGCCAACTTTGACATGAAAAGGTGTTCAAACAAGTACAAGATATTTACAATAAGCAGACCTCAGTGCAAGAAAGAGTCTTTCCAACACGGAAAAAGCAAAGAGGCCAACTTTAACATTAAAAGGTCTTCAAACAAGTACAAGATATTTACAATAAGCAGACCTCAGTGCAAGAAAGAGTCTTTCCAACACGGAAAAAGCACAGAGGCCAACTTTAACATTAAAAGGTGTTCAAACAAGTACAAGATATTTACAATAAGCAGACCTCAGTGCAAGAAAGAGTCTTTCCAACACGGAAAAATCAAAGAGGCCAACTTTAACATTAAAAGGTCTTCAAACAAGTACAAGATATTCACAATAAGCAGACCTCAGTGCAAGAAAGAGTCTTTCTAACACTGCAGAAGCACAGAGGCCAACTTTGACATGAAAAGGTGTAAAAACAAGTACAAGATATTTACAATAAGCAGACCTCAGTGCAAGAAAGAGTCTTTCCAACACTGATAAGCACAGAGGCCAACTTTGACATGAAAAGGTGTAAAAACAAGTACAAGATATTTACAATAAGTAGACCTCAGTGCAAGAAAGAGTCTTTTCAACACTGAAAAAGCTCAGAGGCCAACTTTGACATGAAAAGGTGTAAAAACAAGTACAAGATATTCACAATAAGCAGACCTCAGTGCAAGAAAGAGTCTTTCCAACACTGATAAGCTCAGAGGCCAACTTTGACATGAAAAGGTGTTCAAACAAGTACAAGATATTCACAATAAGCAGACCTCAGTGCAAGAAAGAGTCTTTCCAACACTGAAAAAGCACAGAGGCCAACTTTGACATGAAAAGGTGTAAAAATCAAGTAGAAGATATTTACAATAAGCAGACCTCAGTGCAAGAAAGAGTCTTTCCAACACGGAAAAAGCAAAGAGGCCAACTTTAACATTAAAAGGTCTTCAAACAAGTACAAGATATTTACAATAAGCAGACCTCAGTGCAAGAAAGAGTCTTTCCAACACGGAAAAAGCACAGAGGCCAACTTTAACATTAAAAGGTGTTCAAACAAGTACAAGATATTTACAATAAGCAGACCTCAGTGCAAGAAAGAGTCTTTTCAACACTGAAAAAGCACAGAGGCCAACTTTGACATGAAAAGCTGTTCAAACAAGTACAAGATATTTACAATAAGCAGACCTCAGTGCAAGAAAGAGTCTTTCCAACACTGAAAAAGCACAGAGGCCAACTTTGACATGAAAAGCTGTTCAAACAAGTACAAGATATTTACAATAAGCAGACCTCAGTGCAAGAAAGAGTCTTTCCAACACGGAAAAAGCAAAGAGGCCAACTTTGACATGAAAAGGTGTAAAAATCAAGTACAATATATTTACAATAAGCAGACCTCAGTGCAAGAAAGAGTCTTTCCAACACGGAAAAATCAAAGAGGCCAACTTTAACATTAAAAGGTCTTCAAACAAGTACAAGATATTCACAATAAGCAGACCTCAGTGCAAGAAAGAGTCTTTCTAACACTGCAGAAGCACAGAGGCCAACTTTGACATGAAAAGGTGTAAAAACAAGTACAAGATATTTACAATAAGCAGACCTCAGTGCAAGAAAGAGTCTTTCTAACACTGCAGAAGCGCAGAGGCCAACTTTGACATTAAAAGGTGTAAAATCAAGTACAAGATATTTACAATAAGCAGACCTCAGTGCAAGAAAGAGTCTTTCCAACACTGAAAAAGCACAGAGGCCAACTTTGACATGAAAAGGTGTTCAAACAAGTACAAGATATTTACAATAAGCAGACCTCAGTGCAAGAAAGAGTCTTTCCAACACTGAAAAAGCACAGAGGCCAACTTTAACATTAAAAGGTCTTCAAACAAGTACAAGATATTTACAATAAGCAGACCTCAGTGCAAGAAAGAGTCTTTCCAACACGGAAAAAGCACAGAGGCCAACTTTAACATTAAAAGGTGTTCAAACAAGTACAAGATATTTACAATAAGCAGACCTCAGTGCAAGAAAGAGTCTTTCCAACACTGAAAAAGCACAGAGGCCAACTTTGACATGAAAAGCTGTTCAAACAAGTACAAGATATTTACAATAAGCAGACCTCAGTGCAAGAAAGAGTCTTTCCAACACGGAAAAAGCAAAGAGGCCAACTTTGACATGAAAAGGTGTAAAAATCAAGTACAATATATTTACAATAAGCAGACCTCAGTGCAAGAAAGAGTCTTTCCAACACGGAAAAATCAAAGAGGCCAACTTTAACATTAAAAGGTCTTCAAACAAGTACAAGATATTCACAATAAGCAGACCTCAGTGCAAGAAAGAGTCTTTCTAACACTGCAGAAGCACAGAGGCCAACTTTGACATGAAAAGGTGTAAAAACAAGTACAAGATATTTACAATAAGCAGACCTCAGTGCAAGAAAGAGTCTTTCTAACACTGCAGAAGCGCAGAGGCCAACTTTGACATTAAAAGGTGTAAAATCAAGTACAAGATATTTACAATAAGCAGACCTCAGTGCAAGAAAGAGTCTTTCCAACACTGAAAAAGCACAGAGGCCAACTTTGACATGAAAAGGTGTTCAAACAAGTACAAGATATTTACAATAAGCAGACCTCAGTGCAAGAAAGAGTCTTTCCAACACTGAAAAAGCACAGAGGCCAACTTTGACATGAAAAGGTGTTCAAACAAGTACAAGATATTTACAATAAGCAGACCTCAGTGCAAGAAAGAGTCTTTCCAACACGGAAAAAGCACAGAGGCCAACTTTGACATTAAAAGGTCTTCAAACAAGTACAAGATATTTACAATAAGCAGCCCTCAGTGCAAGAAAGAGTCTTTCCAACACGGAAAAAGCACAGAGGCCAACTTTGACATTAAAAGGTGTTAGAACAAGTACAAGATATTTACAATAAGCAGACCTCAGTGCAAGAAAGAGTCTTTCCAACACGGAAAAAGCACAGAGGCCAACTTTAACATTAAAAGGTCTTCAAACAAGTACAAGATATTTACAATAAGCAGCCCTCAGTGCAAGAAAGAGTCTTTCCAACACTGATAAGCACAGAGGCCAACTTTGACATGAAAAGGTGTTCAAACAAGTACAAGATATTTACAATAAGCAGACCTCAGTGCAAGAAAGAGTCTTTCCAACACTGATAAGCACAGAGGCCAACTTTGACATTAAAAGGTGTAAAATCAAGTACAAGATATTTACAATAAGCAGACCTCAGTGCAAGAAAGAGTCTTTCCAACACTGAAAAAGCACAGAGGCCAACTTTGACATTAAAAGGTGTTCAAACAAGTACAAGATATTTACAATAAGCAGACCTCAGTGCAAGAAAGAGTCTTTCCAACACTGATAAGCACAGAGGCCAACTTTGACATTAAAAGGTGTTCAAACAAGTACAAGATATTTACAATAAGCAGACCTCAGTGCAAGAAAGAGTCTTTTCAACACTGAAAAAGCACAGAGGCCAACTTTGACATTAAAAGGTGTTCAAACAAGTACAAGATATTTACAATAAGCAGCCCTCAGTGCAAGAAAAAGTCTTTCCAACACTGATAAGCACAGAGGCCAACTTTGACATTAAAAGGTGTTCAAACACGTACAAGATATTTACAATAAGCAGACCTCAGTGCAAGAAAGAGTCTGTCCAACACTGAAAAAGCACAGAGGCCAACTTTGACATGAAAAGGTGTAAAAACAAGTACAAGATATTTACAATAAGCAGACCTCAGTGCAAGAAAGAGTCTTTCCAACACTGAAAAAGCACAGAGGCCAACTTTGACATGAAAAGGTGTAAAAATCAAGTACAAGATATTTACAATAAGCAGACCTCAGTGCAAGAAAGAGTCTGTCCAACACTGAAAAAGCACAGAGGCCAACTTTGACATGAAAAGGTGTAAAAACAAGTACAAGATATTTACAATAAGCAGCCCTCAGTGCAAGAAAGAGCCTTTCCAACACTAAAAAAGCACAGAGGCCAACTTTGACATGAAAAGGTGTAAAAATCAAGTACAAGATATTTACAATAAGCAGACCTCAGTGCAAGAAAGAGTCTTTCCAACACGGAAAAAGCAAAGAGGCCAACTTTGACATGAAAAGGTGTAAAAATCAAGTACAAGATATTTACAATAAGCAGACCTCAGTGCAAGAAAGAGTCTTTCCAACACTGATAAGCACAGAGGCCAACTTTGACATTAAAAGGTGTTCAAACAAGTACAAGATATTTACAATAAGCAGACCTCAGTGCAAGAAAGAGTCTTTCCAACACTGAAAAAGCACAGAGGCCAACTTTGACATGAAAAGGTGTAAAAATCAAGTACAAGATATTTACAATAAGCAGACCTCAGTGCAAGAAAGAGTCTTTCCAACACTGATAAGCACAGAGGCCAACTTTGACATTAAAAGGTGTTCAAACAAGTACAAGATATTTACAATAAGCAGACCTCAGTGCAAGAAAGAGTCTTTCCAACACTGAAAAAGCACAGAGGCCAACTTTGACATGAAAAGGTGTTCAAACAAGTACAAGATATTTACAATAAGCAGACCTCAGTGCAAGAAAGAGTCTTTCCAACACTGAAAAAGCAAAGAGGCCAACTTTGACATTAAAAGGTGTAAAAATCAAGTACAAGATATTTACAATAAGCAGACCTCAGTGCAAGAAAGAGTCTTTCCAACACGGAAAAATCAAAGAGGCCAACTTTAACATTAAAAGGTATAAAAACAAGTACAAGATATTCACAATAAGCAGACCTCAGTGCAAGAAAGAGTCTTTCCAACACTGAAAAAGCACAGAGGCCAACTTTGACATGAAAAGGTGTAAAAACAAGTACAAGATATTTACAATAAGCAGACTTCGGTGCAAGAAAGAGTCTTTCCATCACTGATAAGCTCAGAGGCCAACTTTGACATGAAAAGGTGTAAAAACAAGTACAAGATATTTACAATAAGCAGACCTCAGTGCAAGAAAGAGTCTTTCCAACACGGAAAAAGCACAGAGGCCAACTTTAACATTAAAAGGTCTTCAAACAAGTACAAGATATTTACAATAAGCAGCCCTCAGTGCAAGAAAGAGTCTTTCCAACACTGAAAAATCACAGAGGCCAACTTTGACATTAAAAGGTCTTTAAACAAGTACAAGATATTTACAATAAGCAGCCCTCAGTGCAAGAAAGAGTCTTTCCAACACGGAAAAAGCACAGAGGCCAACTTTAACATTAAAAGGTCTTCAAACAAGTACAAGATATTTACAATAAGCAGCCCTCAGTGCAAGAAAGAGTCTTTCCAACACTGAAAAAGCACAGAGGCCAACTTTGACATGAAAAGGTGTTCAAACAAGTACAAGATATTTACAATAAGCAGCCCTCAGTGCAAGAAAGAGTCTTTCCAACACTGATAAGCACAGAGGCCAACTTTGACATGAAAAGGTGTTCAAACAAGTACAAGATATTTACAATAAGCAGACCTCAGTGCAAGAAAGAGTCTTTCCAACACGGAAAAAGCACAGAGGCCAACTTTAACATTAAAAGGTCTTCAAACAAGTACAAGATATTTACAATAAGCAGCCCTCAGTGCAAGAAAGAGTCTTTCCAACACTGATAAGCACAGAGGCCAACTTTGACATGAAAAGGTGTTCAAACAAGTACAAGATATTTACAATAAGCAGCCCTCAGTGCAAGAAAGAGTCTTTCCAACACTGATAAGCACAGAGGCCAACTTTGACATGAAAAGGTGTTCAAACAAGTACAAGATATTTACAATAAGCAGACCTCAGTGCAAGAAAGAGTCTTTCCAACACTGATAAGCACAGAGGCCAACTTTGACATGAAAAGGTGTAAAAACAAGTACAAGATATTTACAACAAGTAGACCTCAGTGCAAGAAAGAGTCTTTTCAACACTGAAAAAGCTCAGAGGCCAACTTTGACATGAAAAGGTGTAAAAACAAGTACAAGATATTCACAATAAGCAGACCTCAGTGCAAGAAAGAGTCTTTCCAACACTGATAAGCTCAGAGGCCAACTTTGACATGAAAAGGTGTAAAAACAAGTACAAGATATTTACAACAAGCAGACCTCAGTGCAAGAAAGAGTCTTTCCAACACGGAAAAAGCAAAGAGGCCAACTTTAACATTAAAAGGTCTTCAAACAAGTAGAAGATATTTACAATAAGCAGACCTCAGTGCAAGAAAGAGTCTTTCCAACACGGAAAAAGCAAAGAGGCCAACTTTAACATTAAAAGGTCTTCAAACAAGTACAAGATATTTACAACAAGCAGACCTCAGTGCAAGAAAGAGTCTTTTCAACACTGAAAAAGCACAGAGGCCAACTTTGACATGAAAAGGTGTAAAAATCAAGTACAAGATATTTACAATAAGCAGACCTCAGTGCAAGAAAGAGTCTTTCCAACACGGAAAAAGCAAAGAGGCCAACTTTAACATTAAAAGGTCTTCAAACAAGTAGAAGATATTTACAATAAGCAGACCTCAGTGCAAGAAAGAGTCTTTCCAACACGGAAAAAGCAAAGAGGCCAACTTTAACATTAAAAGGTCTTCAAACAAGTACAAGATATTTACAATAAGCAGACCTCAGTGCAAGAAAGAGTCTTTCCAACACGGAAAAAGCACAGAGGCCAACTTTAACATTAAAAGGTGTTCAAACAAGTACAAGATATTTACAATAAGCAGACCTCAGTGCAAGAAAGAGTCTTTTCAACACTGAAAAAGCACAGAGGCCAACTTTGACATGAAAAGCTGTTCAAACAAGTACAAGATATTTACAATAAGCAGACCTCAGTGCAAGAAAGAGTCTTTCCAACACTGAAAAAGCACAGAGGCCAACTTTGACATGAAAAGCTGTTCAAACAAGTACAAGATATTTACAATAAGCAGACCTCAGTGCAAGAAAGAGTCTTTCCAACACGGAAAAAGCAAAGAGGCCAACTTTGACATGAAAAGGTGTAAAAATCAAGTACAATATATTTACAATAAGCAGACCTCAGTGCAAGAAAGAGTCTTTCCAACACGGAAAAATCAAAGAGGCCAACTTTAACATTAAAAGGTCTTCAAACAAGTACAAGATATTCACAATAAGCAGACCTCAGTGCAAGAAAGAGTCTTTCTAACACTGCAGAAGCACAGAGGCCAACTTTGACATGAAAAGGTGTAAAAACAAGTACAAGATATTTACAATAAGCAGGCCTCAGTGCAAGAAAGAGTCTTTTCAACACTGAAAAAGCACAGAGGCCAACTTTGACATTAAAAGGTGTTCAAACAAGTACAAGATATTTACAATAAGCAGACCTCAGTGCAAGAAAGAGTCTTTCCAACACTGAAAAAGCACAGAGGCCAACTTTGACATTAAAAGGTGTTCAAATAAGTACAAGATATTTACAATAAGCAGACCTCAGTGCAAGAAAGAGTCTTTCAAACACTGATAAGCACAGAGGCCAACTTTGACATGAAAAGGTGTAAAAACAAGTACAAGATATTTACAATAAGCAGACCTCAGTGCAAGAAAGAGTCTTTCCAACACTGATAAGCACAGAGGCCAACTTTGACATGAAAAGGTGTAAAAACAAGTACAAGATATTTACAATAAGCAGACCTCAGTGCAAGAAAGAGTCTTTTCAACACTGAAAAAGCACAGAGGCCAACTTTGACATTAAAAGGTGTAAAAACAAGTACAAGATATTTACAATAAGCAGACCTCAGTGCAAGAAAGAGTCTTTCCAACACTGATAAGCACAGAGGCCAACTTTGACATGAAAAGGTGTAAAATCAAGTACAAGATATTTACAATAAGCAGACCTCAGTGCAAGAAAGAGTCTTTCCAACACTGAAAAAGCAAAGAGGCCAACTTTGACATTAAAAGGTGTAAAATCAAGTACAAGATATTTACAATAAGCAGACCTCAGTGCAAGAAAGAGTCTTTCTAACACTGATAAGCACAGAGGCCAACTTTGACATTAAAAGGTGTTCAAACAAGTACAAGATATTTACAATAAGCAGACCTCAGCGCAAGAAAGAGTCTTTCCAACACTGATAAGCACAGAGGCCAACTTTGACATTAAAAGGTGTTCAAACAAGTACAAGATATTTACAATAAGCAGACCTCAGCGCAAGAAAGAGTCTTTCCAACACTGATAAGCACAGAGGCCAACTTTGACATTAAAAGGTGTAAAATCAAGTACAAGATATTTACAATAAGCAGACCTCAGTGCAAGAAAGAGTCTTTCCAACACTGATAAGCACAGAGGCCAACTTTGACATGAAAAGGTGTAAAAACAAGTACAAGATATTTACAATAAGCAGCCCTCAGTGCAAGAAAGAGTCTTTCCAACACTGATAAGCACAGAGGCCAACTTTGACATGAAAAGGTGTTCAAATAAGTACAAGATATTTACAATAAGCAGACCTCAGTGCAAGAAAGAGTCTTTCCAACACTGATAAGCACAGAGGCCAACTTTGACATGAAAAGGTGTTCAAATAAGTACAAGATATTTACAATAAGCAGACCTCAGTGCAAGAAAGAGTCTTTCCAACACTGATAAGCACAGAGGCCAACTTTGACATGAAAAGGTGTAAAATCAAGTACAAGATATTTACAATAAGCAGACCTCAGTGCAAGAAAGAGTCTTTCCAACACTGAAAAAGCACAGAGGCCAACTTTGACATTAAAAGGTGTAAAATCAAGTACAAGATATTTACAATAAGCAGACCTCAGTGCAAGAAAGAGTCTTTCCAACACTGAAAAAGCACAGAGGCCAACTTTGACATTAAAAGGTGTTCAAACAAGTACAAGATATTTACAATAAGCAGACCTCAGTGCAAGAAAGAGTCTTTCCAACACTGAAAAAGCACAGAGGCCAACTTTGACATTAAAAGGTGTAAAATCAAGTACAAGATATTTACAATAAGCAGACCTCAGTGCAAGAAAGAGTCTTTCCAACACTGATAAGCACAGAGGCCAACTTTGACATTAAAAGGTGTTCAAACAAGTACAAGATATTTACAATAAGCAGACCTCAGTGCAAGAAAGAGTCTTTCCAACACTGAAAAAGCACAGAGGCCAACTTTGACATGAAAAGGTGTAAAAACAAGTACAAGATATTAACAATAAGCAGACCTCGGTGCAAGAAAGAGTCTTTTCAACACTGAAAAAGCACAGAGGCCAACTTTGACATTAAAAGGTGTTCAAACAAGTACAAGATATTTACAATAAGCAGACCTCAGTGCAAGAAAGAGTCTTTTCAACACTGAAAAAGCACAGAGGCCAACTTTGACATTAAAAGGTGTTCAAACAAGTACAAGATATTTACAATAAGCAGACCTCAGTGCAAGAAAGAGTCTTTCCAACACTGATAAGCACAGAGGCCAACTTTGACATGAAAAGGTGTAAAAACAAGTACAAGATATTTACAATAAGCAGACCTCAGTGCAAGAAAGAGCCTTTCCAACACTGATAAGCACAGAGGCCAACTTTGACATGAAAAGGTATAAAAACAAGTACAATATATTAACAATAAGCAGACCTCAGTGCAAGAAAGAGTCTTTCCAACACTGATAAGCACAGAGGCCAACTTTGACATTAAAAGGTGTAAAATGAAGTACAAGATATTTACAATAAGCAGACCTCAGTGCAAGAAAGAGTCTTTCCAACACTGATAAGCACAGAGGCCAACTTTGACATGAAAAGGTGTAAAATCAAGTACAAGATATTTACAATAAGCAGACCTCAGTGCAAGAAAGAGTCTTTCCAACACTGAAAAAGCACAGAGGCCAACTTTGACATTAAAAGGTGTTCAAACAAGTACAAGATATTTACAATAAGCAGCCCTCAGTGCAAGAAAGAGTCTTTCCAACACTGATAAGCACAGAGGCCAACTTTGACATTAAAAGGTCTTCAAACAAGTACAAGATATTTACAATAAGCAGCCCTCAGTGCAAGAAAGAGTCTTTCCAACACTGATAAGCACAGAGGCCAACTTTGACATGAAAAGGTGTTCAAACAAGTACAAGATATTTACAATAAGCAGACCTCAGTGCAAGAAAGAGTCTTTCCAACACTGAAAAAGCACAGAGGCCAACTTTGACATGAAAAGGTGTTCAAACAAGTACAAGATATTTACAATAAGCAGACCTCAGTGCAAGAAAGAGTCTTTCCAACACTGAAAAAGCACAGAGGCCAACTTTGACATTAAAAGGTGTTCAAACAAGTACAAGATATTTACAATAAGCAGACCTCAGTGCAAGAAAGAGTCTTTCCAACACTGATAAGCACAGAGGCCAACTTTGACATTAAAAGGTGTTCAAATAAGTACAAGATATTTACAATAAGCAGACCTCAGTGCAAGAAAGAGTCTTTCCAACACTGAAAAAGCACAGAGGCCAACTTTGACATTAAAAGGTGTAAAATCAAGTACAAGATATTTACAATAAGCAGACCTCAGTGCAAGAAAGAGTCTTTCCAACACTGAAAAAGCACAGAGGCCAACTTTGACATTAAAAGGTGTTCAAATAAGTACAAGATATTTACAATAAGCAGACCTCAGTGCAAGAAAGAGTCTTTCAAACACTGATAAGCACAGAGGCCAACTTCTACATTAAAAGGTGTAAAAACAAGTACAAGATATTTACAATAAGCAGACCTCAGTGCAAGAAAGAGTCTTTCCAACACTGATAAGCACAGAGGCCAACTTTGACATTAAAAGGTGTTCAAATAAGTACAAGATATTTACAATAAGCAGACCTCAGTGCAAGAAAGAGTCTTTCCAACACTGAAAAAGCACAGAGGCCAACTTTGACATTAAAAGGTGTAAAATCAAGTACAAGATATTTACAATAAGCAGACCTCAGTGCAAGAAAGAGTCTTTCCAACACTGAAAAAGCACAGAGGCCAACTTTGACATTAAAAGGTGTTCAAATAAGTACAAGATATTTACAATAAGCAGACCTCAGTGCAAGAAAGAGTCTTTCAAACACTGATAAGCACAGAGGCCAACTTCTACATTAAAAGGTGTAAAAACAAGTACAAGATATTTACAATAAGCAGACCTCAGTGCAAGAAAGAGTCTTTCCAACACTGATAAGCACAGAGGCCAACTTTGACATGAAAAGGTGTAAAAACAAGTACAAGATATTTACAATAAGCAGACCTCAGTGCAAGAAAGAGTCTTTTCAACACTGAAAAAGCACAGAGGCCAACTTTGACATTAAAAGGTGTAAAAACAAGTACAAGATATTTACAATAAGCAGACCTCAGTGCAAGAAAGAGTCTTTCCAACACTGATAAGCACAGAGGCCAACTTTGACATGAAAAGGTATAAAAACAAGTACAATATATTAACAATAAGCAGACCTCAGTGCAAGAAAGAGTCTTTCCAACACTGATAAGCACAGAGGCCAACTTTGACATAAAAAGGTGTAAAATCAAGTACAAGATATTTACAATAAGCAGACCTCAGTGCAAGAAAGAGTCTTTCCAACACTGAAAAAGCAAAGAGGCCAACTTTGACATTAAAAGGTGTAAAATCAAGTACAAGATATTTACAATAAGCAGACCTCAGTGCAAGAAAGAGTCTTTCTAACACTGATAAGCACAGAGGCCAACTTTGACATTAAAAGGTGTTCAAACAAGTACAAGATATTCACAATAAGCAGACCTCAGTGCAAGAAAGAGTCTTTCTAACACTGATAAGCACAGAGGCCAACTTTGACATTAAAAGGTGTTCAAACAAGTACAAGATATTCACAATAAGCAGACCTCAGTGCAAGAAAGAGTCTTTCTAACACTGATAAGCACAGAGGCCAACTTTGACATTAAAAGGTGTTCAAACAAGTACAAGATATTTACAATAAGCAGACCTCAGCGCAAGAAAGAGTCTTTCCAACACTGATAAGCACAGAGGCCAACTTTGACATTAAAAGGTGTTCAAACAAGTACAAGATATTTACAATAAGCAGACCTCAGCGCAAGAAAGAGTCTTTCCAACACTGATAAGCACAGAGGCCAACTTTGACATTAAAAGGTGTAAAATCAAGTACAAGATATTTACAATAAGCAGACCTCAGTGCAAGAAAGAGTCTTTCCAACACTGATAAGCACAGAGGCCAACTTTGACATGAAAAGGTGTAAAAACAAGTACAAGATATTTACAATAAGCAGCCCTCAGTGCAAGAAAGAGTCTTTCCAACACTGATAAGCACAGAGGCCAACTTTGACATTAAAAGGTGTTCAAACAAGTACAAGATATTTACAATAAGCAGACCTCAGTGCAAGAAAGAGTCTTTCCAACACTGAAAAAGCAACAGAGGCCAACTTTGACATTAAAAGGTATAAAAACAAGTACAAGATATTTACAATAAGCAGACCTCAGTGCAAGAAAGAGTCTTTCCAACACTGAAAAAGCAAAGAGGCCAACTTTGACATTAAAAGGTGTAAAATCAAGTACAAGATATTTACAATAAGCAGACCTCGGTGCAAGAAAGAGTCTTTCCAACACGGAAAAAGCAAAGAGGCCAACTTTGACATTAAAAGGTCTTCAAACAAGTACAAGATATTTACAATAAGCAGACCTCAGTGCAAAAACGTGTCTTTCCAACACTGATAAGCACAGAGGCCAACTTTGACATTAAAAGGTGTTCAAACAAGTACAAGATATTTACAATAAGCAGACCTCAGTGCAAGAAAGAGTCTTTCCAACACTGAAAAAGCAACAGAGGCCAACTTTGACATTAAAAGGTATAAAAACAAGTACAAGATATTAACAATAAGCAGACCTCAGTGCAAGAAAGAGTCTTTCCAACACTGATAAGCACAGAGGCCAACTTTGACATGAAAAGGTGTAAAATCAAGTACAAGATATTTACAATAAGCAGACCTCAGTGCAAGAAAGAGTCTTTCCAACACTGAAAAAGCACAGAGGCCAACTTTGACATTAAAAGGTATAAAATCAAGTACAAGATATTTACAATAAGCAGACCTCAGTGCAAGAAAGAGTCTTTCCAACACTGAAAAAGCAAAGAGGCCAACTTTGACATTAAAAGGTGTTCAAACAAGTACAAGATATTTACAATAAGCAGACCTCGGTGCAAGAAAGAGTCTTTCCAACACGGAAAAAGCAAAGAGGCCAACTTTGACATTAAAAGGTCTTCAAACAAGTACAAGATATTTACAATAAGCAGCCCTCAGTGCAAGAAAGAGTCTTTCCAACACTGATAAGCACAGAGGCCAACTTTGACATTAAAAGGTGTTCAAACAAGTACAAGATATTTACAATAAGCAGACCTCAGTGCAAGAAAGAGTCTTTCCAACACTGAAAAAGCACAGAGGCCAACTTTGACATTAAAAGGTGTTCAAACAAGTACAAGATATTTACAATAAGCAGACCTCAGTGCAAGAAAGAGTCTTTCCAACACTGATAAGCACAGAGGCCAACTTTGACATGAAAAGGTATAAAAACAAGTACAATATATTAACAATAAGCAGACCTCAGTGCAAGAAAGAGTCTTTCTAACACTGAAAAAGCACAGAGGCCAACTTTGACATTAAAAGGTGTTCAAACAAGTACAAGATATTTACAATAAGCAGACCTCAGTGCAAGAAAGAGTCTTTCCAACACTGAAAAAGCACAGAGGCCAACTTTGACATGAAAAGGTGTAAAAATCAAGTACAAGATATTTACAATAAGCAGACCTCAGTGCAAGAAAGAGTCTTTCCAACACGGAAAAAACAAAGAGGCCAACTTTGACATTAAAAGGTGTTCAAACAAGTACAAGATATTTACAATAAGCAGACCTCAGTGCAAGAAAGAGTCTTTCCAACACTGATAAGCACAGAGGCCAACTTTGACATTAAAAGGTGTTCAAATAAGTACAAGATATTTACAATAAGCAGACCTCAGTGCAAGAAAGAGTCTTTCCAACACTGATAAGCACAGAGGCCAACTTTGACATGAAAAGGTGTAAAAACAAGTACAAGATATTTACAATAAGCAGACCTCAGTGCAAGAAAGAGTCTTTTCAACACTGAAAAAGCACAGAGGCCAACTTTGACATTAAAAGGTGTAAAATCAAGTACAAGATATTTACAATAAGCAGACCTCAGTGCAAGAAAGAGTCTTTCCAACACTGATAAGCACAGAGGCCAACTTTGACATGAAAAGGTATAAAAACAAGTACAATATATTAACAATAAGCAGACCTCAGTGCAAGAAAGAGTCTTTCCAACACTGATAAGCACAGAGGCCAACTTTGACATGAAAAGGTGTAAAATCAAGTACAAGATATTTACAATAAGCAGACCTCAGTGCAAGAAAGAGTCTTTCCAACACTGAAAAAGCAAAGAGGCCAACTTTGACATTAAAAGGTGTAAAATCAAGTACAAGATATTTACAATAAGCAGACCTCAGTGCAAGAAAGAGTCTTTCCAACACGGAAAAAACAAAGAGGCCAACTTTGACATTAAAAGGTGTAAAAACAAGTACAAGATATTTACAATAAGCAGACCTCAGCGCAAGAAAGAGTCTTTCCAACACTGATAAGCACAGAGGCCAACTTTGACATTAAAAGGTGTTCAAACAAGTACAAGATATTTACAATAAGCAGACCTCAGCGCAAGAAAGAGTCTTTCCAACACTGATAAGCACAGAGGCCAACTTTGACATTAAAAGGTGTAAAATCAAGTACAAGATATTTACAATAAGCAGACCTCAGTGCAAGAAAGAGTCTTTCCAACACTGATAAGCACAGAGGCCAACTTTGACATGAGAAGGTGTAAAAACAAGTACAAGATATTTACAATAAGCAGCCCTCAGTGCAAGAAAGAGTCTTTCCAACACTGATAAGCACAGAGGCCAACTTTGACATTAAAAGGTGTTCAAACAAGTACAAGATATTTACAATAAGCAGACCTCAGTGCAAGAAAGAGTCTTTCAAACACTGATAAAGCACAGAGGCCAACTTCTACATTAAAAGGTGTAAAAACAAGTACAAGATATTTACAATAAGCAGACCTCAGTGCAAGAAAGAGTCTTTCCAACACTGATAAGCACAGAGGCCAACTTTGACATGAAAAGGTGTAAAAACAAGTACAAGATATTTACAATAAGCAGACCTCAGTGCAAGAAAGAGTCTTTTCAACACTGAAAAAGCACAGAGGCCAACTTTGACATTAAAAGGTGTAAAAACAAGTACAAGATATTTACAATAAGCAGACCTCAGTGCAAGAAAGAGTCTTTCAAACACTGATAAGCACAGAGGCCAACTTTGACATGAAAAGGTATAAAAACAAGTACAATATATTAACAATAAGCAGACCTCAGTGCAAGAAAGAGTCTTTCCAACACTGATAAGCACAGAGGCCAACTTTGACATTAAAAGGTGTAAAATCAAGTACAAGATATTTACAATAAGCAGACCTCAGTGCAAGAAAGAGTCTTTCCAACACGGAAAAAACAAAGAGGCCAACTTTGACATTAAAAGGTATAAAAACAAGTACAAGATATTTACAATAAGCAGACCTCAGCGCAAGAAAGAGTCTTTCCAACACTGATAAGCACAGAGGCCAACTTTGACATTAAAAGGTGTAAAATCAAGTACAAGATATTTACAATAAGCAGACCTCAGTGCAAGAAAGAGTCTTTCCAACACTGATAAGCACAGAGGCCAACTTTGACATGAGAAGGTGTAAAAACAAGTACAAGATATTTACAATAAGCAGCCCTCAGTGCAAGAAAGAGTCTTTCCAACACTGATAAGCACAGAGGCCAACTTTGACATTAAAAGGTGTTCAAACAAGTACAAGATATTTACAATAAGCAGACCTCAGTGCAAGAAAGAGTCTTTCAAACACTGATAAGCACAGAGGCCAACTTCTACATTAAAAGGTGTAAAAACAAGTACAAGATATTTACAATAAGCAGACCTCAGTGCAAGAAAGAGTCTTTCCAACACTGATAAGCACAGAGGCCAACTTTGACATGAAAAGGTATAAAAACAAGTACAATATATTAACAATAAGCAGACCTCAGTGCAAGAAAGAGTCTTTCCAACACTGATAAGCACAGAGGCCAACTTTGACATGAAAAGGTGTAAAATCAAGTACAAGATATTTACAATAAGCAGACCTCAGTGCAAGAAAGAGTCTTTCCAACACTGAAAAAGCAAAGAGGCCAACTTTGACATTAAAAGGTGTAAAATCAAGTACAAGATATTTACAATAAGCAGACCTCAGTGCAAGAAAGAGTCTTTCTAACACTGATAAGCACAGAGGCCAACTTTGACATTAAAAGGTGTTCAAACAAGTACAAGATATTCACAATAAGCAGACCTCAGTGCAAGAAAGAGTCTTTCTAACACTGATAAGCACAGAGGCCAACTTTGACATTAAAAGGTGTTCAAACAAGTACAAGATATTTACAATAAGCAGACCTCAGCGCAAGAAAGAGTCTTTCCAACACTGATAAGCACAGAGGCCAACTTTGACATTAAAAGGTGTTCAAACAAGTACAAGATATTTACAATAAGCAGACCTCAGCGCAAGAAAGAGTCTTTCCAACACTGATAAGCACAGAGGCCAACTTTGACATTAAAAGGTGTTCAAACAAGTACAAGATATTTACAATAAGCAGACCTCAGTGCAAGAAAGAGTCTTTCCAACACTGATAAGCACAGAGGCCAACTTTGACATGAAAAGGTGTAAAATCAAGTACAAGATATTTACAATAAGCAGACCTCAGTGCAAGAAAGAGTCTTTCCAACACTGATAAGCACAGAGGCCAACTTTGACATGAAAAGGTGTAAAATCAAGTACAAGATATTTACAATAAGCAGACCTCGGTGCAAGAAAGAGTCTTTCCAACACTGAAAAAGCACAGAGGCCAACTTTGACATTAAAAGGTATAAAATCAAGTACAAGATATTTACAATAAGCAGACCTCAGTGCAAGAAAGAGTCTTTCCAACACTGAAAAAGCACAGAGGCCAACTTTGACATTAAAAGGTATAAAATCAAGTACAAGATATTTACAATAAGCAGACCTCAGTGCAAGAAAGAGTCTTTCCAACACTGAAAAAGCAAAGAGGCCAACTTTGACATTAAAAGGTGTTCAAACAAGTACAAGATATTTACAATAAGCAGACCTCGGTGCAAGAAAGAGTCTTTCCAACACTGATAAGCACAGAGGCCAACTTTGACATTAAAAGGTGTTCAAACAAGTACAAGATATTTACAATAAGCAGACCTCAGTGCAAGAAAGAGTCTTTCCAACACTGATAAGCACAGAGGCCAACTTTGACATGAAAAGGTATAAAAACAAGTACAATATATTAACAATAAGCAGACCTCAGTGCAAGAAAGAGTCTTTCTAACACTGAAAAAGCACAGAGGCCAACTTTGACATTAAAAGGTGTTCAAACAAGTACAAGATATTTACAATAAGCAGACCTCAGTGCAAGAAAGAGTCTTTCCAACACTGAAAAAGCACAGAGGCCAACTTTGACATGAAAAGGTGTAAAAATCAAGTACAAGATATTTACAATAAGCAGACCTCAGTGCAAGAAAGAGTCTTTCCAACACGGAAAAAACAAAGAGGCCAACTTTGACATTAAAAGGTGTTCAAACAAGTACAAGATATTTACAATAAGCAGACCTCAGTGCAAGAAAGAGTCTTTCCAACACTGATAAGCACAGAGGCCAACTTTGACATTAAAAGGTGTTCAAATAAGTACAAGATATTTACAATAAGCAGACCTCAGTGCAAGAAAGAGTCTTTCCAACACTGATAAGCACAGAGGCCAACTTTGACATGAAAAGGTGTAAAAACAAGTACAAGATATTTACAATAAGCAGACCTCAGTGCAAGAAAGAGTCTTTTCAACACTGAAAAAGCACAGAGGCCAACTTTGACATTAAAAGGTGTAAAAACAAGTACAAGATATTTACAATAAGCAGACCTCAGTGCAAGAAAGAGTCTTTCCAACACTGATAAGCACAGAGGCCAACTTTGACATGAAAAGGTATAAAAACAAGTACAATATATTAACAATAAGCAGACCTCAGTGCAAGAAAGAGTCTTTCCAACACTGATAAGCACAGAGGCCAACTTTGACATGAAAAGGTGTAAAATCAAGTACAAGATATTTACAATAAGCAGACCTCAGTGCAAGAAAGAGTCTTTCCAACACGGAAAAAACAAAGAGGCCAACTTTGACATTAAAAGGTGTAAAAACAAGTACAAGATATTTACAATAAGCAGACCTCAGCGCAAGAAAGAGTCTTTCCAACACTGATAAGCACAGAGGCCAACTTTGACATTAAAAGGTGTTCAAACAAGTACAAGATATTTACAATAAGCAGACCTCAGCGCAAGAAAGAGTCTTTCCAACACTGATAAGCACAGAGGCCAACTTTGACATTAAAAGGTGTAAAATCAAGTACAAGATATTTACAATAAGCAGACCTCAGTGCAAGAAAGAGTCTTTCCAACACTGATAAGCACAGAGGCCAACTTTGACATGAAAAGGTGTAAAAACAAGTACAAGATATTTACAATAAGCAGCCCTCAGTGCAAGAAAGAGTCTTTCCAACACTGATAAGCACAGAGGCCAACTTTGACATTAAAAGGTGTTCAAACAAGTACAAGATATTTACAATAAGCAGACCTCAGCGCAAGAAAGAGTCTTTCCAACACTGATAAGCACAGAGGCCAACTTTGACATTAAAAGGTGTAAAATCAAGTACAAGATATTTACAATAAGCAGACCTCAGTGCAAGAAAGAGTCTTTCCAACACTGATAAGCACAGAGGCCAACTTTGACATTAAAAGGTGTTCAAATAAGTACAAGATATTTACAATAAGCAGACCTCAGTGCAAGAAAGAGTCTTTCCAACACTGATAAGCACAGAGGCCAACTTTGACATGAAAAGGTGTTCAAACAAGTACAAGATATTTACAATAAGCAGACCTCAGTGCAAGAAAGAGTCTTTCCAACACTGAAAAAGCACAGAGGCCAACTTTGACATGAAAAGGTGTAAAATCAAGTACAAGATATTTACAATAAGCAGACCTCAGTGCAAGAAAGAGTCTTTCCAACACTGAAAAAGCACAGAGGCCAACTTTGACATTAAAAGGTGTAAAAACAAGTACAAGATATTTACAATAAGCAGACCTCAGTGCAAGAAAGAGTCTTTCCAACACTGATAAGCACAGAGGCCAACTTTGACATTAAAAGGTCTTCAAACAAGTACAATATATTAACAATAAGCAGACCTCAGTGCAAGAAAGAGTCTTTCAAACACTGATAAGCACAGAGGCCAACTTTGACATTAAAAGGTGTTCAAACAAGTACAAGATATTTACAATAAGCAGCCCTCAGTGCAAGAAAGAGTCTTTCCAACACTGATAAGCACAGAGGCCAACTTTGACATTAAAAGGTGTTCAAACAAGTACAAGATATTTACAATAAGCAGACCTCAGTGCAAGAAAGAGTCTTTCCAACACTGATAAGCACAGAGGCCAACTTTGACATTAAAAGGTGTTCAAACAAGTACAAGATATTTACAATAAGCAGACCTCAGTGCAAGAAAGAGTATTTCCAACACTGAAAAAGCACAGAGGCCAACTTTGACATTAAAAGGTGTAAAATCAAGTACAAGATATTTACAATAAGCAGACCTCAGTGCAAGAAAGAGTCTTTCCAACACTGAAAAAGCACAGAGGCCAACTTTGACATTAAAAGGTGTTCAAATAAGTACAAGATATTTACAATAAGCAGACCTCAGTGCAAGAAAGAGTCTTTCAAACACTGATAAGCACAGAGGCCAACTTTGACATGAAAAGGTGTAAAAACAAGTACAAGATATTTACAATAAGCAGACCTCAGTGCAAGAAAGAGTCTTTTCAACACTGAAAAAGCACAGAGGCCAACTTTGACATTAAAAGGTGTTCAAACAAGTACAAGATATTTACAATAAGCAGACCTCAGTGCAAGAAAGAGTCTTTCCAACACTGATAAGCACAGAGGCCAACTTTAACATAAAAGGTGTAAAAATCAAGTACAAGATATTTACAATAAGCAGACCTCAGTGCAAGAAAGAGTCTTTCCAACACGGAAAAAGCAAAGAGGCCAACTTTGACATTAAAAGGTCTTCAAACAAGTACAAGATATTTACAATAAGCAGCCCTCAGTGCAAGAAAGAGTCTTTCCAACACTGAAAAAGCACAGAGGCCAACTTTGACATTAAAAGGTCTTCAAACAAGTACAAGATATTAACAATAAGCAGACCTCAGTGCAAGAAAGAGTCTTTCCAACACTGATAAGCACAGAGGCCAACTTTGACATGAAAAGGTATAAAAACAAGTACAATATATTAACAATAAGCAGACCTCAGTGCAAGAAAGAGTCTTTCCAACACTGAAAAAGCACAGAGGCCAACTTTGACATTAAAAGGTATAAAAACAAGTACAATATATTAACAATAAGCAGACCTCAGTGCAAGAAAGAGTCTTTCCAACACTGATAAGCACAGAGGCCAACTTTGACATGAAAAGGTGTAAAATCAAGTACAAGATATTTACAATAAGCAGACCTCAGTGCAAGAAAGAGTCTTTCCAACACTGAAAAAGCAAAGAGGCCAACTTTGACATGAAAAGGTGTAAAATCAAGTACAAGATATTTACAATAAGCAGACCTCAGTGCAAGAAAGAGTCTTTCCAACACTGATAAGCACAGAGGCCAACTTTGACATTAAAAGGTGTAAAATCAAGTACAAGATATTTACAATAAGCAGACCTCAGTGCAAGAAAGAGTCTTTCCAACACTGAAAAAGCACAGAGGCCAACTTTGACATTAAAAGGTGTTCAAACAAGTACAAGATATTTACAATAAGCAGCCCTCAGTGCAAGAAAGAGTCTTTCCAACACTGATAAGCACAGAGGCCAACTTTGACATTAAAAGGTGTTCAAATAAGTACAAGATATTTACAATAAGCAGACCTCAGTGCAAGAAAGAGTCTTTCCAACACTGATAAGCACAGAGGCCAACTTTGACATTAAAAGGTCTTCAAACAAGTACAAGATATTTACAATAAGCAGACCTCAGTGCAAGAAAGAGTCTTTTCAACACTGAAAAAGCACAGAGGCCAACTTTGACATTAAAAGGTGTTCAAATAAGTACAAGATATTTACAATAAGCAGACCTCAGTGCAAGAAAGAGTCTTTCCAACACTGATAAGCACAGAGGCCAACTTTGACATGAAAAGGTGTAAAATCAAGTACAAGATATTTACAATAAGCAGACCTCAGTGCAAGAAAGAGTCTTTCCAACACTGAAAAAGCAAAGAGGCCAACTTTGACATTAAAAGGTGTAAAATCAAGTACAAGATATTTACAATAAGCAGACCTCAGTGCAAGAAAGAGTCTTTCCAACACTGATAAGCACAGAGGCCAACTTTGACATTAAAAGGTGTTCAAACAAGTACAAGATATTTACAATAAGCAGACCTCAGTGCAAGAAAGAGTCTTTCCAACACTGAAAAAGCACAGAGGCCAACTTTGACATTAAAAGGTGTAAAAACAAGTACAAGATATTAACAATAAGCAGACCTCGGTGCAAGAAAGAGTCTTTTCAACACTGAAAAAGCACAGAGGCCAACTTTGACATTAAAAGGTGTTCAAACAAGTACAAGATATTTACAATAAGCAGACCTCAGTGCAAGAAAGAGTCTTTTCAACACTGAAAAAGCACAGAGGCCAACTTTGACATTAAAAGGTGTTCAAACAAGTACAAGATATTTACAATAAGCAGACCTCAGTGCAAGAAAGAGTCTTTCCAACACTGATAAGCACAGAGGCCAACTTTAACATAAAAGGTGTAAAAACAAGTACAAGATATTTACAATAAGCAGACCTCAGTGCAAGAAAGAGCCTTTCCAACACTGATAAGCACAGAGGCCAACTTTGACATGAAAAGGTGTAAAATCAAGTACAAGATATTTACAATAAGCAGACCTCAGTGCAAGAAAGAGTCTTTCCAACACTGATAAGCACAGAGGCCAACTTTGACATTAAAAGGTGTTCAAACAAGTACAAGATATTTACAATAAGCAGACCTCAGTGCAAGAAAGAGTCTTTCCAACACTGAAAAAGCATAGAGGCCAACTTTGACATTAAAAGGTGTTCAAACAAGTACAAGATATTTACAATAAGCAGACCTCAGTGCAAGAAAGAGTCTTTCCAACACTGATAAGCACAGAGGCCAACTTTGACATGAAAAGGTGTAAAAACAAGTACAAGATATTTACAATAAGCAGACCTCAGTGCAAGAAAGAGTCTTTCCAACACTGATAAGCACAGAGGCCAACTTTAACATTAAAAGGTCTTCAAACAAGTACAAGATATTTAGAGTAAGCAGACCTCAGTGCAAGAAAGAGCCTTTCCAACACTGATAAGCACAGAGGCCAACTTTGACATTAAAAGGTATTCAAACAAGTACAAGATATTTACAATAAGCAGACCTCGGTGCAAGAAAGAGTCTTTCCAACACTGAAAAAGCACAGAGGCCAACTTTGACATTAAAAGGTGTAAAATCAAGTACAAGATATTTACAATAAGCAGACCTCAGTGCAAGAAAGAGTCTTTCCAACACTGAAAAAGCACAGAGGCCAACTTTGACATGAAAAGGTGTAAAAATCAAGTACAAGATATTTACAATAAGCAGCCCTCAGTTCAAGAAAGAGTCTTTCAGACACGGAAAGAGCACAGAGGCCAACTTTGACATTAAAAGGTGTTCAAACAAGTACAAGATATTTACAATAAGCAGACCTCAGTGCAAGAAAGAGTCTTTCCAACACTGATAAGCACAGAGGCCAACTTTGACATTAAAAGGTGTTCAAACAAGTACAAGATATTTACAATAAGCAGACCTCAGTGCAAGAAAGAGTCTTTCCAACACTGATAAGCACAGAGGCCAACTTTGACATTAAAAGGTGTAAAATCAAGTACAAGATATTTACAATAAGCAGACCTCAGTGCAAGAAAGAGTCTTTCCAACACTGATAAGCACAGAGGCCAACTTTGACATTAAAAGGTGTTCAAACAAGTACAAGATATTTACAATAAGCAGACCTCAGTGCAAGAAAGAGTCTTTCCAACACTGATAAGCACAGAGGCCAACTTTGACATTAAAAGGTATAAAAACAAGTACAATATATTTACAATAAGCAGACCTCAGTGCAAGAAAGAGTCTTTCCAACACGGAAAAAGCACAGAGGCCAACTTTGACATTAAAAGGTGTTCAAACAAGTACAAGATATTTACAATAAGCAGCCCTCAGTGCAAGAAAGAGTCTTTCCAACACTGATAAGCACAGAGGCCAACTTTGACATTAAAAGGTGTTCAAACAAGTACAAGATATTTACAATAAGCAGACCTCAGTGCAAGAAAGAGTCTTTCCAACACTGAAAAAGCACAGAGGCCAACTTTAACATTAAAAGGTCTTCAAACAAGTACAAGATATTTACAATAAGCAGCCCTCAGTGCAAGAAAGAGTCTTTCTAACACTGCAGAAGCACAGAGGCCAACTTTGACATGAAAAGCTGTTCAAACAAGTACAAGATATTTACAATAAGCAGACCTCAGTGCAAGAAAGAGTCTTTCCAACACTGAAAAAGCACAGAGGCCAACTTTGACATTAAAAGGTGTAAAAATCAAGTACAAGATATTTACAATAAGCAGCCCTCAGTGCAAGAAAGAGTCTTTCCAACACTGAAAAAGCACAGAGGCCAACTTTGACATTAAAAGGTGTTCAAACAAGTACAAGATATTCACAATAAGCAGACCTCAGTGCAAGAAAGAGTATTTCCAACACGGAAAAAGCAAAGAGGCCAACTTTAACATTAAAAGGTCTTCAAACAAGTACAAGATATTTACAATAAGCAGACCTCAGTGTAAGAAAGAGTCTTTCTAACACTGATAAGCACAGAGGCCAACTTTGACATTAAAAGGTGTTCAAACAAGTACAAGATATTCACAATAAGCAGACCTCAGTGCAAGAAAGAGTCTTTCCAACACGGAAAAATCAAAGAGGCCAACTTTAACATTAAAAGGTCTTCAAACAAGTACAAGATATTCACAATAAGCAGACCTCAGTGCAAGAAAGAGTCTTTCTAACACTGCAGAAGCACAGAGGCCAACTTTGACATGAAAAGGTGTAAAAATCAAGTACAAGATATTTACAATAAGCAGACCTCAGTGCAAGAAAGAGTCTTTCCAACACTGATAAGCACAGAGGCCAACTTTGACATTAAAAGGTGTTCAAACAAGTACAAGATATTTACAATAAGCAGACCTCAGTGCAAGAAAGAGTCTTTCCAACACTGAAAAAGCACAGAGGCCAACTTTGACATTAAAAGGTGTTCAAACAAGTACAAGATATTTACAATAAGCAGACCTCAGTGCAAGAAAGAGTCTTTCCAACACGGAAAAAGCAAAGAGGCCAACTTTGACATTAAAAGGTCTTCAAACAAGTACAAGATATTTACAATAAGCAGCCCTCAGTGCAAGAAAGAGTCTTTCCAACACTGAAAAAGCACAGAGGCCAACTTTGACATGAAAAGGTGTAAAAACAAGTACAAGATATTTACAATAAGCAGACCTCAGTGCAAGAAAGAGTCTTTCCAACACTGATAAGCACAGAGGCCAACTTTGACATTAAAAGGTGTAAAATCAAGTACAAGATATTTACAATAAGCAGACCTCAGTGCAAGAAAGAGTCTTTCCAACACTGATAAGCACAGAGGCCAACTTTGACATTAAAAGGGGTAAAAATCAAGTACAAGATATTTACAATAAGCAGACCTCAGTGCAAGAAAGAGTCTTTCCAACACTGATAAGCACAGAGGCCAACTTTGACATTAAAAGGTGTTCAAACAAGTACAAGATATTTACAATAAGCAGACCTCAGTGCAAGAAAGAGTCTTTCCAACACTGATAAGCACAGAGGCCAACTTTGACATTAAAAGGTGTAAAAACAAGTACAAGATATTTACAATAAGCAGACCTCAGTGCAAGAAAGAGTCTTTCCAACACTGAAAAAGCACAGAGGCCAACTTTGACATTAAAAGGTGTTCAAATAAGTACAAGATATTTACAATAAGCAGACCTCAGTGCAAGAAAGAGTCTTTCCAACACTGAAAAAGCACAGAGGCCAACTTTGACATTAAAAGGTGTAAAATCAAGTACAAGATATTTACAATAAGCAGCCCTCAGTGCAAGAAAGAGTCTTTCCAACACTGAAAAAGCACAGAGGCCAACTTTGACATTAAAAGGTCTTCAAACAAGTACAAGATATTTACAATAAGCAGACCTCAGTGCAAGAAAGAGTCTTTCCAACACTGAAAAAGCACAGAGGCCAACTTTGACATTAAAAGGTCTTCAAACAAGTACAAGATATTTACAATAAGCAGACCTCGGTGCAAGAAAGAGTCTTTCCAACACGGAAAAAGCAAAGAGGCCAACTTTAACATTAAAAGGTCTTCAAACAAGTACAAGATATTTACAATAAGCAGACCTCGGTGCAAGAAAGAGTCTTTCCAACACGGAAAAAGCAAAGAGGCCAACTTTGACATTAAAAGGTCTTCAAACAAGTACAAGATATTTACAATAAGCAGCCCTCAGTGCAAGAAAGAGTCTTTCCAACACTGATAAGCACAGAGGCCAACTTTGACATTAAAAGGTGTTCAAACAAGTACAAGATATTTACAATAAGCAGACCTCAGTGCAAGAAAGAGTCTTTCCAACACTGAAAAAGCACAGAGGCCAACTTTGACATTAAAAGGTGTTCAAACAAGTACAAGATATTTACAATAAGCAGACCTCAGTGCAAGAAAGAGTCTTTCCAACACTGATAAGCACAGAGGCCAACTTTGACATGAAAAGGTGTAAAATCAAGTACAAGATATTTACAATAAGCAGACCTCAGTGCAAGAAAGAGTCTTTCCAACACTGAAAAAGCACAGAGGCCAACTTTGACATTAAAAGGTGTTCAAACAAGTACAAGATATTTACAATAAGCAGACCTCAGTGCAAGAAAGAGTCTTTCCAACAATGAAAAAGCACAGAGGCCAACTTTGACATGAAAAGGTGTAAAAATCAAGTACAAGATATTTACAATAAGCAGACCTCAGTGCAAGAAAGAGTCTTTCCAACACTGATAAGCACAGAGGCCAACTTTGACATTAAAAGGTGTTCAAATAAGTACAAGATATTTACAATAAGCAGACCTCAGTGCAAGAAAGAGTCTTTCCAACACTGAAAAAGCACAGAGGCCAACTTTGACATTAGAAGGTGTAAAATCAAGTACAAGATATTTACAATAAGCAGACCTCAGTGCAAGAAAGAGTCTTTTCAACACTGAAAAAGCACAGAGGCCAACTTTGACATTAAAAGGTGTAAAAACAAGTACAAGATATTTACAATAAGCAGACCTCAGTGCAAGAAAGAGCCTTTCCAACACTGATAAGCACAGAGGCCAACTTTGACATGAAAAGGTATAAAAACAAGTACAATATATTAACAATAAGCAGACCTCAGTGCAAGAAAGAGTCTTTCCAACACTGATAAGCACAGAGGCCAACTTTGACATGAAAAGGTATAAAATCAAGTACAAGATATTTAAAATAAGCAGACCTCAGTGCAAGAAAGAGTCTTTCCAACACGGAAAAAGCAAAGAGGCCAACTTTGACATTAAAAGGTCTTCAAACAAGTACAAGATATTTACAATAAGCAGACCTCAGTGCAAAAACGTGTCTTTCCAACACTGATAAGCACAGAGGCCAACTTTGACATTAAAAGGTGTTCAAACAAGTACAAGATATTTACAATAAGCAGCCCTCAGTGCAAGAAAGAGTCTTTCCAACACTGAAAAAGCACAGAGGCCAACTTTGACATTAAAAGGTGTTCAAACAAGTACAAGATATTTACAATAAGCAGACCTCAGTGCAAGAAAGAGTCTTTCCAACACTGAAAAAGCACAGAGGCCAACTTTGACATGAAAAGGTGTTCAAACAAGTACAAGATATTTACAATAAGCAGCCCTCAGTGCAAGAAAGAGTCTTTCCAACACTGATAAGCACAGAGGCCAACTTTGACATTAAAAGGTGTTCAAACAAGTACAAGATATTTACAATAAGCAGACCTCAGTGCAAGAAAGAGTCTTTCCAACACTGAAAAAGCACAGAGGCCAACTTTGACATTAAAAGGTATAAAAACAAGTACAAGATATTTACAATAAGCAGCCCTCAGTGCAAGAAAGAGTCTTTCCAACACTGAAAAAGCACAGAGGCCAACTTTGACATTAAAAGGTATAAAAACAAGTACAAGATATTTACAATAAGCAGCCCTCAGTGCAAGAAAGAGTCTTTCCAACACTGATAAGCACAGAGGCCAACTTTGACATGAAAAGGTATAAAAACAAGTACAATATATTAACAATAAGCAGACCTCAGTGCAAGAAAGAGTCTTTCCAACACTGATAAGCACAGAGGCCAACTTTGACATGAAAAGGTGTAAAATCAAGTACAAGATATTTACAATAAGCAGACCTCAGTGCAAGAAAGAGTCTTTCCAACACTGAAAAAGCACAGAGGCCAACTTTGACATTAAAAGGTGTAAAATCAAGTACAAGATATTTACAATAAGCAGACCTCAGTGCAAGAAAGAGTCTTTCCAACACTGAAAAAGCACAGAGGCCAACTTTGACATTAAAAGGTGTTCAAACAAGTACAAGATATTTACAATAAGCAGACCTCGGTGCAAGAAAGAGTCTTTCCAACACGGAAAAAGCAAAGAGGCCAACTTTGACATTAAAAGGTCTTCAAACAAGTACAAGATATTTACAATAAGCAGCCCTCAGTGCAAGAAAGAGCCTTTCCAACACTGATAAGCACAGAGGCCAACTTTGACATTAAAAGGTGTTCAAACAAGTACAAGATATTTACAATAAGCAGACCTCAGTGCAAGAAAGAGTCTTTCCAACACTGAAAAAGCACAGAGGCCAACTTTGACATTAAAAGGTATAAAAACAAGTACAAGATATTTACAATAAGCAGCCCTCAGTGCAAGAAAGAGTCTTTCCAACACTGATAAGCACAGAGGCCAACTTTGACATGAAAAGGTATAAAAACAAGTACAATATATTAACAATAAGCAGACCTCAGTGCAAGAAAGAGTCTTTCCAACACTGATAAGCACAGAGGCCAACTTTGACATGAAAAGGTGTAAAATCAAGTACAAGATATTTACAATAAGCAGACCTCAGTGCAAGAAAGAGTCTTTCCAACACTGAAAAAGCACAGAGGCCAACTTTGACATTAAAAGGTGTAAAATCAAGTACAAGATATTTACAATAAGCAGCCCTCAGTGCAAGAAAGAGTCTTTCCAACACTGATAAGCACAGAGGCCAACTTTGACATGAAAAGGTGTAAAATCAAGTACAAGATATTTACAATAAGCAGACCTCAGTGCAAGAAAGAGTCTTTCCAACACTGAAAAAGCACAGAGGCCAACTTTGACATTAAAAGGTGTAAAATCAAGTACAAGATATTTACAATAAGCAGCCCTCAGTGCAAGAAAGAGTCTTTCCAACACTGAAAAAGCACAGAGGCCAACTTTGACATTAAAAGGTGTTCAAACAAGTACAAGATATTTACAATAAGCAGACCTCAGTGCCAGAAAGAGTCTTTCCAACACTGATAAGCACAGAGGCCAACTTTGACATTAAAAGGTGTAAAAAAAAGTACAAGATATTTACAATAAGCAGACCTCAGTGCAAGAAAGAGCCTTTCCAACACTGATAAGCACAGAGGCCAACTTTGACATGAAAAGGTTTAAAAACAAGTACAAGATATTTACAATAAGCAGACCTCGGTGCAAGAAAGAGTCTTTCCAACACTGATAAGCACAGAGGCCAACTTTGACATGAAAAGGTGTAAAAACAAGTACAAGATATTTACAATAAGCAGACCTCGGTGCAAGAAAGAGTCTTTCCAACACTGAAAAAGCACAGAGGCCAACTTTGACATTAAAAGGTGTAAAATCAAGTACAAGATATTTACAATAAGCAGACCTCAGTGCAAGAAAGAGTCTTTCCAACACTGAAAAAGCACAGAGGCCAACTTTGACATGAAAAGGTGTAAAAATCAAGTACAAGATATTTACAATAAGCAGACCTCAGTGCAAGAAAGAGTCTTTCAGACACGGAAAGAGCACAGAGGCCAACTTTGACATTAAAAGGTGTTCAAACAAGTACAAGATATTTACAATAAGCAGCCCTCAGTGCAAGAAAGAGTCTTTCCAACAGTGATAAGCACAGAGGCCAACTTTGACATTAAAAGGTGTTCAAACAAGTACAAGATATTTACAATAAGCAGACCTCAGTGCAAGAAAGAGTCTTTCCAACACTGAAAAAGCACAGAGGCCAACTTTGACATTAAAAGGTATAAAAACAAGTACAATATATTTACAATAAGCAGCCCTCAGTGCAAGAAAGAGTCTTTCCAACACGGAAAAAGCACAGAGGCCAACTTTGACATTAAAAGGTGTTCAAACAAGTACAAGATATTTACAATAAGCAGCCCTCAGTGCAAGAAAGAGTCTTTCCAACACTGATAAGCACAGAGGCCAACTTTGACATTAAAAGGTGTTCAAACAAGTACAAGATATTT
Organism: Aulonocara stuartgranti; assembly: GCF_965226115.1. Taxonomy (NCBI): domain Eukaryota; kingdom Metazoa; phylum Chordata; class Actinopteri; order Cichliformes; family Cichlidae; genus Aulonocara; species Aulonocara stuartgranti. The sequence continues at coordinate 33,850,368 of NC_138952.1, read as the reverse complement.
ACAATAAGCAGACCTCAGTGCAAGAAAGAGTCTTTCCAACACTGATAAGCACAGAGGCCAACTTTGACATTAAAAGGTGTTCAAACAAGTACAAGATATTTACAATAAGCAGACCTCGGTGCAAGAAAGAGTCTTTCCAACACGGAAAAAGCAAAGAGGCCAACTTTGACATTAAAAGGTCTTCAAACGAGTACAAGATATTTACAATAAGCAGCCCTCAGTGCAAGAAAGAGCCTTTCCAACACTGATAAGCACAGAGGCCAACTTTGACATTAAAAGGTGTTCAAACAAGTACAAGATATTTACAATAAGCAGACCTCAGTGCAAGAAAGAGTCTTTCCAACACTGAAAAAGCACAGAGGCCAACTTTGACATTAAAAGGTATAAAAACAAGTACAAGATATTTACAATAAGCAGCCCTCAGTGCAAGAAAGAGTCTTTCCAACACTGATAAGCACAGAGGCCAACTTTGACATGAAAAGGTATAAAAACAAGTACAATATATTAACAATAAGCAGACCTCAGTGCAAGAAAGAGTCTTTCCAACACTGATAAGCACAGAGGCCAACTTTGACATGAAAAGGTGTAAAATCAAGTACAAGATATTTACAATAAGCAGACCTCAGTGCAAGAAAGAGTCTTTCCAACACTGAAAAAGCACAGAGGCCAACTTTGACATTAAAAGGTGTAAAATCAAGTACAAGATATTTACAATAAGCAGACCTCAGTGCAAGAAAGAGTCTTTCCAACACTGATAAGCACAGAGGCCAACTTTGACATGAAAAGGTGTAAAATCAAGTACAAGATATTTACAATAAGCAGACCTCAGTGCAAGAAAGAGTCTTTCCAACACTGAAAAAGCACAGAGGCCAACTTTGACATTAAAAGGTGTAAAATCAAGTACAAGATATTTACAATAAGCAGACCTCAGTGCAAGAAAGAGTCTTTCCAACACTGAAAAAGCACAGAGGCCAACTTTGACATTAAAAGGTGTTCAAACAAGTACAAGATATTTACAATAAGCAGACCTCAGTGCAAGAAAGAGTCTTTCCAACACTGATAAGCACAGAGGCCAACTTTGACATGAAAAGGTGTAAAAACAAGTACAAGATATTTACAATAAGCAGACCTCAGTGCAAGAAAGAGCCTTTCCAACACTGATAAGCACAGAGGCCAACTTTAACATTAAAAGGTCTTCAAACAAGTACAAGATATTTAGAGTAAGCAGACCTCAGTGCAAGAAAGAGTCTTTCCAACACTGATAAGCACAGAGGCCAACTTTGACATTAAAAGGTGTAAAAAAAAGTACAAGATATTTACAATAAGCAGACCTCAGTGCAAGAAAGAGCCTTTCCAACACTGATAAGCACAGAGGCCAACTTTGACATGAAAAGGTTTAAAAACAAGTACAAGATATTTACAATAAGCAGACCTCGGTGCAAGAAAGAGTCTTTCCAACACTGATAAGCACAGAGGCCAACTTTGACATGAAAAGGTGTAAAAACAAGTACAAGATATTTACAATAAGCAGACCTCGGTGCAAGAAAGAGTCTTTCCAACACTGAAAAAGCACAGAGGCCAACTTTGACATTAAAAGGTGTAAAATCAAGTACAAGATATTTACAATAAGCAGACCTCAGTGCAAGAAAGAGTCTTTCCAACACTGAAAAAGCACAGAGGCCAACTTTGACATGAAAAGGTGTAAAAATCAAGTACAAGATATTTACAATAAGCAGACCTCAGTGCAAGAAAGAGTCTTTCAGACACGGAAAGAGCACAGAGGCCAACTTTGACATTAAAAGGTGTTCAAACAAGTACAAGATATTTACAATAAGCAGCCCTCAGTGCAAGAAAGAGTCTTTCCAACAGTGATAAGCACAGAGGCCAACTTTGACATTAAAAGGTGTTCAAACAAGTACAAGATATTTACAATAAGCAGACCTCAGTGCAAGAAAGAGTCTTTCCAACACTGAAAAAGCACAGAGGCCAACTTTGACATTAAAAGGTATAAAAACAAGTACAATATATTTACAATAAGCAGCCCTCAGTGCAAGAAAGAGTCTTTCCAACACGGAAAAAGCACAGAGGCCAACTTTGACATTAAAAGGTGTTCAAACAAGTACAAGATATTTACAATAAGCAGCCCTCAGTGCAAGAAAGAGTCTTTCCAACACTGATAAGCACAGAGGCCAACTTTGACATTAAAAGGTGTTCAAACAAGTACAAGATATTTACAATAAGCAGACCTCAGTGCAAGAAAGAGTCTTTCCAACACTGATAAGCACAGAGGCCAACTTTGACATTAAAAGGTGTAAAATCAAGTACAAGATATTTACAATAAGCAGACCTCAGTGCAAGAAAGAGTCTTTCCAACACTGAAAAAGCACAGAGGCCAACTTTAACATTAAAAGGTCTTCAAACAAGTACAAGATATTTACAATAAGCAGCCCTCAGTGCAAGAAAGAGTCTTTCTAACACTGCAGAAGCACAGAGGCCAACTTTGACATGAAAAGCTGTTCAAACAAGTACAAGATATTTACAATAAGCAGACCTCAGTGCAAGAAAGAGTCTTTCCAACACTGAAAAAGCACAGAGGCCAACTTTGACATTAAAAGGTGTAAAAATCAAGCACAAGATATTTACAATAAGCAGACCTCAGTGCAAGAAAGAGTCTTTCTAACACTGATAAGCACAGAGGCCAACTTTAACATTAAAAGGTCTTCAAACAAGTACAAGATATTTACAATAAGCAGACCTCAGTGTAAGAAAGAGTCTTTCTAACACTGATAAGCACAGAGGCCAACTTTGACATTAAAAGGTGTTCAAACAAGTACAAGATATTTACAATAAGCAGACCTCAGTGTAAGAAAGAGTCTTTCTAACACTGATAAGCACAGAGGCCAACTTTGACATTAAAAGGTGTTCAAACAAGTACAAGATATTCACAATAAGCAGACCTCAGTGCAAGAAAGAGTCTTTCCAACACGGAAAAATCAAAGAGGCCAACTTTAACATTAAAAGGTCTTCAAACAAGTACAAGATATTTACAATAAGCAGACCTCAGTGCAAGAAAGAGTCTTTTCAACACTGATAAGCACAGAGGCCAACTTTGACATTAAAAGGTGTTCAAACAAGTACAAGATATTTACAATAAGCAGACCTCAGTGCAAGAAAGAGTCTTTCCAACACTGATAAGGTCAGAGGCCAACTTTGACATTAAAAGGTGTAAAAACAAGTACAAGATATTTACAATAAGCAGACCTCAGTGCAAGAAAGAGTCTTTCCAACACTGAAAAAGCACAGAGGCCAACTTTAACATTAAAAGGTCTTCAAACAAGTACAAGATATTTACAATAAGCAGCCCTCAGTGCAAGAAAGAGTCTTTCTAACACTGCAGAAGCACAGAGGCCAACTTTGACATGAAAAGCTGTTCAAACAAGTACAAGATATTTACAATAAGCAGACCTCAGTGCAAGAAAGAGTATTTCCAACACGGAAAAAGCAAAGAGGCCAACTTTGACATTAAAAGGTCTTCAAACAAGTACAAGATATTTACAATAAGCAGACCTCAGTGCAAGAAAGAGTCTTTCCAACACTGAAAAAGCACAGAGGCCAACTTTGACATTAAAAGGTGTAAAAATCAAGTACAAGATATTTACAATAAGCAGACCTCAGTGCAAGAAAGAGTCTTTCCAACACGGAAAAATCAAAGAGGCCAACTTTAACATTAAAAGGTCTTCAAACAAGTACAAGATATTCACAATAAGCAGACCTCAGTGCAAGAAAGAGTCTTTCCAACACTGATAAGCACAGAGGCCAACTTTGACATTAAAAGGTGTTCAAACAAGTACAAGATATTTACAATAAGCAGACCTCAGTGCAAGAAAGAGTCTTTCCAACACTGAAAAAGCACAGAGGCCAACTTTGACATTAAAAGGTGTTCAAACAAGTACAAGATATTTACAATAAGCAGACCTCAGTGCAAGAAAGAGTCTTTCCAACACGGAAAAAGCAAAGAGGCCAACTTTGACATTAAAAGGTCTTCAAACAAGTACAAGATATTTACAATAAGCAGCCCTCAGTGCAAGAAAGAGTCTTTCCAACACTGATAAGCACAGAGGCCAACTTTGACATTAAAAGGTGTTCAAACAAGTACAAGATATTTACAATAAGCAGACCTCAGTGCAAGAAAGAGTCTTTCCAACACTGAAAAAGCACAGAGGCCAACTTTGACATGAAAAGGTGTAAAAACAAGTACAAGATATTTACAATAAGCAGACTTCGGTGCAAGAAAGAGTCTTTCCATCACTGATAAGCTCAGAGGCCAACTTTGACATGAAAAGGTGTAAAAACAAGTACAAGATATTTACAATAAGCAGACCTCAGTGCAAGAAAGAGCCTTTCCAACACTGATAAGCACAGAGGCCAACTTTGACATTAAAAGGTATAAAAACAAGTACAATATATTCACAATAAGCAGACCTCAGTGCAAGAAAGAGTCTTTCTAACACTGATAAGCACAGAGGCCAACTTTGACATTAAAAGGTGTTCAAACAAGTACAAGATATTTACAATAAGCAGACCTCAGTGCAAGAAAGAGTCTTTCCAACACTGATAAGCACAGAGGCCAACTTTGACATTAAAAGGTGTTCAAACAAGTACAAGATATTTACAATAAGCAGACCTCAGTGCAAAAACGTGTCTTTCCAACACTGACAAGCACAGAGGCCAACTTTGACATGAAAAGGTGTTCAAACAAGTATAAGATATTTACAATAAGCAGACCTCAGTGCAAGAAAGAGTCTTTCCAACACTGAAAAAGCACAGAGGCCAACTTTGACATGAAAAGGTGTAAAAACAAGTACAAGATATTTACAATAAGCAGACCTCAGTGCAAGAAAGAGTCTTTCCAACACGGAAAAAGCAAAGAGGCCAACTTTGACATTAAAAGGTCTTCAAACAAGTACAAGATATTTACAATAAGCAGACCTTGGTGCAAGAAAGAGTCTTTCCAACACTGAAAAAGCACAGAGGCCAACTTTGACATTAAAAGGTGTAAAATCAAGTACAAGATATTTACAATAAGCAGACCTCAGTGCAAGAAAGAGTCTTTCCAACACTGAAAAAGCACAGAGGCCAACTTTGACATGAAAAGGTGTAAAAATCAAGTACAAGATATTTACAATAAGCAGACCTCAGTGCAAGAAAGAGTCTTTCAGACACGGAAAGAGCACAGAGGCCAACTTTGACATTAAAAGGTGTTCAAACAAGTACAAGATATTTACAATAAGCAGCCCTCAGTGCAAGAAAGAGTCTTTCCAACACTGATAAGCACAGAGGCCAACTTTGACATGAAAAGGTGTTCAAACAAGTACAAGATATTTACAATAAGCAGACCTCAGTGCAAGAAAGAGTCTTTCCAACACTGAAAAAGCACAGAGGCCAACTTTGACATTAAAAGGTATAAAAACAAGTACAATATATTTACAATAAGCAGACCTCAGTGCAAGAAAGAGTCTTTCCAACACGGAAAAAGCACAGAGGCCAACTTTGACATTAAAAGGTGTTCAAACAAGTACAAGATATTTACAATAAGCAGCCCTCAGTGCAAGAAAGAGTCTTTCCAACACTGATAAGCACAGAGGCCAACTTTGACATTAAAAGGTGTTCAAACAAGTACAAGATATTTACAATAAGCAGACCTCAGTGCAAGAAAGAGTCTTTCCAACACTGATAAGCACAGAGGCCAACTTTGACATTAAAAGGTGTAAAATCAAGTACAAGATATTTACAATAAGCAGCCCTCAGTGCAAGAAAGAGTCTTTCCAACACTGATAAGCACAGAGGCCAACTTTGACATTAAAAGGTGTAAAATCAAGTACAAGATATTTACAATAAGCAGACCTCAGTGCAAGAAAGAGTCTTTCCAACACTGATAAGCACAGAGGCCAACTTTAACATTAAAAGGTCTTCAAACAAGTACAAGATATTTACAATAAGCAGCCCTCAGTGCAAGAAAGAGTCTTTCCAACACTGATAAGCACAGAGGCCAACTTTGACATTAAAAGGTGTTCAAACAAGTACAAGATATTTACAATAAGCAGACCTCAGTGCAAGAAAGAGTCTTTCCAACACTGATAAGCACAGAGGCCAACTTTGACATTAAAAGGTGTAAAATCAAGTACAAGATATTTACAATAAGCAGCCCTCAGTGCAAGAAAGAGTCTTTCCAACACTGATAAGCACAGAGGCCAACTTTGACATTAAAAGGTGTAAAATCAAGTACAAGATATTTACAATAAGCAGACCTCAGTGCAAGAAAGAGTCTTTCCAACACTGATAAGCACAGAGGCCAACTTTAACATTAAAAGGTCTTCAAACAAGTACAAGATATTTACAATAAGCAGCCCTCAGTGCAAGAAAGAGTCTTTCTAACACTGCAGAAGCACAGAGGCCAACTTTGACATTAAAAGGTGTAAAAATCAAGTACAAGATATTTACAATAAGCAGACCTCAGTGCAAGAAAGAGTCTTTCTAACACGGAAAAATCAAAGAGGCCAACTTTAACATTAAAAGGTCTTCAAACAAGTACAAGATATTTACAATAAGCAGACCTCAGTGTAAGAAAGAGTCTTTCTAACACTGATAAGCACAGAGGCCAACTTTGACATTAAAAGGTGTTCAAACAAGTACAAGATATTCACAATAAGCAGACCTCAGTGCAAGAAAGAGTCTTTCCAACACGGAAAAATCAAAGAGGCCAACTTTAACATTAAAAGGTCTTCAAACAAGTACAAGATATTCACAATAAGCAGACCTCAGTGCAAGAAAGAGTCTTTCCAACACTGATAAGCACAGAGGCCAACTTTGACATTAAAAGGTGTTCAAACAAGTACAAGATATTTACAATAAGCAGACCTCAGTGCAAGAAAGAGTCTTTCCAACACTGAAAAAGCACAGAGGCCAACTTTGACATTAAAAGGTGTTCAAACAAGTACAAGATATTTACAATAAGCAGACCTCAGTGCAAGAAAGAGTCTTTCCAACACGGAAAAAGCAAAGAGGCCAACTTTGACATTAAAAGGTGTTCAAACAAGTACAAGATATTTACAATAAGCAGCCCTCAGTGCAAGAAAGAGTCTTTCCAACACTGATAAGCACAGAGGCCAACTTTGACATTAAAAGGTGTTCAAACAAGTACAAGATATTTACAATAAGCAGACCTCAGTGCAAGAAAGAGTCTTTCCAACACTGAAAAAGCACAGAGGCCAACTTTGACATGAAAAGGTGTAAAAACAAGTACAAGATATTTACAATAAGCAGACCTCAGTGCAAGAAAGAGCCTTTTCAACACTGATAAGCACAGAGGCCAACTTTGACATTAAAAGGTATAAAAACAAGTACAATATATTCACAATAAGCAGACCTCAGTGCAAGAAAGAGTCTTTCTAACACTGATAAGCACAGAGGCCAACTTTGACATTAAAAGGTGTTCAAACAAGTACAAGATATTTACAATAAGCAGACCTCAGTGCAAGAAAGAGTCTTTCCAACACGGAAAAAGCAAAGAGGCCAACTTTAACATTAAAAGGTGTTCAAACAAGTACAAGATATTTACAATAAGCAGCCCTCAGTGCAAGAAAGAGTCTTTCTAACACTGCAGAAGCACAGAGGCCAACTTTGACATGAAAAGGTCTTCAAACAAGTACAAGATATTTACAATAAGCAGACCTCAGTGCAAGAAAGAGTCTTTCTAACACTGCAGAAGCACAGAGGCCAACTTTGACATGAAAAGGTGTTCAAACAAGTACAATATATTCACAATAAGCAGACCTCAGTGCAAGAAAGAGTCTTTCCAACACTGATAAGCACAGAGGCCAACTTTGACATTAAAAGGTATAAAAACAAGTACAATATATTCACAATAAGCAGACCTCAGTGCAAGAAAGAGTCTTTCTAACACTGATAAGCACAGAGGCCAACTTTGACATGAAAAGGTGTAAAAATCAAGTACAAGATATTTACAATAAGCAGACCTCAGTGCAAGAAAGAGTCTTTCTAACACTGATAAGGTCAGAGGCCAACTTTGACATGAAAAGGTGTAAAAACAAGTACAAGATATTTACAATAAGCAGACCTCAGTGCAAGAAAGAGTCTTTCCAACACTGATAAGGTCAGAGGCCAACTTTGACATGAAAAGGTGTAAAAACAAGTACAAGATATTTACAATAAGCAGACCTCAGTGCAAGAAAGAGTCTTTCCATCACTGATAAGCTCAGAGGCCAACTTTGACATGAAAAGGTGTAAAAACAAGTACAAGATATTTACAATAAGCAGCCCTCAGTGCAAGAAAGAGTCTTTCTAACACTGCAGAAGCACAGAGGCCAACTTTGACATGAAAAGGTCTTCAAACAAGTACAAGATATTTACAATAAGCAGACCTCAGTGCAAGAAAGAGTCTTTCTAACACTGATAAGCACAGAGGCCAACTTTGACATTAAAAGGTGTTCAAACAAGTACAAGATATTTACAATAAGCAGACCTCAGTGCAAGAAAGAGTCTTTCCAACACGGAAAAAGCAAAGAGGCCAACTTTAACATTAAAAGGTGTTCAAACAAGTACAAGATATTTACAATAAGCAGCCCTCAGTGCAAGAAAGAGTCTTTCTAACACTGCAGAAGCACAGAGGCCAACTTTGACATGAAAAGGTCTTCAAACAAGTACAAGATATTTACAATAAGCAGCCCTCAGTGCAAGAAAGAGTCTTTCTAACACTGCAGAAGCACAGAGGCCAACTTTGACATGAAAAGGTCTTCAAACAAGTACAAGATATTTACAATAAGCAGACCTCAGTGCAAGAAAGAGTCTTTCCAACACGGAAAAAGCAAAGAGGCCAACTTTAACATTAAAAGGTCTTCAAACAAGTACAAGATATTTACAATAAGCAGCCCTCAGTGCAAGAAAGAGTCTTTCTAACACTGCAGAAGCACAGAGGCCAACTTTGACATGAAAAGGTGTTCAAACAAGTACAATATATTCACAATAAGCAGACCTCAGTGCAAGAAAGAGTCTTTCCAACACTGATAAGCACAGAGGCCAACTTTGACATTAAAAGGTATAAAAACAAGTACAATATATTCACAATAAGCAGACCTCAGTGCAAGAAAGAGTCTTTCTAACACTGATAAGCACAGAGGCCAACTTTGACATTAAAAGGTGTTCAAACAAGTACAAGATATTTACAATAAGCAGACCTCAGTGCAAGAAAGAGTCTTTCCAACACGGAAAAAGCAAAGAGGCCAACTTTAACATTAAAAGGTGTTCAAACAAGTACAAGATATTTACAATAAGCAGCCCTCAGTGCAAGAAAGAGTCTTTCTAACACTGCAGAAGCACAGAGGCCAACTTTGACATGAAAAGGTCTTCAAACAAGTACAAGATATTTACAATAAGCAGACCTCAGTGCAAGAAAGAGTCTTTCTAACACTGCAGAAGCACAGAGGCCAACTTTGACATGAAAAGGTGTTCAAACAAGTACAATATATTCACAATAAGCAGACCTCAGTGCAAGAAAGAGTCTTTCCAACACTGATAAGCACAGAGGCCAACTTTGACATTAAAAGGTATAAAAACAAGTACAATATATTCACAATAAGCAGACCTCAGTGCAAGAAAGAGTCTTTCTAACACTGATAAGCACAGAGGCCAACTTTGACATTAAAAGGTGTTCAAACAAGTACAAGATATTTACAATAAGCAGACCTCAGTGCAAGAAAGAGTCTTTCCAACACTGATAAGCACAGAGGCCAACTTTGACATGAAAAGGTGTAAAAATCAAGTACAAGATATTTACAATAAGCAGACCTCAGTGCAAGAAAGAGTCTTTCCATCACTGATAAGCTCAGAGGCCAACTTTGACATGAAAAGGTGTAAAAACAAGTACAAGATATTAACAATAAGCAGACCTCAGTGCAAGAAAGAGTCTTTCCATCACTGATAAGCTCAGAGGCCAACATTGACATGAAAAGGTGTAAAAACAAGTACAAGATATTAACAATAAGCAGACCTCAGTGCAAGAAAGAGTCTTTCCATCACTGATAAGCTCAGAGGCCAACTTTGACATGAAAAGGTGTAAAAACAAGTACAAGATATTTACAATAAGCAGACCTCAGTGCAAGAAAGAGTCTTTCCATCACTGATAAGCTCAGAGGCCAACTTTGACATGAAAAGGTGTTCAAACAAGTACAAGATATTTACAATAAGCAGACCTCAGTGCAAGAAAGAGTCTTTCCAACACGGAAAAAGCAAAGAGGCCAACTTTAACATTAAAAGGTCTTCAAACAAGTACAAGATATTTACAATAAGCAGCCCTCAGTGCAAGAAAGAGTCTTTCTAACACTGCAGAAGCACAGAGGCCAACTTTGACATGAAAAGGTCTTCAAACAAGTACAAGATATTTACAATAAGCAGCCCTCAGTGCAAGAAAGAGTCTTTCTAACACTGATAAGCACAGAGGCCAACTTTGACATTAAAAGGTGTTCAAACAAGTACAAGATATTTACAATAAGCAGCCCTCAGTGCAAGAAAGAGTCTTTCCAACACTGATAAGCACAGAGGCCAACTTTGACATTAAAAGGTGTTCAAACAAGTACAAGATATTTACAATAAGCAGACCTCAGTGCAAGAAAGAGCCTTTCCAACACTGATAAGCACAGAGGCCAACTTTGACATTAAAAGGTATAAAAACAAGTACAATATATTCACAATAAGCAGACCTCAGTGCAAGAAAGAGTCTTTCTAACACTGATAAGCACAGAGGCCAACTTTGACATTAAAAGGTGTTCAAACAAGTACAAGATATTTACAATAAGCAGACCTCAGTGCAAGAAAGAGTCTTTCCAACACTGATAAGCACAGAGGCCAACTTTGACATGAAAAGGTGTAAAAATCAAGTACAAGATATTTACAATAAGCAGACCTCAGTGCAAGAAAGAGTCTTTCCATCACTGATAAGCTCAGAGGCCAACTTTGACATGAAAAGGTGTAAAAACAAGTACAAGATATTAACAATAAGCAGACCTCAGTGCAAGAAAGAGTCTTTCCATCACTGATAAGCTCAGAGGCCAACATTGACATGAAAAGGTGTAAAAACAAGTACAAGATATTAACAATAAGCAGACCTCAGTGCAAGAAAGAGTCTTTCCATCACTGATAAGCTCAGAGGCCAACTTTGACATGAAAAGGTGTAAAAACAAGTACAAGATATTTACAATAAGCAGACCTCAGTGCAAGAAAGAGTCTTTCCATCACTGATAAGCTCAGAGGCCAACTTTGACATGAAAAGGTGTTCAAACAAGTACAAGATATTTACAATAAGCAGACCTCAGTGCAAGAAAGAGTCTTTCCAACACGGAAAAAGCAAAGAGGCCAACTTTAACATTAAAAGGTCTTCAAACAAGTACAAGATATTTACAATAAGCAGCCCTCAGTGCAAGAAAGAGTCTTTCTAACACTGCAGAAGCACAGAGGCCAACTTTGACATGAAAAGGTCTTCAAACAAGTACAAGATATTTACAATAAGCAGCCCTCAGTGCAAGAAAGAGTCTTTCTAACACTGATAAGCACAGAGGCCAACTTTGACATTAAAAGGTGTTCAAACAAGTACAAGATATTTACAATAAGCAGACCTCAGTGCAAGAAAGAGTCTTTCCAACACGGAAAAAGCAAAGAGGCCAACTTTAACATTAAAAGGTCTTCAAACAAGTACAAGATATTTACAATAAGCAGCCCTCAGTGCAAGAAAGAGTCTTTCTAACACTGCAGAAGCACAGAGGCCAACTTTGACATGAAAAGGTCTTCAAACAAGTACAAGATATTTACAATAAGCAGCCCTCAGTGCAAGAAAGAGTCTTTCTAACACTGCAGAAGCACAGAGGCCAACTTTGACATGAAAAGGTCTTCAAACAAGTACAAGATATTTACAATAAGCAGACCTCAGTGCAAGAAAGAGTCTTTCCAACACGGAAAAAGCAAAGAGGCCAACTTTAACATTAAAAGGTCTTCAAACAAGTACAAGATATTTACAATAAGCAGCCCTCAGTGCAAGAAAGAGTCTTTCTAACACTGCAGAAGCACAGAGGCCAACTTTGACATGAAAAGGTGTTCAAACAAGTACAATATATTCACAATAAGCAGACCTCAGTGCAAGAAAGAGTCTTTCCAACACTGATAAGCACAGAGGCCAACTTTGACATTAAAAGGTATAAAAACAAGTACAATATATTCACAATAAGCAGACCTCAGTGCAAGAAAGAGTCTTTCTAACACTGATAAGCACAGAGGCCAACTTTGACATGAAAAGATGTAAAAATATAGTACAAGATATTTACAATAAGCAGACCTCAGTGCAAGAAAGAGTCTTTCCAACACTGATAAGCACAGAGGCCAACTTTGACATGAAAAGGTGTAAAAACAAGTACAAGATATTAACAATAAGCAGACCTCAGTGCAAGAAAGAGTCTTTCCATCACTGATAAGCTCAGAGGCCAACTTTGACATGAAAAGGTGTAAAAACAAGTACAAGATATTTACAATAAGCAGACCTCAGTGCAAGAAAGAGTCTTTCCATCACTGATAAGCTCAGAGGCCAACTTTGACATGAAAAGGTGTAAAAAGAAGTACAAGATATTTACAATAAGCAGACCTCAGTGCAAAAACGTGTCTTTCCAACACTGACAAGCACAGAGGCCAACTTTGACATGAAAAGGTGTAAAAACAAGTACAAGATATTAACAATAAGCAGACCTCAGTGCAAGAAAGAGTCTTTCCATCACTGATAAGCTCAGAGGCCAACTTTGACATGAAAAGGTGTTCAAACAAGTACAAGATATTTACAATAAGCAGACCTCAGTGCAAGAAAGAGTCTTTCCAACACTGCAGAAGCACAGAGGCCAACTTTGACATTAAAAGGTGTAAAATCAAGTACAAGATATTTACAATAAGCAGACCTCAGTGCAAGAAAGAGTCTTTCTAACACTGAGGAAGCGCAGAGGCCAACTTTGACATTAAAAGGTGCAAAAACAAGTACAAGATATTTACAATAAGCAGACCTCAGTGCAAGAAAGAGTCTTTCCAACACTGATAAGGTCAGAGGCCAACTTTGACATAAAAGGTGTAAAAACAAGTACAAGATATTTACAATAAGCAGACCTCAGTGCAAGAAAGAGTCTTTCCAACACTGAAAAAGCACAGAGGCCAACTTTGACATGAAAAGGTGTAAAAACAAGTACAAGATATTTACAATAAGCAGACCTCAGTGCAAGAAAGAGTCTTTTCAACACTGAAAAAGCACAAAGGCCAACTTTGACATGAAAAGGTGTTCAAACAAGTACAAGATATTTACAATAAGCAGACCTCAGTGCAAGAAAGAGTCTTTTCAACACTGATAAGCACAGAGGCCAACTTTGACATTAAAAGGTGTTCAAACAAGTACAAGATATTTACAATAAGCAGACCTCAGTGCAAGAAAGAGTCTTTCCAACACTGATAAGGTCAGAGGCCAACTTTGACATTAAAAGGTGTAAAAACAAGTACAAGATATTTACAATAAGCAGACCTCAGTGCAAGAAAGAGTCTTTCCAACACTGATAAGGTCAGAGGCCAACTTTGACATTAAAAGGTGTTCAAACAAGTACAAGATATTTACAATAAGCAGACCTCAGTGCAAGAAAGAGTCTTTCCAACACTGATAAGGTCAGAGGCCAACTTTGACATTAAAAGGTGTAAAAACAAGTACAAGATATTTACAATAAGCAGACCTCAGTGCAAGAAAGAGTCTTTCCAACACTGATAAGGTCAGAGGCCAACTTTGACATAAAAGGTGTAAAAACAAGTACAAGATATTTACAATAAGCAGACCTCAGTGCAAGAAAGAGTCTTTCCAACACTGATAAGGTCAGAGGCCAACTTTGACATAAAAGGTGTAAAAACAAGTACAAGATATTTACAATAAGCAGACCTCAGTGCAAGAAAGAGTCTTTCCAACAATGAAAAAGCACAGAGGCCAATTTTGACATGAAAAGGTGTAAAAACAAGTACAAGATATTTACAATAAGCAGACCTCAGTGCAAGAAAGAGTCTTTCCAACACTGATAAGGTCAGAGGCCAACTTTGACATAAAAGGTGTAAAAACAAGTACAAGATATTTACAATAAGCAGACCTCAGTGCAAGAAAGAGTCTTTCCAACACTGAAAAAGCACAGAGGCCAACTTTGACATTAAAAGGTGTTCAAACAAGTACAAGATATTCACAATAAGCAGACCTCAGTGCAAAAACGTGTCTTTCCAACACTGACAAGCACAGAGGCCAACTTTGACATTAAAAGGTCTTCAAACAAGTACAAGATATTTACAATAAGCAGACCTCAGTGCAAGAAAGAGTCTTTCTAACACTGCAGAAGCGCAGAGGCCAACTTTGACATTAAAAGGTGTTCAAACAAGTACAAGATATTTACAATAAGCAGACCTCAGTGCAAGAAAGAGTCTTTTCAACACTGATAAGCACAGAGGCCAACTTTGACATTAAAAGGTGTTCAAACAAGTACAAGATATTTACAATAAGCAGACCTCAGTGCAAGAAAGAGTCTTTCCAACACTGATAAGGTCAGAGGCCAACTTTGACATAAAAGGTGTAAAAACAAGTACAAGATATTTACAATAAGCAGACCTCAGTGCAAGAAAGAGCCTTTCCAACACTGATAAGCACAGAGGCCAACTTTGACATTAAAAGGTGTTCAAACAAGTACAAGATATTTACAATAAGCAGACCTCAGTGCAAGAAAGAGTCTTTCCAACACTGAAAAAGCACAGAGGCCAACTTTGACATGAAAAGGTGTAAAATCAAGTACAAGATATTTACAATAAGCAGACCTCAGTGCAAGAAAGAGTCTTTCCAACACTGATAAGGTCAGAGGCCAACTTTGACATAAAAGGTCTTCAAACAAGTACAAGATATTTACAATAAGCAGCCCTCAGTGCAAGAAAGAGTCTTTCCAACACTGATAAGCACAGAGGCCAACTTTGACATGAAAAGGTGTAAAAACAAGTACAAGGTATTTACAATAAGCAGACCTCAGTGCAAGAAAGAGTCTTTCCAACACTGAAAAAGCACAGAGGCCAACTTTGACATTAAAAGGTGTTCAAACAAGTACAAGATATTTACAATAAGCAGACCTCAGTGCAAGAAAGAGTCTTTCCAACACTGATAAGCACAGAGGCCAACTTTGACATTAAAAGGTGTTCAAACAAGTACAAGATATTTACAATAAGCAGACCTCAGTGCAAGAAAGAGCCTTTCCAACACTGATAAGCACAGAGGCCAACTTTGACATGAAAAGGTATAAAAACAAGTACAATATATTTACAATAAGCAGACCTCAGTGCAAGAAAGAGTCTTTCCAACACGGAAAAAGCAAAGAGGCCAACTTTGACATTAAAAGGTGTTCAAACAAGTACAAGATATTTACAATAAGCAGACCTCAGTGCAAGAAAGAGCCTTTCCAACACTGATAAGCACAGAGGCCAACTTTGACATGAAAAGGTATAAAAACAAGTACAAGATATTTACAATAAGCAGACCTCAGTGCAAGAAAGAGTCTTTCCAACACTGATAAGCACAGAGGCCAACTTTGACATTAAAAGGTGTTCAAACAAGTACAAGATATTTACAATAAGCAGACCTCAGTGCAAGAAAGAGTCTTTCCAACACTGAAAAAGCACAGAGGCCAACTTTGACATTAAAAGGTGTAAAATCAAGTACAAGATATTTACAATAAGCAGACCTCAGTGCAAGAAAGAGTCTTTCCAACACGGAAAAAGCAAAGAGGCCAACTTTGACATGAAAAGGTGTTCAAACAAGTACAAGATATTTACAATAAGCAGACCTCAGTGCAAGAAAGAGTCTTTCTAACACTGAAAAAGCACAGAGGCCAACTTTGACATTAAAAGGTGTAAAATCAAGTACAAGATATTTACAATAAGCAGACCTCAGTGCAAGAAAGAGTCTTTCCAACACTGAAAAAGCACAGAGGCCAACTTTGACATTAAAAGGTGTTCAAACAAGTACAAGATATTTACAATAAGCAGACCTCAGTGCAAGAAAGAGTCTTTCCAACACTGAAAAAGCAAAGAGGCCAACTTTGACATTAAAAGGTGTAAAAATCAAGTACAAGATATTTACAATAAGCAGACCTCAGTGCAAGAAAGAGTCTTTCCAACACTGATAAGCACAGAGGCCAACTTTGACATGAAAAGGTGTAAAAATCAAGTACAAGATATTTACAATAAGCAGACCTCAGTGCAAGAAAGAGTCTTTCCAACACTGATAAGCACAGAGGCCAACTTTGACATTAAAAGGTGTTCAAATAAGTACAAGATATTTACAATAAGCAGACCTCAGTGCAAGAAAGAGTCTTTCCAACACTGATAAGCACAGAGGCCAACTTTGACATTAAAAGGGGTAAAAATCAAGTACAAGATATTTACAATAAGCAGACCTTAGTGCAAGAAAGAGTCTTTCCAACACTGATAAGCACAGAGGCCAACTTTGACATGAAAAGGTGTAAAAATCAAGTACAAGATATTTACAATAAGCAGACCTCAGTGCAAGAAAGAGTCTTTCCAACACTGATAAGCACAGAGGCCAACTTTGACATTAAAAGGTGTTCAAATAAGTACAAGATATTTACAATAAGCAGACCTCAGTGCAAGAAAGAGTCTTTCCAACACTGATAAGCACAGAGGCCAACTTTGACATTAAAAGGGGTAAAAATCAAGTACAAGATATTTACAATAAGCAGACCTCAGTGCAAGAAAGAGTCTTTCCAACACTGAAAAAGCACAGAGGCCAACTTTGACATGAAAAGGTGTAAAAACAAGTACAAGATATTTACAATAAGCAGACCTCAGTGCAAGAAAGAGTCTTTTCAACACTGAAAAAGCACAGAGGCCAACTTTGACATTAAAAGGTGTTCAAACAAGTACAAGATATTTACAATAAGCAGACCTCAGTGCAAGAAAGAGTCTTTTCAACACTGAAAAAGCACAGAGGCCAACTTTGACATGAAAAGGTGTAAAAACAAGTACAAGATATTTACAATAAGCAGACCTCAGTGCAAGAAAGAGTCTTTTCAACACTGAAAAAGCACAGAGGCCAACTTTGACATTAAAAGGTGTTCAAACAAGTACAAGATATTTACAATAAGCAGACCTCAGTGCAAAAACGTGTCTTTCCAACACTGACAAGCACAGAGGCCAACTTTGACATGAAAAGGTGTTCAAACAAGTACAAGATATTTACAATAAGCAGACCTCAGTGCAAGAAAGAGTCTTTCCAACACTGAAAAAGCACAGAGGCCAACTTTGACATTAAAAGGTGTTCAAACAAGTACAAGATATTTACAATAAGCAGACCTCAGTGCAAGAAAGAGTCTTTCCAACACTGAAAAAGCACAGAGGCCAACTTTGACATGAAAAGGTGTAAAAACAAGTACAAGACATTTACAATAAGCAGACCTCAGTGCAAGAAAGAGTCTTTCCAACACTGAAAAAGCACAGAGGCCAACTTTGACATGAAAAGGTGTTCAAACAAGTACAAGATATTTACAATAAGCAGACCTCAGTGCAAGAAAGAGTCTTTCCAACACTGATAAGCACAGAGGCCAACTTTGACATGAAAAGGTGTAAAAACAAGTACAAGATATTTACAATAAGCAGACCTCAGTGCAAGAAAGAGTCTTTCTAACACTGAAAAAGCACAGAGGCCAACTTTGACATTAAAAGGTGTTCAAACAAGTACAAGATATTTACAATAAGCAGACCTCAGTGCAAGAAAGAGTCTTTCCAACACTGATAAGCACAGAGGCCAACTTTGACATTAAAAGGTGTTCAAACAAGTACAAGATATTTACAATAAGCAGACCTCAGTGCAAGAAAGAGTCTTTCCAACACTGATAAGCACAGAGGCCAACTTTGACATGAAAAGGTGTAAAAATCAAGTACAAGATATTTACAATAAGCAGACCTCAGTGCAAGAAAGAGTCTTTCCAACACTGATAAGCACAGAGGCCAACTTTGACATGAAAAGGTGTAAAAATCAAGTACAAGATATTTACAATAAGCAGACCTCAGTGCAAGAAAGAGTCTTTCCAACACTGATAAGCACAGAGGCCAACTTTGACATTAAAAGGTGTTCAAATAAGTACAAGATATTTACAATAAGCAGACCTCAGTGCAAGAAAGAGTCTTTCCAACACTGATAAGCACAGAGGCCAACTTTGACATTAAAAGGGGTAAAAATCAAGTACAAGATATTTACAATAAGCAGACCTTAGTGCAAGAAAGAGTCTTTCCAACACTGATAAGCACAGAGGCCAACTTTGACATGAAAAGGTGTAAAAATCAAGTACAAGATATTTACAATAAGCAGACCTCAGTGCAAGAAAGAGTCTTTCCAACACTGATAAGCACAGAGGCCAACTTTGACATTAAAAGGTGTAAAAACAAGTACAAGATATTTACAATAAGCAGACCTCAGTGCAAGAAAGAGTCTTTTCAACACTGAAAAAGCACAGAGGCCAACTTTGACATTAAAAGGTGTTCAAACAAGTACAAGATATTTACAATAAGCAGACCTCAGTGCAAAAACGTGTCTTTCCAACACTGACAAGCACAGAGGCCAACTTTGACATGAAAAGGTGTTCAAACAAGTACAAGATATTTACAATAAGCAGACCTCAGTGCAAGAAAGAGTCTTTCTAACACTGAGGAAGCGCAGAGGCCAACTTTGACATTAAAAGGTGTAAAAACAAGTACAAGATATTTACAATAAGCAGACCTCAGTGCAAGAAAGAGTCTTTCTAACACTGAAAAAGCACAGAGGCCAACTTTGACATTAAAAGGTGTAAAATCAAGTACAAGATATTTACAATAAGCAGACCTCAGTGCAAGAAAGAGTCTTTCCAACACTGAAAAAGCACAGAGGCCAACTTTGACATTAAAAGGTGTTCAAACAAGTACAAGATATTTACAATAAGCAGACCTCAGTGCAAGAAAGAGTCTTTCCAACACTGAAAAAGCAAAGAGGCCAACTTTGACATTAAAAGGTGTAAAAATCAAGTACAAGATATTTACAATAAGCAGACCTCAGTGCAAGAAAGAGTCTTTCCAACACTGATAAGCACAGAGGCCAACTTTGACATGAAAAGGTGTAAAAATCAAGTACAAGATATTTACAATAAGCAGACCTCAGTGCAAGAAAGAGTCTTTCCAACACTGATAAGCACAGAGGCCAACTTTGACATTAAAAGGGGTAAAAATCAAGTACAAGATATTTACAATAAGCAGACGTTAGTGCAAGAAAGAGTCTTTCCAACACTGATAAGCACAGAGGCCAACTTTGACATGAAAAGGTGTAAAAATCAAGTACAAGATATTTACAATAAGCAGACCTCAGTGCAAGAAAGAGTCTTTCCAACACTGATAAGCACAGAGGCCAACTTTGACATTAAAAGGGGTAAAAATCAAGTACAAGATATTTACAATAAGCAGACCTCAGTGCAAGAAAGAGTCTTTCCAACACTGAAAAAGCACAGAGGCCAACTTTGACATTAAAAGGTCTTCAAACAAGTACAATATATTTACAATAAGCAGACCTCAGTGCAAGAAAGAGTCTTTCCAACACTGAAAAAGCACAAAGGCCAACTTTGACATGAAAAGGTGTTCAAACAAGTACAAGATATTTACAATAAGCAGACCTCAGTGCAAGAAAGAGTCTTTCCAACACTGAAAAAGCACAAAGGCCAACTTTGACATGAAAAGGTGTTCAAACAAGTACAAGATATTTACAATAAGCAGACCTCAGTGCAAGAAAGAGTCTTTCCAACACTGAAAAAGCACAAAGGCCAACTTTGACATGAAAAGGTGTTCAAACAAGTACAAGATATTTACAATAAGCAGACCTCAGTGCAAGAAAGTGTCTTTCCAACACTGATAAGAACAGAGGCCAAGTTTGACATTAAAAGGTGTAAATACAAGTACAAGATATTTACAATAAGCAGACCTCAGTGCAAGAAAGAGTCTTTCTAAAACTGCAGAAGCACAGAGGCCAACTTTGACATTAAAAGGTGTAAAATCAAGTACAAGATATTTACAATAAGCAGACCTCAGTGCAAGAAAGAGTCTTTCCAACACTGATAAGCACAGAGGCCAACTTTGACATTAAAAGGTGTAAATACAAGTACAAGATATTTACAATAAGCAGACCTCAGTGCAAGAAAGAGTCTTTCCAACACTGAAAAAGCACAGAGGCCAACTTTGACATGAAAAGGTGCAAAAACAAGTACAAGATATTTACAATAAGCAGACCTCAGTGCAAGAAAGCAAGGTGGGGAGGGGGTACTCACCTTCCACTTCACTGACACGCATCAGCATCCAGTTCTTCATGAGAAGAGGGGGAGGATGAGAGGGCGATGTACTCACCTTTACTGACACGCACGGTATCAGTGTCCCACGCTTCATCAGAAGAGATGGCGCTCAGGAGACTGTCATCAAGGATCCTGATGACTTCAGAAAGGTCTCGTTCTTGGGACGTTCAACAATGTAGTCAAGACAGCCTGTAAGGAAACAAAGTTTAAAATAACAGTAGGAATGTAGTAAGCACCCAGTGCTAAAGCTACAGGCTACATTCATATCAGACTGAATGACACTTTACTTGTTCATGTGAGAAGAAAACAAGATTTCAACTATGTCCACAATCATTAAGTGAAGCATCCAAATCTCTGCCAAGGCAGCTCACTCTGTGCACACTACACTTTTAAGGTAACAGTATTGTATTTTGTATACATTCATTTTGTTTATTTGTTCTTTTTAAACCTTTATGCAAACACTACGTTGGACTAGGTCATGGATAATAGGTACTGATTTGTAAAGAACTGGACATGAATAGCATACTGCAGAAAATCCATAAATAATTTAGCAGCTCATTCTCATATTTTTTTTAATTCTTTCATTAACGATGTAAAATATAACGAAACATTTAATCTCCCCATGTACCAATTCCATGTCCTAAATATTGCTAATGCAAAAAAGGCAGTAGAACTCCACACACAATTTTAAAAATAAAACACATTTTTGTAACAGTTTGACTTTATGATTATTTTTGACTATGATTGATGTTTTAATATTCTTTTTTATATTATTTCATTTTATTTTATTTATCATCGCATATGTAGCTGGGAAAAAGTTATAGTTTATTCAAATGAAGCCTTTGAGAAGAAAATGATGTCAGGACCTACAGGGGACCTGGTGTGTTTACTCCTATATGTCCTAACATTGTGAGGAGATGCTGTTACCATAGAAACCGATATACACATATACATATGTATATTTGGGGAGGGGGGCATTTTACGAATTTTAAGCTAATTTTAACCATTTCATTGGAAAAAAGTGTCAAATTTGAAGGCTTCAAATCAAAGTAAAACCTTTTTTCACATTCATACACCAGTCGGTAATAAATTCTACACCTCTCCTGGAAAATTTAAAGCATAAAAGCGATTTGCCAGGAAAAGTCTTAGAACACACTTATTTTGATCACATTAAAACGTGATATTCACACTGGAACCTGTAAAATTACTATAGTCATCTAGTGATTCTTGAAATAATTGAAGAAATTTTGAAATGTACCTGGTGGCTGTCGACGAGTCGGGGTCCACGATCTTCAAGCTTTGCTGTTATGATGAAACACAAGTACAAAAGATCCAAAGATGCAGTAGTTGTTGTTGCTTTGTAGTAAAATCCGCTTTCTGTAGAAATATTCTCCAAAAGTTATCTTTCCACAAGCTGAGCTTGGAGCAGGTCAAGACAAATCCAAGAGCAAGTGTAAAGGAACAGCTGGAACCTTGCGCAGCATTCATATACCAACAGCCTGCATGGTTACGGTTGCTAACATGCGTGTGCACGTGATATAACTATATGAACTGAGCCCATCAGTGTAATTTACAGTAAAGTTATGGTCATTTATGAAGGAAATTGCCTTCCCGGGTTTCCTCCGTGGCGTGAGCGATAAGCAGAGTTTTGTCCTTTCCTTCTAAGATTCCTAATTATTTAAAGTAACACTCAGGTATGCCATTCAGCTGGGTTAGTTACGACGTCGGGAGCAGCTTGGGAGAACAAGGAAACACAGACTGCTTCAGGTTGCCTTCCCAAATCAACTCAAAGGTTTATTTGATACACAGCAGTTTATATAGATGAAAAAAAAGGTTCGTGTGTCAGCTTTCCCAGTTCAAACCGGTACAGACCAAATAAGGAAACGTCTTCCTGCCTTGTGAACAAAGAAGTATCCTGTGTGTAGTTTATCAGCTCAGCTACAATTTATGATCATCCCAGCAAAATACACTCCTAGACATAAAATACAGAGTTCTTTCATTAGTGAATTCTGAAACAAACCACCTAGCCTTTAACGAGCCTTTTCCAGGAGATAAAGAAAAAGGGAGGATGGGAGTAAGGAAGTGGTCTCATCTCTGTGGTGTTTTCGACCTTGGGGTACCAGCTTGTGAGTCCTACACATTAATTCTTGGGTCACAGAGAAAGAGAAAAACAACTAGTAGATTGGCCTTATTGAGTAACAGTTTTCCTGTATAAAACAATATCCTGTAAATGCTACTATGGTATCAAAATACCTAACAGTTCCCCTCTTTTATTATTTTTAAAAATAATAACTCAAATAGAAAGGAAAAATCACAAATGTAATAACATAATATAAAAAGCAAATCATAAAATGTAATAGTTCACAACCTAATGTTCAATATACACATCAGGAACATCATTGGTAACATCTGACACATAATCTGGGTCAATTTGTGCCAATTGCAAATACATTGAAGTAGCTGTACTAGTAGCTATACGGGTTATCATTGAACGTACACAGGGTACCACACAACAGACAATAATCATCAAAAACATGCTGCAACGGTTACAAAGGCTACAATTAGTTCCTTCCATCTTCCAAACGTGTCCTGTAGCCACTTATGTAGCCACTGACCGTGACCTGCATTGGCAATTAGTTCTATCTGCAATGCTTCAAGTTTATTCATAGCTTGTGTGAATGAACCGTTAGGAGCGGTATTATTGGGAATGAAAGTACAGCATACATCAACGGTTACTAGACCACAGGTACCGGTCCAATTAACAGGTAAAGCTAATCTAAGAGTATTATTGCACATCCAATAAGCATGTGGGATTGCTCTAGTTAGGCGCGTGACCATGTGTGATTTAACTAACTCCCCCCAGTCAGTGTCATTTAATACACCGTCTGGGGGAACAATGATCGATTCTCTGCTCGAACTTGAACTGTGTGTGTGTTCCTCCAGATATGATACAACTTCAGCCACAGAGACAGCTAGCCATGTCTCATTACAGCGTGCACCTGGGGAGTCAGAGAAGAATGTATAGTTATCCTTTGTATAATCTATGTGTGTGTCTGGGCCAGTTAACTTTAGTCTGCGCAGGCATATCATACTAGTATTAAAATGGAGAGGGATCTGTCCTAAGGGCAGTGAGGGCTTTAACCTATTCTTAGGGCGTTTCATTGGGGCGCAGGTCCCTGCGGTGTCATTAGATAACTTCAATAATTCGCCTAATGGAGTCTCAGGGTTAGTTGGTGTGTGTGTGTGTCTAAGTAGGCAGTCGAGAGGGCTCAGAGTCAACTGTAAAGCGTCTTTAAAGAGAGCATTATTTCCGCTGATTTTCTCTAGTCCCTCAGTGAGGGGGAAACCGGATATGGGGTATCCTACTATTACCTGTTCTGGATTAGCCTTTGAACAGACATAACAGTTACTGTTTCCTAAATCACGAGCGGCTGTTCTGGCATTTTCATACCAGGCGTTAGCTCCTGTTCTAGAGGGTGCATAAAATGGTTTATTAGTGGCGTCTATGTTGCTATTTACTGATTTTAGGGAACGTGAGGAGTGCATTAAGTAGGTGTCTTGCAAAATGGAGCATGAGGTATAGTCAGCAAAATATGACCTGCAGAAATGTGAACATGGTTGCAGTTTACAATACAAAATAGCAAAGAGAAATCCTAAGGTTAATGCGATAGATATGATAAATAACCTAAATATATAAGAAAAACAGTTCTTCACTCGTCTCCTGGCCTGGTCCCAGGTTCGAGAGACATTGAATAAGCGTCGTATGATGACAATGGGCATTTCATTTTCTCCATTATCAGGATGAAATGAGTCTGGCTTTATCAGGTTAGACATCATGTGGTACTTTTGGCTTTCTGTTCCTGCTGGATGTTTGAGTACCTTGTTGTGGCTCTTTCAGACGTTGTGTGTTAATCAGTGATTGCGTGTGTGTATGTAACTTTTGGATCCGGGCGCTGGCTCGCCTGAGATGTCATCTACCCGTGTGTGTTTATTTGCTCTAGTTCCGGGCGCTGGCTCGCCGGAGATGTCGTCTGCTTGATCCGACGCCTGAGATGGTCCGATTGGGCTGGTCTTAACCCTGCTGGCATGAATCCACTGAGGTTGTCCGTCTGTGAGGATGCTGGTTCTTCGTCACTGCCAGTAAAGCCTGGGGGCTGGAACACGCACGGCCTCCCAGAGTGTCCTTGGGTTTAGTGACTTCTCCAACATGCGTCTCCTTGTCTCCACTGGTGGAACTGTGGAGGGGAAAGGCTGAGAGAGACAAACTTTCTGATAGTTATTATTCAGTTTTTCTACCAGGTTGTGAACATCAGTGGACAATGCAATATACATCACCTTCTACTAGCGGTGCCCCTCTGGAAGCTGACCATGGTGTTGGAAATAATCTTATTTCAAATGGAGATAATTTGGTTACTGCAGATTGAGTCATTCCAATCTCACAGAGGACTTGAGGAAGTAATTTGACCCAGGTCATTAAAGTTTTAGCACACTTTTGAATTACTTCTAATGTGAATGAAGATCCTCTATCACTGTTAATCTGGTGAGGTATTCCGAATCTGGGTATTATTTCATTGCTCAACTTTTGATAGACTACTTCTGCAGTTTCTTTTGAGGTTGGATAAGCTTCTACCCATTTACTAAATTGATCCACTATTACCAGTAAGTACTTGATGCTTCCTTGTGCTGGCATATGTGTAAAATCAATTTGTAATGTATGAAATGGAAAATCTGGTTGTGGTAAATGCTGATGTTTCGCTTTTGATTTTCCTACATTAGTTCGTGCACATGTTAGACAGGTTGCTAATATGCGTTTTACTGCGTGTGATGTTTTCTCAATTACAAATCTTGATTTTATTGCCCCTATTACCCCTCTTTGTCCGACATGACTCACACAGTGAAAATGTCGGGCAAGGACTGGCATCAGGGAATATGGGAGGGCAATCAAACCCTTAAGATTTTTGTATAGGCCATCTCTGTCTTCTAAGGTACAGTCATTATTCTCCCAATAGGTGTAATCACATGCAGAGGCTTGCTCTTGTATGAATTTTAAATCAACATTTGTGTCTAAATAGTCTGGGAGTGTAACAAGTGGCAGCTGTAGGGGCACAGATAATACTTCCTGCGGAGGTGGGAGCTGTGATGCAGCTGCAGCCTTGGCTGTCACGTCTGCTAAGGCATTACCTGTTGCTTCGTCTGTGTCAGCTGTACTGTGTCCTTTCGTTTTTACAACTGCAACGGCCGATGGCAGCTGTATAGCCTGAAAAAGTCTTTGAACAAAATCACAATTTAGCAATTTATTTTCCATCAGCAGATCTAAATCCTCTCTGTCTCCACAATGTGCCAAAGTCATGCACAACGCCAAATGCATAGCGACTGTCTGTGTAAATCGTCACATGCTTATCCAAATGTAGCTCACAGGCGCGTATTAAAGCCATGAGCTCTGCTTTTTGTGCTGAGTGAAATGGTAATGAGTGAGCCTCTAGTATGATGTCAGGCACTGTTACCACTGAATAGCCACAAAGAAATGAGTTGTCATTCGGCCTTGAACAGGACCCGTCCACATAAACCGTGGCTGAGTCTGAGATAGGTGTTTGCTCTAAATCTGGACGTGGTGCTGTGGATTCCTGTATACGTGTCATGCAGTCATGATCATCAAGCCTGTCTGAGCCATCCTGTCGGTCAGAAGAATACAGCATAGGATCAATAAATGTGCTGGCGAATCAGGTGTGCTGCTCGCTTTTATAGTGAGATTTGCATATGTTGTTTAGTTATGTTTGCTACAATGGTCGTGACCTGGTGATTGGTGTGTAGAATAGTGTCATGTGAGAGTGTGAGCTTCTCGCAGTCCCTTATCATGATAGAGCAAGCTACTACTGCCCTCAGGCAGGCCGGCATTCCTGAACAATTCAGGCAGCACCTTTGAGTGGCGGAGGTCAGCACTCCCTTTAATGCATTGAAAGAGACAGTCATTTCTGTGGATCACAGTATTCGAGGAGGCTTGTCTTTTTTGCAGCATTCACGCAGAATGTGGTCATGAAAAGAACAGTCTGGTATCCACTGTCTGCAATAGTTCACCATGCCTAAGAAGGACGACATGTCCTTCTGTGTAGTGGGACGAGGGACGGAGGTCACAGCTTTGACCCTGTCTGCAGTCATGGAACGTTTTCCGTGAGACAGTGTGAATCCCAAATATTGAACAGAAGTCTGACAGTACTGCATTTTCTTTGCAGATGCTTTGTGGCCAGTCTTTTGGAGGTGCTGGAGAAGCATGTGTGTAGCAGTTTGACATAGTTTTTCACTTTCAGCACAGAGGAGGAGGTCATCCACATGTGGATCAGGGTGCAGCCCTGGAGGAGTGAAGCACCATTGAGAAAGCAGCAGAGCTGTCTACCATGCCTTGGGGCAAACGAGTCCAAGTGTACTGCTTATTTCTATGTGTGAATGCAAATAACGGCTGTGTGTCTTCATGAGAAAAAGGAGCGGAGCATAAATCCACCACGGTAAAATGTGTATGCAATGCATGTCAATATGCTGTGAACATCTGAAACGAGAGGTGGCAGAGGAATGTTGACTGCATTAATTTGCCTTAAGTCTTGTATGAAACGCCATACGCCAGGTTTGTTAGGCTTTGGCACAGGATTGACAGGAGTGTGGGCTTTATTACTCCTGTAGTCAATAAATCTCCTATCATGACATCTAGGGCTGCGGCTTTTTCCGTGGAAATGGGATGCTGCTTGACATATACTGCTTGTTGTGTTTTAATAGGTGTACGTGATAAAGTGTACAGTCAATAAATCCTATATCATTCTCACTTTTAGACCACAATGTCATATTCTGGTATTCAGCTGGCAACGTAAGTGCAGAAATAGTACAGTGGATAGGGTAGGTTAGATCTATGTGACGACATATTTCGTAACCTATGTCTGAGTTATGTAACAAAATCACTGTTTGACCTTCACTTGTGTGAGCAGTTATCATGTTGTTGAACAGTGTGAGAGAAACAAAAGTGTGGCTCCCAGTCATGGGATTACCTGTTAGTGGCGTCTGTACACGTTTTTTTTGGCACAGTGTGTGACATAGAGTACCGGACAAAAAGGATGTTGAGTTCATTCTCTGCTGAGGGTCCAGCTGACACAGAGGATGTTCCTTCTCCATCATGTCGGTACATAGGGCAGAGAAAACATAAGCTGTTATCAGTGTCAGCAAACATTTCACCCTTTGTGTTAAATTAAATACACAAATTCATTTTTGCTTTGGGTGTCTGCGGCTGCTGGAAAACTGAGCTAAATTTGCACCTCTAGCTTGTCCAACAGTGCATAAAGCGTTTTATGAATACTAGGATGGATTCATCAGGCTTCTGTTTACACATAGTTACTGCATTTAAGTCAATTTTGTCTCTGGACATTGTTAGCAGGAATTTCTTTAGATTCTTAAAGAAATCGGCGACTTTGTCATTATTTACCCTCCTTTTGTCCATAGCGGTAACATTTGATGCATCACGTCGCGGCATTCTATCATATATTTTCTACAGGACTTTTTAAGCAGACTACTTTTCTTATCACAAATGATATTCAACATTTCTACTGACCTGTTTTCTGGCGATAATCGTTCGGGATAAGGCTCCGGAAATAAATTAGAATGCATTGAACTTCTTAAGTTGTAAACAAAGTCAGTCACATAAGCACTCCCGCATGTTCTGGATACGTGATCATGGACGTCTTCACCGATTCGCGGACGTAGGTTACACGTAACCGGAAATGGGAGTTGTACTGAGCCGTTATTTGAGACTTTATTTTGTATTTTATTAATTTTTGGTTTTACAGGTACTTTAGATTTTTTTATCGGACCTGTCTGTGGTCTTTGAATAATTCTGACCCATGTTCAGTGATTTCCAGAGGGGTTTACACGCTAGGAGGATTTAGGTTAGTATTTTCGCTGCGGCACAGCTGAGGTCACTTTAAATTTATTGCTAGCAATTTTTTGTTTGTGTGAGCAACTCTCACTTAGCGAGCAACTTCTCGCTTAACGAGCAACTTCTCGTAAAACAACAGGCAACTTCCTGTGTCTTTCTGCTTTTAATTTACTGCTTTTAACCCTTGTATGGTAATCGGGTCTGTGAGACCCGTTTTCAGTTTTCTTTCGTTTTTTTTTTTAACAAAATTAAATTTAATTATTTACTAGCTTTCTGTGAGTGAGCAACTTCTCACTTTTTAACGTACGTTTCAAGATAACAGGCAACTCCCTGTGTCACTCTTTGATGAGCAACTTCTCACTTAACGAGAAGTATTTAAGACAACAGGCAACTTTCTGTGTCACTTTTTCTGAGTGAGCAACTTCTCACTTTTTAACGTACGTTTAATTAAACAATTAATTATTATTATTATTATTATTATTTAAACAAAATTAAAATATTCAAGACAACAGGCAACTTCCTGTGTCCACCAACACCACACAAGGGTTAATTTACTTTATTCGGGGACTGAGGAAGTCAGTCAGTGTATCTCTCTGGATCACTAAGTGAAACTTCGTCAGCATATCCCGTTTTTTTATGGATCGATCACTGAGAGAGGTATAATATGGTCTCTATATAAATATGAAAGACGCATATTTACCTTCTGTCAGTAATCCCACTTCTGACACCAAAATTGAAGGAAATTGCCTTCCCGGGTTTCCTCCGTGGCGTGAGCGATAAGCAGAGTTTTGTCCTTTCCTTCTAAGATTCCTAATTATTTAAAGTAACACTCAGGTATGCCATTCAGCTGGGTTAGTTACGACGTCGGGAGCAGCTTGGGAGAACAAGGAAACACAGACTGCTTCAGGTTGCCTTCCCAAATCAACTCAAAGGTTTATTTGATACACAGCAGTTTATATAGATGAAAAAAAAGGTTCGTGTGTCAGCTTTCCCAGTTCAAACCGGTACAGACCAAATAAGGAAACGTCTTCCTGCCTTGTGAACAAAGAAGTATCCTGTGTGTAGTTTATCAGCTCAGCTACAATTTATGATCATCCCAGCAAAATACACTCCTAGACATAAAATACAGAGTTCTTTCATTAGTGAATTCTGAAACAAACCACCTAGCCTTTAACGAGCCTTTTCCAGGAGATAAAGAAAAAGGGAGGATGGGAGTAAGGAAGTGGTCTCATCTCTGTGGTGTTTTCGACCTTGGGGTACCAGCTTGTGAGTCCTACACATTAATTCTTGGGTCACAGAGAAAGAGAAAAACAACTAGTAGATTGGCCTTATTGAGTAACAGTTTTCCTGTATAAAACAATATCCTGTAAATGCTACTATGGTATCAAAATACCTAACAATTTATAGTTACTGCCTTTGTCACCCTTTATGTGGGATGTCTAATAACCATGTAGGTATATCCAGAAATAAACACAGATATTAGAAAGCAGTAAGTCAGTACCTGAGATGTTTGTTTCAGTGAATAACATTAGCATAGCTCATGCTAATATTATAGCTTCACATTTTTCTTTTCAAAGGTAACAAAAACTTTGCGTTCTCGCTACTTACCATGCTGTAATACAGGTATATGCTAGCAATGACAACATTTAACAGATGTTTTTTAAATGCTAGCCGTGCTAATTAGCCTTAGGATCGCTTGAGGTCTTGTTCCCAGCTCTAGTTGTCATAAGGGAACTTAGGCCTGTGCGAGCCTTTGGCACGAAAATGAGTCTCGTAAAGCTCACTATTAAACTGACAAAAAGCCTTAGAACCTAGAAACTATTATTCTTACAACTGTGCTGTGTTTATGTTATAACATATAGCAAGAACCTATAACAATAATTGACATTTGACCTCACTGTATGATTATAGCAGCTGTGTGTTATGTCATGGCATGTTTTTAAAATGCCACCTGAAATTTAGGAGGGGGGTTCTTGAGAGTTTTGTACTTTCATCTGATAACACATACTGTTTATGTATATTTAACACAACAGGCAAGGGATTGTGGTATAATTAGAATTAACACAGATTGTGTAGTCTTTAAATAGACGAGCATTTTTTAAAGCACACATATTATTTGAACACTTCCGTAACTTATTTTTAGTTTTGCTGCACATAAGTTGAATGCAATTAAATCTCATTACCTTTTATTATCCTTGAACTTATTTCATTACACGTAATATAAACACTGCTTATTTAGAAAATAATAATTAAAACACTTCTTGTAATGCGTTAAAATCAGCCCAACTTTTATTTTCAAATTTAAAGCATTTCAGCCAACATACTGGACACTGTTCTGCTGAACAACACACATATTTCCAATATTGTAGCTGGTGTTACTTAATAATTTATTATTTTATTTGTCACACACTTTAAAACTTTAATAACTTTTCAATGAAACAAAGTCTCAGATTTAATTATTCTGAAACTAAGTTTAAGCTTCCCATAACTTTTTATTGCAAGTTACATTACTAATATAATAAATATAAAATGTTTTTATTGTTCATCCACAAGTGCAGTCTCTGGCTCAAACAACACAGAAGCTTGGCATGTTCGTTTGTCAGTCGAGGCATTACTGCTTGAGTGCCTGTCATGAATTTAGCTCATCCAAATGCAATTGTCTGAAGAAAGTCTTTAACATTGTCCCAACTTCCCTTAAGTACAGTGGCAGTAGATGTGGGCTGAAGATGCAATGACCTTGAACCTGCAGGTGACCACACCATCTGTGATGGAGGGCTCATCTCTCCTGGTGTCCTGCAAGGAAACAACAATATTCTTTAGAACACCAAGTTATATTTGATCTACTTATTTCACTTATCTGTGGCCGGGTTGTGGGGGCAGCAGCCTAAGCAGAGAACTCCAGACCTCCTTTTCCACACCCACCTCCTCCAGCTTATCTAGGGGAACTCCATCATGTCTTGGGTCTGATTCAGGGCCTCCTCCTGGTGGGAGCTCGTCCAGTACACCTCACCTGGGAGACGTCCAGGAGGAATCCTTGTCAGATGCCAGAACCACTTTAACCTGCTCCTTTTGATGTGGATCTTTGAAAAATACAGAAAAAACCCAATAATCATATGATTTCTGATGAGCATGCGCTTTGACAACAGTGGGAAGGAAAAACTCCATTTTAAAAGAAAGAATCCTCCAGTAGCACCAGGCTGAGGAAGGGACAGCCATCTGCCACAACCTGTTGGGATGAGCAGAGGAAGACAGGACAAAAGATAAAACTGAAGACTCTGCCTCCCATTCTACTTTTAACAGGGAGCCATAGTCTGTCCCCCAGTGCATGTAGCAGGCATGGAGGAAATCCAGGCCCCAGACACCCAGAGGCCCCCAGAATGTGAGAGCCCAAGGAGGACCATCGGAGTTGCAGCCATGCCACCCTCCTGGGAAGCGCTGAG
Organism: Aulonocara stuartgranti; assembly: GCF_965226115.1. NCBI lineage: Eukaryota > Metazoa > Chordata > Actinopteri > Cichliformes > Cichlidae > Aulonocara > Aulonocara stuartgranti. The sequence continues at coordinate 33,818,536 of NC_138952.1, read as the reverse complement.
GAGAGCCCCAGATTAGAGGTCACCCAGCAGCCACGGAGCAGAAGCCACAGGGGGCCCGTGATGTGGCTGTGGGCTCTGCCGGCAGACAGCTGTGGCAGAGTGACCTGAGCCACAGGCCCAGAGGCCAGAGGACTGAGAGCCCCCCACCCCCCGGAAGTGGCCTGACGGAGCCACGGGTGCCAGACCTCGCCAAGCAGTCACTGGGAGTGAGCCGGTACATACCTGAGCGCCCAGCCCCGGACACCAGAACCACCAACACACCGACGCCTGAGGGCATCAACTAACGGCAAGGAGTGTGGTGAATCGAGATAGGCCTCCATACCTTGGAGGGCCTGAGATGTTCCCAGAGACGTGGAGTGTAACCGACCTGACATACAGACACAGTCGAACAGGCGCACGCAGCCACCAACGGGCATTCCCACCCTCATGCACACATATTCATACTCCACAATCACCCAACGTGGAGACAGACACAAATGGACACTGTACACAGTCCTCTTTTAAGGAAGAAAAATCATTGCAGATTCATGCATTACTGACTTTGAAACAGTTACAACAACATATCTAATAAAATGGACATTCTCAGTCACCCACACATGAAGTCCTACCCCACCACCCTCGGGAAAAAACATACGTTACTTATGTTGTTTCTTTTTATGTGTTTTACAACTGTGAAAGATTCACTGACTCTTACTAAATGACCTCACACAGTGCCTAATTTCTAAAAAGGATTTCACACTAATAGAAACACATCGACGTCTCTTTTTCTCAGAGAGAAACATGTAAACCTGCACTCACACTGTATTCTTTTTGTTAAACCGTCACTGGCTCCTTCACTGGCCTCCTCATGTTTGGGTGACACTTAACAGCTAATTACTGAAATGTTCTCATTGCATGTTTGTATATCAACTAACGCACGGTTGGATCACCCAGAGAACTTTCTACTCACACGAAACATTTTTGCAAATGCATCCTGACGCTAATTTGACCTGCAGGCTTTCAATTGCTCCTCTGTTGTAAACCCCACAGCAGCTTTTTCAGGCCAAAAGAAGGTTTTGCACTAGCACAGAATCTGACCCTGAATATCACCATGATAGCTCTGACCACTTGATTTCTCGTTCTTAACTTTATCAAATGAAACACTCTGAAGATGACAGCTGAATTCCAATCAATTAAACTAACTCTGCATATTGTATTCCTGTCTTGGGATCAAAGTGCTGGAGAGGTGATCCGGTGAGTTCCTGCAGGACAACATGATGTGAAAAATTCTTGTTTGGTTTGAACAACAAAACTGATGAGTTGCTGACTGTGAGCTGCAGCTAGTGTAAATCATGCTTTTGATGGATATTTCTCACTGACACACTTTTTGACCTCCTCTAATAACAAATGTTACCTGAGTTCAGTGTGCACTGCTTTCGTGTCAAGCAGATATGTGTCATATGTCATATGTGTTCTTGATTGAACCTCCTGCTCTGGTTGTTTCATGCAGGCTATACTTATGTTCTTGATCAAAACCGACCTCAAAAATAAATGATGTTTATCTTAAGATAGACACTCAGTGATGCTGCAATAGCAGGAACTGACCTACAAACCCTCATCCTGCCCTGCACCAGTGGTCACAGTGGGAGATTGAAGTAGTTTAAGCAGTTTTGTCCTGTTGAAATCATCTTTAGTGAGCCCCTCTGATAAATATTTAGACTTTCACACATTTCAGGTTGTAGGAGTGGGCTGATTAAAGTGTCTACTTTCTTCACTTTACAAGCAGCTTAAATATTGTACAAGGACATTGCTCAAAATTTTATAACACATCTGTTCTGCTATCCCTCCTGTCAGCTAAGCACAGAAAGCTGAGGCTACAGTTCATATGGGTTTGGAAAATTGGGAAACAATGCTGAGTCTCAATTTCAATCTTGTTGTAACACAGATTATATTTTTCATGAATAGAGTCAGCCAGGACACAGCCTTCCCCTGCACCCATACCTACTCCTAATACCTAATACACAGAAGAGTAAACACAGTCAGTAAGCTTGTCACTTACGGAACTCATCAGGAATCAGAAGACTGCAAATCCTGTAAAAGAGTTAAAGATGCAGCGTTAAGAGCATATGAGCTGGCATTATGGTTAGTTTATTGAAATTTAATTTTACACTTTTTTATTTAACAAGCAGACCTCAGTGCAAGAAAGAGTCTTTCCAACACTGATAAGCACAGAGGCCAACTTTGACATTAAAAGGTGTTCAAACAAGTACAAGATATTTACAATAAGCAGACCTCAGTGCAAGAAAGAGTCTTTCCAACACTGATAAGCACAGAGGCCAACTTTGACATGAAAAGGTGTTCAAACAAGTACAAGATATTTACAATAAGCAGACCTCAGTGCAAGAAAGAGTCTTTCCAACACGGAAAAAGCAAAGAGGCCAACTTTAACATTAAAAGGTCTTCAAACAAGTACAAGATATTTACAATAAGCAGCCCTCAGTGCAAGAAAGAGTCTTTCCATCACTGATAAGCTCAGAGGCCAACTTTGACATGAAAAGGTGTAAAAACAAGTAGAAGATATTCACAATAAGCAGACCTCAGTGCAAGAAAGAGTCGTTCCAACACGGAAAAAGCACAGAGGCCAACTTTGACATTAAAAGGTGTTCAAACAAGTAGAAGATATTCACAATAAGCAGACCTCAGTGCAAGAAAGAGTCTTTCCAACACTGAAAAAGCACAGAGGCCAACTTTGACATTAAAAGGTGTTCAAACAAGTACAAGATATTTACAATAAGCAGACCTCAGTGCAAAAACGTGTCTTTCCAACACTGACAAGCACAGAGGCCAACTTTGACATTAAAAGGTGTTCAAACAAGTAGAAGATATTCACAATAAGCAGACCTCAGTGCAAGAAAGAGTCTTTCCAACACGGAAAAAGCACAGAGGCCAACTTTGACATTAAAAGGTATAAAAACAAGTACAATATATTAACAATAAGCAGACCTCAGTGCAAAAAAGAGTCTTTCTAACACTGATAAGCACAGAGGCCAACTTTGACATTAAAAGGTGTTCAAACAAGTACAAGATATTTACAATAAGCAGACCTCAGTGCAAGAAAGAGTCTTTCCAACACTGATAAGCACAGAGGCCAACTTTGACATGAAAAGGTGTAAAATCAAGTAGAAGATATTTACAATAAGCAGACCTCAGTGCAAGAAAGAGTCTTTTCAACACTGAAAAAGCACAGAGGCCAACTTTGACATTAAAAGGTGTTCAAACAAGTACAAGATATTTACAATAAGCAGACCTCAGTGCAAGAAAGAGTCTTTCCAACACTGATAAGCACAGAGGCCAACTTTGACATTAAAAGGTGTTCAAACAAATACAAGATATTTACAATAAGCAGACCTCAGTGCAAGAAAGAGTCTTTCCAACACGGAAAAAGCACAGAGGCCAACTTTGACATTAAAAGGTATAAAAACAAGTACAATATATTAACAATAAGCAGACCTCAGTGCAAGAAAGAGTCTTTCTAACACTGCAGAAGCGCAGAGGCCAACTTTGACATTAAAAGGTGTTCAAACAAGTACAAGATATTTACAATAAGCAGACCTCAGTGCAAAAACGTGTCTTTCCAACACTGACAAGCACAGAGGCCAACTTTGACATGAAAAGGTGTAAAAACAAGTACAAGATATTTACAATAAGCAGACCTCAGTGCAAGAAAGAGTCTTTCCAACACGGAAAAAGCACAGAGGCCAACTTTGACATTAAAAGGTATAAAAACAAGTACAATATATTAACAATAAGCAGACCTCAGTGCAAGAAAGAGTCTTTCTAACACTGATAAGCACAGAGGCCAACTTTGACATTAAAAGGTGTTCAAACAAGTACAAGATATTTACAATAAGCAGACCTCAGTGCAAGAAAGAGTCGTTCCAACACTGATAAGCACAGAGGCCAACTTTGACATTAAAAGGTGTTCAAACAAGTACAAGATATTTACAATAAGCAGACCTCAGTGCAAGAAAGAGTCTTTCCAACACTGAAAAAGCACAGAGGCCAACTTTGACATGAAAAGGTGTAAAAACAAGTACAAGATATTTACAATAAGCAGACCTCAGTGCAAGAAAGAGTCTTTCTAACACTGCAGAAGCGCAGAGGCCAACTTTGACATTAAAAGGTGTTCAAACAAGTACAAGATATTTACAATAAGCAGACCTCAGTGCAAAAAGGTGTCTTTCCAACACTGACAAGCACAGAGTCCAACTTTGACATGAAAAGGTGTTCAAACAAGTACAAGATATTTACAATAAGCAGACCTCAGTGCAAGAAAGAGTCTTTCTAACACTGCAGAAGCGCAGAGGCCAACTTTGACATTAAAAGGTGTTCAAACAAGTACAAGATATTTACAATAAGCAGACCTCAGTGCAAAAACGTGTCTTTCCAACACTGCAGAAGCGCAGAGGCCAACTTTGACATGAAAAGGTGTTCAAACAAGTATAAGATATTTACAATAAGCAGACCTCAGTGCAAGAAAGAGTCTTTCCAACACTGATAAGCACAGAGGCCAACTTTGACATTAAAAGGTGTTCAAACAAGTACAAGATATTCACAATAAGCAGACCTCAGTGCAAGAAAGAGTCTTTCCAACACTGATAAGCACAGAGGCCAACTTTGACATGAAAAGGTGTAAAAACAAGTACAAGATATTTACAATAAGCAGACCTCAGTGCAAGAAAGAGTCTTTCCAACACTGAAAAAGCACAGAGGCCAACTTTGACATTAAAAGGTGTAAAATCAAGTACAAGATATTTACAATAAGCAGACCTCAGTGCAAGAAAGAGTCTTTCCAACACTGAAAAAGCACAGAGGCCAACTTTGACATTAAAAGGTGTTCAAACAAGTACAAGATATTTACAATAAGCAGACCTCAGTGCAAGAAAGAGTCTTTCCAACACTGATAAGCACAGAGGCCAACTTTGACATGAAAAGGTGTAAAAACAAGTACAACATATTTACAATAAGCAGACTTCGGTGCAAGAAAGAGTCTTTCCAACACGGAAAAAGCACAGAGGCCAACTTTGACATTAAAAGGTGTTCAAACAAGTACAAGATATTCACAATAAGCAGACCTCAGTGCAAGAAAGAGTCTTTCCAACACTGATAAGCACAGAGGCCAACTTTGACATGAAAAGGTGTAAAAACAAGTACAAGATATTTACAATAAGCAGACCTCAGTGCAAGAAAGAGCCTTTCCAACACGGAAAAAGCACAGAGGCCAACTTTGACATTAAAAGGTGTTCAAACAAGTATAAGATATTTACAATAAGCAGACCTCAGTGCAAGAAAGAGCCTTTCCAACACGGAAAAAGCACAGAGGCCAACTTTGACATTAAAAGGTGTTCAAACAAGTACAAGATATTCACAATAAGCAGACCTCAGTGCAAGAAAGAGTCTTTCCAACACTGATAAGCACAGAGGCCAACTTTGACATGAAAAGGTGTAAAAACAAGTACAAGATATTTACAATAAGCAGACCTCAGTGCAAGAAAGAGTCTTTCCAACACTGAAAAAGCACAGAGGCCAACTTTGACATTAAAAGGTGTTCAAACAAGTACAAGATATTTACAATAAGCAGACCTCAGTGCAAGAAAGAGTCTTTCCAACACTGATAAGCACAGAGGCCAACTTTGACATGAAAAGGTGTAAAAACAAGTACAAGATATTTACAATAAGCAGACCTCAGTGCAAGAAAGAGTCTTTCCAACACTGAAAAAGCACAGAGGCCAACTTTGACATTAAAAGGTGTAAAATCAAGTACAAGATATTTACAATAAGCAGACCTCAGTGCAAGAAAGAGTCTTTCCAACACTGAAAAAGCACAGAGGCCAACTTTGACATTAAAAGGTGTTCAAACAAGTACAAGATATTTACAATAAGCAGACCTCAGTGCAAGAAAGAGTCTTTCCAACACTGATAAGCACAGAGGCCAACTTTGACATGAAAAGGTGTAAAAACAAGTACAACATATTTACAATAAGCAGACTTCGGTGCAAGAAAGAGTCTTTCCAACACGGAAAAAGCACAGAGGCCAACTTTGACATGAAAAGGTGTAAAAACAAGTACAAGATATTTACAATAAGCAGACCTCAGTGCAAGAAAGAGTCTTTCCAACACTGATAAGCTCAGAGGCCAACTTTGACATGAAAAGGTGTAAAAACAAGTACAAGATATTTACAATAAGCAGACCTCAGTGCAAGAAAGAGTCTTTCCAACACTGATAAGCACAGAGGCCAACTTTGACATTAAAAGGTGTTCAAACAAGTACAAGATATTTACAATAAGCAGACCTCAGTGCAAGAAAGAGTCGTTCCAACACTGATAAGCACAGAGGCCAACTTTGACATTAAAAGGTGTTCAAACAAGTACAAGATATTTACAATAAGCAGACCTCAGTGCAAGAAAGAGTCTTTCCAACACTGATAAGCACAGAGGCCAACTTTGACATGAAAAGGTGTAAAAACAAGTACAAGATATTTACAATAAGCAGACCTCAGTGCAAGAAAGAGTCTTTCCATCACTGATAAGCTCAGAGGCCAACTTTGACATGAAAAGGTGTTCAAACAAGTAGAAGATATTCACAATAAGCAGACCTCAGTGCAAGAAGAGTCGTTCCAACACTGATAAGCACAGAGGCCAACTTTGACATTAAAAGGTGTTCAAACAAGTACAAGATATTTACAATAAGCAGACCTCAGTGCAAAAACGTGTCTTCCAACACTGACAAGCACTGAGTCCAACTTTGACATGAAAAGGTGTTCAAACAAGTACAAGATATTTACAATAAGCAGACCTCAGTGCAAGAAAGAGTCTTTCTAACACTGCAGAAGCGCAGAGGCCAACTTTGACATTAAAAGGTGTTCAAACAAGTACAAGATATTTACAATAAGCAGACCTCAGTGCAAGAAAGAGTCTTTCCAACACTGAAAAAGCACAGAGGCCAACTTTGACATTAAAAGGTGTTCAAACAAGTACAAGATATTTACAATAAGCAGACCTCAGTGCAAGAAAGAGTCTTTCCAACACTGAAAAAGCACAGAGGCCAACTTTGACATGAAAAGGTGTTCAAACAAGTATAAGATATTTACAATAAGCAGACCTCAGTGCAAGAAAGAGCCTTTCCAACACGGAAAAAGCACAGAGGCCAACTTTGACATGAAAAGGTGTTCAAACAAGTACAATATATTAACAATAAGCAGACCTCAGTGCAAGAAAGAGTCTTTCTAACACTGATAAGCACAGAGGCCAACTTTGACATTAAAAGGTGTTCAAACAAGTACAAGATATTTACAATAAGCAGACCTCAGTGCAAGAAAGAGTCTTTCTAACACTGATAAGCACAGAGGCCAATTTTGACATTAAAAGGTGTTCAAACAAGTACAAGATATTTACAATAAGCAGACCTCAGTGCAAAAAAGAGTCTTTCCAACACTGAAAAAGCACAGAGGCCAACTTTGACATTAAAAGCTCTTCAAACAAGTACAAGATATTTACAATAAGCAGACCTCAGTGCAAGAAAGAGTCTTTTCAACACTGAAAAAGCACAGAGGCCAACTTTGACATTAAAAGCTCTTCAAAGAAGTACAAGATATTTACAAAAAGCAGACCTCAGTGCAAGAAAGAGTCTTTCTAACACTGATAAGCACAGAGGCCAACTTTGACATTAAAAGGTGTAAAAATCAAGTACAAGATATTTACAATAAGCAGACCTCAGTGCAAGAAAGAGTCTTTCCAACACGGAAAAAGCAAAGAGGCCAACTTTAACATTAAAAGGTCTTCAAACAAGTACAAGATATTTACAATAAGCAGACCTCAGTGCAAGAAAGAGTCTTTTCAACACTGAAAAAGCACAGAGGCCAACTTTGACATGAAAAGGTGTAAAAATCAAGTACAAGATATTTACAATAAGCAGAGCTCAGTGCAAGAAAGAGTCTTTCCAACACGGAAAAAGCAAAGAGGCCAACTTTGACATTAAAAGGTCTTCAAACAAGTACAAGATATTTACAATAAGCAGATCTCAGTGAAAGAAAGAGTCTTTCCAACACTGAAAAAGCAAAGAGGCCAACTTTAACATTAAAAGGTGTTCAAACAAGTACAATATATTAACAATAAGCAGACCTCAGTGCAAGAAAGAGTCTTTCTAACACTGATAAGCACAGAGGCCAACTTTGACATGAAAAGGTGTAAAAACAAGTACAAGATATTTACAATAAGCAGACCTCAGTGCAAGAAAGAGTCTTTCCAACACTGAAAAAGCACAGAGGCCAACTTTGACATTAAAAGGTGTAAAAATCAAGTACAAGATATTTACAATAAGCAGACCTCAGTGCAAGAAAGAGTCTTTCCAACACTGAAAAAGCACAGAGACCAACTTTGACATTAAAAGGTGTTCAAACAAGTACAAGATATTTACAATAAGCAGACCTCAGTGCAAGAAAGAGTCTTTCCAACACTGATAAGCACAGAGGCCAACTTTGACATGAAAAGGTGTAAAAACAAGTACAAGATATTTACAATAAGCAGACCTCAGTGCAAGAAAGAGTCTTTCTAACATTGATAAGCACAGAGGCCAACTTTGACATTAAAAGGTGTTCAAACAAGTACAAGATATTCACAATAAGCAGACCTCAGTGCAAGAAAGAGTCTTTTCAACACTGAAAAAGCACAGAGGCCAACTTTAACATTAAAAGGTCTTCAAACAAGTACAAGATATTTACAATAAGCAGACCTCAGTGCAAGAAAGAGTCTTTCCAACACTGAAAAAGCACAGAGGCCAACTTTGACATTAAAAGGTGTTCAAACAAGTACAAGATATTTACAATAAGCAGACCTCAAATCAAGAAAGAGTCTTTCCAACACTGAAAAAGCACAGAGGCCAACTTTGACATGAAAAGGTGTTCAAACAAGTACAAGATATTTACAATAAGCAGACCTCAGTGCAAGAAAGAGTCTTTCCAACACGGAAAAAGCACAGAGGCCAACTTTGACATGAAAAGGTGTTCAAACAAGTACAAGATATTTACAATAAGCAGACCTCAGTGCAAGAAAGAGTCTTTCCAACACGGAAAAAGCACAGAGGCCAACTTTGACATGAAAAGGTGTAAAAACAAGTACAAGATATTTACAATAAGCAGACCTCAGTGCAAGAAAGAGCCTTTCCAACACTGATAAGCACAGAGGCCAACTTTGACATGAAAAGGTGTTCAAACAAGTACAAGATATTTACAATAAGCAGACCTCAGTGCAAGAAAGAGTCTTTCCAACACTGAAAAGCACAGAGGCTAACTTTGACATTAAAAGGTGTTCAAACAAGTACAAGATATTTACAATAAGCAGACCTCATTGCAAGAAAGAGTCTTTCCAACACTGAAAAAGCACAGAGGCCAACTTTGACATTAAAAGGTGTTCAAACAAGTACAAGATATTTACAATAAGCAGACCTCAGTGCAAGAAAGAGTCTTTCCAACACTGATAAGCACAGAGGCCAACTTTGACATGAAAAGGTGTAAAAACAAGTACAAGATATTTACAATAAGCAGACCTCAGTGCAAGAAAGAGTCTTTCTAACATTGATAAGCACAGAGGCCAACTTTGACATTAAAAGGTGTTCAAACAAGTACAAGATATTCACAATAAGCAGACCTCAGTGCAAGAAAGAGTCTTTCCAACACGGAAAAAGCAAAGAGGCCAACTTTAACATTAAAAGGTCTTCAAACAAGTACAAGATATTTACAATAAGCAGACCTCAGTGCAAGAAAGAGTCTTTTCAACACTGAAAAAGCACAGAGGCCAACTTTGACATGAAAAGGTGTAAAAATCAAGTACAAGATATTTACAATAAGCAGAGCTCAGTGCAAGAAAGAGTCTTTCCAACACGGAAAAAGCAAAGAGGCCAACTTTGACATTAAAAGGTCTTCAAACAAGTACAAGATATTTACAATAAGCAGATCTCAGTGCAAGAAAGAGTCTTTCCAACACTGAAAAAGCACAGAGGCCAACTTTGACATTAAAAGGTGTAAAAACAAGTACAAGATATTTACAATAAGCAGACCTCAGTGCAAGAAAGAGTCTTTCTAACATTGATAAGCACAGAGGCCAACTTTGACATTAAAAGGTGTTCAAACAAGTACAAGATATTCACAATAAGCAGACCTCAGTGCAAGAAAGAGTCTTTCCAACACTGATAAGCACAGAGGCCAACTTTGACATGAAAAGGTGTAAAAATCAAGTACAAGATATTTACAATAAGCAGACATCAGTGCAAGAAAGAGTCTTTCCAACACTGAAAAAGCACAGAGACCAACTTTGACATTAAAAGGTGTTCAAACAAGTACAAGATATTTACAATAAGCAGACCTCAGTGCAAGAAAGAGTCTTTCCAACACGGAAAAAGCACAGAGGCCAACTTTGACATGAAAAGGTGTAAAAACAAGTACAAGATATTTACAATAAGCAGACCTCAGTGCAAGAAAGAGCCTTTCCAACACTGATAAGCACAGAGGCCAACTTTGACATGAAAAGGTGTTCAAACAAGTACAAGATATTTACAATAAGCAGACCTCAGTGCAAGAAAGAGTCTTTCCAACACTGAAAAGCACAGAGGCTAACTTTGACATTAAAAGGTGTTCAAACAAGTACAAGATATTTACAATAAGCAGACCTCATTGCAAGAAAGAGTCTTTCCAACACTGAAAAAGCACAGAGGCCAACTTTGACATTAAAAGGTGTTCAAACAAGTACAAGATATTTACAATAAGCAGACCTCAGTGCAAGAAAGAGTCTTTCCAACACTGATAAGCACAGAGGCCAACTTTGACATGAAAAGGTGTAAAAACAAGTACAAGATATTTACAATAAGCAGACCTCAGTGCAAGAAAGAGTCTTTCTAACATTGATAAGCACAGAGGCCAACTTTGACATTAAAAGGTGTTCAAACAAGTACAAGATATTCACAATAAGCAGACCTCAGTGCAAGAAAGAGTCTTTCCAACACGGAAAAAGCAAAGAGGCCAACTTTAACATTAAAAGGTCTTCAAACAAGTACAAGATATTTACAATAAGCAGACCTCAGTGCAAGAAAGAGTCTTTTCAACACTGAAAAAGCACAGAGGCCAACTTTGACATGAAAAGGTGTAAAAATCAAGTACAAGATATTTACAATAAGCAGAGCTCAGTGCAAGAAAGAGTCTTTCCAACACGGAAAAAGCAAAGAGGCCAACTTTGACATTAAAAGGTCTTCAAACAAGTACAAGATATTTACAATAAGCAGACCTCATTGCAAGAAAGAGTCTTTCCAACACTGAAAAAGCACAGAGGCCAACTTTGACATGAAAAGGTGTAAAAACAAGTACAAGATATTTACAAAAAGCAGACCTCAGTGCAAGAAAGAGTCTTTCCAACACTGATAAGCACAGAGGCCAACCTTGACATGAAAAGGTGTAAAAACAAGTACAAGATATTTACAATAAGCAGACCTCAGTGAAAGAAAGAGTCTTTCTAACATTGATAAGCACAGAGGCCAACTTTGACATTAAAAGGTGTTCAAACAAGTACAAGATATTCACAATAAGCAGACCTCAGTGCAAGAAAGAGTCTTTTCAACACTGAAAAAGCACAGAGGCCAACTTTAACATTAAAAGCTCTTCAAACAAGTACAAGATATTTACAATAAGCAGACCTCAGTGCAAGAAAGAGTCTTTCCAACACTGAAAAAGCACAGAGGCCAACTTTGACATGAAAAGGTGTTCAAACAAGTACAAGATATTTACAATAAGCAGACCTCAAATCAAGAAAGAGTCTTTCCAACACTGAAAAAGCACAGAGGCCAACTTTGACATGAAAAGGTGTTCAAACAAGTACAAGATATTTACAATAAGCAGACCTCAGTGCAAGAAAGAGTCTTTCCAACACGGAAAAAGCACAGAGGCCAACTTTGACATGAAAAGGTGTTCAAACAAGTACAAGATATTTACAATAAGCAGACCTCAGTGCAAGAAAGAGTCTTTCCAACACGGAAAAAGCACAGAGGCCAACTTTGACATGAAAAGGTGTAAAAACAAGTACAAGATATTTACAATAAGCAGACCTCAGTGCAAGAAAGAGCCTTTCCAACACTGATAAGCACAGAGGCCAACTTTGACATGAAAAGGTGTTCAAACAAGTACAAGATATTTACAATAAGCAGACCTCAGTGCAAGAAAGAGTCTTTCCAACACTGAAAAGCACAGAGGCTAACTTTGACATTAAAAGGTGTTCAAACAAGTACAAGATATTTACAATAAGCAGACCTCAGTGCAAGAAAGAGCCTTTCCAACACTGATAAGCACAGAGGCCAACTTTGACATGAAAAGGTGTAAAAACAAGTACAAGATATTTACAAAAAGCAGACCTCAGTGCAAGAAAGAGTCTTTCCAACACTGATAAGCACAGAGGCCAACTTTGACATGAAAAGGTGTAAAAACAAGTACAAGATATTTACAATAAGCAGACCTCAGTGCAAGAAAGAGTCTTTCTAACATTGATAAGCACAGAGGCCAACTTTGACATTAAAAGGTGTTCAAACAAGTACAAGATATTCACAATAAGCAGACCTCAGTGCAAGAAAGAGTCTTTCCAACACTGAAAAAGCACAGAGGCCAACTTTGACATGAAAAGGTGTAAAAACAAGTACAAGATATTTACAAAAAGCAGACCTCAGTGCAAGAAAGAGCCTTTCCAACACTGATAAGCACAGAGGCCAACTTTGACATGAAAAGGTGTAAAAATCAAGTACAAGATATTTACAATAAGCAGACCTCAGTGCAAGAAAGAGTCTTTTCAACACTGAAAAAGCACAGAGGCCAACTTTAACATTAAAAGCTCTTCAAACAAGTACAAGATATTTACAATAAGCAGACCTCAGTGCAAGAAAGAGTCTTTCCAACACTGAAAAAGCACAGAGGCCAACTTTGACATGAAAAGGTGTAAAAATCAAGTACAAGATATTTACAATAAGCAGACCTCAGTGCAAGAAAGAGTCTTTCCAACACGGAAAAAGCAAAGAGGCCAACTTTAACATTAAAAGGTGTTCAAACAAGTACAATATATTAACAATAAGCAGACCTCAGTGCAAGAAAGAGCCTTTCCAACACTGATAAGCACAGAGGCCAACTTTGACATTAAAAGGTGTTCAAACAAGTACAAGATATTTACAATAAGCAGACCTCAGTGCAAGAAAGAGTCTTTCCAACACTGCAAAAGCACAGAGGCCAACTTTGACATTAAAAGGTGTAAAATCAAGTACAAGATATTTACAATAAGCAGACCTCAGTGCAAGAAAGAGTCTTTCCAACACGGAAAAAGCAAAGAGGCCAACTTTAACATTAAAAGGTCTTCAAACAAGTACAAGATATTTACAATAAGCAGCCCTCAGTGCAAGAAAGAGTCTTTCTAACACTGAAAAAGCACAGAGGCCAACTTTGACATTAAAAGGTGTTCAAACAAGTACAAGATATTTACAATAAGCAGATCTCAGTGCAAGAAAGAGTCTTTCCAACACTGAAAAAGCACAGAGGCCAACTTTGACATTAAAAGGTGTTCAAACAAGTACAAGATATTTACAATAAGCAGCCCTCAGTGCAAGAAAGAGTCTTTCTAACACTGAAAAAGCACAGAGGCCAACTTTGACATGAAAAGGTGTTCAAACAAGTACAAGATATTTACAATAAGCAGCCCTCAGTGCAAGAAAGAGTCTTTCCAACACGGAAAAAGCAAAGAGGCCAACTTTAACATTAAAAGGTCTTCAAACAAGTACAAGATATTTACAATAAGCAGCCCTCAGTGCAAGAAAGAGTCTTTCCAACACGGAAAAAGCAAAGAGGCCAACTTTAACATTAAAAGGTCTTCAAACAAGTACAAGATATTTACAATAAGCAGCCCTCAGTGCAAGAAAGAGTCTTTCCAACACTGAAAAAGCACAGAGGCCAACTTTGACATGAAAAGGTGTTCAAACAAGTACAAGATATTTACAATAAGCAGCCCTCAGTGCAAGAAAGAGTCTTTCCAACACGGAAAAAGCAAAGAGGCCAACTTTAACATTAAAAGGTCTTCAAACAAGTACAAGATATTTACAATAAGCAGCCCTCAGTGCAAGAAAGAGTCTTTCCAACACTGAAAAAGCACAGAGGCCAACTTTGACATGAAAAGGTGTTCAAACAAGTACAAGATATTTACAATAAGCAGACCTCAGTGCAAGAAAGAGTCTTTCCAACACTGAAAAAGCACAGAGGCCAACTTTGACATTAAAAGGTGTTCAAACAAGTACAAGATATTTACAATAAGCAGACCTCAGTGCAAGAAAGAGTCTTTCCAACACGGAAAAAGCACAGAGGCCAACTTTGACATTAAAAGGTGTAAAAACAAGTACAAGATATTTACAATAAGCAGACCTCAGTGCAAGAAAGAGCCTTTCCAACACTGATAAGCACAGAGGCCAACTTTGACATTAAAAGGTGTAAAAACAAGTACAAGATATTTACAATAAGCAGACCTCAGTGCAAGAAAGAGCCTTTCCAACACTGATAAGCACAGAGGCCAACTTTGACATTAAAAGGTGTAAAAACAAGTACAAGATATTTACAATAAGCAGACCTCAGTGCAAGAAAGAGCCTTTCCAACACTGATAAGCACAGAGGCCAACTTTGACATTAAAAGGTGTAAAAACAAGTACAAGATATTTACAATAAGCAGACCTCGGTGCAAGAAAGAGTCTTTCCAACACTGAAAAGCACAGAGGCCAACTTTGACATTAAAAGGTGTAAAAACAAGTACAAGATATTTACAAAAAGCAGACCTCAGTGCAAGAAAGAGTCTTTCCAACACTGATAAGCACAGAGGCCAACTTTGACATTAAAAGGTGTAAAAACAAGTACAAGATATTTACAAAAAGCAGACCTCAGTACAAGAAAGAGCCTTTCCAAAACTGATAAGCACAGAGGCCAACTTTGACATTAAAAGGTGTAAAAACAAGTACAAGATATTTACAACAACTTTGACATTAAAAGGTGTAAAAACAAGTACAAGATATTAACAATAAGCAGACCTCAGTGCAAGAAAGAGTCTTTCCAACACTGATAAGCACAGAGGCCAACTTTGACATGAAAAGGTGTAAAAACAAGTACAAGATATTTACAATAAGCAGACCTCAGTGCAAGAAAGAGTCTTTCCAACACGGAAAAAGCACAGAGGCCAACTTTGACATTAAAAGGTATAAAAACAAGTACAATATATTAACAATAAGCAGACCTCAGTGCAGGAAAGAGTCTTTCTAACACTGATAAGCACAGAGGCCAACTTTGACATTAAAAGGTGTTCAAACAAGTACAAGATATTTACAATAAGCAGACCTCAGTGCAAGAAAGAGTCTTTCCAACACTGATAAGCACAGAGGCCAACTTTGACATTAAAAGGTGTTCAAACAAGTACAAGATATTTACAATAAGCAGACCTCAGTGCAAGAAAGAGTCTTTCCAACACTGAAAAGCACAGAGGCCAACTTTGACATTAAAAGGTGTTCAAACAAGTACAAGATATTTACAATAAGCAGACCTCATTGCAAGAAAGAGTCTTTCCAACACTGATAAGCACAGAGGCCAACTTTGACATGAAAAGGTGTAAAAACAAGTACAAGATATTTACAATAAGCAGACCTCAGTGCAAGAAAGAGTCTTTCCAACACTGATAAGCACAGAGGCCAACTTTGACATGAAAAGGTGTAAAAACAAGTACAAGATATTTACAATAAGCAGACCTCAGTGCAAGAAAGAGTCTTTCCAACACTGAAAAGCACAGAGGCCAACTTTGACATGAAAAGGTGTTCAAACAAGTACAAGATATTTACAATAAGCAGACCTCAGTGCAAGAAAGAGTCTTTCCAACACTGATAACCACAGAGGCCAACTTTGACATGAAAAGGTGTAAAAACAAGTACAAGATATTTACAATAAGCAGACCTCAGTGCAAGAAAGAGCCTTTCCAACACTGATAAGCACAGAGGCCAACTTTGACATGAAAAGGTGTAAAAACAAGTACAAGATATTTACAATAAGCAGACCTAAGTGCAAGAAAGAGTCTTTCTAACATTGATAAGCACAGAGGCCAACTTTGACATTAAAAGGTGTTCAAACAAGTACAAGATATTCACAATAAGCAGACCTCAGTGCAAGAAAGAGTCTTTTCAACACTGAAAAAGCACAGAGGCCAACTTTAACATTAAAAGCTCTTCAAAGAAGTACAAGATATTTACAATAAGCAGACCTCAGTGCAAGAAAGAGTCTTTCCAACACTGATAAGCACAGAGGCCAACTTTGACATTAAAAGGTGTTCAAACAAGTACAAGATATTTACAATAAGCAGACCTCAGTGCAAGAAAGAGTCTTTCCAACACGGAAAAAGCACAGAGGCCAACTTTGACATGAAAAGGTGTAAAAATCAAGTACAAGATATTTACAATAAGCAGACCTCAGTGCAAGAAAGAGTCTTTCCAACATGGAAAAAGCACAGAGGCCAACTTTGACATGAAAAGGTGTAAAAACAAGTACAAGATATTTACAATAAGCAGACCTCAGTGCAAGAAAGAGTCTTTCCAACACTGAAAAAGCACAGAGGCCAACTTTGACATTAAAAGGTGTTCAAACAAGTACAAGATATTTACAATAAGCAGACCTCAGTGCAAGAAAGAGTCTTTCCAACACTGATAAGCACAGAGGCCAACTTTGACATGAAAAGCGGTAAAAATCAAGTACAAGATATTTACAATAAGCAGACCTCAGTGCAAGAAAGAGTCTTTCCAACACTGAAAAAGCACAGAGGCCAACTTTGACATTAAAAGGTGTTCAAACAAGTACAAGATATTCACAATAAGCAGACCTCAGTGCAAGAAAGAGTCTTTCCAACACGGAAAAAGCACAGAGGACAACTTTGACATGAAAAGGTGTAAAAATCAAGTACAAGGTATTTACAATAAGCAGACCTCAGTGCAAGAAAGAGTCTTTCCAACACGGAAAAAGCACAGAGGCCAACTTTGACATTAAAAGGTATAAAAACAAGTACAATATATTAACAATAAGCAGACCTCAGTGCAAGAAAGAGTCTTTCTAACACTGATAAGCACAGAGGCCAACTTTGACATTAAAAGGTGTTCAAACAAGTACAAGATATTTACAATAAGCAGACCTCAGTGCAAGAAAGAGTCTTTCCAACACTGAAAAGCACAGAGGCCAACTTTGACATTAAAAGGTGTTCAAACAAGTACAAGATATTTACAATAAGCAGACCTCATTGCAAGAAAGAGTCTTTCCAACACTGATAAGCACAGAGGCCAACTTTGACATTAAAAGGTGTTCAAACAAGTACAAGATATTAACAATAAGCAGACCTCAGTGCAAGAAAGAGCCTTTCCAACACTGATAAGCACAGAGGCCAACTTTGACATGAAAAGGTGTAAAAACAAGTACAAGATATTTACAATAAGCAGACCTCAGTGCAAGAAAGAGTCTTTCCAACACTGATAAGCACAGAGGCCAACTTTGACATGAAAAGGTGTAAAAACAAGTACAAGATATTTACAATAAGCAGACCTCAGTGCAAGAAAGAGTCTTTCCAACACTGAAAAGCACAGAGGCCAACTTTGACATGAAAAGGTGTTCAAACAAGTACAAGATATTTACAATAAGCAGACCTCAGTGCAAGAAAGAGTCTTTCCAACACTGAAAAGCACAGAGGCCAACTTTGACATGAAAAGGTGTTCAAACAAGTACAAGATATTTACAATAAGCAGACCTCAGTGCAAGAAAGAGTCTTTCCAACACTGATAAGCACAGAGGCCAACTTTGACATGAAAAGGTGTAAAAACAAGTACAAGATATTTACAATAAGCAGACCTCAGTGCAAGAAAGAGCCTTTCCAACACTGATAAGCACAGAGGCCAACTTTGACATGAAAAGGTGTAAAAACAAGTACAAGATATTTACAATAAGCAGACCTAAGTGCAAGAAAGAGTCTTTCTAACATTGATAAGCACAGAGGCCAACTTTGACATTAAAAGGTGTTCAAACAAGTACAAGATATTCACAATAAGCAGACCTCAGTGCAAGAAAGAGTCTTTTCAACACTGAAAAAGCACAGAGGCCAACTTTAACATTAAAAGCTCTTCAAAGAAGTACAAGATATTTACAATAAGCAGACCTCAGTGCAAGAAAGAGTCTTTCCAACACTGATAAGCACAGAGGCCAACTTTGACATTAAAAGGTGTTCAAACAAGTACAAGATATTTACAATAAGCAGACCTCAGTGCAAGAAAGAGTCTTTCTAACACTGCAGAAGCACAGAGGCCAACTTTGACATGAAAAGGTGTTCAAACAAGTACAAGATATTTACAATAAGCAGACCTCAGTGCAAGAAAGAGTCTTTCCAACACGGAAAAAGCAAAGAGGCCAACTTTAACATTAAAAGGTCTTCAAACAAGTACAAGATATTTACAATAAGCAGCCCTCAGTGCAAGAAAGAGTCTTTCTAACACTGCAGAAGCACAGAGGCCAACTTTGACATGAAAAGGTGTTCAAACAAGTACAAGATATTTACAATAAGCAGACCTCAGTGCAAGAAAGAGTCTTTCCAACACTGAAAAAGCACAGAGGCCAACTTTGACATTAAAAGGTGTTCAAACAAGTACAAGATATTCACAATAAGCAGACCTCAGTGCAAGAAAGAGTCTTTCCAACACTGATAAGCACAGAGGCCAACTTTGACATGAAAAGGTGTTCAAACAAGTACAAGATATTTACAATAAGCAGACCTCAGTGCAAAGAAAGAGTCTTTCCAACACGGAAAAAGCACAGAGGCCAACTTTGACATGAAAAGGTGTAAAAATCAAGTACAAGATATTTACAATAAGCAGACCTCAGTGCAAGAAAGAGTCTTTCCAACATGGAAAAAGCACAGAGGCCAACTTTGACATGAAAAGGTGTAAAAACAAGTACAAGATATTTACAATAAGCAGACCTCAGTGCAAGAAAGAGTCTTTCCAACACTGAAAAAGCACAGAGGCCAACTTTGACATTAAAAGGTGTTCAAACAAGTACAAGATATTTACAATAAGCAGACCTCAGTGCAAGAAAGAGTCTTTCCAACACTGATAAGCACAGAGGCCAACTTTGACATGAAAAGCGGTAAAAATCAAGTACAAGATATTTACAATAAGCAGACCTCAGTGCAAGAAAGAGTCTTTCCAACACTGAAAAAGCACAGAGGCCAACTTTGACATTAAAAGGTGTTCAAACAAGTACAAGATATTCACAATAAGCAGACCTCAGTGCAAGAAAGAGTCTTTCCAACACGGAAAAAGCACAGAGGACAACTTTGACATGAAAAGGTGTAAAAATCAAGTACAAGGTATTTACAATAAGCAGACCTCAGTGCAAGAAAGAGTCTTTCCAACACGGAAAAAGCACAGAGGACAACTTTGACATGAAAAGGTGTAAAAATCAAGTACAAGGTATTTACAATAAGCAGACCTCAGTGCAAGAAAGAGTCTTTCCAACATGGAAAAAGCACAGAGGCCAACTTTGACATGAAAAGGTGTAAAAACAAGTACAAGATATTTACAATAAGCAGCCCTCAGTGCAAGAAAGAGTCTTTCTAACACTGCAGAAGCACAGAGGCCAACTTTGACATGAAAAGGTGTTCAAACAAGTACAAGATATTTACAATAAGCAGACCTCAGTGCAAGAAAGAGTCTTTCTAACACGGAAAAAGCACAGAGGCCAACTTTGACATGAAAAGGTGTTCAAACAAGTACAAGATATTTACAATAAGCAGACCTCAGTGCAAGAAAGAGTCTTTTCAACACTGAAAAAGCACAGAGGCCAACTTTAACATTAAAAGCTCTTCAAACAAGTACAAGATATTTACAATAAGCAGACCTCAGTGCAAGAAAGAGTCTTTCTAACACTGAAAAAGCACAGAGGCCAACTTTGACATTAAAAGGTGTTCAAACAAGTACAAGATATTTACAATAAGCAGACCTCAGTGCAAGAAAGAGTCTTTCCAACACTGAAAAAGCACAGAGGCCAACTTTGACATTAAAAGGTGTTCAAACAAGTACAAGATATTTACAATAAGCAGACCTCAGTGCAAGAAAGAGTCTTTCCAACACTGAAAAAGCACAGAGGCCAACTTTGACATGAAAAGGTGTTCAAACAAGTACAAGATATTTACAATAAGCAGACCTCAGTGCAAGAAAGAGCCTTTCCAACACTGATAAGCACAGAGGCCAACTTTGACATGAAAAGGTGTAAAAACAAGTACAAGATATTTACAATAAGCAGCCCTCAGTGCAAGAAAGAGTCTTTCCAACACGGAAAAAGCACAGATGCCAACTTTGACATGAAAAGGTGTTCAAACAAGTACAAGATATTTACAATAAGCAGCCCTCAGTGCAAGAAAGAGTCTTTCCAACACGGAAAAAGCACAGATGCCAACTTTGACATGAAAAGGTGTAAAAACAAGTACAAGATATTTACAATAAGCAGCCCTCAGTGCAAGAAAGAGTCTTTCCAACACGGAAAAAGCACAGATGCCAACTTTGACATGAAAAGGTGTAAAAACAAGTACAAGATATTTACAATAAGCAGCCCTCAGTGCAAGAAAGAGTCTTTCCAACACGGAAAAAGCAAAGAGGCCAACTTTAACATTAAAAGGTCTTCAAACAAGTACAAGATATTTACAATAAGCAGACCTCAGTGCAAAAACGTGTCTTTCCAACACTGACAAGCACAGAGGCCAACTTTGACATTAAAAGGTGTAAAAACAAGTACAAGATATTTACAATAAGCAGACCTCAGTGCAAGAAAGAGTCTTTCTAACACTGAAAAAGCACAGAGGCCAACTTTGACATTAAAAGGTGTTCAAACAAGTACAAGATATTTACAATAAGCAGACCTCAGTGCAAGAAAGAGTCTTTCTAACACTGAAAAAGCACAGAGGCCAACTTTGACATTAAAAGGTGTTCAAACAAGTACAAGATATTTACAATAAGCAGATCTCAGTGCAAAAACGTGTCTTTCCAACACTGACAAGCACAGAGGCCAACTTTGACATTAAAAGGTGTAAAAACAAGTACAAGATATTTACAATAAGCAGACCTCAGTGCAAGAAAGAGTCTTTCCAACACTGAAAAAGCAAAGAGGCCAACTTTGACATTAAAAGGTGTAAAAACAAGTACAAGATATTTACAATAAGCAGACCTCAGTGCAAGAAAGAGTCTTTCCAACACTGAAAAGCACAGAGGCCAACTTTGACATTAAAAGGTGTTCAAACAAGTACAAGATATTTACAATAAGCAGACCTCAGTGCAAGAAAGAGCCTTTCCAACACTGATAAGCACAGAGGCCAACTTTGACATTAAAAGGTGTAAAAACAAGTACAAGATATTTACAATAAGCAGACCTCAGTGCAAGAAAGAGTCTTTTCAACACTGAAAAAGCACAGAGGCCAACTTTAACATTAAAAGGTCTTCAAACAAGTACAAGATATTTACAATCAGCAGCCCCCAGTGCAAGAAAGAGTCTTTTCAACACTGAAAAAGCACAGAGGCCAACTTTGACATTAAAAGGTGTAAAAACAAGTACAAGATATTTACAATAAGCAGCCCCCAGTGCAAGAAAGAGTCTTTTCAACACTGAAAAAGCACAGAGGCCAACTTTGACATTAAAAGGTGTTCAAACAAGTACAAGATATTTACAATAAGCAGACCTCAGTGCAAGAAAGAGTCTTTCCAACACTGAAAAAGCACAGAGGCCAACTTTGACATGAAAAGGTGTTCAAACAAGTACAAGATATTTACAATAAGCAGACCTCAGTGCAAGAAAGAGCCTTTCCAACACTGATAAGCACAGAGGCCAACTTTGACATGAAAAGGTGTTCAAACAAGTACAAGATATTTACAATAAGCAGACCTCAGTGCAAGAAAGAGCCTTTCCAACACTGAAAAAGCACAGAGGCCAACTTTGACATGAAAAGGTGTTCAAACAAGTACAAGATATTTACAATAAGCAGACCTCAGTGCAAGAAAGAGTCTTTCCAACACGGAAAAAGCACAGATGCCAACTTTGACATGAAAAGGTGTAAAAACAAGTACAAGATATTTACAATAAGCAGCCCTCAGTGCAAGAAAGAGTCTTTCCAACACGGAAAAAGCACAGATGCCAACTTTGACATGAAAAGGTGTAAAAACAAGTACAAGATATTTACAATAAGCAGCCCTCAGTGCAAGAAAGAGTCTTTCCAACACGGAAAAAGCAAAGAGGCCAACTTTAACATTAAAAGGTCTTCAAACAAGTACAAGATATTTACAATAAGCAGATCTCAGTGCAAAAACGTGTCTTTCCAACACTGACAAGCACAGAGGCCAACTTTGACATTAAAAGGTGTAAAAACAAGTACAAGATATTTACAATAAGCAGACCTCAGTGCAAGAAAGAGTCTTTCTAACACTGAAAAAGCACAGAGGCCAACTTTGACATTAAAAGGTGTTCAAACAAGTACAAGATATTTACAATAAGCAGACCTCAGTGCAAGAAAGAGTCTTTCTAACACTGAAAAAGCACAGAGGCCAACTTTGACATTAAAAGGTGTTCAAACAAGTACAAGATATTTACAATAAGCAGATCTCAGGGCAAAAACGTGTCTTTCCAACACTGACAAGCACAGAGGCCAACTTTGACATTAAAAGGTGTAAAAACAAGTACAAGATATTTACAATAAGCAGCCCTCAGTGCAAGAAAGAGTCTTTCCAACACGGAAAAAGCACAGATGCCAACTTTGACATGAAAAGGTGTAAAAACAAGTACAAGATATTTACAATAAGCAGCCCTCAGTGCAAGAAAGAGTCTTTCCAACACGGAAAAAGCAAAGAGGCCAACTTTAACATTAAAAGGTCTTCAAACAAGTACAAGATATTTACAATAAGCAGATCTCAGTGCAAAAACGTGTCTTTCCAACACTGACAAGCACAGAGGCCAACTTTGACATTAAAAGGTGTAAAAACAAGTACAAGATATTTACAATAAGCAGACCTCAGTGCAAGAAAGAGTCTTTCTAACACTGAAAAAGCACAGAGGCCAACTTTGACATTAAAAGGTGTTCAAACAAGTACAAGATATTTACAATAAGCAGACCTCAGTGCAAGAAAGAGTCTTTCTAACACTGAAAAAGCACAGAGGCCAACTTTGACATTAAAAGGTGTTCAAACAAGTACAAGATATTTACAATAAGCAGATCTCAGTGCAAAAACGTGTCTTTCCAACACTGACAAGCACAGAGGCCAACTTTGACATTAAAAGGTGTAAAAACAAGTACAAGATATTTACAATAAGCAGACCTCAGTGCAAGAAAGAGTCTTTCCAACACTGAAAAGCACAGAGGCCAACTTTGACATTAAAAGGTGTAAAAACAAGTACAAGATATTTACAATAAGCAGACCTCAGTGCAAGAAAGAGTCTTTCCAACACTGAAAAGCACAGAGGCCAACTTTGACATTAAAAGGTGTTCAAACAAGTACAAGATATTTACAATAAGCAGACCTCAGTGCAAGAAAGAGCCTTTCCAACACTGATAAGCACAGAGGCCAACTTTAACATTAAAAGGTCTTCAAACAAGTACAAGATATTTACAATAAGCAGCCCCCAGTGCAAGAAAGAGTCTTTTCAACACTGAAAAAGCACAGAGGCCAACTTTGACATGAAAAGGTGTAAAAATCAAGTACAAGATATTTACAATAAGCAGACCTCAGTGGAAGAAAGAGTCTTTCCAACACGGAAAAAGCACAGAGGCCAACTTTGACATTAAAAGGTATAAAAACAAGTACAAGATATTTACAATAAGCAGACCTCAGTGCAAGAAAGAGTCTTTCTAACACTGATAAGCACAGAGGCCAACTTTGACATTAAAAGGTGTTCAAACAAGTACAAGATATTCACAATAAGCAGACCTCAGTGCAAGAAAGAGTCTTTCTAACACTGATAAGCACAGAGGCCAACTTTGACATTAAAAGGTGTTCAAACAAGTACAAGATATTTACAATAAGCAGCCCTCAGTGCAAGAAAGAGTCTTTCCAACACTGAAAAAGCACAGAGGCCAACTTTGACATTAAAAGGTGTAAAATCAAGTACAAGATATTTACAATAAGCAGCCCTCAGTGCAAGAAAGAGTCTTTCCAACACTGAAAAAGCACAGAGGCCAACTTTGACATGAAAAGGTGTAAAAACAAGTACAAGATATTTACAATAAGCAGCCCTCAGTGCAAGAAAGAGTCTTTCCAACACTGAAAAAGCACAGAGGCCAACTTTGACATTAAAAGGTGTAAAATCAAGTACAAGATATTTACAATAAGCAGCCCTCAGTGCAAGAAAGAGTCTTTTCAACACTGAAAAAGCACAGAGGCCAACTTTAACATTAAAAGGTCTTCAAACAAGTACAAGATATTTACAATAAGCAGCCCTCAGTGCAAGAAAGAGTCTTTCCAACACTGATAAGAACAGAGGCCAACTTTGACATGAAAAGGTGTTCAAACAAGTACAAGATATTTACAATAAGCAGACCTCAGTGCAAGAAAGAGTCTTTTCAACACTGAAAAAGCACAGAGGCCAACTTTAACATTAAAAGGTCTTCAAACAAGTACAAGATATTTACAATAAGCAGCCCCCAGTGCAAGAAAGAGTCTTTTCAACACTGAAAAAGCACAGAGGCCAACTTTGACATTAAAAGGTCTTCAAACAAGTACAAGATATTTACAATAAGCAGCCCTCAGTGCAAGAAAGAGTCTTTCCAACACGGAAAAAGCACAGATGCCAACTTTGACATGAAAAGGTGTTCAAACAAGTACAAGATATTTACAATAAGCAGCCCTCAGTGCAAGAAAGAGTCTTTCCAACACGGAAAAAGCACAGATGCCAACTTTGACATGAAAAGGTGTAAAAACAAGTACAAGATATTTACAATAAGCAGCCCTCAGTGCAAGAAAGAGTCTTTCCAACACGGAAAAAGCAAAGAGGCCAACTTTAACATTAAAAGGTCTTCAAACAAGTACAAGATATTTACAATAAGCAGATCTCAGTGCAAAAACGTGTCTTTCCAACACTGATAAGCACAGAGGCCAACTTTGACATTAAAAGGTGTAAAAACAAGTACAAGATATTTACAATAAGCAGACCTCAGTGCAAGAAAGAGTCTTTCCAACACTGAAAAGCACAGAGGCCAACTTTGACATTAAAAGGTGTTCAAACAAGTACAAGATATTTACAATAAGCAGACCTCAGTGCAAGAAAGAGCCTTTCCAACACTGATAAGCACAGAGGCCAACTTTGACATTAAAAGGTGTAAAAACAAGTACAAGATATTTACAATAAGCAGACCTCAGTGCAAGAAAGAGTCTTTTCAACACTGAAAAAGCACAGAGGCCAACTTTAACATTAAAAGGTCTTCAAACAAGTACAAGATATTTACAATAAGCAGCCCCCAGTGCAAGAAAGAGTCTTTTCAACACTGAAAAAGCACAGAGGCCAACTTTGACATGAAAAGGTCTTCAAACAAGTACAAGATATTTACAATAAGCAGCCCCCAGTGCAAGAAAGAGTCTTTCCAACACTGAAAAAGCACAGAGGCCAACTTTGACATGAAAAGGTGTAAAAATCAAGTACAAGATATTTACAATAAGCAGACCTCAGTGCAAGAAAGAGTCTTTCCAACACGGAAAAAGCACAGAGGCCAACTTTGACATTAAAAGGTATAAAAACAAGTACAAGATATTTACAATAAGCAGACCTCAGTGCAAGAAAGAGTCTTTCTAACACTGATAAGCACAGAGGCCAACTTTGACATTAAAAGGTGTTCAAACAAGTACAAGATATTCACAATAAGCAGACCTCAGTGCAAGAAAGAGTCTTTCTAACACTGATAAGCACAGAGGCCAACTTTGACATTAAAAGGTGTTCAAACAAGTACAAGATATTTACAATAAGCAGCCCTCAGTGCAAGAAAGAGTCTTTCCAACACTGAAAAAGCACAGAGGCCAACTTTGACATTAAAAGGTGTAAAATCAAGTACAAGATATTTACAATAAGCAGCCCTCAGTGCAAGAAAGAGTCTTTCCAACACTGAAAAAGCACAGAGGCCAACTTTGACATGAAAAGGTGTAAAAACAAGTACAAGATATTTACAATAAGCAGCCCTCAGTGCAAGAAAGAGTCTTTCCAACACTGAAAAAGCACAGAGGCCAACTTTGACATTAAAAGGTGTAAAATCAAGTACAAGATATTTACAATAAGCAGCCCTCAGTGCAAGAAAGAGTCTTTCCAACACTGAAAAAGCACAGAGGCCAACTTTGACATGAAAAGGTGTTCAAACAAGTACAAGATATTTACAATAAGCAGACCTCAGTGCAAGAAAGAGTCTTTTCAACACTGAAAAAGCACAGAGGCCAACTTTAACATTAAAAGGTCTTCAAACAAGTACAAGATATTTACAATAAGCAGCCCCCAGTGCAAGAAAGAGTCTTTCCAACACTGATAAGCACAGAGGCCAACTTTGACATGAAAAGGTCTTCAAACAAGTACAAGATATTTACAATAAGCAGACCTCAGTGCAAGAAAGAGTCTTTTCAACACTGAAAAAGCACAGAGGCCAACTTTAACATTAAAAGGTCTTCAAACAAGTACAAGATATTTACAATAAGCAGCCCCCAGTGCAAGAAAGAGTCTTTTCAACACTGAAAAAGCACAGAGGCCAACTTTGACATGAAAAGGTCTTCAAACAAGTACAAGATATTTACAATAAGCAGCCCCCAGTGCAAGAAAGAGTCTTTCCAACACTGATAAGCACAGAGGCCAACTTTGACATGAAAAGGTGTAAAAATCAAGTACAAGATATTTACAATAAGCAGACCTCAGTGCAAGAAAGAGTCTTTCCAACACGGAAAAAGCACAGAGGCCAACTTTGACATTAAAAGGTGTTCAAACAAGTACAAGATATTTACAATAAGCAGACCTCAGTGCAAGAAAGAGTCTTTCCAACACTGATAAGCACAGAGGCCAACTTTGACATGAAAAGGTGTAAAAACAAGTACAAGATATTCACAATAAGCAGACCTCGGTGCAAGAAAGAGTCTTTCCAACACTGAAAAAGCACAGAGGCCAACTTTGACATGAAAAGGTGTAAAAATCAAGTACAAGATATTTACAATAAGCAGACCTCAGTGCAAGAAAGAGTCTTTCCAACACGGAAAAAGCACAGAGGCCAACTTTGACATGAAAAGGTGTTCAAACAAGTACAAGATATTTACAAAAAGCAGACCTCAGTGCAAGAAAGAGTCTTTCCAACACGGAAAAAGCACAGAGGCCAACTTTGACATGAAAAGGTGTTCAAACAAGTACAAGATATTTACAAAAAGCAGACCTCAGTGCAAGAAAGAGTCTTTCCAACACGGAAAAAGCACAGAGGCCAACTTTGACATGAAAAGGTGTAAAAATCAAGTACAAGATATTTACAATAAGCAGACCTCAGTGCAAGAAAGAGTCTTTCCAACACTGATAAGCACAGAGGCCAACTTTGACATTAAAAGGTGTTCAAATAAGTACAAGATATTTACAATAAGCAGACCTCAGTGCAAGAAAGAGTCTTTCCAACATGGAAAAAGCACAGAGGCCAACTTTGACATTAAAAGGTGTTCAAACAAGTACAAGATATTTACAATAAGCAGACCTCAGTGCAAGAAAGAGTCTTTCTAACACTGACAAGCACAGAGGCCAACTTTGACATGAAAAGGTGTTCAAACAAGTACAAGATATTTACAATAAGCAGACCTCAGTGCAAGAAAGAGTCTTTCTAAAACTGCAGAAGCACAGAGGCCAACTTTGACATTAAAAGGTGTAAAATCAAGTACAAGATATTTACAATAAGCAGACCTCAGTGCAAGAAAGAGTCTTTCTAAAACTGCAGAAGCACAGAGGCCAACTTTGACATTAAAAGGTGTAAAAACAAGTACAAGATATTCACAATAAGCAGACCTCAGTGCAAGAAAGAGTCTTTCTAACACTGATAAGCACAGAGGCCAACTTTAACATTAAAAGGTCTTCAAACAAGTACAAGATATTTACAATAAGCAGCCCCCAGTGCAAGAAAGAGTCTTTTCAACACTGAAAAAGCACAGAGGCCAACTTTGACATGAAAAGGTCTTCAAACAAGTACAAGATATTTACAATAAGCAGACCTCAGTGCAAGAAAGAGTCTTTCCAACACTGAAAAAGCACAGAGGCCAACTTTGACATTAAAAGGTGTAAAATCAAGTACAAGATATTTACAATAAGCAGCCCTCAGTGCAAGAAAGAGTCTTTCCAACACTGAAAAAGCACAGAGGCCAACTTTGACATTAAAAGGTGTAAAATCAAGTACAAGATATTTACAATAAGCAGCCCTCAGTGCAAGAAAGAGTCTTTCCAACACTGAAAAAGCACAGAGGCCAACTTTGACATGAAAAGGTGTTCAAACAAGTACAAGACATTTACAATAAGCAGACCTCAGTGCAAGAAAGAGTCTTTTCAACACTGAAAAAGCACAGAGGCCAACTTTAACATTAAAAGGTCTTCAAACAAGTACAAGATATTTACAATAAGCAGCCCCCAGTGCAAGAAAGAGTCTTTTCAACACTGAAAAAGCACAGAGGCCAACTTTGACATGAAAAGGTCTTCAAACAAGTACAAGATATTTACAATAAGCAGCCCCCAGTGCAAGAAAGAGTCTTTCCAACACTGATAAGCACAGAGGCCAACTTTGACATGAAAAGGTGTAAAAATCAAGTACAAGATATTTACAATAAGCAGACCTCAGTGCAAGAAAGAGTCTTTCCAACACGGAAAAAGCACAGAGGCCAACTTTGACATTAAAAGGTGTTCAAACAAGTACAAGATATTTACAATAAGCAGACCTCAGTGCAAGAAAGAGTCTTTCCAACACTGATAAGCACAGAGGCCAACTTTGACATGAAAAGGTGTAAAAACAAGTACAAGATATTTACAATAAGCAGACCTCGGTGCAAGAAAGAGTCTTTCCAACACTGAAAAAGCACAGAGGCCAACTTTGACATGAAAAGGTGTAAAAATCAAGTACAAGATATTTACAATAAGCAGACCTCAGTGCAAGAAAGAGTCTTTCCAACACGGAAAAAGCACAGAGGCCAACTTTGACATGAAAAGGTGTTCAAACAAGTACAAGATATTTACAAAAAGCAGACCTCAGTGCAAGAAAGAGTCTTTCCAACACGGAAAAAGCACAGAGGCCAACTTTGACATGAAAAGGTGTAAAAATCAAGTACAAGATATTTACAATAAGCAGACCTCAGTGCAAGAAAGAGTCTTTCCAACACTGATAAGCACAGAGGCCAACTTTGACATTAAAAGGTGTTCAAACAAGTACAAGATATTTACAATAAGCAGACCTTAGTGCAAGAAAGAGTCTTTCCAACACTGAAAAAGCACAGAGGCCAACTTTGACATTAAAAGTTGTTCAAATAAGTACAAGATATTTACAATAAGCAGACCTCAGTGCAAGAAAGAGTCTTTCCAACACGGAAAAAGCACAGAGGCCAACTTTGACATTAAAAGGTGTTCAAACAAGTACAAGATATTTACAATAAGCAGACCTCAGTGCAAGAAAGAGTCTTTCCAACACTGACAAGCACAGAGGCCAACTTTGACATGAAAAGGTGTTCAAACAAGTACAAGATATTTACAATAAGCAGACCTCAGTGCAAGAAAGAGTCTTTCTAAAACTGCAGAAGCACAGAGGCCAACTTTGACATTAAAAGGTGTAAAATCAAGTACAAGATATTTACAATAAGCAGACCTCAGTGCAAGAAAGAGTCTTTCCAACACTGAAAAAGCACAGAGGCCAACTTTGACATTAAAAGGTGTAAAAACAAGTACAAGATATTCACAATAAGCAGACCTCAGTGCAAGAAAGAGTCTTTCCAACAATGAAAAAGCACAGAGGCCAACTTTGACATTAAAAGGTGTTCAAACAAGTACAAGATATTTACAATAAGCAGACCTCAGTGCAAAAACGTGTCTTTCCAACACTGACAAGCACAGAGGCCAACTTTGACATGAAAAGGTGTTCAAACAAGTATAAGATATTTACAATAAGCAGACCTCAGTGCAAGAAAGAGTCTTTCCAACACTGATAAGCACAGAGGCCAACTTTGACATTAAAAGGTGTAAAAACAAGTACAAGATATTTACAAAAAGCAGACCTCAGTGCAAGAAAGAGTCTTTCTAACACTGATAAGCACAGAGGCCAACTTTAACATTAAAAGGTCTTCAAACAAGTACAAGATATTTACAATAAGCAGCCCCCAGTGCAAGAAAGAGTCTTTTCAACACTGAAAAAGCACAGAGGCCAACTTTGACATGAAAAGGTCTTCAAACAAGTACAAGATATTTACAATAAGCAGCCCCCAGTGCAAGAAAGAGTCTTTCCAACACTGATAAGCACAGAGGCCAACTTTGACATGAAAAGGTGTAAAAATCAAGTACAAGATATTTACAATAAGCAGACCTCAGTGCAAGAAAGAGTCTTTCCAACACGGAAAAAGCACAGAGGCCAACTTTGACATTAAAAGGTATAAAAACAAGTACAAGATATTTACAATAAGCAGACCTCAGTGCAAGAAAGAGTCTTTCTAACACTGATAAGCACAGAGGCCAACTTTGACATTAAAAGGTGTTCAAACAAGTACAAGATATTTACAATAAGCAGACCTCAGTGCAAGAAAGAGTCTTTCCAACACTGATAAGCACAGAGGCCAACTTTGACATTAAAAGGTGTAAAATCAAGTACAAGATATTTACAATAAGCAGACCTCAGTGCAAGAAAGAGTCTTTCCAACACTGATAAGCTCAGAGGCCAACTTTGACATTAAAAGGTGTAAAATCAAGTACAAGATATTTACAATAAGCAGCCCTCAGTGCAAGAAAGAGTCTTTCCAACACTGAAAAAGCACAGAGGCCAACTTTGACATGAAAAGGTGTAAAAATCAAGTACAAGATATTTACAATAAGCAGACCTCAGTGCAAGAAAGAGTCTTTCCAACACTGATAAGCACAGAGGCCAACTTTGACATTAAAAGGTGTAAAAACAAGTACAAGATATTTACAATAAGCAGCCCCCAGTGCAAGAAAGAGTCTTTTCAACACTGAAAAAGCACAGAGGCCAACTTTGACATGAAAAGGTCTTCAAACAAGTACAAGATATTTACAATAAGCAGCCCCCAGTGCAAGAAAGAGTCTTTCCAACACTGAAAAAGCACAGAGGCCAACTTTGACATGAAAAGGTGTAAAAATCAAGTACAAGATATTTACAATAAGCAGACCTCAGTGCAAGAAAGAGTCTTTCCAACACGGAAAAAGCACAGAGGCCAACTTTGACATTAAAAGGTATAAAAACAAGTACAAGATATTTACAATAAGCAGACCTCAGTGCAAGAAAGAGTCTTTCTAACACTGATAAGCACAGAGGCCAACTTTGACATTAAAAGGTGTTCAAACAAGTACAAGATATTTACAATAAGCAGACCTCAGTGCAAGAAAGAGTCTTTCCAACACTGAAAAAGCACAGAGGCCAACTTTGACATTAAAAGGTGTAAAATCAAGTACAAGATATTTACAATAAGCAGACCTCAGTGCAAGAAAGAGTCTTTCTAACACTGATAAGCACAGAGGCCAACTTTGACATTAAAAGGTGTTCAAACAAGTACAAGATATTTACAATAAGCAGACCTCAGTGCAAGAAAGAGTCTTTCCAACACTGAAAAAGCACAGAGGCCAACTTTAACATTAAAAGGTCTTCAAACAAGTACAAGATATTTACAATAAGCAGCCCCCAGTGCAAGAAAGAGTCTTTTCAACACTGAAAAAGCACAGAGGCCAACTTTGACATGAAAAGGTCTTCAAACAAGTACAAGATATTTACAATAAGCAGCCCCCAGTGCAAGAAAGAGTCTTTCCAACACTGATAAGCACAGAGGCCAACTTTGACATGAAAAGGTGTAAAAATCAAGTACAAGATATTTACAATAAGCAGACCTCAGTGCAAGAAAGAGTCTTTCCAACACTGATAAGCACAGAGGCCAACGTTGACATGAAAAGGTGTAAAAACAAGTACAAGATATTTACAATAAGCAGACCTCGGTGCAAGAAAGAGTCTTTCCAACACTGAAAAAGCACAGAGGCCAACTTTGACATGAAAAGGTGTAAAAATCAAGTACAAGATATTTACAATAAGCAGACCTCAGTGCAAGAAAGAGTCTTTCCAACACGGAAAAAGCACAGAGGCCAACTTTGACATGAAAAGGTGTTCAAACAAGTACAAGATATTTACAAAAAGCAGACCTCAGTGCAAGAAAGAGTCTTTCCAACACGGAAAAAGCACAGAGGCCAACTTTGACATGAAAAGGTGTAAAAATCAAGTACAAGATATTTACAATAAGCAGACCTCAGTGCAAGAAAGAGTCTTTCCAACACTGAAAAAGCACAGAGGCCAACTTTGACATGAAAAGGTGTAAAAATCAAGTACAAGATATTTACAATAAGCAGACCTTAGTGCAAGAAAGAGTCTTTCCAACACTGAAAAAGCACAGAGGCCAACTTTGACATGAAAAGGTGTAAAAATCAAGTACAAGATATTTACAATAAGCAGACCTTAGTGCAAGAAAGAGTCTTTCCAACACTGAAAAAGCACAGAGGCCAACTTTGACATTAAAAGTTGTTCAAATAAGTACAAGATATTTACAATAAGCAGACCTCAGTGCAAGAAAGAGTCTTTCCAACACTGACAAGCACAGAGGCCAACTTTGACATGAAAAGGTGTTCAAACAAGTACAAGATATTTACAATAAGCAGACCTCAGTGCAAGAAAGAGTCTTTCTAGAACTGCAGAAGCACAGAGGCCAACTTTGACATTAAAAGGTGTAAAATCAAGTACAAGATATTTACAATAAGCAGACCTCAGTGCAAGAAAGAGTCTTTCCAACACTGAAAAAGCACAGAGGCCAACTTTGACATTAAAAGGTGTAAAAACAAGTACAAGATATTCACAATAAGCAGACCTCAGTGCAAGATAGAGTCTTTCCAACAATGAAAAAGCACAGAGGCCAACTTTGACATGAAAAGGTGTTCAAACAAGTATAAGATATTTACAATAAGCAGACCTCAGTGCAAGAAAGAGTCTTTCCAACACTGATAAGCACAGAGGCCAACTTTGACATTAAAAGGTGTAAAAACAAGTACAAGATATTTACAATAAGCAGACCTCAGTGCAAGAAAGAGCCTTTCCAACACTGATAAGCACAGAGGCCAACTTTGACATGAAAAGGTGTAAAAACAAGTACAAGATATTTACAAAAAGCAGACCTCAGTGCAAGAAAGAGTCTTTCTAACACTGATAAGCACAGAGGCCAACTTTAACATTAAAAGGTCTTCAAACAAGTACAAGATATTTACAAAAAGCAGACCTCAGTGCAAGAAAGAGTCTTTTCAACACTGAAAAAGCACAGAGGCCAACTTTGACATGAAAAGGTCTTCAAACAAGTACAAGATATTTACAATAAGCAGACCTCAGTGCAAGAAAGAGTCTTTCCAACACTGAAAAAGCACAGAGGCCAACTTTGACATTAAAAGGTGTAAAATCAAGTACAAGATATTTACAATAAGCAGCCCTCAGTGCAAGAAAGAGTCTTTCCAACACTGAAAAAGCACAGAGGCCAACTTTGACATGAAAAGGTGTAAAAACAAGTACAAGATATTTACAATAAGCAGCCCTCAGTGCAAGAAAGAGTCTTTCCAACACTGAAAAAGCACAGAGGCCAACTTTGACATTAAAAGGTGTAAAATCAAGTACAAGATATTTACAATAAGCAGCCCTCAGTGCAAGAAAGAGTCTTTCCAACACTGAAAAAGCACAGAGGCCAACTTTGACATTAAAAGGTGTTCAAACAAGTACAAGATATTTACAATAAGCAGACCTCAGTGCAAGAAAGAGTCTTTTCAACACTGAAAAAGCACAGAGGCCAACTTTAACATTAAAAGGTCTTCAAACAAGTACAAGATATTTACAATAAGCAGCCCCCAGTGCAAGAAAGAGTCTTTTCAACACTGAAAAAGCACAGAGGCCAACTTTGACATGAAAAGGTCTTCAAACAAGTACAAGATATTTACAATAAGCAGCCCCCAGTGCAAGAAAGAGTCTTTCCAACACTGATAAGCACAGAGGCCAACTTTGACATGAAAAGGTGTAAAAATCAAGTACAAGATATTTACAATAAGCAGACCTCAGTGCAAGAAAGAGTCTTTCCAACACGGAAAAAGCACAGAGGCCAACTTTGACATTAAAAGGTGTTCAAACAAGTACAAGATATTTACAATAAGCAGACCTCAGTGCAAGAAAGAGTCTTTCCAACACTGATAAGCACAGAGGCCAACTTTGACATGAAAAGGTGTAAAAACAAGTACAAGATATTTACAATAAGCAGACCTCGGTGCAAGAAAGAGTCTTTCCAACACTGATAAGCACAGAGGCCAACTTTGACATGAAAAGGTGTAAAAACAAGTACAAGATATTTACAATAAGCAGACCTCGGTGCAAGAAAGAGTCTTTCCAACACTGAAAAAGCACAGAGGCCAACTTTGACATGAAAAGGTGTAAAAATCAAGTACAAGATATTTACAATAAGCAGACCTCAGTGCAAGAAAGAGTCTTTCCAACACGGAAAAAGCACAGAGGCCAACTTTGACATGAAAAGGTGTAAAAATCAAGTACAAGATATTTACAATAAGCAGACCTCAGTGCAAGAAAGAGTCTTTCCAACACTGATAAGCACAGAGGCCAACTTTGACATTAAAAGGTGTTCAAACAAGTACAAGATATTTACAATAAGCAGACCTTAGTGCAAGAAAGAGTCTTTCCAACACTGAAAAAGCACAGAGGCCAACTTTGACATTAAAAGTTGTTCAAATAAGTACAAGATATTTACAATAAGCAGACCTCAGTGCAAGAAAGAGTCTTTCCAACACTGACAAGCACAGAGGCCAACTTTGACATGAAAAGGTGTTCAAACAAGTACAAGATATTTACAATAAGCAGACCTCAGTGCAAGAAAGAGTCTTTCTAGAACTGCAGAAGCACAGAGGCCAACTTTGACATTAAAAGGTGTAAAATCAAGTACAAGATATTTACAATAAGCAGACCTCAGTGCAAGAAAGAGTCTTTCCAACACTGAAAAAGCACAGAGGCCAACTTTGACATTAAAAGGTGTAAAAACAAGTACAAGATATTCACAATAAGCAGACCTCAGTGCAAGAAAGAGTCTTTCCAACAATGAAAAAGCACAGAGGCCAACTTTGACATGAAAAGGTGTTCAAACAAGTATAAGATATTTACAATAAGCAGACCTCAGTGCAAGAAAGAGTCTTTCCAACACTGATAAGCACAGAGGCCAACTTTGACATTAAAAGGTGTAAAAACAAGTACAAGATATTTACAATAAGCAGACCTCAGTGCAAGAAAGAGCCTTTCCAACACTGATAAGCACAGAGGCCAACTTTGACATGAAAAGGTGTAAAAACAAGTACAAGATATTTACAAAAAGCAGACCTCAGTGCAAGAAAGAGTCTTTCTAACACTGATAAGCACAGAGGCCAACTTTAACATTAAAAGGTCTTCAAACAAGTACAAGATATTTACAAAAAGCAGACCTCAGTGCAAGAAAGAGTCTTTTCAACACTGAAAAAGCACAGAGGCCAACTTTGACATGAAAAGGTCTTCAAACAAGTACAAGATATTTACAATAAGCAGACCTCAGTGCAAGAAAGAGTCTTTCCAACACTGAAAAAGCACAGAGGCCAACTTTGACATTAAAAGGTGTAAAATCAAGTACAAGATATTTACAATAAGCAGCCCTCAGTGCAAGAAAGAGTCTTTCCAACACTGAAAAAGCACAGAGGCCAACTTTGACATGAAAAGGTGTTCAAACAAGTACAAGATATTTACAATAAGCAGACCTCAGTGCAAGAAAGAGTCTTTTCAACACTGAAAAAGCACAGAGGCCAACTTTAACATTAAAAGGTCTTCAAACAAGTACAAGATATTTACAATAAGCAGCCCCCAGTGCAAGAAAGAGTCTTTCCAACACTGATAAGCACAGAGGCCAACTTTGACATGAAAAGGTGTTCAAACAAGTACAAGACATTTACAATAAGCAGACCTCAGTGCAAGAAAGAGTCTTTTCAACACTGAAAAAGCACAGAGGCCAACTTTAACATTAAAAGGTCTTCAAACAAGTACAAGATATTTACAATAAGCAGCCCCCAGTGCAAGAAAGAGTCTTTTCAACACTGAAAAAGCACAGAGGCCAACTTTGACATGAAAAGGTCTTCAAACAAGTACAAGATATTTACAATAAGCAGCCCCCAGTGCAAGAAAGAGTCTTTCCAACACTGATAAGCACAGAGGCCAACTTTGACATGAAAAGGTGTAAAAATCAAGTACAAGATATTTACAATAAGCAGACCTCAGTGCAAGAAAGAGTCTTTCCAACACGGAAAAAGCACAGAGGCCAACTTTGACATTAAAAGGTGTTCAAACAAGTACAAGATATTTACAATAAGCAGACCTCAGTGCAAGAAAGAGTCTTTCCAACACTGATAAGCACAGAGGCCAACTTTGACATGAAAAGGTGTAAAAACAAGTACAAGATATTTACAATAAGCAGACCTCGGTGCAAGAAAGACTCTTTCCAACACTGATAAGCACAGAGGCCAACTTTGACATGAAAAGGTGTAAAAACAAGTACAAGATATTTACAATAAGCAGACCTCGGTGCAAGAAAGAGTCTTTCCAACACTGAAAAAGCACAGAGGCCAACTTTGACATGAAAAGGTGTAAAAATCAAGTACAAGATATTTACAATAAGCAGACCTCAGTGCAAGAAAGAGTCTTTCCAACACGGAAAAAGCACAGAGGCCAACTTTGACATGAAAAGGTGTTCAAACAAGTACAAGATATTTACAAAAAGCAGACCTCAGTGCAAGAAAGAGTCTTTCCAACACGGAAAAAGCACAGAGGCCAACTTTGACATGAAAAGGTGTAAAAATCAAGTACAAGATATTTACAATAAGCAGACCTCAGTGCAAGAAAGAGTCTTTCCAACACTGATAAGCACAGAGGCCAACTTTGACATTAAAAGGTGTTCAAACAAGTACAAGATATTTACAATAAGCAGACCTTAGTGCAAGAAAGAGTCTTTCCAACACTGAAAAAGCACAGAGGCCAACTTTAACATTAAAAGGTGTAAAATCAAGTACAAGATATTTACAATAAGCAGCCCTCAGTGCAAGAAAGAGTCTTTCCAACACTGAAAAAGCACAGAGGCCAACTTTGACATGAAAAGGTGTAAAAACAAGTACAAGATATTTACAATAAGCAGCCCTCAGTGCAAGAAAGAGTCTTTCCAACACTGAAAAAGCACAGAGGCCAACTTTGACATTAAAAGGTGTAAAATCAAGTACAAGATATTTACAATAAGCAGCCCTCAGTGCAAGAAAGAGTCTTTCCAACACTGAAAAAGCACAGAGGCCAACTTTGACATTAAAAGGTGTTCAAACAAGTACAAGATATTTACAATAAGCAGACCTCAGTGCAAGAAAGAGTCTTTTCAACACTGAAAAAGCACAGAGGCCAACTTTAACATTAAAAGGTCTTCAAACAAGTACAAGATATTTACAATAAGCAGCCCCCAGTGCAAGAAAGAGTCTTTCCAACACTGATAAGCACAGAGGCCAACTTTGACATGAAAAGGTGTTCAAACAAGTACAAGACATTTACAATAAGCAGACCTCAGTGCAAGAAAGAGTCTTTTCAACACTGAAAAAGCACAGAGGCCAACTTTAACATTAAAAGGTCTTCAAACAAGTACAAGATATTTACAATAAGCAGCCCCCAGTGCAAGAAAGAGTCTTTTCAACACTGAAAAAGCACAGAGGCCAACTTTGACATGAAAAGGTCTTCAAACAAGTACAAGATATTTACAATAAGCAGCCCCCAGTGCAAGAAAGAGTCTTTCCAACACTGATAAGCACAGAGGCCAACTTTGACATGAAAAGGTGTAAAAATCAAGTACAAGATATTTACAATAAGCAGACCTCAGTGCAAGAAAGAGTCTTTCCAACACGGAAAAAGCACAGAGGCCAACTTTGACATTAAAAGGTGTTCAAACAAGTACAAGATATTTACAATAAGCAGACCTCAGTGCAAGAAAGAGTCTTTCCAACACTGATAAGCACAGAGGCCAACTTTGACATGAAAAGGTGTAAAAACAAGTACAAGATATTTACAATAAGCAGACCTCGGTGCAAGAAAGAGTCTTTCCAACACTGATAAGCACAGAGGCCAACTTTGACATTAAAAGGTGTTCAAACAAGTACAAGATATTTACAATAAGCAGACCTCAGTGCAAGAAAGAGTCTTTCCAACACTGATAAGCACAGAGGCCAACTTTGACATGAAAAGGTGTAAAAACAAGTACAAGATATTTACAATAAGCAGACCTCGGTGCAAGAAAGAGTCTTTCCAACACTGAAAAAGCACAGAGGCCAACTTTGACATGAAAAGGTGTAAAAATCAAGTACAAGATATTTACAATAAGCAGACCTCAGTGCAAGAAAGAGTCTTTCCAACACGGAAAAAGCACAGAGGCCAACTTTGACATGAAAAGGTGTTCAAACAAGTACAAGATATTTACAAAAAGCAGACCTCAGTGCAAGAAAGAGTCTTTCCAACACGGAAAAAGCACAGAGGCCAACTTTGACATGAAAAGGTGTAAAAATCAAGTACAAGATATTTACAATAAGCAGACCTCAGTGCAAGAAAGAGTCTTTCCAACACTGATAAGCACAGAGGCCAACTTTGACATTAAAAGGTGTTCAAACAAGTACAAGATATTTACAATAAGCAGACCTTAGTGCAAGAAAGAGTCTTTCCAACACTGAAAAAGCACAGAGGCCAACTTTGACATTAAAAGTTGTTCAAATAAGTACAAGATATTTACAATAAGCAGACCTCAGTGCAAGAAAGAGTCTTTCCAACACTGACAAGCACAGAGGCCAACTTTGACATGAAAAGGTGTTCAAACAAGTACAAGATATTTACAATAAGCAGACCTCAGTGCAAGAAAGAGTCTTTCTAGAACTGCAGAAGCACAGAGGCCAACTTTGACATTAAAAGGTGTAAAATCAAGTACAAGATATTTACAATAAGCAGACCTCAGTGCAAGAAAGAGTCTTTCCAACACTGAAAAAGCACAGAGGCCAACTTTGACATTAAAAGGTGTAAAAACAAGTACAAGATATTCACAATAAGCAGACCTCAGTGCAAGATAGAGTCTTTCCAACAATGAAAAAGCACAGAGGCCAACTTTGACATGAAAAGGTGTTCAAACAAGTATAAGATATTTACAATAAGCAGACCTCAGTGCAAGAAAGAGTCTTTCCAACACTGATAAGCACAGAGGCCAACTTTGACATTAAAAGGTGTAAAAACAAGTACAAGATATTTACAATAAGCAGACCTCAGTGCAAGAAAGAGCCTTTCCAACACTGATAAGCACAGAGGCCAACTTTGACATGAAAAGGTGTAAAAACAAGTACAAGATATTTACAAAAAGCAGACCTCAGTGCAAGAAAGAGTCTTTCTAACACTGATAAGCACAGAGGCCAACTTTAACATTAAAAGGTCTTCAAACAAGTACAAGATATTTACAAAAAGCAGACCTCAGTGCAAGAAAGAGTCTTTTCAACACTGAAAAAGCACAGAGGCCAACTTTGACATGAAAAGGTCTTCAAACAAGTACAAGATATTTACAATAAGCAGACCTCAGTGCAAGAAAGAGTCTTTCCAACACTGAAAAAGCACAGAGGCCAACTTTGACATTAAAAGGTGTAAAATCAAGTACAAGATATTTACAATAAGCAGCCCTCAGTGCAAGAAAGAGTCTTTCCAACACTGAAAAAGCACAGAGGCCAACTTTGACATGAAAAGGTGTAAAAACAAGTACAAGATATTTACAATAAGCAGCCCTCAGTGCAAGAAAGAGTCTTTCCAACACTGAAAAAGCACAGAGGCCAACTTTGACATTAAAAGGTGTAAAATCAAGTACAAGATATTTACAATAAGCAGCCCTCAGTGCAAGAAAGAGTCTTTCCAACACTGAAAAAGCACAGAGGCCAACTTTGACATGAAAAGGTGTTCAAACAAGTACAAGACATTTACAATAAGCAGACCTCAGTGCAAGAAAGAGTCTTTTCAACACTGAAAAAGCACAGAGGCCAACTTTAACATTAAAAGGTCTTCAAACAAGTACAAGATATTTACAATAAGCAGCCCCCAGTGCAAGAAAGAGTCTTTTCAACACTGAAAAAGCACAGAGGCCAACTTTGACATGAAAAGGTCTTCAAACAAGTACAAGATATTTACAATAAGCAGCCCCCAGTGCAAGAAAGAGTCTTTCCAACACTGATAAGCACAGAGGCCAACTTTGACATGAAAAGGTGTAAAAATCAAGTACAAGATATTTACAATAAGCAGACCTCAGTGCAAGAAAGAGTCTTTCCAACACGGAAAAAGCACAGAGGCCAACTTTGACATTAAAAGGTGTTCAAACAAGTACAAGATATTTACAATAAGCAGACCTCAGTGCAAGAAAGAGTCTTTCCAACACTGATAAGCACAGAGGCCAACTTTGACATGAAAAGGTGTAAAAACAAGTACAAGATATTTACAATAAGCAGACCTCGGTGCAAGAAAGACTCTTTCCAACACTGATAAGCACAGAGGCCAACTTTGACATGAAAAGGTGTAAAAACAAGTACAAGATATTTACAATAAGCAGACCTCGGTGCAAGAAAGAGTCTTTCCAACACTGAAAAAGCACAGAGGCCAACTTTGACATGAAAAGGTGTAAAAATCAAGTACAAGATATTTACAATAAGCAGACCTCAGTGCAAGAAAGAGTCTTTCCAACACGGAAAAAGCACAGAGGCCAACTTTGACATGAAAAGGTGTTCAAACAAGTACAAGATATTTACAAAAAGCAGACCTCAGTGCAAGAAAGAGTCTTTCCAACACGGAAAAAGCACAGAGGCCAACTTTGACATGAAAAGGTGTAAAAATCAAGTACAAGATATTTACAATAAGCAGACCTCAGTGCAAGAAAGAGTCTTTCCAACACTGATAAGCACAGAGGCCAACTTTGACATTAAAAGGTGTTCAAACAAGTACAAGATATTTACAATAAGCAGACCTTAGTGCAAGAAAGAGTCTTTCCAACACTGAAAAAGCACAGAGGCCAACTTTGACATTAAAAGTTGTTCAAATAAGTACAAGATATTTACAATAAGCAGACCTCAGTGCAAGAAAGAGTCTTTCCAACACGGAAAAAGCACAGAGGCCAACTTTGACATTAAAAGGTGTTCAAACAAGTACAAGATATTTACAATAAGCAGACCTCAGTGCAAGAAAGAGTCTTTCCAACACTGATAAGCACAGAGGCCAACTTTGACATTAAAAGGTGTAAAATCAAGTACAAGATATTTACAATAAGCAGACCTCAGTGCAAGAAAGAGTCTTTCCAACACTGAAAAAGCACAGAGGCCAACTTTGACATTAAAAGGTGTAAAATCAAGTACAAGATATTTACAATAAGCAGACCTCAGTGCAAGAAAGAGTCTTTCCAACACTGAAAAAGCACAGAGGCCAACTTTGACATTAAAAGGTGTAAAATCAAGTACAAGATATTTACAATAAGCAGCCCTCAGTGCAAGAAAGAGTCTTTCCAACACTGAAAAAGCACAGAGGCCAACTTTGACATGAAAAGGTGTAAAAATCAAGTACAAGATATTTACAATAAGCAGACCTCAGTGCAAGAAAGAGTCTTTCCAACACTGAAAAGCACAGAGGCCAACTTTGACATTAAAAGGTGTTCAAACAAGTACAAGATATTTACAATAAGCAGACCTCAGTGCAAGAAAGAGCCTTTCCAACACTGATAAGCACAGAGGCCAACTTTGACATTAAAAGGTGTAAAAACAAGTACAAGATATTTACAATAAGCAGACCTCAGTGCAAGAAAGAGTCTTTTCAACACTGAAAAAGCACAGAGGCCAACTTTAACATTAAAAGGTCTTCAAACAAGTACAAGATATTTACAATAAGCAGCCCCCAGTGCAAGAAAGAGTCTTTTCAACACTGAAAAAGCACAGAGGCCAACTTTGACATGAAAAGGTCTTCAAACAAGTACAAGATATTTACAATAAGCAGCCCTCAGTGCAAGAAAGAGTCTTTCCAACACTGAAAAAGCACAGAGGCCAACTTTGACATTAAAAGGTATAAAAACAAGTACAAGATATTTACAATAAGCAGACCTCAGTGCAAGAAAGAGTCTTTCTAACACTGATAAGCACAGAGGCCAACTTTGACATTAAAAGGTGTTCAAACAAGTACAAGATATTTACAATAAGCAGACCTCAGTGCAAGAAAGAGTCTTTCTAACACTGATAAGCACAGAGGCCAACTTTGACATGAAAAGGTGTAAAAATCAAGTACAAGATATTTACAATAAGCAGACCTCAGTGCAAGAAAGAGTCTTTCCAACACGGAAAAAGCACAGAGGCCAACTTTGACATTAAAAGGTATAAAAACAAGTACAAGATATTTACAATAAGCAGACCTCAGTGCAAGAAAGAGTCTTTCTAACACTGATAAGCACAGAGGCCAACTTTGACATTAAAAGGTGTTCAAACAAGTACAAGATATTCACAATAAGCAGACCTCAGTGCAAGAAAGAGTCTTTCTAACACTGATAAGCACAGAGGCCAACTTTGACATTAAAAGGTGTTCAAACAAGTACAAGATATTTACAATAAGCAGACCTCAGTGCAAGAAAGAGTCTTTCCAACACTGAAAAAGCACAGAGGCCAACTTTGACATTAAAAGGTGTAAAATCAAGTACAAGATATTTACAATAAGCAGCCCTCAGTGCAAGAAAGAGTCTTTCCAACACTGAAAAAGCACAGAGGCCAACTTTGACATGAAAAGGTGTTCAAACAAGTACAAGATATTTACAATAAGCAGACCTCAGTGCAAGAAAGAGTCTTTTCAACACTGAAAAAGCACAGAGGCCAACTTTAACATTAAAAGGTCTTCAAACAAGTACAAGATATTTACAATAAGCAGC
The DNA here is from genome assembly GCF_965226115.1 of Aulonocara stuartgranti. Taxonomy (NCBI): domain Eukaryota; kingdom Metazoa; phylum Chordata; class Actinopteri; order Cichliformes; family Cichlidae; genus Aulonocara; species Aulonocara stuartgranti. The sequence goes on along the minus strand of NC_138952.1, from coordinate 33,775,128 downwards.
CCCCAGTGCAAGAAAGAGTCTTTCCAACACTGATAAGCACAGAGGCCAACTTTGACATGAAAAGGTCTTCAAACAAGTACAAGATATTTACAATAAGCAGACCTCAGTGCAAGAAAGAGTCTTTTCAACACTGAAAAAGCACAGAGGCCAACTTTAACATTAAAAGGTCTTCAAACAAGTACAAGATATTTACAATAAGCAGACCTCAGTGCAAGAAAGAGTCTTTTCAACACTGAAAAAGCACAGAGGCCAACTTTAACATTAAAAGGTCTTCAAACAAGTACAAGATATTTACAATAAGCAGCCCCCAGTGCAAGAAAGAGTCTTTTCAACACTGAAAAAGCACAGAGGCCAACTTTGACATGAAAAGGTCTTCAAACAAGTACAAGATATTTACAATAAGCAGCCCCCAGTGCAAGAAAGAGTCTTTTCAACACTGAAAAAGCACAGAGGCCAACTTTGACATGAAAAGGTGTAAAAATCAAGTACAAGATATTTACAATAAGCAGACCTCAGTGCAAGAAAGAGTCTTTCCAACACGGAAAAAGCACAGAGGCCAACTTTGACATTAAAAGGTGTTCAAACAAGTACAAGATATTTACAATAAGCAGACCTCAGTGCAAGAAAGAGTCTTTCCAACACTGATAAGCACAGAGGCCAACTTTGACATGAAAAGGTGTAAAAACAAGTACAAGATATTTACAATAAGCAGACCTCGGTGCAAGAAAGAGTCTTTCCAACACTGAAAAAGCACAGAGGCCAACTTTGACATGAAAAGGTGTAAAAATCAAGTACAAGATATTTACAATAAGCAGACCTCAGTGCAAGAAAGAGTCTTTCCAACACGGAAAAAGCACAGAGGCCAACTTTGACATTAAAAGGTGTTCAAACAAGTACAAGATATTTACAAAAAGCAGACCTCAGTGCAAGAAAGAGTCTTTCCAACACGGAAAAAGCACAGAGGCCAACTTTGACATGAAAAGGTGTAAAAATCAAGTACAAGATATTTACAATAAGCAGACCTCAGTGCAAGAAAGAGTCTTTCCAACACTGATAAGCACAGAGGCCAACTTTGACATTAAAAGGTGTTCAAACAAGTACAAGATATTTACAATAAGCAGACCTTAGTGCAAGAAAGAGTCTTTCCAACACTGAAAAAGCACAGAGGCCAACTTTGACATTAAAAGTTGTTCAAATAAGTACAAGATATTTACAATAAGCAGACCTCAGTGCAAGAAAGAGTCTTTCCAACACGGAAAAAGCACAGAGGCCAACTTTGACATTAAAAGGTGTTCAAACAAGTACAAGATATTTACAATAAGCAGACCTCAGTGCAAGAAAGAGTCTTTCCAACACTGACAAGCACAGAGGCCAACTTTGACATGAAAAGGTCTTCAAACAAGTACAAGATATTTACAATAAGCAGACCTCAGTGCAAGAAAGAGTCTTTCTAAAACTGCAGAAGCACAGAGGCCAACTTTGACATTAAAAGGTGTAAAATCAAGTACAAGATATTTACAATAAGCAGACCTCAGTGCAAGAAAGAGTCTTTCCAACACTGAAAAAGCACAGAGGCCAACTTTGACATTAAAAGGTGTAAAAACAAGTACAAGATATTCACAATAAGCAGACCTCAGTGCAAGAAAGAGTCTTTCCAACAATGAAAAAGCACAGAGGCCAACTTTGACATTAAAAGGTGTTCAAACAAGTACAAGATATTTACAATAAGCAGACCTCAGTGCAAAAACGTGTCTTTCCAACACTGACAAGCACAGAGGCCAACTTTGACATGAAAAGGTGTTCAAACAAGTACAAGATATTTACAATAAGCAGACCTCAGTGCAAGAAAGAGTCTTTCTAACACTGATAAGCACAGAGGCCAACTTTGACATGAAAAGGTGTAAAAATCAAGTACAAGATATTTACAATAAGCAGACCTCAGTGCAAGAAAGAGTCTTTCCAACACGGAAAAAGCACAGAGGCCAACTTTGACATTAAAAGGTATAAAAACAAGTACAAGATATTTACAATAAGCAGACCTCAGTGCAAGAAAGAGTCTTTCTAACACTGATAAGCACAGAGGCCAACTTTGACATTAAAAGGTGTTCAAACAAGTACAAGATATTCACAATAAGCAGACCTCAGTGCAAGAAAGAGTCTTTCTAACACTGATAAGCACAGAGGCCAACTTTGACATTAAAAGGTGTTCAAACAAGTACAAGATATTTACAATAAGCAGACCTCAGTGCAAGAAAGAGTCTTTCCAACACTGAAAAAGCACAGAGGCCAACTTTGACATTAAAAGGTGTAAAATCAAGTACAAGATATTTACAATAAGCAGCCCTCAGTGCAAGAAAGAGTCTTTCCAACACTGAAAAAGCACAGAGGCCAACTTTGACATGAAAAGGTGTTCAAACAAGTACAAGATATTTACAATAAGCAGACCTCAGTGCAAGAAAGAGTCTTTTCAACACTGAAAAAGCACAGAGGCCAACTTTAACATTAAAAGGTCTTCAAACAAGTACAAGATATTTACAATAAGCAGCCCCCAGTGCAAGAAAGAGTCTTTCCAACACTGATAAGCACAGAGGCCAACTTTGACATGAAAAGGTCTTCAAACAAGTACAAGATATTTACAATAAGCAGACCTCAGTGCAAGAAAGAGTCTTTTCAACACTGAAAAAGCACAGAGGCCAACTTTAACATTAAAAGGTCTTCAAACAAGTACAAGATATTTACAATAAGCAGACCTCAGTGCAAGAAAGAGTCTTTTCAACACTGAAAAAGCACAGAGGCCAACTTTAACATTAAAAGGTCTTCAAACAAGTACAAGATATTTACAATAAGCAGCCCCCAGTGCAAGAAAGAGTCTTTTCAACACTGAAAAAGCACAGAGGCCAACTTTGACATGAAAAGGTCTTCAAACAAGTACAAGATATTTACAATAAGCAGCCCCCAGTGCAAGAAAGAGTCTTTTCAACACTGAAAAAGCACAGAGGCCAACTTTGACATGAAAAGGTGTAAAAATCAAGTACAAGATATTTACAATAAGCAGACCTCAGTGCAAGAAAGAGTCTTTCCAACACGGAAAAAGCACAGAGGCCAACTTTGACATTAAAAGGTGTTCAAACAAGTACAAGATATTTACAATAAGCAGACCTCAGTGCAAGAAAGAGTCTTTCCAACACTGATAAGCACAGAGGCCAACTTTGACATGAAAAGGTGTTCAAACAAGTACAAGATATTTACAAAAAGCAGACCTCAGTGCAAGAAAGAGTCTTTCCAACACGGAAAAAGCACAGAGGCCAACTTTGACATGAAAAGGTGTAAAAATCAAGTACAAGATATTTACAATAAGCAGACCTCAGTGCAAGAAAGAGTCTTTCCAACACTGATAAGCACAGAGGCCAACTTTGACATTAAAAGGTGTTCAAACAAGTACAAGATATTTACAATAAGCAGACCTTAGTGCAAGAAAGAGTCTTTCCAACACTGAAAAAGCACAGAGGCCAACTTTGACATTAAAAGTTGTTCAAATAAGTACAAGATATTTACAATAAGCAGACCTCAGTGCAAGAAAGAGTCTTTCCAACACGGAAAAAGCACAGAGGCCAACTTTGACATTAAAAGGTGTTCAAACAAGTACAAGATATTTACAATAAGCAGACCTCAGTGCAAGAAAGAGTCTTTCCAACACTGACAAGCACAGAGGCCAACTTTGACATGAAAAGGTGTTCAAACAAGTACAAGATATTTACAATAAGCAGACCTCAGTGCAAGAAAGAGTCTTTCTAAAACTGCAGAAGCACAGAGGCCAACTTTGACATTAAAAGGTGTAAAATCAAGTACAAGATATTTACAATAAGCAGACCTCAGTGCAAGAAAGAGTCTTTCCAACACTGAAAAAGCACAGAGGCCAACTTTGACATTAAAAGGTGTAAAAACAAGTACAAGATATTCACAATAAGCAGACCTCAGTGCAAGAAAGAGTCTTTCCAACAATGAAAAAGCACAGAGGCCAACTTTGACATTAAAAGGTGTTCAAACAAGTACAAGATATTTACAATAAGCAGACCTCAGTGCAAAAACGTGTCTTTCCAACACTGACAAGCACAGAGGCCAACTTTGACATGAAAAGGTGTTCAAACAAGTATAAGATATTTACAATAAGCAGACCTCAGTGCAAGAAAGAGTCTTTCCAACACTGATAAGCACAGAGGCCAACTTTGACATGAAAAGGTGTAAAAACAAGTACAAGATATTTACAAAAAGCAGACCTCAGTGCAAGAAAGAGTCTTTCTAACACTGATAAGCACAGAGGCCAACTTTAACATTAAAAGGTCTTCAAACAAGTACAAGATATTTACAATAAGCAGCCCCCAGTGCAAGAAAGAGTCTTTTCAACACTGAAAAAGCACAGAGGCCAACTTTGACATGAAAAGGTCTTCAAACAAGTACAAGATATTTACAATAAGCAGCCCCCAGTGCAAGAAAGAGTCTTTCCAACACTGATAAGCACAGAGGCCAACTTTGACATGAAAAGGTGTAAAAATCAAGTACAAGATATTTACAATAAGCAGACCTCAGTGCAAGAAAGAGTCTTTCCAACACGGAAAAAGCACAGAGGCCAACTTTGACATTAAAAGGTATAAAAACAAGTACAAGATATTTACAATAAGCAGACCTCAGTGCAAGAAAGAGTCTTTCTAACACTGATAAGCACAGAGGCCAACTTTGACATTAAAAGGTGTTCAAACAAGTACAAGATATTTACAATAAGCAGACCTCAGTGCAAGAAAGAGTCTTTCCAACACTGATAAGCACAGAGGCCAACTTTGACATTAAAAGGTGTAAAATCAAGTACAAGATATTTACAATAAGCAGACCTCAGTGCAAGAAAGAGTCTTTCCAACACTGAAAAAGCACAGAGGCCAACTTTGACATTAAAAGGTGTAAAATCAAGTACAAGATATTTACAATAAGCAGACCTCAGTGCAAGAAAGAGTCTTTCCAACACTGAAAAAGCACAGAGGCCAACTTTGACATTAAAAGGTGTAAAATCAAGTACAAGATATTTACAATAAGCAGCCCTCAGTGCAAGAAAGAGTCTTTCCAACACTGAAAAAGCACAGAGGCCAACTTTGACATGAAAAGGTGTTCAAACAAGTACAAGATATTTACAATAAGCAGACCTCAGTGCAAGAAAGAGTCTTTCCAACACTGATAAGCACAGAGGCCAACTTTGACATGAAAAGGTGTAAAAATCAAGTACAAGATATTTACAATAAGCAGACCTCAGTGCAAGAAAGAGTCTTTCCAACACGGAAAAAGCACAGGGGCCAACTTTGACATTAAAAGGTGTTCAAACAAGTACAAGATATTTACAATAAGCAGACCTCAGTGCAAGAAAGAGTCTTTCCAACACTGATAAGCACAGAGGCCAACTTTGACATTAAAAGGTGTTCAAACAAGTACAAGATATTTACAATAAGCAGACCTTAGTGCAAGAAAGAGTCTTTCCAACACTGAAAAAGCACAGAGGCCAACTTTGACATTAAAAGTTGTTCAAATAAGTACAAGATATTTACAATAAGCAGACCTCAGTGCAAGAAAGAGTCTTTCCAACACGGAAAAAGCACAGAGGCCAACTTTGACATTAAAAGGTGTTCAAACAAGTACAAGATATTTACAATAAGCAGACCTCAGTGCAAGAAAGAGTCTTTCCAACACTGACAAGCACAGAGGCCAACTTTGACATGAAAAGGTGTTCAAACAAGTACAAGATATTTACAATAAGCAGACCTCAGTGCAAGAAAGAGTCTTTCTAAAACTGCAGAAGCACAGAGGCCAACTTTGACATTAAAAGGTGTAAAATCAAGTACAAGATATTTACAATAAGCAGACCTCAGTGCAAGAAAGAGTCTTTCCAACACTGAAAAAGCACAGAGGCCAACTTTGACATTAAAAGGTGTAAAAACAAGTACAAGATATTCACAATAAGCAGACCTCAGTGCAAGAAAGAGTCTTTCCAACAATGAAAAAGCACAGAGGCCAACTTTGACATTAAAAGGTGTTCAAACAAGTACAAGATATTTACAATAAGCAGACCTCAGTGCAAAAACGTGTCTTTCCAACACTGACAAGCACAGAGGCCAACTTTGACATGAAAAGGTGTTCAAACAAGTATAAGATATTTACAATAAGCAGACCTCAGTGCAAGAAAGAGTCTTTCCAACACTGATAAGCACAGAGGCCAACTTTGACATGAAAAGGTGTAAAAACAAGTACAAGATATTTACAAAAAGCAGACCTCAGTGCAAGAAAGAGTCTTTCTAACACTGATAAGCACAGAGGCCAACTTTAACATTAAAAGGTCTTCAAACAAGTACAAGATATTTACAATAAGCAGCCCCCAGTGCAAGAAAGAGTCTTTTCAACACTGAAAAAGCACAGAGGCCAACTTTGACATGAAAAGGTCTTCAAACAAGTACAAGATATTTACAATAAGCAGCCCCCAGTGCAAGAAAGAGTCTTTCCAACACTGATAAGCACAGAGGCCAACTTTGACATGAAAAGGTGTAAAAATCAAGTACAAGATATTTACAATAAGCAGACCTCAGTGCAAGAAAGAGTCTTTCCAACACGGAAAAAGCACAGAGGCCAACTTTGACATTAAAAGGTATAAAAACAAGTACAAGATATTTACAATAAGCAGACCTCAGTGCAAGAAAGAGTCTTTCTAACACTGATAAGCACAGAGGCCAACTTTGACATTAAAAGGTGTTCAAACAAGTACAAGATATTTACAATAAGCAGACCTCAGTGCAAGAAAGAGTCTTTCCAACACTGATAAGCACAGAGGCCAACTTTGACATTAAAAGGTGTAAAATCAAGTACAAGATATTTACAATAAGCAGACCTCAGTGCAAGAAAGAGTCTTTCCAACACTGAAAAAGCACAGAGGCCAACTTTGACATTAAAAGGTGTAAAATCAAGTACAAGATATTTACAATAAGCAGACCTCAGTGCAAGAAAGAGTCTTTCCAACACTGAAAAAGCACAGAGGCCAACTTTGACATTAAAAGGTGTAAAATCAAGTACAAGATATTTACAATAAGCAGCCCTCAGTGCAAGAAAGAGTCTTTCCAACACTGAAAAAGCACAGAGGCCAACTTTGACATGAAAAGGTGTTCAAACAAGTACAAGATATTTACAATAAGCAGACCTCAGTGCAAGAAAGAGTCTTTCCAACACTGATAAGCACAGAGGCCAACTTTGACATGAAAAGGTGTAAAAATCAAGTACAAGATATTTACAATAAGCAGACCTCAGTGCAAGAAAGAGTCTTTCCAACACGGAAAAAGCACAGGGGCCAACTTTGACATTAAAAGGTGTTCAAACAAGTACAAGATATTTACAATAAGCAGACCTCAGTGCAAGAAAGAGTCTTTCCAACACTGATAAGCACAGAGGCCAACTTTGACATTAAAAGGTGTTCAAACAAGTACAAGATATTCACAATAAGCAGACCTCAGTGCAAGAAAGAGTCTTTCTAACACTGATAAGCACAGAGGCCAACTTTGACATTAAAAGGTGTTCAAACAAGTACAAGATATTTACAATAAGCAGACCTCAGTGCAAGAAAGAGTCTTTCCAACACTGATAAGCACAGAGGCCAACTTTGACATGAAAAGGTGTAAAAATCAAGTACAAGATATTTACAATAAGCAGACCTCAGTGCAAGAAAGAGTCTTTCCAACACTGATAAGCACAGAGGCCAACTTTGACATGAAAAGGTGTTCAAACAAGTACAAGATATTTACAATAAGCAGACCTCAGTGCAAGAAAGAGTCTTTCCAACACTGATAAGCACAGAGGCCAACTTTGACATGAAAAGGTGTAAAAATCAAGTACAAGATATTTACAATAAGCAGACCTCAGTGCAAGAAAGAGTCTTTCCAACACTGATAAGCACAGAGGCCAACTTTGACATTAAAAGGTGTTCAAACAAGTACAAGATATTTACAATAAGCAGACCTTAGTGGAAGAAAGAGTCTTTCCAACACTGAAAAAGCACAGAGGCCAACTTTGACATTAAAAGTTGTTCAAATAAGTACAAGATATTTACAATAAGCAGACCTCAGTGCAAGAAAGAGTCTTTCCAACACTGATAAGCACAGAGGCCAACTTTGACATGAAAAGGTGTAAAAACAAGTACAAGATATTTACAATAAGCAGACTTCGGTGCAAGAAAGAGTCTTTCCAACACGGAAAAAGCACAGAGGCCAACTTTGACATGAAAAGGTGTAAAAACAAGTACAAGATATTTACAATAAGCAGACCTCAGTGCAAGAAAGAGTCTTTCTAAAACTGCAGAAGCACAGAGGCCAACTTTGACATTAAAAGGTGTAAAATCAAGTACAAGATGTTTACAATAAGCAGACCTCAGTGCAAGAAAGAGTCTTTCCAACACTGAAAAAGCACAGAGGCCAACTTTGACATTAAAAGGTGTAAAAACAAGTACAAGATATTCACAATAAGCAGACCTCAGTGCAAGAAAGAGTCTTTCCAACAATGAAAAAGCACAGAGGCCAACTTTGACATTAAAAGGTGTTCAAACAAGTACAAGATATTTACAATAAGCAGACCTCAGTGCAAGAAAGAGCCTTTCCAACACTGATAAGCACAGAGGCCAACTTTGACATTAAAAGGTGTTCAAACAAGTACAAGATATTTACAATAAGCAGACCTCAGTGCAAGAAAGAGTCTTTCCAACACTGAAAAAGCAAAGAGGCCAACTTTGACATTAAAAGGTTTAAAATCAAGTACAAGATATTTACAATAAGCAGCCCTCAGTGCAAGAAAGAGTCTTTCCAACACTGAAAAAGCACAGAGGCCAACTTTGACATGAAAAGGTGTTCAAACAAGTACAAGATATTTACAATAAGCAGACCTCAGTGCAAGAAAGAGTCTTTCCAACACTGATAAGCACAGAGGCCAACTTTGACATGAAAAGGTGTAAAAATCAAGTACAAGATATTTACAATAAGCAGACCTCAGTGCAAGAAAGAGTCTTTCCAACACGGAAAAAGCACAGGGGCCAACTTTGACATTAAAAGGTGTTCAAACAAGTACAAGATATTTACAATAAGCAGACCTCAGTGCAAGAAAGAGTCTTTCCAACACTGATAAGCACAGAGGCCAACTTTGACATTAAAAGGTGTTCAAACAAGTACAAGATATTCACAATAAGCAGACCTCAGTGCAAGAAAGAGTCTTTCTAACACTGATAAGCACAGAGGCCAACTTTGACATTAAAAGGTGTTCAAACAAGTACAAGATATTTACAATAAGCAGACCTCAGTGCAAGAAAGAGTCTTTCCAACACTGATAAGCACAGAGGCCAACTTTGACATGAAAAGGTGTTCAAACAAGTACAAGATATTTACAATAAGCAGACCTCAGTGCAAAAACGTGTCTTTCCAACACTGACAAGCACAGAGGCCAACTTTGACATGAAAAGGTGTTCAAACAAGTATAAGATATTTACAATAAGCAGACCTCAGTGCAAGAAAGAGTCTTTCCAACACTGATAAGCACAGAGGCCAACTTTGACATTAAAAGGTGTAAAAACAAGTACAAGATATTTACAATAAGCAGACCTCAGTGCAAAAACGTGTCTTTCCAACACTGATAAGCACAGAGGCCAACTTTGACATGAAAAGGTGTAAAAACAAGTACAAGATATTTACAATAAGCAGACCTCAGTGCAAGAAAGAGTCTTTCCAACACGGAAAAAGCAAAGAGGCCAACTTTGACATTAAAAGGTCTTCAAACAAGTACAAGATATTTACAATAAGCAGACCTCAGTGCAAGAAAGAGTCTTTCCAACACGGAAAAAGCACAGAGGCCAACTTTGACATGAAAAGGTGTAAAAACAAGTACAAGATATTTACAATAAGCAGACCTCAGTGCAAAAACGTGTCTTTCTAACACTGACAAGCACAGAGGCCAACTTTGACATGAAAAGGTGTAAAAACAAGTACAAGGTATTTACAATAAGCAGACCTCAGTGCAAGAAAGAGTCTTTCTAACACTGAGGAAGCGCAGAGGCCAACTTTGACATTAAAAGGTGTAAAAACAAGTACAAGGTATTTACAATAAGCAGACCTCGGTGCAAGAAAGAGTCTTTCCAACACGGAAAAAGCACAGAGGCCAACTTTGACATGAAAAGGTGTTCAAACAAGTACAAGATATTTACAATAAGCAGACCTCAGTGCAAGAAAGAGTCTTTCCAACACTGATAAGCACAGAGGCCAACTTTGACATTAAAAGGTGTAAAAACAAGTACAAGATATTTACAATAAGCAGACCTCAGTGCAAGAAAGAGTCTTTCCAACACTGATAAGCACAGAGGCCAACTTTGACATGAAAAGGTGTTCAAACAAGTACAAGATATTTACAATAAGCAGACCTCAGTGCAAGAAAGAGTCTTTCCAACACTGATAAGCACAGAGGCCAACTTTGACATTAAAAGGTGTTCAAACAAGTACAAGATATTTACAATAAGCAGACCTCAGTGCAAGAAAGAGTCTTTCCAACACTGATAAGCACAGAGGCCAACTTTGACATTAAAAGGTGTTCAAACAAGTACAAGATATTCACAATAAGCAGACCTCAGTGCAAGAAAGAGTCTTTCTAACACTGATAAGCACAGAGGCCAACTTTGACATTAAAAGGTGTTCAAACAAGTACAAGATATTTACAATAAGCAGACCTCAGTGCAAGAAAGAGTCTTTCCAACACTGATAAGCACAGAGGCCAACTTTGACATGAAAAGGTGTAAAAATCAAGTACAAGATATTTACAATAAGCAGACCTCAGTGCAAGAAAGAGTCTTTCCAACACTGAAAAAGCACAGAGGCCAACTTTGACATGAAAAGGTGTTCAAACAAGTACAAGATATTTACAATAAGCAGACCTCGGTGCAAGAAAGAGTCTTTCCAACACTGAAAAAGCACAGAGGCCAACTTTGACATGAAAAGGTGTAAAATCAAGTACAAGATATTTACAATAAGCAGACCTCAGTGCAAGAAAGAGTCTTTCCAACACTGATAAGCACAGAGGCCAACTTTGACATTAAAAGGTGTTCAAACAAGTACAAGATATTTACAATAAGCAGACCTTAGTGCAAGAAAGAGTTTTTCCAACACTGAAAAAGCACAGAGGCCAACTTTGACATTAAAAGTTGTTCAAATAAGTACAAGATATTTACAATAAGCAGACCTCAGTGCAAGAAAGAGTCTTTCCAACACTGATAAGCACAGAGGCCAACTTTGACATGAAAAGGTGTAAAAACAAGTACAAGATATTTACAATAAGCAGACTTCGGTGCAAGAAAGAGTCTTTCCAACACGGAAAAAGCACAGAGGCCAACTTTGACATGAAAAGGTGTAAAAACAAGTACAAGATATTTACAATAAGCAGACCTCAGTGCAAGAAAGAGTCTTTCTAAAACTGCAGAAGCACAGAGGCCAACTTTGACATTAAAAGGTGTAAAAACAAGTACAAGATATTCACAATAAGCAGACCTCAGTGCAAGAAAGAGTCTTTCCAACAATGAAAAAGCACAGAGGCCAACTTTGACATTAAAAGGTGTTCAAACAAGTACAAGATATTTACAATAAGCAGACCTCAGTGCAAAAACGTGTCTTTCCAACACTGATAAGCACAGAGGCCAACTTTGACATTAAAAGGTGTTCAAACAAGTACAAGATATTTACAATAAGCAGACCTCAGTGCAAGAAAGAGTCTTTCTAACACTGAGGAAGCGCAGAGGCCAACTTTGACATGAAAAGGTGTAAAAACAAGTACAAGGTATTTACAATAAGCAGACCTCGGTGCAAGAAAGAGTCTTTCCAACACGGAAAAAGCACAGAGGCCAACTTTGACATGAAAAGGTGTTCAAACAAGTACAAGATATTTACAATAAGCAGACCTCAGTGCAAGAAAGAGTCTTTCCAACACTGATAAGCACAGAGGCCAACTTTGACATTAAAAGGTGTAAAAACAAGTACAAGATATTTACAATAAGCAGACCTCAGTGCAAGAAAGAGTCTTTCCAACACTGATAAGCACAGAGGCCAACTTTGACATGAAAAGGTGTTCAAACAAGTACAAGATATTTACAATAAGCAGACCTCAGTGCAAGAAAGAGTCTTTCCAACACTGATAAGCACAGAGGCCAACTTTGACATGAAAAGGTGTAAAAATCAAGTACAAGATATTTACAATAAGCAGACCTCAGTGCAAGAAAGAGTCTTTCCAACACGGAAAAAGCACAGGGGCCAACTTTGACATTAAAAGGTGTTCAAACAAGTACAAGATATTCACAATAAGCAGACCTCAGTGCAAGAAAGAGTCTTTCCAACACTGATAAGCACAGAGGCCAACTTTGACATGAAAAGGTGTTCAAACAAGTACAAGATATTCACAATAAGCAGCCCTCAGTGCAAGAAAGAGTCTTTCTAACACTGATAAGCACAGAGGCCAACTTTGACATTAAAAGGTGTTCAAACAAGTACAAGATATTCACAATAAGCAGCCCTCAGTGCAAGAAAGAGTCTTTCTAACACTGATAAGCACAGAGGCCAACTTTGACATTAAAAGGTATAAAAACAAGTACAAGATATTTACAATAAGCAGACCTCAGTGCAAGAAAGAGTCTTTCTAACACTGATAAGCACAGAGGCCAACTTTGACATGAAAAGGTGTTCAAACAAGTACAAGATATTCACAATAAGCAGCCCTCAGTGCAAGAAAGAGTCTTTCTAACACTGATAAGCACAGAGGCCAACTTTGACATTAAAAGGTGTTCAAACAAGTACAAGATATTCACAATAAGCAGACCTCAGTGCAAGAAAGAGTCTTTCCAACACGGAAAAAGCAAAGAGGCCAACTTTAACATTAAAAGGTGTTCAAACAAGTACAAGATATTTACAATAAGCAGCCCTCAGTGCAAGAAAGAGTCTTTCCAACACGGAAAAAGCACAGAGGCCAACTTTGACATGAAAAGGTGTAAAAACAAGTACAAGATATTTACAATAAGCAGACCTCAGTGCAAGAAAGAGTCTTTCCAACACTGATAAGCACAGAGGCCAACTTTGACATGAAAAGGTGTAAAAACAAGTACAAGATATTTACAATAAGCAGACCTCAGTGCAAGAAAGAGTCTTTCCAACACTGATAAGCACAGAGGCCAACTTTGACATTAAAAGGTGTAAAAACAAGTACAAGATATTTACAATAAGCAGACCTCAGTGCAAAAACGTGTCTTTCCAACACTGACAAGCACAGAGGCCAACTTTAACATTAAAAGGTCTTCAAACAAGTACAAGATATTTACAATAAGCAGACCTCAGTGCAAGAAAGAGTCTTTCTAACACTGATAAGCACAGAGGCCAACTTTGACATGAAAAGGTGTTCAAACAAGTACAAGATATTCACAATAAGCAGACCTCAGTGCAAGAAAGAGTCTTTCTAACACTGATAAGCACAGAGGCCAACTTTGACATTAAAAGGTGTTCAAACAAGTACAAGATATTCACAATAAGCAGACCTCAGTGCAAGAAAGAGTCTTTCCAACACGGAAAAAGCACAGAGGCCAACTTTGACATGAAAAGGTGTTCAAACAAGTACAAGATATTTACCATAAGCAGACCTCAGTGCAAGAAAGAGTCTTTCCAACACTGAAAAAGCACAGAGGCCAACTTTGACATGAAAAGGTGTTCAAACAAGTACAAGATATTCACAATAAGCAGACCTCAGTGCAAGAAAGAGTCTTTCTAACACTGATAAGCACAGAGGCCAACTTTGACATTAAAAGGTGTTCAAACAAGTACAAGATATTCACAATAAGCAGACCTCAGTGCAAGAAAGAGTCTTTCCAACACTGAAAAAGCACAGAGGCCAACTTTGACATGAAAAGGTGTAAAAATCAAGTACAAGATATTTACAATAAGCAGACCTCAGTGCAAGAAAGAGTCTTTCCAACACTGATAAGCACAGAGGCCAACTTTGACATTAAAAGGTGTTCAAACAAGTACAAGATATTTACAAAAAGCAGACCTCAGTGCAAGAAAGAGTCTTTCCAACACGGAAAAAGCACAGAGGCCAACTTTGACATGAAAAGGTGTAAAAATCAAGTACAAGATATTTACAATAAGCAGACCTCAGTGCAAGAAAGAGTCTTTCCAACACTGAAAAAGCACAGAGGCCAACTTTGACATGAAAAGGTGTAAAAATCAAGTACAAGATATTTACAATAAGCAGACCTCAGTGCAAGAAAGAGTCTTTCCAACACGGAAAAAGCACAGAGGCCAACTTTGACATTAAAAGGTGTAAAAACAAGTACAAGATATTTACAATAAGCAGACCTCAGTGCAAGAAAGAGTCTTTCTAACACTGAGGAAGCGCAGAGGCCAACTTTGACATGAAAAGGTGTAAAAACAAGTACAAGATATTTACAATAAGCAGACCTCAGTGCAAGAAAGAGCCTTTCCAACACTGATAAGCACAGAGGTCAACTTTGACATGAAAAGGTGTAAAAACAAGTACAAGACATTTACAAAAAGCAGACCTCAGTGCAAGAAAGAGTCTTTCTAACACTGATAAGCACAGAGGCCAACTTTGACATTAAAAGGTGTTCAAACAAGTACAAGATATTCACAATAAGCAGACCTCAGTGCAAGAAAGAGTCTTTCCAACACTGAAAAAGCACAGAGGCCAACTTTAACATTAAAAGGTCTTCAAACAAGTACAAGATATTTACAATAAGCAGACCTCAGTGCAAGAAAGAGTCTTTCTAACACTGATAAGCACAGAGGCCAACTTTGACATTAAAAGGTGTTCAAACAAGTACAAGATATTCACAATAAGCAGACCTCAGTGCAAGAAAGAGTCTTTCCAACACGGAAAAAGCAAAGAGGCCAACTTTAACATTAAAAGGTGTTCAAACAAGTACAAGATATTTACAATAAGCAGCCCTCAGTGCAAGAAAGAGTCTTTCCAACACGGAAAAAGCACAGAGGCCAACTTTGACATGAAAAGGTGTAAAAACAAGTACAAGATATTTACAATAAGCAGACCTCAGTGCAAGAAAGAGTCTTTCCAACACTGATAAGCACAGAGGCCAACTTTGACATGAAAAGGTGTAAAAACAAGTACAAGATATTTACAATAAGCAGACCTCAGTGCAAGAAAGAGTCTTTCCAACACTGATAAGCACAGAGGCCAACTTTGACATTAAAAGGTGTTCAAACAAGTACAAGATATTTACAAAAAGCAGACCTCAGTGCAAGAAAGAGTCTTTCCAACACGGAAAAAGCACAGAGGCCAACTTTGACATGAAAAGGTGTAAAAATCAAGTACAAGATATTTACAATAAGCAGACCTCAGTGCAAGAAAGAGTCTTTCCAACACTGATAAGCTCAGAGGCCAACTTTGACATGAAAAGGTGTAAAAACAAGTACAAGGTATTTACAATAAGCAGACCTCGGTGCAAGAAAGAGTCTTTCCAACACGGAAAAAGCACAGAGGCCAACTTTGACATTAAAAGGTGTAAAAACAAGTACAAGATATTTACAATAAGCAGACCTCAGTGCAAAAACGTGTCTTTCCAACACTGACAAGCACAGAGGCCAACTTTGACATGAAAAGGTGTTCAAACAAGTACAAGATATTTACAATAAGCAGACCTCAGTGCAAGAAAGAGTCTTTCTAACACTGAGGAAGCGCAGAGGCCAACTTTGACATTAAAAGGTGTAAAAACAAGTACAAGATATTTACAATAAGCAGACCTCAGTGCAAGAAAGAGCCTTTCCAACACTGATAAGCACAGAGGTCAACTTTGACATGAAAAGGTGTAAAAACAAGTACAAGACATTTACAAAAAGCAGACCTCAGTGCAAGAAAGAGTCTTTCTAACACTGATAAGCACAGAGGCCAACTTTGACATGAAAAGGTGTTCAAACAAGTACAAGATATTCACAATAAGCAGACCTCAGTGCAAGAAAGAGTCTTTCCAACACTGAAAAAGCACAGAGGCCAACTTTAACATTAAAAGGTCTTCAAACAAGTACAAGATATTTACAATAAGCAGACCTCAGTGCAAGAAAGAGTCTTTCTAACACTGATAAGCACAGAGGCCAACTTTGACATTAAAAGGTGTTCAAACAAGTACAAGATATTCACAATAAGCAGACCTCAGTGCAAGAAAGAGTCTTTCTAACACTGATAAGCACAGAGGCCAACTTTGACATGAAAAGGTGTTCAAACAAGTACAAGATATTCACAATAAGCAGCCCTCAGTGCAAGAAAGAGTCTTTCTAACACTGATAAGCACAGAGGCCAACTTTGACATTAAAAGGTGTTCAAACAAGTACAAGATATTCACAATAAGCAGACCTCAGTGCAAGAAAGAGTCTTTCCAACACGGAAAAAGCAAAGAGGCCAACTTTAACATTAAAAGGTGTTCAAACAAGTACAAGATATTTACAATAAGCAGCCCTCAGTGCAAGAAAGAGTCTTTCCAACACGGAAAAAGCACAGAGGCCAACTTTGACATGAAAAGGTGTAAAAACAAGTACAAGATATTTACAATAAGCAGACCTCAGTGCAAGAAAGAGTCTTTCCAACACTGATAAGCACAGAGGCCAACTTTGACATTAAAAGGTGTAAAAACAAGTACAAGATATTTACAATAAGCAGACCTCAGTGCAAAAACGTGTCTTTCCAACACTGACAAGCACAGAGGCCAACTTTAACATTAAAAGGTCTTCAAACAAGTACAAGATATTTACAATAAGCAGACCTCAGTGCAAGAAAGAGTCTTTCTAACACTGATAAGCACAGAGGCCAACTTTGACATGAAAAGGTGTTCAAACAAGTACAAGATATTCACAATAAGCAGACCTCAGTGCAAGAAAGAGTCTTTCTAACACTGATAAGCACAGAGGCCAACTTTG
Source organism: Aulonocara stuartgranti (assembly GCF_965226115.1). Taxonomy (NCBI): domain Eukaryota; kingdom Metazoa; phylum Chordata; class Actinopteri; order Cichliformes; family Cichlidae; genus Aulonocara; species Aulonocara stuartgranti. Next base: position 33,758,104 of record NC_138952.1, on the reverse strand, counting down.
ACATTAAAAGGTGTTCAAACAAGTACAAGATATTCACAATAAGCAGACCTCAGTGCAAGAAAGAGTCTTTCCAACACGGAAAAAGCAAAGAGGCCAACTTTAACATTAAAAGGTCTTCAAACAAGTACAAGATATTTACAATAAGCAGACCTCAGTGCAAGAAAGAGTCTTTCTAACACTGCAGAAGCACAGAGGCCAACTTTGACATGAAAAGGTGTTCAAACAAGTACAAGATATTTACCATAAGCAGACCTCAGTGCAAGAAAGAGTCTTTCCAACACTGAAAAAGCACAGAGGCCAACTTTGACATGAAAAGGTGTAAAAATCAAGTACAAGATATTTACAATAAGCAGACCTCAGTGCAAGAAAGAGTCTTTCCAACACTGATAAGCACAGAGGCCAACTTTGACATTAAAAGGTGTTCAAACAAGTACAAGATATTTACAAAAAGCAGACCTCAGTGCAAGAAAGAGTCTTTCCAACACGGAAAAAGCACAGAGGCCAACTTTGACATGAAAAGGTGTAAAAATCAAGTACAAGATATTTACAATAAGCAGACCTCAGTGCAAGAAAGAGTCTTTCCAACACTGATAAGCTCAGAGGCCAACTTTGACATGAAAAGGTGTAAAAATCAAGTACAAGATATTTACAATAAGCAGACCTCAGTGCAAGAAAGAGTCTTTCCAACACGGAAAAAGCACAGAGGCCAACTTTGACATTAAAAGGTGTAAAAACAAGTACAAGATATTTACAATAAGCAGACCTCAGTGCAAAAACGTGTCTTTCCAACACTGACAAGCACAGAGGCCAACTTTGACATGAAAAGGTGTTCAAACAAGTACAAGATATTTACAATAAGCAGACCTCAGTGCAAGAAAGAGTCTTTCTAACACTGAGGAAGCGCAGAGGCCAACTTTGACATGAAAAGGTGTAAAAACAAGTACAAGACATTTACAAAAAGCAGACCTCAGTGCAAGAAAGAGTCTTTCTAACACTGATAAGCACAGAGGCCAACTTTGACATTAAAAGGTGTTCAAACAAGTACAAGATATTCACAATAAGCAGACCTCAGTGCAAGAAAGAGTCTTTCTAACACTGATAAGCACAGAGGCCAACTTTGACATTAAAAGGTGTTCAAACAAGTACAAGATATTCACAATAAGCAGACCTCAGTGCAAGAAAGAGTCTTTCCAACACGGAAAAAGCAAAGAGGCCAACTTTAACATTAAAAGGTCTTCAAACAAGTACAAGATATTTACAATAAGCAGCCCTCAGTGCAAGAAAGAGTCTTTCTAACACTGCAGAAGCACAGAGGCCAACTTTGACATGAAAAGGTGTTCAAACAAGTACAAGATATTTACCATAAGCAGACCTCAGTGCAAGAAAGAGTCTTTCCAACACTGAAAAAGCACAGAGGCCAACTTTGACATGAAAAGGTGTAAAAATCAAGTACAAGATATTTACAATAAGCAGACCTCAGTGCAAGAAAGAGTCTTTCCAACACTGATAAGCACAGAGGCCAACTTTGACATGAAAAGGTGTTCAAACAAGTACAAGATATTTACAAAAAGCAGACCTCAGTGCAAGAAAGAGTCTTTCCAACACGGAAAAAGCACAGAGGCCAACTTTGACATGAAAAGGTGTAAAAATCAAGTACAAGATATTTACAATAAGCAGACCTCAGTGCAAGAAAGAGTCTTTCCAACACTGAAAAAGCACAGAGGCCAACTTTGACATGAAAAGGTGTAAAAATCAAGTACAAGATATTTACAATAAGCAGACCTCAGTGCAAGAAAGAGTCTTTCCAACACTGATAAGCTCAGAGGCCAACTTTGACATGAAAAGGTGTAAAAACAAGTACAAGGTATTTACAATAAGCAGACCTCAGTGCAAGAAAGAGTCTTTCCAACACGGAAAAAGCAAAGAGGCCAACTTTGACATTAAAAGGTGTTCAAACAAGTACAAGATATTTACAATAAGCAGACCTCAGTGCAAGAAAGAGTCTTTCCAACACGGAAAAAGCACAGAGGCCAACTTTGACATGAAAAGGTGTAAAAATCAAGTACAAGATATTTACAAAAAGCAGACCTCAGTGCAAGAAAGAGTCTTTCCAACACTGATAAGCTCAGAGGCCAACTTTGACATGAAAAGGTGTAAAAACAAGTACAAGATATTTACAATAAGCAGACCTCAGTGCAAGAAAGAGTCTTTCCAACACGGAAAAAGCAAAGAGGCCAACTTTGACATTAAAAGGTCTTCAAACAAGTACAAGATATTTACAATAAGCAGACCTCAGTGCAAGAAAGAGTCTTTCCAACACGGAAAAAGCACAGAGGCCAACTTTGACATGAAAAGGTGTAAAAACAAGTACAAGGTATTTACAATAAGCAGACCTCAGTGCAAGAAAGAGTCTTTCTAACACTGAGGAAGCGCAGAGGCCAACTTTGACATGAAAAGGTGTAAAAACAAGTACAAGATATTTACAATAAGCAGACCTCAGTGCAAGAAAGAGTCTTTCCAACACGGAAAAAGCAAAGAGGCCAACTTTGACATTAAAAGGTCTTCAAACAAGTACAAGATATTTACAATAAGCAGACCTCAGTGCAAGAAAGAGTCTTTCCAACACGGAAAAAGCACAGAGGCCAACTTTGACATGAAAAGGTGTAAAAACAAGTACAAGATATTTACAATAAGCAGACCTCAGTGCAAAAACGTGTCTTTCCAACACTGACAAGCACAGAGGCCAACTTTGACATGAAAAGGTGTAAAAACAAGTACAAGGTATTTACAATAAGCAGACCTCAGTGCAAGAAAGAGTCTTTCTAACACTGAGGAAGCGCAGAGGCCAACTTTGACATGAAAAGGTGTAAAAACAAGTACAAGATATTTACAATAAGCAGACCTCGGTGCAAGAAAGAGTCTTTCCAACACGGAAAAAGCACAGAGGCCAACTTTGACATGAAAAGGTGTTCAAACAAGTACAAGATATTTACAATAAGCAGACCTCAGTGCAAGAAAGAGTCTTTCCAACACTGATAAGCACAGAGGCCAACTTTGACATGAAAAGGTGTAAAAACAAGTACAAGATATTTACAATAAGCAGACCTCAGTGCAAGAAAGAGTCTTTCCAACACTGATAAGCACAGAGGCCAACTTTGACATGAAAAGGTGTTCAAACAAGTACAAGATATTTACAATAAGCAGACCTCAGTGCAAGAAAGAGTCTTTCCAACACTGATAAGCACAGAGGCCAACTTTGACATGAAAAGGTGTTCAAACAAGTACAAGATATTTACAATAAGCAGACCTCAGTGCAAGAAAGAGTCTTTCCAACACGGAAAAAGCAAAGAGGCCAACTTTGACATTAAAAGGTCTTCAAACAAGTACAAGATATTTACAATAAGCAGACCTCAGTGCAAGAAAGAGTCTTTCCAACACGGAAAAAGCACAGAGGCCAACTTTGACATGAAAAGGTGTAAAAACAAGTACAAGATATTTACAATAAGCAGACCTCAGTGCAAGAAAGAGTCTTTCTAACACTGACAAGCACAGAGGCCAACTTTGACATTAAAAGGTGTAAAAACAAGTACAAGATATTTACAATAAGCAGACCTCAGTGCAAAAACGTGTCTTTCCAACACTGACAAGCACAGAGGCCAACTTTGACATTAAAAGGTGTAAAAACAAGTACAAGATATTTACAATAAGCAGACCTCAGTGCAAAAACGTGTCTTTCCAACACTGATAAGCACAGAGGCCAACTTTGACATGAAAAGGTGTAAAAACAAGTACAAGATATTTACAATAAGCAGACCTCAGTGCAAGAAAGAGTCTTTCCAACACGGAAAAAGCAAAGAGGCCAACTTTGACATTAAAAGGTCTTCAAACAAGTACAAGATATTTACAATAAGCAGACCTCAGTGCAAGAAAGAGTCTTTCCAACACGGAAAAAGCACAGAGGCCAACTTTGACATGAAAAGGTGTAAAAACAAGTACAAGATATTTACAATAAGCAGACCTCAGTGCAAAAACGTGTCTTTCCAACACTGACAAGCACAGAGGCCAACTTTGACATGAAAAGGTGTAAAAACAAGTACAAGGTATTTACAATAAGCAGACCTCAGTGCAAGAAAGAGTCTTTCTAACACTGAGGAAGCGCAGAGGCCAACTTTGACATGAAAAGGTGTAAAAACAAGTACAAGGTATTTACAATAAGCAGACCTCAGTGCAAGAAAGAGTCTTTCCAACACGGAAAAAGCACAGAGGCCAACTTTGACATGAAAAGGTGTTCAAACAAGTACAAGATATTTACAATAAGCAGACCTCAGTGCAAGAAAGAGTCTTTCCAACACTGATAAGCACAGAGGCCAACTTTGACATTAAAAGGTGTAAAAACAAGTACAAGATATTTACAATAAGCAGACCTCAGTGCAAGAAAGAGTCTTTCCAACACTGATAAGCACAGAGGCCAACTTTGACATGAAAAGGTGTTCAAACAAGTACAAGATATTTACAATAAGCAGACCTCAGTGCAAGAAAGAGTCTTTCCAACACTGATAAGCACAGAGGCCAACTTTGACATGAAAAGGTGTTCAAACAAGTACAAGATATTTACAATAAGCAGACCTCAGTGCAAGAAAGAGTCTTTCCAACACGGAAAAAGCAAAGAGGCCAACTTTGACATTAAAAGGTCTTCAAACAAGTACAAGATATTTACAATAAGCAGACCTCAGTGCAAGAAAGAGTCTTTCCAACACGGAAAAAGCACAGAGGCCAACTTTGACATGAAAAGGTGTAAAAACAAGTACAAGATATTTACAATAAGCAGACCTCAGTGCAAGAAAGAGTCTTTCTAACACTGACAAGCACAGAGGCCAACTTTGACATTAAAAGGTGTAAAAACAAGTACAAGATATTTACAATAAGCAGACCTCAGTGCAAAAACGTGTCTTTCCAACACTGATAAGCACAGAGGCCAACTTTGACATGAAAAGGTGTAAAAACAAGTACAAGATATTTACAATAAGCAGACCTCAGTGCAAAAACGTGTCTTTCCAACACTGACAAGCACAGAGGCCAACTTTGACATTAAAAGGTGTAAAAACAAGTACAAGGTATTTACAATAAGCAGACCTCAGTGCAAAAACGTGTCTTTCCAACACTGACAAGCACAGAGGCCAACTTTGACATGAAAAGGTGTAAAAACAAGTACAAGGTATTTACAATAAGCAGACCTCAGTGCAAGAAAGAGTCTTTCCAACACTGATAAGCTCAGAGGCCAACTTTGACATGAAAAGGTGTAAAAACAAGTACAAGATATTTACAATAAGCAGACCTCAGTGCAAGAAAGAGTCTTTCCAACACGGAAAAAGCAAAGAGGCCAACTTTGACATGAAAAGGTGTAAAAACAAGTACAAGGTATTTACAATAAGCAGACCTCGGTGCAAGAAAGAGTCTTTCCAACACGGAAAAAGCACAGAGGCCAACTTTGACATTAAAAGGTGTAAAAACAAGTACAAGATATTTACAATAAGCAGACCTCAGTGCAAAAACGTGTCTTTCCAACACTGACAAGCACAGAGGCCAACTTTGACATGAAAAGGTGTTCAAACAAGTACAAGATATTTACAATAAGCAGACCTCAGTGCAAGAAAGAGTCTTTCTAACACTGAGGAAGCGCAGAGGCCAACTTTGACATTAAAAGGTGTAAAAACAAGTACAAGATATTTACAATAAGCAGACCTCAGTGCAAGAAAGAGTCTTTCCAACACTGATAAGCACAGAGGTCAACTTTGACATGAAAAGGTGTAAAAACAAGTACAAGACATTTACAAAAAGCAGACCTCAGTGCAAGAAAGAGTCTTTCTAACACTGATAAGCACAGAGGCCAACTTTGACATTAAAAGGTGTTCAAACAAGTACAAGATATTCACAATAAGCAGACCTCAGTGCAAGAAAGAGTCTTTCCAACACTGAAAAAGCACAGAGGCCAACTTTAACATTAAAAGGTCTTCAAACAAGTACAAGATATTTACAATAAGCAGACCTCAGTGCAAGAAAGAGTCTTTCTAACACTGATAAGCACAGAGGCCAACTTTGACATTAAAAGGTGTTCAAACAAGTACAAGATATTCACAATAAGCAGACCTCAGTGCAAGAAAGAGTCTTTCTAACACTGATAAGCACAGAGGCCAACTTTGACATGAAAAGGTGTTCAAACAAGTACAAGATATTCACAATAAGCAGCCCTCAGTGCAAGAAAGAGTCTTTCTAACACTGATAAGCACAGAGGCCAACTTTGACATTAAAAGGTGTTCAAACAAGTACAAGATATTCACAATAAGCAGACCTCAGTGCAAGAAAGAGTCTTTCTAACACTGCAGAAGCACAGAGGCCAACTTTGACATGAAAAGGTGTTCAAACAAGTACAAGATATTTACCATAAGCAGACCTCAGTGCAAGAAAGAGTCTTTCCAACACTGAAAAAGCACAGAGGCCAACTTTGACATGAAAAGGTGTAAAAATCAAGTACAAGATATTTACAATAAGCAGACCTCAGTGCAAGAAAGAGTCTTTCCAACACTGATAAGCACAGAGGCCAACTTTGACATGAAAAGGTGTAAAAATCAAGTACAAGATATTTACAATAAGCAGACCTCAGTGCAAGAAAGAGTCTTTCCAACACGGAAAAAGCACAGGGGCCAACTTTGACATTAAAAGGTGTTCAAACAAGTACAAGATATTTACAATAAGCAGACCTCAGTGCAAGAAAGAGTCTTTCCAACACTGATAAGCACAGAGGCCAACTTTGACATTAAAAGGTGTTCAAACAAGTACAAGATATTCACAATAAGCAGACCTCAGTGCAAGAAAGAGTCTTTCCAACACTGATAAGCACAGAGGCCAACTTTGACATGAAAAGGTGTTCAAACAAGTACAAGATATTTACAATAAGCAGACCTCGGTGCAAGAAAGAGTCTTTCCAACACTGAAAAAGCACAGAGGCCAACTTTGACATGAAAAGGTGTAAAATCAAGTACAAGATATTTACAATAAGCAGACCTCAGTGCAAGAAAGAGTCTTTCTAACACTGATAAGCACAGAGGCCAACTTTGACATTAAAAGGTGTTCAAACAAGTACAAGATATTTACAATAAGCAGACCTTAGTGCAAGAAAGAGTTTTTCCAACACTGAAAAAGCACAGAGGCCAACTTTGACATGAAAAGGTGTAAAATCAAGTACAAGATATTTACAATAAGCAGACCTCAGTGCAAGAAAGAGTCTTTCCAACACTGATAAGCACAGAGGCCAACTTTGACATGAAAAGGTGTAAAAACAAGTACAAGATATTTACAATAAGCAGACTTCGGTGCAAGAAAGAGTCTTTCCAACACGGAAAAAGCACAGAGGCCAACTTTGACATGAAAAGGTGTAAAAACAAGTACAAGATATTTACAATAAGCAGACCTCAGTGCAAGAAAGAGTCTTTCTAAAACTGCAGAAGCACAGAGGCCAACTTTGACATTAAAAGGTGTAAAAACAAGTACAAGATATTCACAATAAGCAGACCTCAGTGCAAGAAAGAGTCTTTCCAACAATGAAAAAGCACAGAGGCCAACTTTGACATTAAAAGGTGTTCAAACAAGTACAAGATATTTACAATAAGCAGACCTCAGTGCAAAAACGTGTCTTTCCAACACTGACAAGCACAGAGGCCAACTTTGACATTAAAAGGTGTAAAAACAAGTACAAGATATTTACAATAAGCAGACCTCAGTGCAAGAAAGAGCCTTTCCAACACTGATAAGCACAGAGGCCAACTTTGACATTAAAAGGTGTTCAAACAAGTACAAGATATTTACAATAAGCAGACCTCAGTGCAAGAAAGAGTCTTTCCAACACTGAAAAAGCACAGAGGCCAACTTTGACATGAAAAGGTGTTCAAACAAGTACAAGATATTTACAATAAGCAGACCTCAGTGCAAGAAAGAGTCTTTCCAACACGGAAAAAGCACAGAGGCCAACTTTGACATGAAAAGGTGTAAAAATCAAGTACAAGATATTTACAATAAGCAGACCTCAGTGCAAGAAAGAGTCTTTCCAACACTGATAAGCACAGAGGCCAACTTTGACATTAAAAGGTGTAAAAACAAGTACAAGATATTTACAAAAAGCAGACCTCAGTGCAAGAAAGAGTCTTTCTAACACTGATAAGCACAGAGGCCAACTTTGACATTAAAAGGTGTTCAAACAAGTACAAGATATTCACAATAAGCAGACCTCAGTGCAAGAAAGAGTCTTTCCAACACTGAAAAAGCACAGAGGCCAACTTTAACATTAAAAGGTCTTCAAACAAGTACAAGATATTTACAATAAGCAGACCTCAGTGCAAGAAAGAGTCTTTCTAACACTGATAAGCACAGAGGCCAACTTTGACATGAAAAGGTGTTCAAACAAGTACAAGATATTCACAATAAGCAGCCCTCAGTGCAAGAAAGAGTCTTTCTAACACTGATAAGCACAGAGGCCAACTTTGACATGAAAAGGTGTTCAAACAAGTACAAGATATTCACAATAAGCAGACCTCAGTGCAAGAAAGAGTCTTTCCAACACGGAAAAAGCAAAGAGGCCAACTTTAACATTAAAAGGTGTTCAAACAAGTACAAGATATTTACAATAAGCAGCCCTCAGTGCAAGAAAGAGTCTTTCCAACACGGAAAAAGCACAGAGGCCAACTTTGACATGAAAAGGTGTAAAAACAAGTACAAGATATTTACAATAAGCAGACCTCAGTGCAAGAAAGAGTCTTTCCAACACTGATAAGCACAGAGGCCAACTTTGACATGAAAAGGTGTAAAAACAAGTACAAGATATTTACAATAAGCAGACCTCAGTGCAAGAAAGAGTCTTTCCAACACTGATAAGCACAGAGGCCAACTTTGACATTAAAAGGTGTAAAAACAAGTACAAGATATTTACAATAAGCAGACCTCAGTGCAAAAACGTGTCTTTCCAACACTGACAAGCACAGAGGCCAACTTTAACATTAAAAGGTCTTCAAACAAGTACAAGATATTTACAATAAGCAGACCTCAGTGCAAGAAAGAGTCTTTCTAACACTGATAAGCACAGAGGCCAACTTTGACATGAAAAGGTGTTCAAACAAGTACAAGATATTCACAATAAGCAGACCTCAGTGCAAGAAAGAGTCTTTCTAACACTGATAAGCACAGAGGCCAACTTTGACATTAAAAGGTGTTCAAACAAGTACAAGATATTCACAATAAGCAGACCTCAGTGCAAGAAAGAGTCTTTCCAACACGGAAAAAGCACAGAGGCCAACTTTGACATGAAAAGGTGTTCAAACAAGTACAAGATATTTACCATAAGCAGACCTCAGTGCAAGAAAGAGTCTTTCCAACACTGAAAAAGCACAGAGGCCAACTTTGACATGAAAAGGTGTTCAAACAAGTACAAGATATTCACAATAAGCAGACCTCAGTGCAAGAAAGAGTCTTTCTAACACTGATAAGCACAGAGGCCAACTTTGACATTAAAAGGTGTTCAAACAAGTACAAGATATTCACAATAAGCAGACCTCAGTGCAAGAAAGAGTCTTTCCAACACGGAAAAAGCACAGAGGCCAACTTTGACATGAAAAGGTGTTCAAACAAGTACAAGATATTTACCATAAGCAGACCTCAGTGCAAGAAAGAGTCTTTCCAACACTGAAAAAGCACAGAGGCCAACTTTGACATGAAAAGGTGTAAAAATCAAGTACAAGATATTTACAATAAGCAGACCTCAGTGCAAGAAAGAGTCTTTCCAACACTGATAAGCACAGAGGCCAACTTTGACATTAAAAGGTGTTCAAACAAGTACAAGATATTTACAAAAAGCAGACCTCAGTGCAAGAAAGAGTCTTTCCAACACGGAAAAAGCACAGAGGCCAACTTTGACATGAAAAGGTGTAAAAATCAAGTACAAGATATTTACAATAAGCAGACCTCAGTGCAAGAAAGAGTCTTTCCAACACTGAAAAAGCACAGAGGCCAACTTTGACATGAAAAGGTGTAAAAATCAAGTACAAGATATTTACAATAAGCAGACCTCAGTGCAAGAAAGAGTCTTTCCAACACGGAAAAAGCACAGAGGCCAACTTTGACATTAAAAGGTGTAAAAACAAGTACAAGATATTTACAATAAGCAGACCTCAGTGCAAGAAAGAGTCTTTCTAACACTGAGGAAGCGCAGAGGCCAACTTTGACATGAAAAGGTGTAAAAACAAGTACAAGATATTTACAATAAGCAGACCTCAGTGCAAGAAAGAGTCTTTCTAACACTGATAAGCACAGAGGCCAACTTTGACATTAAAAGGTGTTCAAACAAGTACAAGATATTCACAATAAGCAGACCTCAGTGCAAGAAAGAGTCTTTCCAACACTGAAAAAGCACAGAGGCCAACTTTAACATTAAAAGGTCTTCAAACAAGTACAAGATATTTACAATAAGCAGACCTCAGTGCAAGAAAGAGTCTTTCCAACACGGAAAAAGCACAGAGGCCAACTTTGACATGAAAAGGTGTAAAAACAAGTACAAGATATTTACAATAAGCAGACCTCAGTGCAAGAAAGAGTCTTTCCAACACTGATAAGCACAGAGGCCAACTTTGACATGAAAAGGTGTAAAAACAAGTACAAGATATTTACAATAAGCAGACCTCAGTGCAAGAAAGAGTCTTTCCAACACTGATAAGCACAGAGGCCAACTTTGACATTAAAAGGTGTTCAAACAAGTACAAGATATTTACAAAAAGCAGACCTCAGTGCAAGAAAGAGTCTTTCCAACACGGAAAAAGCACAGAGGCCAACTTTGACATGAAAAGGTGTAAAAATCAAGTACAAGATATTTACAATAAGCAGACCTCAGTGCAAGAAAGAGTCTTTCCAACACTGATAAGCTCAGAGGCCAACTTTGACATGAAAAGGTGTAAAAACAAGTACAAGGTATTTACAATAAGCAGACCTCGGTGCAAGAAAGAGTCTTTCCAACACGGAAAAAGCACAGAGGCCAACTTTGACATTAAAAGGTGTAAAAACAAGTACAAGATATTTACAATAAGCAGACCTCAGTGCAAAAACGTGTCTTTCCAACACTGACAAGCACAGAGGCCAACTTTGACATGAAAAGGTGTTCAAACAAGTACAAGATATTTACAATAAGCAGACCTCAGTGCAAGAAAGAGTCTTTCTAACACTGAGGAAGCGCAGAGGCCAACTTTGACATGAAAAGGTGTAAAAACAAGTACAAGACATTTACAAAAAGCAGACCTCAGTGCAAGAAAGAGTCTTTCTAACACTGATAAGCACAGAGGCCAACTTTGACATTAAAAGGTGTTCAAACAAGTACAAGATATTCACAATAAGCAGACCTCAGTGCAAGAAAGAGTCTTTCCAACACTGAAAAAGCACAGAGGCCAACTTTAACATTAAAAGGTCTTCAAACAAGTACAAGATATTTACAATAAGCAGACCTCAGTGCAAGAAAGAGTCTTTCTAACACTGATAAGCACAGAGGCCAACTTTGACATTAAAAGGTGTTCAAACAAGTACAAGATATTCACAATAAGCAGACCTCAGTGCAAGAAAGAGTCTTTCTAACACTGATAAGCACAGAGGCCAACTTTGACATGAAAAGGTGTTCAAACAAGTACAAGATATTCACAATAAGCAGCCCTCAGTGCAAGAAAGAGTCTTTCTAACACTGATAAGCACAGAGGCCAACTTTGACATTAAAAGGTGTTCAAACAAGTACAAGATATTCACAATAAGCAGACCTCAGTGCAAGAAAGAGTCTTTCCAACACGGAAAAAGCAAAGAGGCCAACTTTAACATTAAAAGGTGTTCAAACAAGTACAAGATATTTACAATAAGCAGCCCTCAGTGCAAGAAAGAGTCTTTCCAACACGGAAAAAGCACAGAGGCCAACTTTGACATGAAAAGGTGTAAAAACAAGTACAAGATATTTACAATAAGCAGACCTAAGTGCAAGAAAGAGTCTTTCCAACACTGATAAGCACAGAGGCCAACTTTGACATTAAAAGGTGTAAAAACAAGTACAAGATATTTACAATAAGCAGACCTCAGTGCAAAAACGTGTCTTTCCAACACTGACAAGCACAGAGGCCAACTTTAACATTAAAAGGTCTTCAAACAAGTACAAGATATTTACAATAAGCAGACCTCAGTGCAAGAAAGAGTCTTTCTAACACTGATAAGCACAGAGGCCAACTTTGACATGAAAAGGTGTTCAAACAAGTACAAGATATTCACAATAAGCAGACCTCAGTGCAAGAAAGAGTCTTTCTAACACTGATAAGCACAGAGGCCAACTTTGACATTAAAAGGTGTTCAAACAAGTACAAGATATTCACAATAAGCAGACCTCAGTGCAAGAAAGAGTCTTTCCAACACGGAAAAAGCAAAGAGGCCAACTTTAACATTAAAAGGTCTTCAAACAAGTACAAGATATTTACAATAAGCAGACCTCAGTGCAAGAAAGAGTCTTTCTAACACTGCAGAAGCACAGAGGCCAACTTTGACATGAAAAGGTGTTCAAACAAGTACAAGATATTTACCATAAGCAGACCTCAGTGCAAGAAAGAGTCTTTCCAACACTGAAAAAGCACAGAGGCCAACTTTGACATGAAAAGGTGTAAAAATCAAGTACAAGATATTTACAATAAGCAGACCTCAGTGCAAGAAAGAGTCTTTCCAACACTGATAAGCACAGAGGCCAACTTTGACATTAAAAGGTGTTCAAACAAGTACAAGATATTTACAAAAAGCAGACCTCAGTGCAAGAAAGAGTCTTTCCAACACGGAAAAAGCACAGAGGCCAACTTTGACATGAAAAGGTGTAAAAATCAAGTACAAGATATTTACAATAAGCAGACCTCAGTGCAAGAAAGAGTCTTTCCAACACTGATAAGCTCAGAGGCCAACTTTGACATGAAAAGGTGTAAAAATCAAGTACAAGATATTTACAATAAGCAGACCTCAGTGCAAGAAAGAGTCTTTCCAACACTGATAATCTCAGAGGCCAACTTTGACATGAAAAGGTGTAAAAACAAGTACAAGGTATTTACAATAAGCAGACCTCGGTGCAAGAAAGAGTCTTTCCAACACGGAAAAAGCACAGAGGCCAACTTTGACATTAAAAGGTGTAAAAACAAGTACAAGATATTTACAATAAGCAGACCTCAGTGCAAAAACGTGTCTTTCCAACACTGACAAGCACAGAGGCCAACTTTGACATGAAAAGGTGTTCAAACAAGTACAAGATATTTACAATAAGCAGACCTCAGTGCAAGAAAGAGTCTTTCTAACACTGATAAGCACAGAGGCCAACTTTGACATGAAAAGGTGTAAAAACAAGTACAAGACATTTACAAAAAGCAGACCTCAGTGCAAGAAAGAGTCTTTCTAACACTGATAAGCACAGAGGCCAACTTTGACATTAAAAGGTGTTCAAACAAGTACAAGATATTCACAATAAGCAGACCTCAGTGCAAGAAAGAGTCTTTCTAACACTGATAAGCACAGAGGCCAACTTTGACATGAAAAGGTGTTCAAACAAGTACAAGATATTCACAATAAGCAGACCTCAGTGCAAGAAAGAGTCTTTCCAACACGGAAAAAGCAAAGAGGCCAACTTTAACATTAAAAGGTCTTCAAACAAGTACAAGATATTTACAATAAGCAGCCCTCAGTGCAAGAAAGAGTCTTTCTAACACTGCAGAAGCACAGAGGCCAACTTTGACATGAAAAGGTGTTCAAACAAGTACAAGATATTTACCATAAGCAGACCTCAGTGCAAGAAAGAGTCTTTCCAACACTGAAAAAGCACAGAGGCCAACTTTGACATGAAAAGGTGTAAAAATCAAGTACAAGATATTTACAATAAGCAGACCTCAGTGCAAGAAAGAGTCTTTCCAACACTGATAAGCACAGAGGCCAACTTTGACATGAAAAGGTGTTCAAACAAGTACAAGATATTTACAAAAAGCAGACCTCAGTGCAAGAAAGAGTCTTTCCAACACGGAAAAAGCACAGAGGCCAACTTTGACATGAAAAGGTGTAAAAATCAAGTACAAGATATTTACAATAAGCAGACCTCAGTGCAAGAAAGAGTCTTTCCAACACTGAAAAAGCACAGAGGCCAACTTTGACATGAAAAGGTGTAAAAATCAAGTACAAGATATTTACAATAAGCAGACCTCAGTGCAAGAAAGAGTCTTTCCAACACGGAAAAAGCAAAGAGGCCAACTTTGACATTAAAAGGTGTTCAAACAAGTACAAGATATTTACAATAAGCAGACCTCAGTGCAAGAAAGAGTCTTTCCAACACTGATAAGCTCAGAGGCCAACTTTGACATGAAAAGGTGTAAAAACAAGTACAAGGTATTTACAATAAGCAGACCTCAGTGCAAGAAAGAGTCTTTCCAACACTGATAAGCTCAGAGGCCAACTTTGACATGAAAAGGTGTAAAAACAAGTACAAGGTATTTACAATAAGCAGACCTCAGTGCAAGAAAGAGTCTTTCCAACACGGAAAAAGCAAAGAGGCCAACTTTGACATTAAAAGGTGTTCAAACAAGTACAAGATATTTACAATAAGCAGACCTCAGTGCAAGAAAGAGTCTTTCCAACACGGAAAAAGCACAGAGGCCAACTTTGACATGAAAAGGTGTAAAAATCAAGTACAAGATATTTACAAAAAGCAGACCTCAGTGCAAGAAAGAGTCTTTCCAACACTGATAAGCTCAGAGGCCAACTTTGACATGAAAAGGTGTAAAAACAAGTACAAGATATTTACAATAAGCAGCCCTCAGTGCAAGAAAGAGTCTTTCCAACACGGAAAAAGCAAAGAGGCCAACTTTGACATTAAAAGGTCTTCAAACAAGTACAAGATATTTACAATAAGCAGACCTCAGTGCAAGAAAGAGTCTTTCCAACACGGAAAAAGCACAGAGGCCAACTTTGACATTAAAAGGTCTTCAAACAAGTACAAGATATTTACAATAAGCAGACCTCAGTGCAAGAAAGAGTCTTTCCAACACGGAAAAAGCACAGAGGCCAACTTTGACATGAAAAGGTGTAAAAACAAGTACAAGATATTTACAATAAGCAGACCTCAGTGCAAAAACGTGTCTTTCCAACACTGACAAGCACAGAGGCCAACTTTGACATGAAAAGGTGTAAAAACAAGTACAAGGTATTTACAATAAGCAGACCTCAGTGCAAGAAAGAGTCTTTCTAACACTGAGGAAGCGCAGAGGCCAACTTTGACATGAAAAGGTGTAAAAACAAGTACAAGATATTTACAATAAGCAGACCTCAGTGCAAGAAAGAGTCTTTCCAACACGGAAAAAGCACAGAGGCCAACTTTGACATTAAAAGGTCTTCAAACAAGTACAAGATATTTACAATAATCAGACCTCAGTGCAAGAAAGAGTCTTTCCAACACGGAAAAAGCACAGAGGCCAACTTTGACATGAAAAGGTGTAAAAACAAGTACAAGATATTTACAATAAGCAGACCTCAGTGCAAAAACGTGTCTTTCCAACACTGACAAGCACAGAGGCCAACTTTGACATGAAAAGGTGTAAAAACAAGTACAAGATATTTACAATAAGCAGACCTCGGTGCAAGAAAGAGTCTTTCCAACACGGAAAAAGCACAGAGGCCAACTTTGACATGAAAAGGTGTTCAAACAAGTACAAGATATTTACAATAAGCAGACCTCAGTGCAAGAAAGAGTCTTTCCAACACTGATAAGCACAGAGGCCAACTTTGACATGAAAAGGTGTAAAAACAAGTACAAGATATTTACAATAAGCAGACCTCAGTGCAAGAAAGAGTCTTTCCAACACTGATAAGCACAGAGGCCAACTTTGACATGAAAAGGTGTTCAAACAAGTACAAGATATTTACAATAAGCAGACCTCAGTGCAAGAAAGAGTCTTTCCAACACTGATAAGCACAGAGGCCAACTTTGACATGAAAAGGTGTTCAAACAAGTACAAGATATTTACAATAAGCAGACCTCAGTGCAAGAAAGAGTCTTTCCAACACGGAAAAAGCAAAGAGGCCAACTTTGACATTAAAAGGTCTTCAAACAAGTACAAGATATTTACAATAAGCAGACCTCAGTGCAAGAAAGAGTCTTTCCAACACGGAAAAAGCACAGAGGCCAACTTTGACATGAAAAGGTGTAAAAACAAGTACAAGATATTTACAATAAGCAGACCTCAGTGCAAGAAAGAGTCTTTCTAACACTGACAAACACAGAGGCCAACTTTGACATTAAAAGGTGTAAAAACAAGTACAAGATATTTACAATAAGCAGACCTCAGTGCAAAAACGTGTCTTTCCAACACTGACAAGCACAGAGGCCAACTTTGACATTAAAAGGTGTAAAAACAAGTACAAGATATTTACAATAAGCAGACCTCAGTGCAAAAACGTGTCTTTCCAACACTGATAAGCACAGAGGCCAACTTTGACATGAAAAGGTGTAAAAACAAGTACAAGATATTTACAATAAGCAGACCTCAGTGCAAGAAAGAGTCTTTCCAACACGGAAAAAGCAAAGAGGCCAACTTTGACATTAAAAGGTCTTCAAACAAGTACAAGATATTTACAATAAGCAGACCTCAGTGCAAGAAAGAGTCTTTCCAACACGGAAAAAGCACAGAGGCCAACTTTGACATGAAAAGGTGTAAAAACAAGTACAAGATATTTACAATAAGCAGACCTCAGTGCAAAAACGTGTCTTTCCAACACTGACAAGCACAGAGGCCAACTTTGACATGAAAAGGTGTAAAAACAAGTACAAGGTATTTACAATAAGCAGACCTCAGTGCAAGAAAGAGTCTTTCCAACACTGATAAGCACAGAGGCCAACTTTGACATGAAAAGGTGTAAAAACAAGTACAAGATATTTACAATAAGCAGACCTCAGTGCAAGAAAGAGTCTTTCCAACACTGACAAGCACAGAGGCCAACTTTGACATGAAAAGGTGTTCAAACAAGTACAAGGTATTTACAATAAGCAGACCTCAGTGCAAGAAAGAGTCTTTCCAACACTGATAAGCACAGAGGCCAACTTTGACATTAAAAGGTGTAAAAACAAGTACAAGATATTTACAATAAGCAGACCTCAGTGCAAGAAAGAGTCTTTCCAACACTGATAAGCACAGAGGCCAACTTTGACATGAAAAGGTGTTCAAACAAGTACAAGATATTTACAATAAGCAGACCTCAGTGCAAGAAAGAGTCTTTCCAACACTGATAAGCACAGAGGCCAACTTTGACATGAAAAGGTGTTCAAACAAGTACAAGATATTTACAATAAGCAGACCTCAGTGCAAGAAAGAGTCTTTCCAACACGGAAAAAGCAAAGAGGCCAACTTTGACATTAAAAGGTCTTCAAACAAGTACAAGATATTTACAATAAGCAGACCTCAGTGCAAGAAAGAGTCTTTCCAACACGGAAAAAGCACAGAGGCCAACTTTGACATGAAAAGGTGTAAAAACAAGTACAAGATATTTACAATAAGCAGACCTCAGTGCAAGAAAGAGTCTTTCTAACACTGACAAGCACAGAGGCCAACTTTGACATTAAAAGGTGTAAAAACAAGTACAAGATATTTACAATAAGCAGACCTCAGTGCAAAAACGTGTCTTTCCAACACTGACAAGCACAGAGGCCAACTTTGACATTAAAAGGTGTAAAAACAAGTACAAGATATTTACAATAAGCAGACCTCAGTGCAAAAACGTGTCTTTCCAACACTGATAAGCACAGAGGCCAACTTTGACATGAAAAGGTGTAAAAACAAGTACAAGATATTTACAATAAGCAGACCTCAGTGCAAAAACGTGTCTTTCCAACACTGACAAGCACAGAGGCCAACTTTGACATTAAAAGGTGTAAAAACAAGTACAAGGTATTTACAATAAGCAGACCTCAGTGCAAAAACGTGTCTTTCCAACACTGACAAGCACAGAGGCCAACTTTGACATGAAAAGGTGTAAAAACAAGTACAAGGTATTTACAATAAGCAGACCTCAGTGCAAGAAAGAGTCTTTCCAACACTGATAAGCTCAGAGGCCAACTTTGACATGAAAAGGTGTAAAAACAAGTACAAGATATTTACAATAAGCAGACCTCAGTGCAAGAAAGAGTCTTTCCAACACGGAAAAAGCAAAGAGGCCAACTTTGACATTAAAAGGTCTTCAAACAAGTACAAGATATTTACAATAAGCAGACCTCAGTGCAAGAAAGAGTCTTTCCAACACGGAAAAAGCACAGAGGCCAACTTTGACATTAAAAGGTGTTCAAACAAGTACAAGATATTTACAATAAGCAGACCTCAGTGCAAGAAAGAGCCTTTCCAACACTGATAAGCACAGAGGCCAACTTTGACATGAAAAGGTGTAAAAACAAGTACAAGATATTTACAATAAGCAGACCTCAGTGCAAAAACGTGTCTTTCCAACACTGACAAGCACAGAGGCCAACTTTGACATTAAAAGGTGTAAAAACAAGTACAAGATATTTACAATAAGCAGACCTCAGTGCAAAAACGTGTCTTTCCAACACTGATAAGCTCAGAGGCCAACTTTGACATTAAAAGGTGTAAAATCAAGTACAAGATATTTACAATAAGCAGACCTCAGTGCAAGAAAGAGTCTTTCCAACACTGAAAAAGCACAGAGGCCAACTTTGACATTAAAAGCTGTTCAAACAAGTACAAGATATTCACAATAAGCAGACCTCAGTGCAAGAAAGAGTCTTTCTAACACTGATAAGCACAGAGGCCAACTTTGACATTAAAAGGTGTAAAAAAAAGTACAAGATATTTACAATAAGCAGACCTCAGTGCAAGAAAGAGTCTTTCCAACACTGATGAGCACAGAGGCCAACTTTGACATTAAAAGGTGTAAAAACAAGTACAAGATATTTACAATAAGCAGACCTCAGTGCAAGAAAGAGTCTTTCCAACACTGATAAGCACAGAGGCCAACTTTGACATTAAAAGGTGTAAAAACAAGTACAAGATATTTACAATAAGCAGACCTTAGTGCAAGAAAGAGTCTTTCCAACACTGATAAGCACAGAGGCCAACTTTGACATTAAAAGGTCTTCAAACAAGTACAAGATATTTACAATAAGCAGACCTCAGTGCAAGAAAGAGTCTTTCTAACACTGATAAGCACAGAGGCCAACTTTGACATTAAAAGGTCTTCAAACAAGTACAAGATATTTACAATAAGCAGACCTCAGTGCAAGAAAGAGTCTTTCCAACACGGAAAAAGCACAGAGGCCAACTTTGACATGAAAAGGTCTTCAAACAAGTACAAGATATTTACAATAAGCAGACCTCAGTGCAAGAAAGAGTCTTTCTAACACTGATAAGCACAGAGGCCAACTTTGACATTAAAAGGTCTTCAAACAAGTACAAGATATTTACAATAAGCAGACCTCAGTGCAAGAAAGAGTCTTTCCAACACGGAAAAAGCAAAGAGGCCAACTTTAACATTAAAAGGTCTTCAAACAAGTACAAGATATTTACAATAAGCAGACCTCAGTGCAAGAAAGTGTCTTTCTAACACTGCAGAAGCGCAGAGGCCAACTTTGACATGAAAAGGTGTTCAAACAAGTACAAGATATTTACAATAAGCAGACCTCAGTGCAAGAAAGAGTCTTTCCAACACTGAAAAAGCACAGAGGCCAACTTTGACATGAAAAGGTGTAAAAACAAGTACAAGATATTTACAATAAGCAGACCTCAGTGCAAAAACGTGTCTTTCCAACACTGACAAGCACAGAGGCCAACTTTGACATGAAAAGGTGTAAAAACAAGTACAAGGTATTTACAATAAGCAGACCTCAGTGCAAAAACGTGTCTTTCCAACACTGACAAGCACAGAGGCCAACTTTGACATGAAAAGGTGTAAAAACAAGTACAAGATATTTACAATAAGCAGGCCTCAGTGCAAGAAAGAGTCTTTCCAACACTGACAAGCACAGAGGCCAACTTTGACATTAAAAGGTGTAAAAACAAGTACAAGATATTTACAATAAGCAGGCCTCAGTGCAAGAAAGAGTCTTTCCAACACTGACAAGCACAGAGGCCAACTTTGACATTAAAAGGTGTAAAAACAAGTACAAGATATTTACAATAAGCAGACCTCAGTGCAAGAAAGAGTCTTTCCAACACTGACAAGCACAGAGGCCAACTTTGACATTAAAAGGTGTAAAAACAAGTACAAGATATTTACAATAAGCAGACCTCAGTGCAAGAAAGAGTCTTTCTAACACTGACAAGCACAGAGGCCAACTTTGACATGAAAAGGTGTAAAAACAAGTACAAGGTATTTACAATAAGCAGACCTCAGTGCAAGAAAGAGTCTTTCCAACACTGATAAGCTCAGAGGCCAACTTTGACATGAAAAGGTGTAAAAACAAGTACAAGATATTTACAATAAGCAGACCTCAGTGCAAGAAAGAGTCTTTCCAACACGGAAAAAGCAAAGAGGCCAACTTTGACATTAAAAGGTCTTCAAACAAGTACAAGATATTTACAATAAGCAGACCTCAGTGCAAGAAAGAGTCTTTCCAACACGGAAAAAGCTCAGAGGCCAACTTTGACATGAAAAGGTGTAAAAACAAGTACAAGATATTTACAATAAGCAGACCTCAGTGCAAAAACGTGTCTTTCCAACACTGATAAGCACAGAGGCCAACTTTGACATGAAAAGGTGTAAAAACAAGTACAAGGTATTTACAATAAGCAGACCTCAGTGCAAGAAAGAGTCTTTCCAACACTGATAAGCTCAGAGGCCAACTTTGACATTAAAAGGTGTAAAATCAAGTACAAGATATTTACAATAAGCAGACCTCAGTGCAAGAAAGAGTCTTTCCAACACTGAAAAAGCACAGAGGCCAACTTTGACATTAAAAGCTGTTCAAACAAGTACAAGATATTCACAATAAGCAGACCTCAGTGCAAGAAAGAGTCTTTCTAACACTGATAAGCACAGAGGCCAACTTTGACATTAAAAGGTGTAAAAAAAAGTACAAGATATTTACAATAAGCAGACCTCAGTGCAAGAAAGAGTCTTTCCAACACTGATGAGCACAGAGGCCAACTTTGACATGAAAAGGTGTAAAAACAAGTACAAGATATTTACAATAAGCAGGCCTCAGTGCAAGAAAGAGTCTTTCCAACACTGACAAGCACAGAGGCCAACTTTGACATTAAAAGGTGTAAAAACAAGTACAAGATATTTACAATAAGCAGACCTCAGTGCAAGAAAGAGTCTTTCCAACACTGACAAGCACAGAGGCCAACTTTGACATTAAAAGGTGTAAAAACAAGTACAAGATATTTACAATAAGCAGACCTCAGTGCAAGAAAGAGTCTTTCTAACACTGACAAGCACAGAGGCCAACTTTGACATTAAAAGGTGTAAAAACAAGTACAAGATATTTACAATAAGCAGACCTCAGTGCAAAAACGTGTCTTTCCAACACTGACAAGCACAGAGGCCAACTTTGACATGAAAAGGTGTAAAAACAAGTACAAGGTATTTACAATAAGCAGACCTCAGTGCAAGAAAGAGTCTTTCCAACACTGATAAGCTCAGAGGCCAACTTTGACATGAAAAGGTGTAAAAACAAGTACAAGATATTTACAATAAGCAGACCTCAGTGCAAGAAAGAGTCTTTCCAACACGGAAAAAGCAAAGAGGCCAACTTTGACATTAAAAGGTCTTCAAACAAGTACAAGATATTTACAATAAGCAGACCTCAGTGCAAGAAAGAGTCTTTCCAACACGGAAAAAGCTCAGAGGCCAACTTTGACATGAAAAGGTGTAAAAACAAGTACAAGATATTTACAATAAGCAGACCTCAGTGCAAAAACGTGTCTTTCCAACACTGATAAGCACAGAGGCCAACTTTGACATGAAAAGGTGTAAAAACAAGTACAAGGTATTTACAATAAGCAGACCTCAGTGCAAGAAAGAGTCTTTCCAACACTGATAAGCTCAGAGGCCAACTTTGACATTAAAAGGTGTAAAATCAAGTACAAGATATTTACAATAAGCAGACCTCAGTGCAAGAAAGAGTCTTTCCAACACTGATAAGCTCAGAGGCCAACTTTGACATTAAAAGGTGTAAAATCAAGTACAAGATATTTACAATAAGCAGACCTCAGTGCAAGAAAGAGTCTTTCCAACACTGATGAGCACAGAGGCCAACTTTGACATTAAAAGGTGTAAAAACAAGTACAAGATATTTACAATAAGCAGACCTTAGTGCAAGAAAGAGTCTTTCCAACACTGATAAGCACAGAGGCCAACTTTAACATTAAAAGGTCTTCAAACAAGTACAAGATATTTACAATAAGCAGACCTCAGTGCAAGAAAGAGTCTTTCCAACACTGATAAGCACAGAGGCCAACTTTAACATTAAAAGGTCTTCAAACAAGTACAAGATATTTACAATAAGCAGACCTCAGTGCAAGAAAGAGTCTTTCTAACACTGATAAGCACAGAGGCCAACTTTGACATTAAAAGGAGTTCAAACAAGTACAAGATATTCACAATAAGCAGACCTCAGTGCAAGAAAGAGTCTTTCCAACACGGAAAAAGCAAAGAGGCCAACTTTGACATGAAAAGGTGTAAAAACAAGTACAAGATATTTACAAAAAGCAGACCTCAGTGCAAGAAAGAGTCTTTCTAACACTGATAAGCACAGAGGCCAACTTTAACATTAAAAGGTCTTCAAACAAGTACAAGATATTTACAAAAAGCAGACCTCAGTGCAAGAAAGAGTCTTTCTAACACTGCAGAAGCACAGAGGCCAACTTTGACATGAAAAGGTGTTCAAACAAGTACAAGATATTTACAATAAGCAGACCTCAGTGCAAGAAAGAGTCTTTCCAACACGGAAAAAGCACAGAGGCCAACTTTGACATGAAAAGGTGTTCAAACAAGTACAAGATATTTACAATAAGCAGACCTCAGTGCAAGAAAGAGTCTTTCTAACACTGAAAAAGCACAGAGGCCAACTTTGACATGAAAAGGTGTAAAAATCAAGTACAAGATATTTACAATAAGCAGACCTCAGTGCAAGAAAGAGTCTTTCCAACACGGAAAAAGCAAAGAGGCCAACTTTAACATTAAAAGGTCTTCAAACAAGTACAAGATATTTACAATAAGCAGCCCTCAGTGCAAGAAAGAGTCTTTCTAACACTGCAGAAGCACAGAGGCCAACTTTGACATTAAAAGGTGTTCAAACAAGTACAAGATATTTACAATAAGCAGACCTCAGTGCAAGAAAGAGTCTTTCCAACACGGAAAAAGCACAGAGGCCAACTTTGACATGAAAAGGTGTTCAAACAAGTACAAGATATTTACAATAAGCAGACCTCAGTGCAAGAAAGAGTCTTTCCATCACTGATAAGCTCAGAGGCCAACTTTGACATGAAAAGGTGTAAAAACAAGTACAAGGTATTTACAATAAGCAGACCTCGGTGCAAGAAAGAGTCTTTCCAACACGGAAAAAGCACAGAGGCCAACTTTGACATTAAAAGGTGTAAAAACAAGTACAAGATATTTACAATAAGCAGACCTCAGTGCAAGAAAGAGTCTTTCCAACACTGATGAGCACAGAGGCCAACTTTGACATGAAAAGGTGTAAAAACAAGTACAAGATATTTACAATAAGCAGGCCTCAGTGCAAGAAAGAGTCTTTCCAACACTGACAAGCACAGAGGCCAACTTTGACATTAAAAGGTGTAAAAACAAGTACAAGATATTTACAATAAGCAGACCTCAGTGCAAGAAAGAGTCTTTCCAACACTGACAAGCACAGAGGCCAACTTTGACATTAAAAGGTGTAAAAACAAGTACAAGATATTTACAATAAGCAGACCTCAGTGCAAGAAAGAGTCTTTCTAACACTGACAAGCACAGAGGCCAACTTTGACATTAAAAGGTGTAAAAACAAGTACAAGATATTTACAATAAGCAGACCTCAGTGCAAAAACGTGTCTTTCCAACACTGACAAGCACAGAGGCCAACTTTGACATGAAAAGGTGTAAAAACAAGTACAAGGTATTTACAATAAGCAGACCTCAGTGCAAGAAAGAGTCTTTCCAACACTGATAAGCTCAGAGGCCAACTTTGACATGAAAAGGTGTAAAAACAAGTACAAGATATTTACAATAAGCAGACCTCAGTGCAAGAAAGAGTCTTTCCAACACGGAAAAAGCAAAGAGGCCAACTTTGACATTAAAAGGTCTTCAAACAAGTACAAGATATTTACAATAAGCAGACCTCAGTGCAAGAAAGAGTCTTTCCAACACGGAAAAAGCTCAGAGGCCAACTTTGACATGAAAAGGTGTAAAAACAAGTACAAGATATTTACAATAAGCAGACCTCAGTGCAAAAACGTGTCTTTCCAACACTGATAAGCACAGAGGCCAACTTTGACATGAAAAGGTGTAAAAACAAGTACAAGGTATTTACAATAAGCAGACCTCAGTGCAAGAAAGAGTCTTTCCAACACTGATAAGCTCAGAGGCCAACTTTGACATTAAAAGGTGTAAAATCAAGTACAAGATATTTACAATAAGCAGACCTCAGTGCAAGAAAGAGTCTTTCCAACACTGAAAAAGCACAGAGGCCAACTTTGACATTAAAAGCTGTTCAAACAAGTACAAGATATTCACAATAAGCAGACCTCAG
Organism: Aulonocara stuartgranti; assembly: GCF_965226115.1. Classification (NCBI taxonomy): domain Eukaryota; kingdom Metazoa; phylum Chordata; class Actinopteri; order Cichliformes; family Cichlidae; genus Aulonocara; species Aulonocara stuartgranti. The sequence goes on along the minus strand of NC_138952.1, from coordinate 33,733,275 downwards.
TGCAAGAAAGAGTCTTTCTAACACTGATAAGCACAGAGGCCAACTTTGACATTAAAAGGTGTAAAAAAAAGTACAAGATATTTACAATAAGCAGACCTCAGTGCAAGAAAGAGTCTTTCCAACACTGATGAGCACAGAGGCCAACTTTGACATTAAAAGGTGTAAAAACAAGTACAAGATATTTACAATAAGCAGACCTTAGTGCAAGAAAGAGTCTTTCCAACACTGATAAGCACAGAGGCCAACTTTAACATTAAAAGGTCTTCAAACAAGTACAAGATATTTACAATAAGCAGACCTCAGTGCAAGAAAGAGTCTTTCCAACACTGATAAGCACAGAGGCCAACTTTAACATTAAAAGGTCTTCAAACAAGTACAAGATATTTACAATAAGCAGACCTCAGTGCAAGAAAGAGTCTTTCTAACACTGATAAGCACAGAGGCCAACTTTGACATTAAAAGGAGTTCAAACAAGTACAAGATATTCACAATAAGCAGACCTCAGTGCAAGAAAGAGTCTTTCCAACACGGAAAAAGCAAAGAGGCCAACTTTGACATGAAAAGGTGTAAAAACAAGTACAAGATATTTACAAAAAGCAGACCTCAGTGCAAGAAAGAGTCTTTCTAACACTGATAAGCACAGAGGCCAACTTTAACATTAAAAGGTCTTCAAACAAGTACAAGATATTTACAATAAGCAGACCTCAGTGCAAGAAAGAGTCTTTCTAACACTGCAGAAGCACAGAGGCCAACTTTGACATGAAAAGGTGTTCAAACAAGTACAAGATATTTACAATAAGCAGACCTCAGTGCAAGAAAGAGTCTTTCCAACACGGAAAAAGCACAGAGGCCAACTTTGACATGAAAAGGTGTTCAAACAAGTACAAGATATTTACAATAAGCAGACCTCAGTGCAAGAAAGAGTCTTTCTAACACTGAAAAAGCACAGAGGCCAACTTTGACATGAAAAGGTGTAAAAATCAAGTACAAGATATTTACAATAAGCAGACCTCAGTGCAAGAAAGAGTCTTTCCAACACGGAAAAAGCAAAGAGGCCAACTTTAACATTAAAAGGTCTTCAAACAAGTACAAGATATTTACAATAAGCAGCCCTCAGTGCAAGAAAGAGTCTTTCTAACACTGCAGAAGCACAGAGGCCAACTTTGACATTAAAAGGTGTTCAAACAAGTACAAGATATTTACAATAAGCAGACCTCAGTGCAAGAAAGAGTCTTTCCAACACGGAAAAAGCACAGAGGCCAACTTTGACATGAAAAGGTGTTCAAACAAGTACAAGATATTTACAATAAGCAGACCTCAGTGCAAGAAAGAGTCTTTCCATCACTGATAAGCTCAGAGGCCAACTTTGACATGAAAAGGTGTAAAAACAAGTACAAGGTATTTACAATAAGCAGACCTCGGTGCAAGAAAGAGTCTTTCCAACACGGAAAAAGCACAGAGGCCAACTTTGACATTAAAAGGTGTAAAAACAAGTACAAGATATTTACAATAAGCAGACCTCAGTGCAAGAAAGAGTCTTTCCAACACTGATGAGCACAGAGGCCAACTTTGACATGAAAAGGTGTAAAAACAAGTACAAGATATTTACAATAAGCAGGCCTCAGTGCAAGAAAGAGTCTTTCCAACACTGACAAGCACAGAGGCCAACTTTGACATTAAAAGGTGTAAAAACAAGTACAAGATATTTACAATAAGCAGACCTCAGTGCAAGAAAGAGTCTTTCCAACACTGACAAGCACAGAGGCCAACTTTGACATTAAAAGGTGTAAAAACAAGTACAAGATATTTACAATAAGCAGACCTCAGTGCAAGAAAGAGTCTTTCTAACACTGACAAGCACAGAGGCCAACTTTGACATTAAAAGGTGTAAAAACAAGTACAAGATATTTACAATAAGCAGACCTCAGTGCAAAAACGTGTCTTTCCAACACTGACAAGCACAGAGGCCAACTTTGACATGAAAAGGTGTAAAAACAAGTACAAGGTATTTACAATAAGCAGACCTCAGTGCAAGAAAGAGTCTTTCCAACACTGATAAGCTCAGAGGCCAACTTTGACATGAAAAGGTGTAAAAACAAGTACAAGATATTTACAATAAGCAGACCTCAGTGCAAGAAAGAGTCTTTCCAACACGGAAAAAGCAAAGAGGCCAACTTTGACATTAAAAGGTCTTCAAACAAGTACAAGATATTTACAATAAGCAGACCTCAGTGCAAGAAAGAGTCTTTCCAACACGGAAAAAGCTCAGAGGCCAACTTTGACATGAAAAGGTGTAAAAACAAGTACAAGATATTTACAATAAGCAGACCTCAGTGCAAAAACGTGTCTTTCCAACACTGATAAGCACAGAGGCCAACTTTGACATGAAAAGGTGTAAAAACAAGTACAAGGTATTTACAATAAGCAGACCTCAGTGCAAGAAAGAGTCTTTCCAACACTGATAAGCTCAGAGGCCAACTTTGACATTAAAAGGTGTAAAATCAAGTACAAGATATTTACAATAAGCAGACCTCAGTGCAAGAAAGAGTCTTTCCAACACTGAAAAAGCACAGAGGCCAACTTTGACATTAAAAGCTGTTCAAACAAGTACAAGATATTCACAATAAGCAGACCTCAGTGCAAGAAAGAGTCTTTCTAACACTGATAAGCACAGAGGCCAACTTTGACATTAAAAGGTGTAAAAAAAAGTACAAGATATTTACAATAAGCAGACCTCAGTGCAAGAAAGAGTCTTTCCAACACTGAAAAGCACAGAGGCCAACTTTAACATTAAAAGGTCTTCAAACAAGTACAAGATATTTACAATAAGCAGACCTCAGTGCAAGAAAGAGTCTTTCCAACACTGATAAGCACAGAGGCCAACTTTAACATTAAAAGGTCTTCAAACAAGTACAAGATATTTACAATAAGCAGACCTCAGTGCAAGAAAGAGTCTTTCTAACACTGATAAGCACAGAGGCCAACTTTGACATTAAAAGGAGTTCAAACAAGTACAAGATATTCACAATAAGCAGACCTCAGTGCAAGAAAGAGTCTTTCCAACACGGAAAAAGCAAAGAGGCCAACTTTGACATGAAAAGGTGTAAAAACAAGTACAAGATATTTACAAAAAGCAGACCTCAGTGCAAGAAAGAGTCTTTCTAACACTGATAAGCACAGAGGCCAACTTTAACATTAAAAGGTCTTCAAACAAGTACAAGATATTTACAAAAAGCAGACCTCAGTGCAAGAAAGAGTCTTTCTAACACTGCAGAAGCACAGAGGCCAACTTTGACATGAAAAGGTGTTCAAACAAGTACAAGATATTTACAATAAGCAGACCTCAGTGCAAGAAAGAGTCTTTCCAACACGGAAAAAGCACAGAGGCCAACTTTGACATGAAAAGGTGTTCAAACAAGTACAAGATATTTACAATAAGCAGACCTCAGTGCAAGAAAGAGTCTTTCTAACACTGAAAAAGCACAGAGGCCAACTTTGACATGAAAAGGTGTAAAAATCAAGTACAAGATATTTACAATAAGCAGACCTCAGTGCAAGAAAGAGTCTTTCCAACACGGAAAAAGCAAAGAGGCCAACTTTAACATTAAAAGGTCTTCAAACAAGTACAAGATATTTACAATAAGCAGCCCTCAGTGCAAGAAAGAGTCTTTCTAACACTGCAGAAGCACAGAGGCCAACTTTGACATTAAAAGGTGTTCAAACAAGTACAAGATATTTACAATAAGCAGACCTCAGTGCAAGAAAGAGTCTTTCCAACACGGAAAAAGCACAGAGGCCAACTTTGACATGAAAAGGTGTTCAAACAAGTACAAGATATTTACAATAAGCAGACCTCAGTGCAAGAAAGAGTCTTTCCATCACTGATAAGCTCAGAGGCCAACTTTGACATGAAAAGGTGTAAAAACAAGTACAAGGTATTTACAATAAGCAGACCTCGGTGCAAGAAAGAGTCTTTCCAACACGGAAAAAGCACAGAGGCCAACTTTGACATTAAAAGGTGTAAAAACAAGTACAAGATATTTACAATAAGCAGACCTCAGTGCAAAAACGTGTCTTTCCAACACTGATAAGCACAGAGGCCAACTTTGACATGAAAAGGTGTTCAAACAAGTACAAGGTATTTACAATAAGCAGACCTCGGTGCAAGAAAGAGTCTTTCCAACACGGAAAAAGCACAGAGGCCAACTTTGACATGAAAAGGTGTTCAAACAAGTACAAGATATTTACAATAAGCAGACCTCAGTGCAAGAAAGAGTCTTTCCATCACTGATAAGCTCAGAGGCCAACTTTGACATGAAAAGGTGTAAAAACAAGTACAAGGTATTTACAATAAGCAGACCTCGGTGCAAGAAAGAGTCTTTCCAACACGGAAAAAGCACAGAGGCCAACTTTGACATTAAAAGGTGTAAAAACAAGTACAAGATATTTACAATAAGCAGACCTCAGTGCAAGAAAGAGTCTTTTCAACACTGAAAAAGCACAGAGGCCAACTTTGACATGAAAAGGTGTAAAAACAAGTACAAGATATTTACAATAAGCAGACCTCAGTGCAAGAAAGAGTCTTTCCAACACGGAAAAAGCAAAGAGGCCAACTTTGACATTAAAAGGTCTTCAAACAAGTACAAGATATTTACAATAAGCAGACCTCAGTGCAAGAAAGAGTCTTTCCAACACTGACAAGCACAGAGGCCAACTTTGACATTAAAAGGTGTAAAAACAAGTACAAGATATTTACAATAAGCAGACCTCAGTGCAAGAAAGAGTCTTTCTAACACTGACAAGCACAGAGGCCAACTTTGACATTAAAAGGTGTAAAAACAAGTACAAGATATTTACAATAAGCAGACCTCAGTGCAAAAACGTGTCTTTCCAACACTGACAAGCACAGAGGCCAACTTTGACATGAAAAGGTGTAAAAACAAGTACAAGATATTTACAATAAGCAGACCTCAGTGCAAAAACGTGTCTTTCCAACACTGACAAGCACAGAGGCCAACTTTGACATGAAAAGGTGTAAAAACAAGTACAAGGTATTTACAATAAGCAGACCTCAGTGCAAGAAAGAGTCTTTCCAACACTGATAAGCTCAGAGGCCAACTTTGACATGAAAAGGTGTAAAAACAAGTACAAGATATTTACAATAAGCAGACCTCAGTGCAAGAAAGAGTCTTTCCAACACTGAAAAAGCAAAGAGGCCAACTTTGACATTAAAAGCTCTTCAAACAAGTACAAGATATTTACAATAAGCAGACCTCAGTGCAAGAAAGAGTCTTTCTAACACTGATAAGCACAGAGGCCAACTTTGACATTAAAAGGTGTAAAAAAAAGTACAAGATATTTACAATAAGCAGACCTCAGTGCAAGAAAGAGTCTTTCCAACACTGATGAGCACAGAGGCCAACTTTGACATTAAAAGGTGTAAAAACAAGTACAAGATATTTACAATAAGCAGACCTCAGTGCAAGAAAGAGTCTTTCCAACACTGATAAGCACAGAGGCCAACTTTGACATTAAAAGGTGTAAAAAAAAGTACAAGATATTTACAATAAGCAGACCTCAGTGCAAGAAAGAGTCTTTCCAACACTGATGAGCACAGAGGCCAACTTTGACATTAAAAGGTGTAAAAACAAGTACAAGATATTTACAATAAGCAGACCTTAGTGCAAGAAAGAGTCTTTCCAACACTGATAAGCACAGAGGCCAACTTTGACATTAAAAGGAGTTCAAACAAGTACAAGATATTCACAATAAGCAGACCTCAGTGCAAGAAAGAGTCTTTCCAACACGGAAAAAGCAAAGAGGCCAACTTTGACATGAAAAGGTGTAAAAACAAGTACAAGATATTTACAATAAGCAGACCTCAGTGCAAGAAAGAGTCTTTCTAACACTGATAAGCACAGAGGCCAACTTTGACATTAAAAGGAGTTCAAAAAAGTACAAGATATTCACAATAAGCAGACCTCAGTGCAAGAAAGAGTCTTTCCAACACGGAAAAAGCAAAGAGGCCAACTTTGACATGAAAAGGTGTAAAAACAAGTACAAGATATTTACAAAAAGCAGACCTCAGTGCAAGAAAGAGTCTTTCTAACACTGATAAGCACAGAGGCCAACTTTGACATTAAAAGGTGTAAAATCAAGTACAAGATATTTACAAAAAGCAGACCTCAGTGCAAGAAAGAGTCTTTCTAACACTGCAGAAGCACAGAGGCCAACTTTGACATGAAAAGGTGTTCAAACAAGTACAAGATATTTACAATAAGCAGACCTCAGTGCAAGAAAGAGTCTTTCCAACACGGAAAAAGCACAGAGGCCAACTTTGACATGAAAAGGTGTTCAAACAAGTACAAGATATTTACAATAAGCAGACCTCAGTGCAAGAAAGAGTCTTTCTAACACTGAAAAAGCACAGAGGCCAACTTTGACATGAAAAGGTGTAAAAATCAAGTACAAGATATTTACAATAAGCAGACCTCAGTGCAAGAAAGAGTCTTTCCAACACGGAAAAAGCAAAGAGGCCAACTTTAACATTAAAAGGTCTTCAAACAAGTACAAGATATTTACAATAAGCAGCCCTCAGTGCAAGAAAGAGTCTTTCTAACACTGCAGAAGCACAGAGGCCAACTTTGACATTAAAAGGTGTTCAAACAAGTACAAGATATTTACAATAAGCAGACCTCAGTGCAAGAAAGAGTCTTTCCAACACTGAAAAAGCACAGAGGCCAACTTTGACATGAAAAGGTGTAAAAACAAGTACAAGGTATTTACAATAAGCAGACCTCGGTGCAAGAAAGAGTCTTTCCAACACGGAAAAAGCACAGAGGCCAACTTTGACATTAAAAGGTGTAAAAACAAGTACAAGATATTTACAATAAGCAGACCTCAGTGCAAGAAAGAGTCTTTTCAACACTGAAAAAGCACAGAGGCCAACTTTGACATGAAAAGGTGTAAAAACAAGTACAAGATATTTACAATAAGCAGACCTCAGTGCAAGAAAGAGTCTTTCCAACACGGAAAAAGCAAAGAGGCCAACTTTGACATTAAAAGGTCTTCAAACAAGTACAAGATATTTACAATAAGCAGACCTCAGTGCAAGAAAGAGTCTTTCCAACACGGAAAAAGCACAGAGGCCAACTTTGACATGAAAAGGTGTAAAAACAAGTACAAGATATTTACAATAAGCAGACCTCAGTGCAAAAACGTGTCTTTCCAACACTGACAAGCACAGAGGCCAACTTTGACATTAAAAGGTGTAAAAACAAGTACAAGATATTTACAATAAGCAGACCTCAGTGCAAAAACGTGTCTTTCCAACACTGACAAGCACAGAGGCCAACTTTGACATGAAAAGGTGTAAAAACAAGTACAAGATATTTACAATAAGCAGCCCTCAGTGCAAAAACGTGTCTTTCCAACACTGACAAGCACAGAGGCCAACTTTGACATGAAAAGGTGTAAAAACAAGTACAAGGTATTTACAATAAGCAGACCTCAGTGCAAGAAAGAGTCTTTCCAACACTGATAAGCTCAGAGGCCAACTTTGACATGAAAAGGTGTAAAAACAAGTACAAGATATTTACAATAAGCAGACCTCAGTGCAAGAAAGAGTCTTTCCAACACGGAAAAAGCAAAGAGGCCAACTTTGACATTAAAAGGTCTTCAAACAAGTACAAGATATTTACAATAAGCAGACCTCAGTGCAAGAAAGAGTCTTTCCAACACTGACAAGCACAGAGGCCAACTTTGACATTAAAAGGTGTAAAATCAAGTACAAGATATTTACAATAAGCAGACCTCAGTGCAAAAACGTGTCTTTCCAACACTGACAAGCACAGAGGCCAACTTTGACATGAAAAGGTGTAAAAACAAGTACAAGATATTTACAATAAGCAGACCTCAGTGCAAAAACGTGTCTTTCCAACACTGACAAGCACAGAGGCCAACTTTGACATGAAAAGGTGTTCAAACAAGTACAAGATATTTACAATAAGCAGACCTCAGTGCAAGAAAGAGTCTTTCCATCACTGATAAGCTCAGAGGCCAACTTTGACATGAAAAGGTGTAAAAACAAGTACAAGGTATTTACAATAAGCAGACCTCGGTGCAAGAAAGAGTCTTTCCAACACGGAAAAAGCACAGAGGCCAACTTTGACATTAAAAGGTGTAAAAACAAGTACAAGATATTTACAATAAGCAGACCTCAGTGCAAGAAAGAGTCTTTTCAACACTGAAAAAGCACAGAGGCCAACTTTGACATGAAAAGGTGTAAAAACAAGTACAAGATATTTACAATAAGCAGACCTCAGTGCAAGAAAGAGTCTTTCCAACACGGAAAAAGCAAAGAGGCCAACTTTGACATTAAAAGGTCTTCAAACAAGTACAAGATATTTACAATAAGCAGACCTCAGTGCAAGAAAGAGTCTTTCCAACACGGAAAAAGCACAGAGGCCAACTTTGACATGAAAAGGTGTAAAAACAAGTACAAGATATTTACAATAAGCAGACCTCAGTGCAAAAACGTGTCTTTCCAACACTGACAAGCACAGAGGCCAACTTTGACATGAAAAGGTGTTCAAACAAGTACAAGATATTTACAATAAGCAGACCTCAGTGCAAGAAAGAGTCTTTCCAACACTGAAAAAGCACAGAGGCCAACTTTGACATGAAAAGGTGTAAAAATCAAGTACAAGATATTTACAATAAGCAGACCTCAGTGCAAGAAAGAGTCTTTCCAACACGGAAAAAGCAAAGAGGCCAACTTTAACATTAAAAGGTCTTCAAACAAGTACAAGATATTTACAATAAGCAGCCCTCAGTGCAAGAAAGAGTCTTTCTAACACTGCAGAAGCACAGAGGCCAACTTTGACATGAAAAGGTGTTCAAACAAGTACAAGATATTTACAATAAGCAGACCTCAGTGCAAGAAAGAGTCTTTCCAACACTGATAAGCACAGAGGCCAACTTTGACATTAAAAGGTGTTCAAACAAGTACAAGATATTTACAATAAGCAGACCTCAGTGCAAGAAAGAGTCTTTCCAACACTGAAAAAGCACAGAGGCCAACTTTGACATGAAAAGGTGTTCAAACAAGTACAAGATATTTACAATAAGCAGACCTCAGTGCAAGAAAGAGTCTTTCCATCACTGATAAGCTCAGAGGCCAACTTTGACATGAAAAGGTGTAAAAACAAGTACAAGGTATTTACAATAAGCAGACCTCGGTGCAAGAAAGAGTCTTTCCAACACGGAAAAAGCACAGAGGCCAACTTTGACATTAAAAGGTGTAAAAACAAGTACAAGATATTTACAATAAGCAGACCTCAGTGCAAAAACGTGTCTTTCCAACACTGATAAGCACAGAGGCCAACTTTGACATGAAAAGGTGTAAAAACAAGTACAAGATATTTACAATAAGCAGCCCTCGGTGCAAGAAAGAGTCTTTCCAACACGGAAAAAGCACAGAGGCCAACTTTGACATTAAAAGGTGTAAAAACAAGTACAAGATATTTACAATAAGCAGACCTCAGTGCAAAAACGTGTCTTTCCAACACTGATAAGCACAGAGGCCAACTTTGACATGAAAAGGTGTTCAAACAAGTACAAGATATTTACAATAAGCAGACCTCAGTGCAAGAAAGAGTCTTTCCAACACTGATAAGCACAGAGGCCAAGTTTGACATTAAAAGGTGTAAAATCAAGTACAAGATATTTACAATAAGCAGACCTCAGTGCAAGAAAGAGTCTTTTCAACACTGAAAAAGCACAGAGGCCAACTTTGACATGAAAAGGTGTAAAAACAAGTACAAGATATTTACAATAAGCAGACCTCAGTGCAAGAAAGAGTCTTTTCAACACTGAAAAAGCACAGAGGCCAACTTTGACATTAAAAGGTGTTCAAACAAGTACAAGATATTTACAATAAGCAGACCTCAGTGCAAGAAAGAGTCTTTCTAACACTGCAGAAGCGCAGAGGCCAACTTTGACATTAAAAGGTGTAAAAAAAAGTACAAGATATTTACAATAAGCAGACCTCAGTGCAAGAAAGAGTCTTTCCAACACTGAAAAGCACAGATGCCAACTTTGACATTAAAAGGTGTAAAAACAAGTACAAGATATTTACAATAAGCAGACCTCAGTGCAAGAAAGAATCTTTCCAACACTGATAAGGTCAGAGGCCAACTTTGACATAAAAGGTGTAAAAACAAGTACAAGATATTTACAATAAGCAGACCTCAGTGCAAGAAAGAGTCTTTCCAACACTGACAAGCACAGAGGCCAACTTTGACATTAAAAGGTGTTCAAACAAGTACAAGATATTTACAATAAGCAGACCTCAGTGCAAGAAAGAGTCTTTCCAACACTGACAAGCACAGAGGCCAACTTTGACATTAAAAGGTGTTCAAACAAGTACAAGATATTTACAATAAGCAGACCTCAGTGCAAGAAAGAGTCTTTCCAACACTGACAAGCACAGAGGCCAACTTTGACATTAAAAGGTGTTCAAACAAGTACAAGATATTTACAATAAGCAGACCTCAGTGCAAGAAAGAGTCTTTCCAACACTGATAAGCACAGATGCCAACTTTGACATTAAAAGGTGTAAAAACAAGTACAAGATATTTACAATAAGCAGACCTCAGTGCAAGAAAGAATCTTTCCAACACTGATAAGGTCAGAGGCCAACTTTGACATAAAAGGTGTAAAAACAAGTACAAGATATTTACAATAAGCAACCCTCAGTGCAAGAAAGAGTCTTTCCAACACTGATAAGCACAGAGGCCAACTTTGACATTAAAAGGTGTTCAAAAAGTACAAGATATTTACAATAAGCAGGCCTCAGTGCAAAAACGTGTCTTTCTAACACTGCAGAAGCGCAGAGGCCAACTTTGACATTAAAAGGTGTAAAAAAAAGTACAAGATATTTACAATAAGCAGACCTCAGTGCAAGAAAGAGTCTTTCCAACACTGAAAAGCACAGAGGCCAACTTTGACATTAAAAGGTGTTCAAACAAGTACAAGATATTTACAATAAGCAGACCTCAGTGCAAGAAAGAGTCTTTCCAACACTGAAAAGCACAGAGGCCAACTTTGACATTAAAAGGTGTTCAAACAAGTACAAGATATTTACAATAAGCAGACCTCAGTGCAAGAAAGAGTCTTTCCAACACTGAAAAGCACAGAGGCCAACTTTGACATTAAAAGGTGTTCAAACAAGTACAAGATATTTACAATAAGCAGACCTCAGTGCAAGAAAGAGTCTTTCTAACACTGCAGAAGTGCAGAGGCCAACTTTGACATTAAAAGGTGTTCAAACAAGTATAAGATATTTACAATAAGCAGACCTCAGTGCAAGAAAGAGTCTTTCTAACACTGAGGAAGCGCAGAGGCCAACTTTGACATTAAAAGGTGTAAAAAAAAGTACAAGATATTTACAATAAGCAGACCTCAGTGCAAGAAAGAGTCTTTCTAAAACTGCAGAAGCACAGAGGCCAACTTTGACATGAAAAGGTGTAAAAACAAGTACAAGATATTAACAATAAGCAGACCTCAGTGCAAGAAAGAGTCTTTCCAACACTGAAAAAGCACAGAGGCCAACTTTGACATGAAAAGGTGTAAAAACAAGTACAAGATATTTACAATAAGCAGACCTCAGTGCAAGAAAGAGTCTTTCCAACACTGAAAAAGCACAGAGGCCAACTTTGACATGAAAAGGTGTAAAAACAAGTACAAGATATTAACAATAAGCAGACCTCAGTGCAAGAAAGAGTCTTTCCAACACTGAAAAAGCACAGAGGCCAACTTTGACATGAAAAGGTGTAAAAACAAGTACAAGATATTTACAATAAGCAGACCTCAGTGCAAGAAAGAGTCTTTCCAACACTGAAAAAGCACAGGGGCCAACTTTGACATGAAAAGGTGTTCAAACAAGTACAAGATATTTACAATAAGCAGACCTCAGTGCAAGAAAGAGTCTTTCCAACACTGAAAAGCACAGAGGCCAACTTTGACATGAAAAGGTGTTCAAACAAGTACAAGATATTTACAATAAGATGACCTAAGTGCAAGAAAGAGTCTTTCCAACACTGATAAGGTCAGAGGCCAACTTTGACATAAAAGGTGTAAAATCAAGTACAAGATATTCACAATAAGCAGACCTCAGTGCAAGAAAGAGTCTTTCTAAAACTGCAGAAGCACAGAGGCCAACTTTGACATTAAAAGGTGTAAAATCAAGTACAAGATATTCACAATAAGCAGACCTCAGTGCAAGAAAGAGTCTTTCCAACACTGAAAAAGCACAGAGGCCAACTTTGACATTAAAAGGTGTTCAAACAAGTACAAGATATTTACAATAAGCAGACCTCAGTGCAAGAAAGAGTCTTTCCAACACTGAAAAAGCACAGAGGCCAACTTTGACATTAAAAGGTGTAAAATCAAGTACAAGATATTCACAATAAGCAGACCTCAGTGCAAGAAAGGGTCTTTCCAACACTGAAAAAGCACAGAGGCCAACTTTGACATTAAAAGGTGTAAAATCAAGTACAAGATATTTACAATAAGCAGACCTCAGTGCAAGAAAGAGCCTTTCCAACACGGAAAAAGCACAGAGGCCAACTTTGACATTAAAAGGTCTTCAAACAAGTACAAGATATTTACAATAAGCAGACCTCAGTGCAAGAAAGAGTCTTTCTAACACTGATAAGCACAGAGGCCAACTTTGACATGAAAAGGTGTTCAAACAAGTACAAGATATTTACAATAAGCAGACCTCAGTGCAAGAAAGAGTCTTTCCAACACTGATAAGCACAGAGGCCAACTTTGACATTAAAAGGTGTAAAAACAAGTACAAGATATTTACAATAAGCAGACCTCAGTGCAAGAAAGAGTCTTTCCAACACTGATAAGGTCAGAGGCCAACTTTGACATAAAAGGTGTAAAAACAAGTACAAGATATTTACAATAAGCAGCCCTCAGTGCAAGAAAGAGTCTTTCCAACACTGATAAGCACAGAGGCCAACTTTGACATTAAAAGGTGTTCAAACAAGTACAAGATATTTACAATAAGCAGACCTCGGTGCAAGAAAGAGTCTTTCCAACACGGAAAAAGCACAGAGGCCAACTTTGACATTAAAAGGTGTTCAAACAAGTACAAGATATTTACAATAAGCAGACCTCGGTGCAAGAAAGAGTCTTTCCAACACGGAAAAAGCACAGAGGCCAACTTTGACATTAAAAGGTGTAAAATCAAGTACAAGATATTCACAATAAGCAGACCTCAGTGCAAGAAAGAGTCTTTCTAACACTGAGGAAGCGCAGAGGCCAACTTTGACATTAAAAGGTGTAAAAAAAAGTACAAGATATTTACAATAAGCAGACCTCAGTGCAAGAAAGAGTCTTTCCAACACTGAAAAAGCACAGAGGCCAACTTTGACATTAAAAGGTGTTCAAACAAGTACAAGATATTTACAATAAGCAGACCTCAGTGCAAGAAAGAGTCTTTCCAACACTGACAAGCACAGAGGCCAACTTTGACATTAAAAGGTGTTCAAACATGTACAAGATATTTACAATAAGCAGACCTCAGTGCAAGAAAGAGTCTTTCTAACACTGCAGAAGTGCAGAGGCCAACTTTGACATTAAAAGGTGTTCAAACATGTACAAGATATTTACAATAAGCAGACCTCAGTGCAAGAAAGAGTCTTTCTAACACTGAGGAAGCGCAGAGGCCAACTTTGACATGAAAAGGTGTTCAAACAAGTATAAGATATTTACAATAAGCAGACCTCAGTGCAAGAAAGAGTCTTTCTAACACTGAGGAAGCGCAGAGGCCAACTTTGACATGAAAAGGTGTAAAAACAAGTACAAGATATTAACAATAAGCAGACCTCAGTGCAAGAAAGAGTCTTTCCAACACTGAAAAAGCACAGAGGCCAACTTTGACATTAAAAGGTGTTCAAACAAGTATAAGATATTTACAATAAGCAGACCTCAGTGCAAGAAAGAGTCTTTCTAACACTGAGGAAGCGCAGAGGCCAACTTTGACATTAAAAGGTGTAAAAAAAAGTACAAGATATTTACAATAAGCAGACCTCAGTGCAAGAAAGAGTCTTTCTAAAACTGCAGAAGCACAGAGGCCAACTTTGACATGAAAAGGTGTAAAAACAAGTACAAGATATTAACAATAAGCAGACCTCAGTGCAAGAAAGAGTCTTTCTAACACTGCAGAAGCGCAGAGGCCAACTTTGACATTAAAAGGTGTAAAATCAAGTACAAGATATTCACAATAAGCAGACCTCAGTGCAAGAAAGAGTCTTTCCAACACTGAAAAGCACAGAGGCCAACTTTGACATGAAAAGGTGTTCAAACAAGTACAAGATATTTACAATAAGCAGACCTCAGTGCAAGAAAGAGTCTTTCCAACACTGAAAAGCACAGAGGCCAACTTTGACATTAAAAGGTGTTCAAACAAGTACAAGATATTTACAATAAGCAGCCCTCAGTGCAAGAAAGAGTCTTTCCAACACTGAAAAGCACAGATGCCAACTTTGACATTAAAAGGTGTTCAAACAAGTACAAGATATTTACAATAAGCAGACCTCAGTGCAAGAAAGAGTCTTTCCAACACTGATAAGCACAGATGCCAACTTTGACATTAAAAGGTGTAAAAACAAGTACAAGATATTTACAATAAGCAGACCTCAGTGCAAGAAAGAGTCTTTCCAACACTGATAAGCACAGATGCCAACTTTGACATTAAAAGGTGTAAAAACAAGTACAAGATATTTACAATAAGCAGACCTCAGTGCAAGAAAGAATCTTTCCAACACTGATAAGGTCAGAGGCCAACTTTGACATAAAAGGTGTAAAAACAAGTACAAGATATTTACAATAAGCAGCCCTCAGTGCAAGAAAGAGTCTTTCCAACACTGATAAGCACAGAGGCCAACTTTGACATTAAAAGGTGTTCAAAAAGTACAAGATATTTACAATAAGCAGGCCTCAGTGCAAGAAAGAGTCTTTCCAACACGGAAAAAGCACAGAGGCCAACTTTGACATTAAAAGGTGTAAAAATCAAGTACAAGATATTCACAATAAGCAGACCTCAGTGCAAAAACGTGTCTTTCCAACACTGACAAGCACAGAGGCCAACTTTGACATTAAAAGGTGTAAAATCAAGTACAAGATATTCACAATAAGCAGACCTCAGTGCAAGAAAGAGTCTTTTCAACACTGAAAAAGCACAGAGGCCAACTTTGACATTAAAAGGTGTTCAAACAAGTACAAGATATTTACAATAAGCAGACCTCAGTGAAAGAAAGAGTCTTTCTAACACTGCAGAAGCGCAGAGGCCAACTTTGACATGAAAAGGTGTTCAAACAAGTACAAGATATTTACAATAAGCAGACCTCAGTGCAAGAAAGAGTCTTTCCAACACTGAAAAAGCACAGAGGCCAACTTTGACATTAAAAGGTGTTCAAACAAGTATAAGATATTTACAATAAGCAGACCTCAGTGCAAGAAAGAGTCTTTCCAACACTGAAAAAGCACAGAGGCCAACTTTGACATTAAAAGGTGTTCAAACAAGTACAAGATATTTACAATAAGCAGACCTCAGTGCAAGAAAGAGTCTTTCCAACACTGAAAAAGCACAGAGGCCAACTTTGACATTAAAAGGTGTAAAATCAAGTACAAGATATTCACAATAAGCAGACCTCAGTGCAAGAAAGGGTCTTTCCAACACTGAAAAAGCACAGAGGCCAACTTTGACATTAAAAGGTGTAAAATCAAGTACAAGATATTCACAATAAGCAGACCTCAGTGCAAGAAAGAGTCTTTCCAACACGGAAAAAGCACAGAGGCCAACTTTAACATTAAAAGGTCTTCAAACAAGTACAAGATATTTACAATAAGCAGACCTCAGTGCAAGAAAGAGTCTTTCTAACACTGATAAGCACAGAGGCCAACTTTGACATGAAAAGGTGTTCAAACAAGTACAAGATATTTACAATAAGCAGACCTCAGTGCAAGAAAGAGTCTTTCCAACACTGATAAGCACAGAGGCCAACTTTGACATGAAAAGGTGTTCAAACAAGTACAAGATATTTACAATAAGCAGACCTCAGTGCAAGAAAGAGTCTTTCCAACACTGATAAGCACAGATGCCAACTTTGACATTAAAAGGTGTAAAAACAAGTACAAGATATTTACAATAAGCAGACCTCAGTGCAAGAAAGAGTCTTTCCAACACTGATAAGGTCAGAGGCCAACTTTGACATAAAAGGTGTAAAAACAAGTACAAGATATTTACAATAAGCAGCCCTCAGTGCAAGAAAGAGTCTTTCCAACACTGATAAGCACAGAGGCCAACTTTGACATTAAAAGGTGTTCAAACAAGTACAAGATATTTACAATAAGCAGACCTCGGTGCAAGAAAGAGTCTTTCCAACACGGAAAAAGCACAGAGGCCAACTTTGACATTAAAAGGTGTTCAAACAAGTACAAGATATTTACAATAAGCAGACCTCGGTGCAAGAAAGAGTCTTTCCAACACGGAAAAAGCACAGAGGCCAACTTTGACATTAAAAGGTGTAAAATCAAGTACAAGATATTCACAATAAGCAGACCTCAGTGCAAGAAAGAGTCTTTCTAACACTGAGGAAGCGCAGAGGCCAACTTTGACATTAAAAGGTGTAAAAAAAAGTACAAGATATTTACAATAAGCAGACCTCAGTGCAAGAAAGAGTCTTTCCAACACTGAAAAAGCACAGAGGCCAACTTTGACATTAAAAGGTGTTCAAACAAGTACAAGATATTTACAATAAGCAGACCTCAGTGCAAGAAAGAGTCTTTCCAACACTGATAAGCACAGAGGCCAACTTTGACATGAAAAGGTGTAAAATCAAGTACAAGATATTTACAATAAGCAGACCTCAGTGCAAGAAAGAGTCTTTCCAACACGGAAAAAGCACAGAGGCCAACTTTAACATTAAAAGGTCTTCAAACAAGTACAAGATATTTACAATAAGCAGACCTCAGTGCAAGAAAGAGTCTTTCTAACACTGATAAGCACAGAGGCCAACTTTGACATGAAAAGGTGTTCAAACAAGTACAAGATATTTACAATAAGCAGACCTCAGTGCAAGAAAGAGTCTTTCTAACACTGATAAGCACAGAGGCCAACTTTGACATTAAAAGGTGTAAAAAAAAGTACAAGATATTTACAATAAGCAGACCTCAGTGCAAGAAAGAGTCTTTCTAAAACTGCAGAAGCACAGAGGCCAACTTTGACATGAAAAGGTGTAAAAACAAGTACAAGATATTAACAATAAGCAGACCTCAGTGCAAGAAAGAGTCTTTCTAACACTGCAGAAGCGCAGAGGCCAACTTTGACATTAAAAGGTGTAAAAAAAAGTACAAGATATTTACAATAAGCAGACCTCAGTGCAAGAAAGAGTCTTTCCAACACTGAAAAGCACAGATGCCAACTTTGACATTAAAAGGTGTAAAAACAAGTACAAGATATTTACAATAAGCAGACCTCAGTGCAAGAAAGAATCTTTCCAACACTGATAAGGTCAGAGGCCAACTTTGACATAAAAGGTGTAAAAACAAGTACAAGATATTTACAATAAGCAGACCTCAGTGCAAGAAAGAGTCTTTCCAACACTGACAAGCACAGAGGCCAACTTTGACATTAAAAGGTGTTCAAACAAGTACAAGATATTTACAATAAGCAGACCTCAGTGCAAGAAAGAGTCTTTCCAACACTGACAAGCACAGAGGCCAACTTTGACATTAAAAGGTGTTCAAACAAGTACAAGATATTTACAATAAGCAGACCTCAGTGCAAGAAAGAGTCTTTCCAACACTGACAAGCACAGAGGCCAACTTTGACATTAAAAGGTGTTCAAACAAGTACAAGATATTTACAATAAGCAGACCTCAGTGCAAGAAAGAGTCTTTCCAACACTGATAAGCACAGATGCCAACTTTGACATTAAAAGGTGTAAAAACAAGTACAAGATATTTACAATAAGCAGACCTCAGTGCAAGAAAGAATCTTTCCAACACTGATAAGGTCAGAGGCCAACTTTGACATAAAAGGTGTAAAAACAAGTACAAGATATTTACAATAAGCAACCCTCAGTGCAAGAAAGAGTCTTTCCAACACTGATAAGCACAGAGGCCAACTTTGACATTAAAAGGTGTTCAAAAAGTACAAGATATTTACAATAAGCAGGCCTCAGTGCAAAAACGTGTCTTTCTAACACTGCAGAAGCGCAGAGGCCAACTTTGACATTAAAAGGTGTAAAAAAAAGTACAAGATATTTACAATAAGCAGACCTCAGTGCAAGAAAGAGTCTTTCCAACACTGAAAAGCACAAAGGCCAACTTTGACATTAAAAGGTGTTCAAACAAGTACAAGATATTTACAATAAGCAGACCTCAGTGCAAGAAAGAGTCTTTCCAACACTGAAAAGCACAGAGGCCAACTTTGACATTAAAAGGTGTTCAAACAAGTACAAGATATTTACAATAAGCAGACCTCAGTGCAAGAAAGAGTCTTTCTAACACTGCAGAAGTGCAGAGGCCAACTTTGACATTAAAAGGTGTTCAAACAAGTACAAGATATTTACAATAAGCAGACCTCAGTGCAAGAAAGAGTCTTTCCAACACTGAAAAGCACAGAGGCCAACTTTGACATTAAAAGGTGTTCAAACAAGTACAAGATATTTACAATAAGCAGACCTCAGTGCAAGAAAGAGTCTTTCTAACACTGCAGAAGTGCAGAGGCCAACTTTGACATTAAAAGGTGTTCAAACAAGTATAAGATATTTACAATAAGCAGACCTCAGTGCAAGAAAGAGTCTTTCTAACACTGAGGAAGCGCAGAGGCCAACTTTGACATTAAAAGGTGTAAAAAAAAGTACAAGATATTTACAATAAGCAGACCTCAGTGCAAGAAAGAGTCTTTCTAAAACTGCAGAAGCACAGAGGCCAACTTTGACATGAAAAGGTGTAAAAACAAGTACAAGATATTAACAATAAGCAGACCTCAGTGCAAGAAAGAGTCTTTCCAACACTGAAAAAGCACAGAGGCCAACTTTGACATGAAAAGGTGTAAAAACAAGTACAAGATATTTACAATAAGCAGACCTCAGTGCAAGAAAGAGTCTTTCCAACACTGAAAAAGCACAGAGGCCAACTTTGACATGAAAAGGTGTAAAAACAAGTACAAGATATTAACAATAAGCAGACCTCAGTGCAAGAAAGAGTCTTTCCAACACTGAAAAAGCACAGAGGCCAACTTTGACATGAAAAGGTGTAAAAACAAGTACAAGATATTTACAATAAGCAGACCTCAGTGCAAGAAAGAGTCTTTCCAACACTGAAAAAGCACAGGGGCCAACTTTGACATGAAAAGGTGTTCAAACAAGTACAAGATATTTACAATAAGCAGACCTCAGTGCAAGAAAGAGTCTTTCCAACACTGAAAAGCACAGAGGCCAACTTTGACATGAAAAGGTGTTCAAACAAGTACAAGATATTTACAATAAGATGACCTAAGTGCAAGAAAGAGTCTTTCCAACACTGATAAGGTCAGAGGCCAACTTTGACATAAAAGGTGTAAAATCAAGTACAAGATATTCACAATAAGCAGACCTCAGTGCAAGAAAGAGTCTTTCTAAAACTGCAGAAGCACAGAGGCCAACTTTGACATTAAAAGGTGTAAAATCAAGTACAAGATATTCACAATAAGCAGACCTCAGTGCAAGAAAGAGTCTTTCCAACACTGAAAAAGCACAGAGGCCAACTTTGACATTAAAAGGTGTTCAAACAAGTACAAGATATTTACAATAAGCAGACCTCAGTGCAAGAAAGAGTCTTTCCAACACTGAAAAAGCACAGAGGCCAACTTTGACATTAAAAGGTGTAAAATCAAGTACAAGATATTCACAATAAGCAGACCTCAGTGCAAGAAAGGGTCTTTCCAACACTGAAAAAGCACAGAGGCCAACTTTGACATTAAAAGGTGTAAAATCAAGTACAAGATATTTACAATAAGCAGACCTCAGTGCAAGAAAGAGCCTTTCCAACACGGAAAAAGCACAGAGGCCAACTTTAACATTAAAAGGTCTTCAAACAAGTACAAGATATTTACAATAAGCAGACCTCAGTGCAAGAAAGAGTCTTTCTAACACTGATAAGCACAGAGGCCAACTTTGACATGAAAAGGTGTTCAAACAAGTACAAGATATTTACAATAAGCAGACCTCAGTGCAAGAAAGAGTCTTTCCAACACTGATAAGCACAGAGGCCAACTTTGACATTAAAAGGTGTAAAAACAAGTACAAGATATTTACAATAAGCAGACCTCAGTGCAAGAAAGAGTCTTTCCAACACTGATAAGGTCAGAGGCCAACTTTGACATAAAAGGTGTAAAAACAAGTACAAGATATTTACAATAAGCAGCCCTCAGTGCAAGAAAGAGTCTTTCCAACACTGATAAGCACAGAGGCCAACTTTGACATTAAAAGGTGTTCAAACAAGTACAAGATATTTACAATAAGCAGACCTCAGTGCAAGAAAGAGTCTTTCCAACACGGAAAAAGCACAGAGGCCAACTTTGACATTAAAAGGTGTTCAAACAAGTACAAGATATTTACAATAAGCAGACCTCGGTGCAAGAAAGAGTCTTTCCAACACGGAAAAAGCACAGAGGCCAACTTTGACATTAAAAGGTGTAAAATCAAGTACAAGATATTCACAATAAGCAGACCTCAGTGCAAGAAAGAGTCTTTCTAACACTGAGGAAGCGCAGAGGCCAACTTTGACATTAAAAGGTGTAAAAAAAAGTACAAGATATTTACAATAAGCAGACCTCAGTGCAAGAAAGAGTCTTTCCAACACTGAAAAAGCACAGAGGCCAACTTTGACATTAAAAGGTGTTCAAACAAGTACAAGATATTTACAATAAGCAGACCTCAGTGCAAGAAAGAGTCTTTCCAACACTGACAAGCACAGAGGCCAACTTTGACATTAAAAGGTGTTCAAACATGTACAAGATATTTACAATAAGCAGACCTCAGTGCAAGAAAGAGTCTTTCTAACACTGCAGAAGTGCAGAGGCCAACTTTGACATTAAAAGGTGTTCAAACATGTACAAGATATTTACAATAAGCAGACCTCAGTGCAAGAAAGAGTCTTTCCAACACTGATAAGCACAGAGGCCAACTTTGACATTAAAAGGTGTTCAAACAAGTATAAGATATTTACAATAAGCAGACCTCAGTGCAAGAAAGAGTCTTTCTAACACTGAGGAAGCGCAGAGGCCAACTTTGACATGAAAAGGTGTAAAAACAAGTACAAGATATTAACAATAAGCAGACCTCAGTGCAAGAAAGAGTCTTTCCAACACTGAAAAAGCACAGAGGCCAACTTTGACATTAAAAGGTGTTCAAACAAGTATAAGATATTTACAATAAGCAGACCTCAGTGCAAGAAAGAGTCTTTCTAACACTGAGGAAGCGCAGAGGCCAACTTTGACATTAAAAGGTGTAAAAAAAAGTACAAGATATTTACAATAAGCAGACCTCAGTGCAAGAAAGAGTCTTTCTAAAACTGCAGAAGCACAGAGGCCAACTTTGACATGAAAAGGTGTAAAAACAAGTACAAGATATTAACAATAAGCAGACCTCAGTGCAAGAAAGAGTCTTTCTAACACTGCAGAAGCGCAGAGGCCAACTTTGACATTAAAAGGTGTAAAATCAAGTACAAGATATTCACAATAAGCAGACCTCAGTGCAAGAAAGAGTCTTTCCAACACTGAAAAGCACAGAGGCCAACTTTGACATGAAAAGGTGTTCAAACAAGTACAAGATATTTACAATAAGCAGACCTCAGTGCAAGAAAGAGTCTTTCCAACACTGAAAAGCACAGAGGCCAACTTTGACATTAAAAGGTGTTCAAACAAGTACAAGATATTTACAATAAGCAGCCCTCAGTGCAAGAAAGAGTCTTTCCAACACTGAAAAGCACAGATGCCAACTTTGACATTAAAAGGTGTTCAAACAAGTACAAGATATTTACAATAAGCAGACCTCAGTGCAAGAAAGAGTCTTTCCAACACTGATAAGCACAGATGCCAACTTTGACATTAAAAGGTGTAAAAACAAGTACAAGATATTTACAATAAGCAGCCCTCAGTGCAAGAAAGAGTCTTTCCAACACTGATAAGCACAGAGGCCAACTTTGACATTAAAAGGTGTAAAAACAAGTACAAGATATTTACAATAAGCAGCCCTCAGTGCAAGAAAGAGTCTTTCCAACACTGATAAGCACAGAGGCCAACTTTGACATTAAAAGGTGTTCAAAAAGTACAAGATATTTACAATAAGCAGGCCTCAGTGCAAGAAAGAGTCTTTCCAACACGGAAAAAGCACAGAGGCCAACTTTGACATTAAAAGGTGTAAAAATCAAGTACAAGATATTCACAATAAGCAGACCTCAGTGCAAAAACGTGTCTTTCCAACACTGACAAGCACAGAGGCCAACTTTGACATTAAAAGGTGTAAAATCAAGTACAAGATATTCACAATAAGCAGACCTCAGTGCAAGAAAGAGTCTTTTCAACACTGAAAAAGCACAGAGGCCAACTTTGACATTAAAAGGTGTTCAAACAAGTACAAGATATTTACAATAAGCAGACCTCAGTGAAAGAAAGAGTCTTTCTAACACTGCAGAAGCGCAGAGGCCAACTTTGACATGAAAAGGTGTTCAAACAAGTACAAGATATTTACAATAAGCAGACCTCAGTGCAAGAAAGAGTCTTTCCAACACTGAAAAAGCACAGAGGCCAACTTTGACATTAAAAGGTGTTCAAACAAGTATAAGATATTTACAATAAGCAGACCTCAGTGCAAGAAAGAGTCTTTCTAAAACTGCAGAAGCACAGAGGCCAACTTTGACATTAAAAGGTGTAAAATCAAGTACAAGATATTCACAATAAGCAGACCTCAGTGCAAGAAAGAGTCTTTCCAACACTGAAAAAGCACAGAGGCCAACTTTGACATTAAAAGGTGTTCAAACAAGTACAAGATATTTACAATAAGCAGACCTCAGTGCAAGAAAGAGTCTTTCCAACACTGAAAAAGCACAGAGGCCAACTTTGACATTAAAAGGTGTAAAATCAAGTACAAGATATTCACAATAAGCAGACCTCAGTGCAAGAAAGGGTCTTTCCAACACTGAAAAAGCACAGAGGCCAACTTTGACATTAAAAGGTGTAAAATCAAGTACAAGATATTCACAATAAGCAGACCTCAGTGCAAGAAAGAGTCTTTCCAACACGGAAAAAGCACAGAGGCCAACTTTAACATTAAAAGGTCTTCAAACAAGTACAAGATATTTACAATAAGCAGACCTCAGTGCAAGAAAGAGTCTTTCTAACACTGATAAGCACAGAGGCCAACTTTGACATGAAAAGGTGTTCAAACAAGTACAAGATATTTACAATAAGCAGACCTCAGTGCAAGAAAGAGTCTTTCCAACACTGATAAGCACAGAGGCCAACTTTGACATGAAAAGGTGTTCAAACAAGTACAAGATATTTACAATAAGCAGACCTCAGTGCAAGAAAGAGTCTTTCCAACACTGATAAGCACAGATGCCAACTTTGACATTAAAAGGTGTAAAAACAAGTACAAGATATTTACAATAAGCAGACCTCAGTGCAAGAAAGAGTCTTTCCAACACTGATAAGGTCAGAGGCCAACTTTGACATAAAAGGTGTAAAAACAAGTACAAGATATTTACAATAAGCAGCCCTCAGTGCAAGAAAGAGTCTTTCCAACACTGATAAGCACAGAGGCCAACTTTGACATTAAAAGGTGTTCAAACAAGTACAAGATATTTACAATAAGCAGACCTCAGTGCAAGAAAGAGTCTTTCCAACACTGAAAAAGCACAGAGGCCAACTTTGACATTAAAAGGTGTAAAAACAAGTACAAGATATTTACAATAAGCAGACCTCAGTGCAAGAAAGAGTCTTTCCAACACTGAAAAGCACAGAGGCCAACTTTGACATGAAAAGGTGTTCAAACAAGTACAAGATATTTACAATAAGCAGACCTCAGTGCAAGAAAGAGTCTTTCCAACACTGATAAGCACAGAGGCCAACTTTGACATAAAAGGTGTAAAAACAAGTACAAGATATTTACAATAAGCAGCCCTCAGTGCAAGAAAGAGTCTTTCCAACACGGAAAAAGCACAGAGGCCAACTTTGACATTAAAAGGTGTTCAAACAAGTACAAGATATTTACAATAAGCAGACCTCAGTGCAAAAACGTGTCTTTCCAACACTGACAAGCACAGAGGCCAACTTTGACATTAAAAGGTGTTCAAACATGTACAAGATATTTACAATAAGCAGACCTCAGTGCAAGAAAGAGTCTTTCTAACACTGCAGAAGTGCAGAGGCCAACTTTGACATTAAAAGGTGTTCAAACATGTACAAGATATTTACAATAAGCAGACCTCAGTGCAAGAAAGAGTCTTTCCAACACTGATAAGCACAGAGGCCAACTTTGACATTAAAAGGTGTAAAATCAAGTACAAGATATTTACAATAAGCAGACCTCAGTGCAAGAAAGAGTCTTTCCAACACTGAAAAAGCACAGAGGCCAACTTTGACATTAAAAGGTGTAAAATCAAGTACAAGATATTTACAATAAGCAGACCTCAGTGCAAGAAAGAGTCTTTCCAACACTGATAAGCACAGAGGCCAACTTTGACATTAAAAGGTGTTCAAACAAGTACAAGATATTTACAATAAGCAGACCTCAGTGCAAGAAAGAGTCTTTCCAACACTGATAAGCACAGAGGCCAACTTTGACATTAAAAGGTGTTCAAACAAGTATAAGATATTTACAATAAGCAGACCTCAGTGCAAGAAAGAGTCTTTCTAACACTGAGGAAGCGCAGAGGCCAACTTTGACATTAAAAGGTGTAAAAAAAAGTACAAGATATTTACAATAAGCAGACCTCAGTGCAAGAAAGAGTCTTTCCAACACTGAAAAAGCACAGAGGCCAACTTTGACATTAAAAGGTGTTCAAACAAGTATAAGATATTTACAATAAGCAGACCTCAGTGCAAGAAAGAGTCTTTCTAACACTGAGGAAGCGCAGAGGCCAACTTTGACATTAAAAGGTGTAAAAAAAAAGTACAAGATATTTACAATAAGCAGACCTCAGTGCAAGAAAGAGTCTTTCTAAAACTGCAGAAGCACAGAGGCCAACTTTGACATGAAAAGGTGTAAAAACAAGTACAAGATATTAACAATAAGCAGACCTCAGTGCAAGAAAGAGTCTTTCTAACACTGCAGAAGCGCAGAGGCCAACTTTGACATTAAAAGGTGTAAAATCAAGTACAAGATATTCACAATAAGCAGACCTCAGTGCAAGAAAGAGTCTTTCCAACACTGAAAAGCACAGAGGCCAACTTTGACATGAAAAGGTGTTCAAACAAGTACAAGATATTTACAATAAGCAGACCTCAGTGCAAGAAAGAGTCTTTCCAACACTGAAAAGCACAGAGGCCAACTTTGACATTAAAAGGTGTTCAAACAAGTACAAGATATTTACAATAAGCAGCCCTCAGTGCAAGAAAGAGTCTTTCCAACACTGAAAAGCACAGATGCCAACTTTGACATTAAAAGGTGTTCAAACAAGTACAAGATATTTACAATAAGCAGACCTCAGTGCAAGAAAGAGTCTTTCCAACACTGAAAAGCACAGAGGCCAACTTTGACATTAAAAGGTGTTCAAACAAGTACAAGATATTTACAATAAGCAGCCCTCAGTGCAAGAAAGAGTCTTTCCAACACTGATAAGCACAGATGCCAACTTTGACATTAAAAGGTGTAAAAACAAGTACAAGATATTTACAATAAGCAGACCTCAGTGCAAGAAAGAATCTTTCCAACACTGATAAGGTCAGAGGCCAACTTTGACATAAAAGGTGTAAAAACAAGTACAAGATATTTACAATAAGCAGACCTCAGTGCAAGAAAGAGTCTTTCCAACACTGATAAGCACAGAGGCCAACTTTGACATTAAAAGGTGTTCAAAAAGTACAAGATATTTACAATAAGCAGGCCTCAGTGCAAGAAAGAGTCTTTCCAACACTGAAAAAGCACAGAGGCCAACTTTGACATTAAAAGGTGTTCAAACAAGTATAAGATATTTACAATAAGCAGACCTCAGTGCAAGAAAGAGTCTTTCCAACACTGAAAAAGCACAGAGGCCAACTTTGACATTAAAAGGTGTTCAAACAAGTATAAGATATTTACAATAAGCAGACCTCAGTGCAAGAAAGAGTCTTTCTAAAACTGCAGAAGCACAGAGGCCAACTTTGACATGAAAAGGTGTAAAAACAAGTACAAGATATTAACAATAAGCAGACCTCAGTGCAAGAAAGAGTCTTTCCAACACTGAAAAAGCACAGAGGCCAACTTTGACATGAAAAGGTGTAAAAACAAGTACAAGATATTTACAATAAGCAGACCTCAGTGCAAGAAAGAGTCTTTCCAACACTGAAAAAGCACAGAGGCCAACTTTGACATTAAAAGGTGTTCAAACAAGTACAAGATATTTACAATAAGCAGACCTCAGTGCAAGAAAGAGTCTTTCCAACACTGAAAAAGCACAGAGGCCAACTTTGACATTAAAAGGTGTAAAATCAAGTACAAGATATTCACAATAAGCAGACCTCAGTGCAAGAAAGGGTCTTTCCAACACTGAAAAAGCACAGAGGCCAACTTTGACATTAAAAGGTGTAAAATCAAGTACAAGATATTTACAATAAGCAGACCTCAGTGCAAGAAAGAGTCTTTCTAACACTGATAAGCACAGAGGCCAACTTTAACATTAAAAGGTCTTCAAACAAGTACAAGATATTTACAATAAGCAGACCTCAGTGCAAGAAAGAGTCTTTCTAACACTGATAAGCACAGAGGCCAACTTTGACATTAAAAGGTGTTCAAACAAGTACAAGATATTTACAATAAGCAGACCTCAGTGCAAGAAAGAGTCTTTCCAACACTGATAAGCACAGAGGCCAACTTTGACATTAAAAGGTGTTCAAACAAGTACAAGATATTTACAATAAGCAGACCTCAGTGCAAGAAAGAGTCTTTCCAACACGGAAAAAGCACAGAGGCCAACTTTGACATTAAAAGGTGTTCAAACAAGTACAAGATATTTACAATAAGCAGACCTCGGTGCAAGAAAGAGTCTTTCCAACACGGAAAAAGCACAGAGGCCAACTTTGACATTAAAAGGTGTAAAAAAAAGTACAAGATATTTACAATAAGCAGACCTCAGTGCAAGAAAGAGTCTTTCCAACACTGAAAAAGCACAGAGGCCAACTTTGACATTAAAAGGTGTTCAAACAAGTATAAGATATTTACAATAAGCAGACCTCAGTGCAAGAAAGAGTCTTTCTAACACTGAGGAAGCGCAGAGGCCAACTTTGACATTAAAAGGTGTAAAAAAAAGTACAAGATATTTACAATAAGCAGACCTCAGTGCAAGAAAGAGTCTTTCTAAAACTGCAGAAGCACAGAGGCCAACTTTGACATGAAAAGGTGTAAAAACAAGTACAAGATATTTACAATAAGCAGACCTCAGTGCAAGAAAGAGTCTTTCCAACACTGAAAAAGCACAGAGGCCAACTTTGACATTAAAAGGTGTTCAAACAAGTACAAGATATTTACAATAAGCAGACCTCAGTGCAAGAAAGAGTCTTTCCAACACTGATAAGCACAGAGGCCAACTTTGACATTAAAAGGTGTAAAAACAAGTACAAGATATTTACAATAAGATGACCTAAGTGCAAGAAAGAGTCTTTCCAACACTGATAAGGTCAGAGGCCAACTTTGACATAAAAGGTGTAAAATCAAGTACAAGATATTCACAATAAGCAGACCTCAGTGCAAGAAAGAGTCTTTCTAAAACTGCAGAAGCACAGAGGCCAACTTTGACATTAAAAGGTGTAAAATCAAGTACAAGATATTCACAATAAGCAGACCTCAGTGCAAGAAAGAGTCTTTCCAACACTGAAAAAGCACAGAGGCCAACTTTGACATTAAAAGGTGTTCAAACAAGTACAAGATATTTACAATAAGCAGACCTCAGTGCAAGAAAGAGTCTTTCCAACACTGATAAGCACAGAGGCCAACTTTGACATGAAAAGGTGTAAAAACAAGTACAAGATATTTACAAAAAGCAGACCTCAGTGCAAGAAAGAGTCTTTCCAACACTGAAAAAGCACAGAGGCCAACTTTGACATTAAAAGGTGTAAAATCAAGTACAAGATATTCACAATAAGCAGACCTCAGTGCAAGAAAGGGTCTTTCCAACACTGAAAAAGCACAGAGGCCAACTTTGACATTAAAAGGTGTAAAATCAAGTACAAGATATTTACAATAAGCAGACCTCAGTGCAAGAAAGAGTCTTTCCAACACGGAAAAAGCACAGAGGCCAACTTTAACATTAAAAGGTCTTCAAACAAGTACAAGATATTTACAATAAGCAGACCTCAGTGCAAGAAAGAGTCTTTCTAACACTGATAAGCACAGAGGCCAACTTTGACATGAAAAGGTGTTCAAACAAGTACAAGATATTTACAATAAGCAGACCTCAGTGCAAGAAAGAGTCTTTCCAACACTGATAAGCACAGAGGCCAACTTTGACATTAAAAGGTGTTCAAACAAGTACAAGATATTTACAATAAGCAGACCTCGGTGCAAGAAAGAGTCTTTCCAACACGGAAAAAGCACAGAGGCCAACTTTGACATTAAAAGGTGTAAAATCAAGTACAAGATATTCACAATAAGCAGACCTCAGTGCAAGAAAGAGTCTTTCTAACACTGAGGAAGCGCAGAGGCCAACTTTGACATTAAAAGGTGTAAAAAAAAGTACAAGATATTTACAATAAGCAGACCTCAGTGCAAGAAAGAGTCTTTCTAAAACTGCAGAAGCACAGAGGCCAACTTTGACATGAAAAGGTGTAAAAACAAGTACAAGATATTAACAATAAGCAGACCTCAGTGCAAGAAAGAGTCTTTCTAACACTGCAGAAGCGCAGAGGCCAACTTTGACATTAAAAGGTGTTCAAACAAGTACAAGATATTTACAATAAGCAGACCTCAGTGCAAGAAAGAGTCTTTCCAACACTGAAAAAGCACAGAGGCCAACTTTGACATTAAAAGGTGTAAAAACAAGTACAAGATATTTACAATAAGCAGACCTCAGTGCAAGAAAGAGTCTTTCCAACACTGAAAAGCACAGAGGCCAACTTTGACATGAAAAGGTGTTCAAACAAGTACAAGATATTTACAATAAGCAGACCTCAGTGCAAGAAAGACTCTTTCCAACACTGAAAAAGCACAGAGGCCAACTTTGACATTAAAAGGTGTAAAAACAAGTACAAGATATTTACAATAAGATGACCTAAGTGCAAGAAAGAGTCTTTCCAACACTGATAAGCACAGAGGCCAACTTTGACATTAAAAGGTGTAAAAACAAGTACAAGATATTTACAATAAGCAGACCTCAGTGCAAGAAAGAGTCTTTCCAACACTGATAAGGTCAGAGGCCAACTTTGACATAAAAGGTGTAAAAACAAGTACAAGATATTTACAATAAGCAGCCCTCAGTGCAAGAAAGAGTCTTTCCAACACTGAAAAAGCACAGAGGCCAACTTTGACATGAAAAGGTGTTCAAACAAGTACAAGATATTTACAATAAGCAGACCTCAGTGCAAGAAAGAGTCTTTCCAACACTGAAAAGCACAGAGGCCAACTTTGACATGAAAAGGTGTTCAAACAAGTACAAGATATTTACAATAAGCAGACCTCAGTGCAAGAAAGAGTCTTTCCAACACTGATAAGCACAGAGGCCAACTTTGACATTAAAAGGTGTAAAAACAAGTACAAGATATTTACAATAAGCAGACCTCAGTGCAAGAAAGAGTCTTTCCAACACTGAAAAGCACAGAGGCCAACTTTGACATGAAAAGGTGTTCAAACAAGTACAAGATATTTACAATAAGCAGCCCTCAGTGCAAGAAAGAGTCTTTCCAACACGGAAAAAGCACAGAGGCCAACTTTGACATTAAAAGGTGTTCAAACAAGTACAAGATATTTACAATAAGCAGACCTCAGTGCAAAAACGTGTCTTTCCAACACTGACAAGCACAGAGGCCAACTTTGACATTAAAAGGTGTAAAATCAAGTACAAGATATTCACAATAAGCAGACCTCAGTGCAAGAAAGAGTCTTTCTAAAACTGCAGAAGCACAGAGGCCAACTTTGACATTAAAAGGTGTAAAATCAAGTACAAGATATTCACAATAAGCAGACCTCAGTGCAAGAAAGAGTCTTTCTAACACTGCAGAAGTGCAGAGGCCAACTTTGACATTAAAAGGTGTTCAAACATGTACAAGATATTTACAATAAGCAGACCTCAGTGCAAGAAAGAGTCTTTCCAACACTGATAAGCACAGAGGCCAACTTTGACATTAAAAGGTGTAAAATCAAGTACAAGATATTTACAATAAGCAGACCTCAGTGCAAGAAAGAGTCTTTTCAACACTGAAAAAGCACAGAGGCCAACTTTGACATTAAAAGGTGTTCAAACAAGTACAAGATATTTACAATAAGCAGACCTCAGTGCAAGAAAGAGTCTTTCCAACACTGATAAGCACAGAGGCCAACTATGACATTAAAAGGTGTTCAAACAAGTACAAGATATTTACAATAAGCAGACCTCAGTGCAAGAAAGAGTCTTTCCAACACTGATAAGCACAGAGGCCAACTTTGACATGAAAAGGTGTAAAAAAAAGTACAAGATATTTACAATAAGCAGACCTCAGTGCAAGAAAGAGTCTTTCCAACACTGAAAAAGCACAGAGGCCAACTTTGACATTAAAAGGTGTAAAAAAAAGTACAAGATATTTACAATAAGCAGACCTCAGTGCAAGAAAGAGTCTTTCTAACACTGAGGAAGCGCAGAGGCCAACTTTGACATTAAAAGGTGTAAAAAAAAGTACAAGATATTTACAATAAGCAGACCTCAGTGCAAGAAAGAGTCTTTCTAAAACTGCAGAAGCACAGACGCCAACTTTGACATGAAAAGGTGTAAAAACAAGTACAAGATATTAACAATAAGCAGACCTCAGTGCAAGAAAGAGTCTTTCTAACACTGCAGAAGCGCAGAGGCCAACTTTGACATTAAAAGGTGTAAAATCAAGTACAAGATATTCACAATAAGCAGACCTCAGTGCAAGAAAGAGTCTTTCCAACACTGAAAAGCACAGAGGCCAACTTTGACATGAAAAGGTGTTCAAACAAGTACAAGATATTTACAATAAGCAGACCTCAGTGCAAGAAAGAGTCTTTCCAACACTGATAAGCACAGAGGCCAACTTTGACATTAAAAGGTGTTCAAACAAGTACAAGATATTTACAATAAGCAGACCTCGGTGCAAGAAAGAGTCTTTCCAACACGGAAAAAGCACAGAGGCCAACTTTGACATTAAAAGGTGTAAAATCAAGTACAAGATATTCACAATAAGCAGACCTCAGTGCAAGAAAGAGTCTTTCTAACACTGAGGAAGCGCAGAGGCCAACTTTGACATTAAAAGGTGTAAAAAAAAGTACAAGATATTTACAATAAGCAGACCTCAGTGCAAGAAAGAGTCTTTCTAAAACTGCAGAAGCACAGAGGCCAACTTTGACATGAAAAGGTGTAAAAACAAGTACAAGATATTAACAATAAGCAGACCTCAGTGCAAGAAAGAGTCTTTCTAACACTGCAGAAGCGCAGAGGCCAACTTTGACATTAAAAGGTGTTCAAACAAGTACAAGATATTTACAATAAGCAGACCTCAGTGCAAGAAAGAGTCTTTCCAACACTGAAAAAGCACAGAGGCCAACTTTGACATTAAAAGGTGTAAAAACAAGTACAAGATATTTACAATAAGCAGACCTCAGTGCAAGAAAGAGTCTTTCCAACACTGAAAAGCACAGAGGCCAACTTTGACATGAAAAGGTGTTCAAACAAGTACAAGATATTTACAATAAGCAGACCTCAGTGCAAGAAAGACTCTTTCCAACACTGATAAGCACAGAGGCCAACTTTGACATTAAAAGGTGTAAAAACAAGTACAAGATATTTACAATAAGATGACCTAAGTGCAAGAAAGAGTCTTTCCAACACTGATAAGCACAGAGGCCAACTTTGACATTAAAAGGTGTAAAAACAAGTACAAGATATTTACAATAAGCAGACCTCAGTGCAAGAAAGAGTCTTTCCAACACTGATAAGGTCAGAGGCCAACTTTGACATAAAAGGTGTAAAAACAAGTACAAGATATTTACAATAAGCAGCCCTCAGTGCAAGAAAGAGTCTTTCCAACACTGAAAAAGCACAGAGGCCAACTTTGACATGAAAAGGTGTTCAAACAAGTACAAGATATTTACAATAAGCAGACCTCAGTGCAAGAAAGAGTCTTTCCAACACTGAAAAGCACAGAGGCCAACTTTGACATGAAAAGGTGTTCAAACAAGTACAAGATATTTACAATAAGCAGACCTCAGTGCAAGAAAGAGTCTTTCCAACACTGATAAGCACAGAGGCCAACTTTGACATTAAAAGGTGTAAAAACAAGTACAAGATATTTACAATAAGCAGACCTCAGTGCAAGAAAGAGTCTTTCCAACACTGAAAAGCACAGAGGCCAACTTTGACATGAAAAGGTGTTCAAACAAGTACAAGATATTTACAATAAGCAGCCCTCAGTGCAAGAAAGAGTCTTTCCAACACGGAAAAAGCACAGAGGCCAACTTTGACATTAAAAGGTGTTCAAACAAGTACAAGATATTTACAATAAGCAGACCTCAGTGCAAAAACGTGTCTTTCCAACACTGACAAGCACAGAGGCCAACTTTGACATTAAAAGGTGTAAAATCAAGTACAAGATATTCACAATAAGCAGACCTCAGTGCAAGAAAGAGTCTTTCTAAAACTGCAGAAGCACAGAGGCCAACTTTGACATTAAAAGGTGTAAAATCAAGTACAAGATATTCACAATAAGCAGACCTCAGTGCAAGAAAGAGTCTTTCTAACACTGCAGAAGTGCAGAGGCCAACTTTGACATTAAAAGGTGTTCAAACATGTACAAGATATTTACAATAAGCAGACCTCAGTGCAAGAAAGAGTCTTTCCAACACTGATAAGCACAGAGGCCAACTTTGACATTAAAAGGTGTAAAATCAAGTACAAGATATTTACAATAAGCAGACCTCAGTGCAAGAAAGAGTCTTTTCAACACTGAAAAAGCACAGAGGCCAACTTTGACATTAAAAGGTGTTCAAACAAGTACAAGATATTTACAATAAGCAGACCTCAGTGCAAGAAAGAGTCTTTCCAACACTGATAAGCACAGAGGCCAACTATGACATTAAAAGGTGTTCAAACAAGTACAAGATATTTACAATAAGCAGACCTCAGTGCAAGAAAGAGTCTTTCCAACACTGATAAGCACAGAGGCCAACTTTGACATGAAAAGGTGTAAAAAAAAGTACAAGATATTTACAATAAGCAGACCTCAGTGCAAGAAAGAGTCTTTCCAACACTGAAAAAGCACAGAGGCCAACTTTGACATTAAAAGGTGTAAAAAAAAGTACAAGATATTTACAATAAGCAGACCTCAGTGCAAGAAAGAGTCTTTCTAACACTGAGGAAGCGCAGAGGCCAACTTTGACATTAAAAGGTGTAAAAAAAAGTACAAGATATTTACAATAAGCAGACCTCAGTGCAAGAAAGAGTCTTTCTAAAACTGCAGAAGCACAGACGCCAACTTTGACATGAAAAGGTGTAAAAACAAGTACAAGATATTAACAATAAGCAGACCTCAGTGCAAGAAAGAGTCTTTCTAACACTGCAGAAGCGCAGAGGCCAACTTTGACATTAAAAGGTGTAAAATCAAGTACAAGATATTCACAATAAGCAGACCTCAGTGCAAGAAAGAGTCTTTCCAACACTGAAAAGCACAGAGGCCAACTTTGACATGAAAAGGTGTTCAAACAAGTACAAGATATTTACAATAAGCAGACCTCAGTGCAAGAAAGAGTCTTTTCAACACTGAAAAAGCACAGAGGCCAACTTTGACATGAAAAGGTGTTCAAACAAGTACAAGATATTTACAATAAGCAGACCTCAGTGCAAGAAAGAGTCTTTCCAACACTGAAAAGCACAGAGGCCAACTTTGACATTAAAAGGTGTTCAAACAAGTACAAGATATTTACAAAAAGCAGCCCTCAGTGCAAGAAAGAGTCTTTCCAACACTGAAAAGCACAGAGGCCAACTTTGACATTAAAAGGTGTTCAAACAAGTACAAGATATTTACAATAAGCAGACCTCAGTGCAAGAAAGAGTCTTTCTAAAACTGCAGAAGCACAGAGGCCAACTTTGACATTAAAAGGTGTAAAATCAAGTACAAGATATTTACAATAAGCAGACCTCAGTGCAAGAAAGAGTCTTTCTAACACTGAAAAAGCACAGAGGCCAACTTTGACATTAAAAGGTGTTCAAACATGTACAAGATATTTACAATAAGCAGACCTCAGTGCAAGAAAGAGTCTTTCCAACACTGAA
The DNA here is from genome assembly GCF_965226115.1 of Aulonocara stuartgranti. NCBI lineage: Eukaryota > Metazoa > Chordata > Actinopteri > Cichliformes > Cichlidae > Aulonocara > Aulonocara stuartgranti. The sequence continues at coordinate 33,698,538 of NC_138952.1, read as the reverse complement.
AAAGCACAGAGGCCAACTTTGACATTAAAAGGTGTTCAAACAAGTACAAGATATTTACAATAAGCAGACCTCAGTGCAAGAAAGAGTCTTTCCAACACTGATAAGGTCAGAGGCCAACTTTGACATGAAAAGGTGTAAAATCAAGTACAAGATATTTACAATAAGCAGACCTCAGTGCAAGAAAGAGTCTTTCTAACACTGAAAAAGCACAGAGGCCAACTTTGACATTAAAAGGTGTTCAAACATGTACAAGATATTTACAATAAGCAGACCTCAGTGCAAGAAAGAGTCTTTCCAACACTGAAAAAGCACAGAGGCCAACTTTGACATTAAAAGGTGTTCAAACAAGTACAAGATATTTACAATAAGCAGACCTCAGTGCAAGAAAGAGTCTTTCCAACACTGATAAGCACAGATGCCAACTTTGACATTAAAAGGTGTTCAAACAAGTACAAGATATTTACAATAAGCAGACCTCAGTGCAAAAACGTGTCTTTCCAACACTGACAAGCACAGAGGCCAACTTTGACATGAAAAGGTGTAAAAACAAGTACAAGATATTTACAATAAGCAGACCTCAGTGCAAGAAAGAGTCTTTCCAACACTGAAAAAGCACAGAGGCCAACTTTGACATGAAAAGGTGTTCAAACAAGTACAAGATATTTACAATAAGCAGACCTCAGTGCAAGAAAGAGTCTTTCCAACACTGAAAAAGCACAGAGGCCAACTTTGACATGAAAAGGTGTAAAAATCAAGTACAAGATATTTACAATAAGCAGACCTCAGTGCAAGAAAGAGTCTTTCCAACACGGAAAAAGCAAAGAGGCCAACTTTAACATTAAAAGGTCTTCAAACAAGTACAAGATATTTACAATAAGCAGACCTCAGTGCAAGAAAGAGTCTTTCCAACACTGATAAGCACAGAGGCCAACTTTGACATTAAAAGGTGTTCAAACAAGTACAAGATATTTACAATAAGCAGACCTCAGTGCAAGAAAGAGTCTTTCTAACACTGCAGAACCGCAGAGGCCAACTTTGACATGAAAAGGTGTAAAAACAAGTACAAGATATTTACAATAAGCAGACCTCAGTGCAAGAAAGAGTCTTTTCAACACTGAAAAAGCACAGAGGCCAACTTTGACATTAAAAGGTGTTCAAACAAGTACAAGATATTTACAATAAGCAGACCTCAGTGCAAGAAAGAGTCTTTCCAACACTGAAAAGCACAGAGGCCAACTTTGACATTAAAAGGTGTAAAAACAAGTACAAGATATTTACAATAAGCAGACCTCAGTGCAAGAAAGAGTCTTTCCAACACTGAAAAAGCACAGAGGCCAACTTTGACATTAAAAGGTGTAAAAACAAGTACAAGATATTTACAATAAGCAGACCTCAGTGCAAGAAAGAGTCTTTCCAACACGGAAAAAGCACAGAGGCCAACTTTGACATGAAAAGGTGTTCAAACAAGTACAAGATATTTACAATAAGCAGACCTCAGTGCAAGAAAGAGTCTTTCCAACACTGATAAGCTCAGAGGCCAACTTTGACATGAAAAGGTGTAAAAACAAGTACAAGATATTTACAATAAGCAGACCTCAGTGCAAGAAAGAGTCTTTCCAACACTGATAAGCACAGAGGCCAACTTTGACATGAAAAGGTGTAAAAACAAGTACAAGATATTTACAATAAGCAGACCTCAGTGCAAGAAAGAGTCTTTCCAACACTGATAAGCACAGAGGCCAACTTTGACATGAAAAGGTGTAAAAACAAGTACAAGATATTTACAATAAGCAGACCTCAGTGCAAGAAAGAGTCTTTCCAACACTGATAAGCTCAGAGGCCAACTTTGACATGAAAAGGTGTAAAAACAAGTACAAGATATTTACAATAAGCAGACCTCAGTGCAAGAAAGAGTCTTTCCAACACTGAAAAAGCACAGAGGCCAACTTTGACATTAAAAGGTGTTCAAACAAGTACAAGATATTTACAATAAGCAGACCTCAGTGCAAAAACGTGTCTTTCCAACACTGATAAAGCACAGAGGCCAACTTTGACATGAAAAGGTGTAAAAACAAGTACAAGATATTTACAATAAGCAGACCTCAGTGCAAGAAAGAGTCTTTCCAACACTGAAAAAGCAAAGAGGCCAACTTTGACATGAAAAGGTGTTCAAACAAGTACAAGATATTTACAATAAGCAGACCTCAGTGCAAGAAAGAGTCTTTCCAACACTGAAAAAGCACAGAGGCAAACTTTGACATTAAAAGGTGTTCAAACAAGTACAAGATATTTACAATAAGCAGACCTCAGTGCAAGAAAGAGTCTTTCCAACACTGATAAGCTCAGAGGCCAACTTTGACATGAAAAGGTGTAAAAACAAGTACAAGGTATTTACAATAAGCAGACCTCAGTGCAAGAAAGAGTCTTTCCAACACTGAAAAAGCACAGAGGCCAACTTTGACATTAAAAGGTGTTCAAACAAGTACAAGATATTTACAATAAGCAGGCCTCAGTGCAAAAACGTGTCTTTCCAACACTGATAAAGCACAGAGGCCAACTTTGACATGAAAAGGTGTAAAAACAAGTACAAGATATTTACAATAAGCAGACCTCAGTGCAAGAAAGAGTCTTTCTAACACTGCAGAAGCACAGAGGCCAACTTTGACATGAAAAGGTGTTCAAACAAGTAAAAGATAATTTACAATAAGCAGACCTCAGTGCAAGAAAGAGTCTTTCCAACACTGAAAAAGCACAGAGGCCAACTTTGACATGAAAAGGTGTTCAAACAAGTACAAGATATTTACAATAAGCAGACCTCAGTGCAAGAAAGAGTCTTTCCAACACTGATAAGCACAGAGGCCAACTTTGACATGAAAAGGTGTAAAAACAAGTACAAGATATTAACAATAAGCAGACCTCAGTGCAAGAAAGAGTCTTTCCAACACTGATAAGCACAGAGGCCAACTTTGACATGAAAAGGTGTAAAAACAAGTACAAGATATTCACAATAAGCAGACCTCAGTGCAAGAAAGAGTCTTTTCAACACTGATAAGCACAGAGGCCAACTTTGACATGAAAAGGTGTAAAAACAAGTACAAGATATTTACAATAAGCAGACCTCAGTGCAAGAAAGAGTCTTTTCAACACTGAAAAAGCACAGAGGCCAACTTTGACATGAAAAGGTGTTCAAACAAGTACAAGATATTTACAATAAGCAGACCTCAGTGCAAGAAAGAGTCTTTCCAACACTGAAAAGCACAGAGGCCAACTTTGACATTAAAAGGTGTTCAAACAAGTACAAGATATTTACAATAAGCAGACCTCAGTGCAAGAAAGAGTCTTTCCAACACTGAAAAAGCACAGAGGCCAACTTTGACATGAAAAGGTGTAAAAATCAAGTACAAGATATTTACAATAAGCAGACCTCAGTGCAAGAAAGAGTCTTTCCAACACGGAAAAAGCAAAGAGGCCAACTTTAACATTAAAAGGTCTTCAAACAAGTACAAGATATTTACAATAAGCAGCCCTCAGTGCAAGAAAGAGTCTTTCTAACACTGCAGAAGCACAGAGGCCAACTTTGACATGAAAAGGTGTTCAAACAAGTAAAAGATAATTTACAATAAGCAGACCTCAGTGCAAGAAAGAGTCTTTCCAACACTGAAAAAGCACAGAGGCCAACTTTGACATGAAAAGGTGTTCAAACAAGTACAAGATATTTACAATAAGCAGACCTCAGTGCAAGAAAGAGTCTTTCCAACACTGAAAAAGCACAGAGGCCAACTTTGACATTAAAAGGTGTTCAAACAAGTACAAGATATTTACAATAAGCAGACCTCAGTGCAAGAAAGAGTCTTTCCAACACTGATAAGCACAGAGGCCAACTTTGACATGAAAAGGTGTAAAAACAAGTACAAGATATTAACAATAAGCAGACCTCAGTGCAAGAAAGAGTCTTTCCAACACTGATAAGCACAGAGGCCAACTTTGACATGAAAAGGTGTAAAAACAAGTACAAGATATTCACAATAAGCAGACCTCAGTGCAAGAAAGAGTCTTTTCAACACTGATAAGCACAGAGGCCAACTTTGACATTAAAAGGTGTTCAAACAAGTACAAGATATTTACAATAAGCAGACCTCAGTGCAAGAAAGAGTCTTTCCAACACTGAAAAAGCACAGAGGCCAACTTTGACATGAAAAGGTGTAAAAACAAGTACAAGATATTTACAATAAGCAGACTTCGGTGCAAGAAAGAGTCTTTCCATCACTGATAAGCACAGAGGCCAACTTTGACATGAAAAGGTGTAAAAACAAGTACAAGATATTTACAATAAGCAGACCTCAGTGCAAGAAAGAGTCTTTCCAACACTGAAAAAGCACAGAGGCCAACTTTGACATGAAAAGGTGTAAAAACAAGTACAAGATATTTACAATAAGCAGACCTCAGTGCAAGAAAGAGTCTTTCCAACACTTAAAAAGCACAGAGGCCAACTTTGACATGAAAAGGTGTAAAAACAAGTACAAGATATTTACAATAAGCAGACCTCAGTGCAAGAAAGAGTCTTTCCAACACTGAAAAAGCACAGAGGCCAACTTTGACATGAAAAGGTGTAAAAACAAGTACAAGATATTTACAATAAGCAGACTTCGGTGCAAGAAAGAGTCTTTCCATCACTGATAAGCACAGAGGCCAACTTTGACATGAAAAGGTGTAAAAACAAGTACAAGATATTTACAATAAGCAGACCTCAGTGCAAGAAAGAGTCTTTCCAACACTGAAAAAGCACAGAGGCCAACTTTGACATGAAAAGGTGTAAAAACAAGTACAAGATATTTACAATAAGCAGACCTCAGTGCAAGAAAGAGTCTTTCCAACACTGATAAGGTCAGAGGCCAACTTTGACATAAAAGGTGTAAAAACAAGTACAAGATATTTACAATAAGCAGCCCTCAGTGCAAGAAAGAGTCTTTTCAACACTGAAAAAGCACAGAGGCCAACTTTGACATTAAAAGGTGTTCAAAGAAGTACAAGATATTTACAATAAGCAGACCTCAGTGCAAGAAAGAGTCTTTCCAACACTGATAAGGTCAGAGGCCAACTTTGACATAAAAGGTGTTCAAACAAGTACAAGATATTTCCAAATGCAGTTCTCGGTGCAAGAAAGAGTCTTTCCAGCACGGAAAAAGCACAGAGGCCAACTTTGACATTAAAAGGTGTTCAAAGAAGTACAAGATATTTACAATAAGCAGACCTCGGTGCAAGAAAGAGTCTTTCCAGCACGGAAAAAGCACAGAGGCCAACTTTGACATGAAAAGGTGTAAAAATCAAGTACAAGATATTTACAATAAGCAGACCTCAGTGCAAGAAAGAGTCTTTCCAACACGGAAAAAGCAAAGAGGCCAACTTTAACATTAAAAGGTCTTCAAACAAGTACAAGATATTTACAATAAGCAGCCCTCAGTGCAAGAAAGAGTCTTTCTAACACTGCAGAAGCACAGAGGCCAACTTTGACATGAAAAGGTGTTCAAACAAGTAAAAGATAATTTACAATAAGCAGACCTCAGTGCAAGAAAGAGTCTTTCCAACACTGAAAAAGCACAGAGGCCAACTTTGACATGAAAAGGTGTTCAAACAAGTACAAGATATTTACAATAAGCAGACCTCAGTGCAAGAAAGAGTCTTTCCAACACTGATAAGCACAGAGGCCAACTTTGACATGAAAAGGTGTTCAAACAAGTACAAGATATTTACAATAAGCAGACCTCAGTGCAAGAAAGAGTCTTTCCAACACTGATAAGCACAGAGGCCAACTTTGACATGAAAAGGTGTAAAAACAAGTACAAGATATTTACAATAAGCAGACTTCGGTGCAAGAAAGAGTCTTTCCATCACTGATAAGCACAGAGGCCAACTTTGACATGAAAAGGTGTAAAAACAAGTACAAGATATTTACAATAAGCAGACCTCAGTGCAAGAAAGAGTCTTTCCAACACTGAAAAAGCACAGAGGCCAACTTTGACATGAAAAGGTGTAAAAACAAGTACAAGATATTAACAATAAGCAGACCTCAGTGCAAGAAAGAGTCTTTCCAACACTGAAAAAGCACAGAGGCCAACTTTGACATGAAAAGGTGTAAAAACAAGTACAAGATATTAACAATAAGCAGACCTCAGTGCAAGAAAGAGTCTTTCCAACACTGAAAAAGCACAGAGGCCAACTTTGACATTAAAAGGTGTTCAAACAAGTACAAGATATTAACAATAAGCAGACCTCAGTGCAAGAAAGAGTCTTTCCAACACTGAAAAAGCACAGAGGCCAACTTTGACATGAAAAGGTGTTCAAACAAGTACAAGATATTTACAATAAGCAGACCTCAGTGCAAGAAAGAGTCTTTCCAACACTGATAAGGTCAGAGGCCAACTTTGACATAAAAGGTGTAAAAACAAGTACAAGATATTTACAATAAGCAGCCCTCAGTGCAAGAAAGAGTCTTTTCAACACTGAAAAAGCACAGAGGCCAACTTTGACATTAAAAGGTGTTCAAACAAGTACAAGATATTTACAATAAGCAGACCTCAGTGCAAGAAAGAGTCTTTTCAACACGGAAAAAGCACAGAGGCCAACTTTGACATTAAAAGGTGTTCAAAGAAGTACAAGATATTAACAATAAGCAGACCTCAGTGCAAGAAAGAGTCTTTCCAACACTGAAAAAGCACAGAGGCCAACTTTGACATTAAAAGGTGTAAAAACAAGTACAAGATATTAACAATAAGCAGACCTCAGTGCAAGAAAGAGTCTTTCCAACACTGAAAAAGCACAGAGGCCAACTTTGACATGAAAAGGTGTAGAAACAAGTACAAGATATTTACAATAAGCAGACCTCAGTGCAAGAAAGAGTCTTTCCAACACTGATAAGGTCAGAGGCCAACTTTGACATAAAAGGTGTAAAAACAAGTACAAGATATTTACAATAAGCAGCCCTCAGTGCAAGAAAGAGTCTTTTCAACACTGAAAAAGCACAGAGGCCAACTTTGACATTAAAAGGTGTTCAAACAAGTACAAGATATTTACAATAAGCAGACCTCAGTGCAAGAAAGAGTCTTTCCAACACTGATAAGGTCAGAGGCCAACTTTGACATAAAAGGTGTAAAAACAAGTACAAGATATTTACAATAAGCAGGCCTCAGTGCAAGAAAGAGTCTTTCCAACACTGAAAAAGCACAGAGGCCAACTTTGACATGAAAAGGTGTAAAAACAAGTACAAGATATTAACAATAAGCAGACCTCGGTGCAAGAAAGAGTCTTTCCAACACGGAAAAAGCACAGAGGCCAACTTTGACATGAAAAGGTGTAAAAATCAAGTACAAGATATTTACAATAAGCAGACCTCAGTGCAAGAAAGAGTCTTTCCAACACGGAAAAAGCAAAGAGGCCAACTTTAACATTAAAAGGTCTTCAAACAAGTACAAGATATTTACAATAAGCAGCCCTCAGTGCAAGAAAGAGTCTTTCTAACACTGCAGAAGCACAGAGGCCAACTTTGACATGAAAAGGTGTTCAAACAAGTAAAAGATAATTTACAATAAGCAGACCTCAGTGCAAGAAAGAGTCTTTCCAACACTGAAAAAGCACAGAGGCCAACTTTGACATGAAAAGGTGTAAAAACAAGTACAAGATATTAACAATAAGCAGACCTCAGTGCAAGAAAGAGTCTTTCCAACACTGAAAAAGCACAGAGGCCAACTTTGACATTAAAAGGTGTTCAAACAAGTACAAGATATTTACAATAAGCAGACCTCAGTGCAAGAAAGAGTCTTTCCAACACTGATAAGCTCAGAGGCCAACTTTGACATGAAAAGGTGTAAAATCAAGTACAAGATATTTACAATAAGCAGACCTCGGTGCAAGAAAGAGTCTTTCCAACACTGAAAAAGCACAGAGGCCAACTTTGACATGAAAAGGTGTTCAAACAAGTACAAGATATTTACAATAAGCAGACCTCAGTGCAAGAAAGAGTCTTTCCAACACTGAAAAAGCACAGAGGCCAACTTTGACATGAAAAGGTGTTCAAACAAGTACAAGATATTTACAATAAGCAGACCTCAGTGCAAGAAAGAGTCTTTCCAACACTGAAAAAGCACAGAGGCCAACTTTGACATTAAAAGGTGTTCAAACAAGTACAAGATATTTACAATAAGCAGACCTCAGTGCAAGAAAGAGTCTTTCCAACACTGAAAAAGCACAGAGGCCAACTTTGACATTAAAAGGTGTTCAAACAAGTACAAGATATTTACAATAAGCAGACCTCAGTGCAAGAAAGAGTCTTTCCAACACTGAAAAAGCACAGAGGCAAACTTTGACATTAAAAGGTGTTCAAACAAGTACAAGATATTTACAATAAGCAGACCTCAGTGCAAGAAAGAGTCTTTCCAACACTGATAAGCTCAGAGGCCAACTTTGACATGAAAAGGTGTAAAAACAAGTACAAGGTATTTACAATAAGCAGACCTCAGTGCAAGAAAGAGTCTTTCCAACACTGATAAGCTCAGAGGCCAACTTTGACATGAAAAGGTGTAAAATCAAGTACAAGATATTTACAATAAGCAGACCTCAGTGCAAGAAAGAGTCTTTCCAACACTGAAAAAGCACAGAGGCCAACTTTGACATTAAAAGGTGTTCAAACAAGTACAAGATATTTACAATAAGCAGACTTCAGTGCAAAAACGTGTCTTTCCAACACTGACAAGCACAGAGGCCAACTTTGACATGAAAAGGTGTAAAAACAAGTACAAGATATTTACAATAAGCAGACCTCAGTGCAAGAAAGAGTCTTTCCAACACTGAAAAAGCACAGAGGCCAACTTTGACATGAAAAGGTGTAAAAACAAGTGCAAGATATTAACAATAAGCAGACCTCAGTGCAAGAAAGAGTCTTTCCAACACTGAAAAAGCACAGAGGCCAACTTTGACATGAAAAGGTGTAAAAACAAGTACAAGATATTAACAATAAGTAGACCTCAGTGCAAGAAAGAGTCTTTCCAACACTGAAAAAGCACAGAGGCCAACTTTGACATGAAAAGGTGTAAAAACAAGTACAAGATATTTACAATAAGCAGACCTCAGTGCAAGAAAGAGTCTTTCCAACACTGAAAAAGCACAGAGGCAAACTTTGATATTAAAAGGTGTTCAAACAAGTACAAGATATTTACAATAAGCAGACCTCAGTGCAAAAACGTGTCTTTCCAACACTGATAAGCACAGAGGCCAACTTTGACATGAAAAGGTGTAAAAACAAGTACAAGATATTTACAATAAGCAGACCTCAGTGCAAGAAAGAGTCTTTCCAACACTGAAAAAGCACAGAGGCCAACTTTGACATTAAAAGGTGTTCAAACAAGTACAAGATATTTACAATAAGCAGACCTCAGTGCAAGAAAGAGTCTTTCCAACACTGATAAGCACAGAGGCCAACTTTGACATGAAAAGGTGTAAAAACAAGTACAAGATATTAACAATAAGCAGACCTCAGTGCAAGAAAGAGTCTTTCCAACACTGATAAGCACAGAGGCCAACTTTGACATGAAAAGGTGTAAAAACAAGTACAAGATATTCACAATAAGCAGACCTCAGTGCAAGAAAGAGTCTTTTCAACACTGAAAAAGCACAGAGGCCAACTTTGACATGAAAAGGTGTTCAAACAAGTACAAGATATTTACAATAAGCAGACCTCAGTGCAAGAAAGAGTCTTTCCAACACTGAAAAAGCACAGAGGCCAACTTTGACATGAAAAGGTGTAAAAACAAGTACAAGATATTTACAATAAGCAGACCTCAGTGCAAGAAAGAGTCTTTCCAACACTGAAAAAGCACAGAGGCCAACTTTGACATGAAAAGGTGTAAAAACAAGTACAAGATATTTACAATAAGCAGACCTCAGTGCAAGAAAGAGTCTTTCCAACACTGATAAGGTCAGAGGCCAACTTTGACATAAAAGGTGTAAAAACAAGTACAAGATATTTACAATAAGCAGCCCTCAGTGCAAGAAAGAGTCTTTTCAACACTGAAAAAGCACAGAGGCCAACTTTGACATTAAAAGGTGTTCAAAGAAGTACAAGATATTTACAATAAGCAGACCTCAGTGCAAGAAAGAGTCTTTCCAACACTGATAAGGTCAGAGGCCAACTTTGACATAAAAGGTGTTCAAAGAAGTACAAGATATTTCCAAATGCAGTTCTCGGTGCAAGAAAGAGTCTTTCCAGCACGGAAAAAGCACAGAGGCCAACTTTGACATTAAAAGGTGTTCAAAGAAGTACAAGATATTTACAATAAGCAGACCTCGGTGCAAGAAAGAGTCTTTCCAGCACGGAAAAAGCACAGAGGCCAACTTTGACATGAAAAGGTGTAAAAATCAAGTACAAGATATTTACAATAAGCAGACCTCAGTGCAAGAAAGAGTCTTTCCAACACGGAAAAAGCAAAGAGGCCAACTTTAACATTAAAAGGTCTTCAAACAAGTACAAGATATTTACAATAAGCAGCCCTCAGTGCAAGAAAGAGTCTTTCTAACACTGCAGAAGCACAGAGGCCAACTTTGACATGAAAAGGTGTTCAAACAAGTAAAAGATAATTTACAATAAGCAGACCTCAGTGCAAGAAAGAGTCTTTCCAACACTGAAAAAGCACAGAGGCCAACTTTGACATGAAAAGGTGTTCAAACAAGTACAAGATATTTACAATAAGCAGACCTCAGTGCAAGAAAGAGTCTTTCCAACACTGATAAGCACAGAGGCCAACTTTGACATGAAAAGGTGTAAAAACAAGTACAAGATATTTACAATAAGCAGACTTCGGTGCAAGAAAGAGTCTTTCCATCACTGATAAGCACAGAGGCCAACTTTGACATGAAAAGGTGTAAAAACAAGTACAAGATATTTACAATAAGCAGACCTCAGTGCAAGAAAGAGTCTTTCCAACACTGAAAAAGCACAGAGGCCAACTTTGACATGAAAAGGTGTAAAAACAAGTACAAGATATTAACAATAAGCAGACCTCAGTGCAAGAAAGAGTCTTTCCAACACTGAAAAAGCACAGAGGCCAACTTTGACATGAAAAGGTGTTCAAACAAGTACAAGATATTAACAATAAGCAGACCTCAGTGCAAGAAAGAGTCTTTCCAACACTGAAAAAGCACAGAGGCCAACTTTGACATGAAAAGGTGTAGAAACAAGTACAAGATATTTACAATAAGCAGACCTCAGTGCAAGAAAGAGTCTTTCCAACACTGATAAGGTCAGAGGCCAACTTTGACATAAAAGGTGTAAAAACAAGTACAAGATATTTACAATAAGCAGCCCTCAGTGCAAGAAAGAGTCTTTTCAACACTGAAAAAGCACAGAGGCCAACTTTGACATTAAAAGGTGTAAAAACAAGTACAAGATATTTACAATAAGCAGGCCTCAGTGCAAGAAAGAGTCTTTCCAACACTGAAAAAGCACAGAGGCCAACTTTGACATGAAAAGGTGTAAAAATCAAGTACAAGATATTAACAATAAGCAGACCTCGGTGCAAGAAAGAGTCTTTCCAACACGGAAAAAGCACAGAGGCCAACTTTGACATGAAAAGGTGTAAAAATCAAGTACAAGATATTTACAATAAGCAGACCTCAGTGCAAGAAAGAGTCTTTCCAACACGGAAAAAGCAAAGAGGCCAACTTTAACATTAAAAGGTCTTCAAACAAGTACAAGATATTTACAATAAGCAGACCTCAGTGCAAGAAAGAGTCTTTTCAACACGGAAAAAGCACAGAGGCCAACTTTGACATTAAAAGGTGTTCAAAGAAGTACAAGATATTAACAATAAGCAGACCTCAGTGCAAGAAAGAGTCTTTCCAACACTGAAAAAGCACAGAGGCCAACTTTGACATTAAAAGGTGTAAAAACAAGTACAAGATATTAACAATAAGCAGACCTCAGTGCAAGAAAGAGTCTTTCCAACACTGAAAAAGCACAGAGGCCAACTTTGACATGAAAAGGTGTAGAAACAAGTACAAGATATTTACAATAAGCAGACCTCAGTGCAAGAAAGAGTCTTTCCAACACTGATAAGGTCAGAGGCCAACTTTGACATAAAAGGTGTAAAAACAAGTACAAGATATTTACAATAAGCAGCCCTCAGTGCAAGAAAGAGTCTTTTCAACACTGAAAAAGCACAGAGGCCAACTTTGACATTAAAAGGTGTTCAAACAAGTACAAGATATTTACAATAAGCAGACCTCAGTGCAAGAAAGAGTCTTTCCAACACTGATAAGGTCAGAGGCCAACTTTGACATAAAAGGTGTAAAAACAAGTACAAGATATTTACAATAAGCAGGCCTCAGTGCAAGAAAGAGTCTTTCCAACACTGAAAAAGCACAGAGGCCAACTTTGACATGAAAAGGTGTAAAAACAAGTACAAGATATTAACAATAAGCAGACCTCGGTGCAAGAAAGAGTCTTTCCAACACGGAAAAAGCACAGAGGCCAACTTTGACATGAAAAGGTGTAAAAATCAAGTACAAGATATTTACAATAAGCAGACCTCAGTGCAAGAAAGAGTCTTTCCAACACGGAAAAAGCAAAGAGGCCAACTTTAACATTAAAAGGTCTTCAAACAAGTACAAGATATTTACAATAAGCAGCCCTCAGTGCAAGAAAGAGTCTTTCTAACACTGCAGAAGCACAGAGGCCAACTTTGACATGAAAAGGTGTTCAAACAAGTAAAAGATAATTTACAATAAGCAGACCTCAGTGCAAGAAAGAGTCTTTCCAACACTGAAAAAGCACAGAGGCCAACTTTGACATGAAAAGGTGTAAAAACAAGTACAAGATATTAACAATAAGCAGACCTCAGTGCAAGAAAGAGTCTTTCCAACACTGAAAAAGCACAGAGGCCAACTTTGACATTAAAAGGTGTTCAAACAAGTACAAGATATTTACAATAAGCAGACCTCAGTGCAAGAAAGAGTCTTTCCAACACTGATAAGCTCAGAGGCCAACTTTGACATGAAAAGGTGTAAAATCAAGTACAAGATATTTACAATAAGCAGACCTCGGTGCAAGAAAGAGTCTTTCCAACACTGAAAAAGCACAGAGGCCAACTTTGACATGAAAAGGTGTTCAAACAAGTACAAGATATTTACAATAAGCAGACCTCAGTGCAAGAAAGAGTCTTTCCAACACTGAAAAAGCACAGAGGCCAACTTTGACATTAAAAGGTGTTCAAACAAGTACAAGATATTTACAATAAGCAGACCTCAGTGCAAGAAAGAGTCTTTCCAACACTGAAAAAGCACAGAGGCCAACTTTGACATTAAAAGGTGTTCAAACAAGTACAAGATATTTACAATAAGCAGACCTCAGTGCAAGAAAGAGTCTTTCCAACACTGAAAAAGCACAGAGGCAAACTTTGACATTAAAAGGTGTTCAAACAAGTACAAGATATTTACAATAAGCAGACCTCAGTGCAAGAAAGAGTCTTTCCAACACTGATAAGCTCAGAGGCCAACTTTGACATGAAAAGGTGTAAAAACAAGTACAAGATATTTACAATAAGCAGACCTCAGTGCAAGAAAGAGTCTTTCCAACACTGATAAGCTCAGAGGCCAACTTTGACATGAAAAGGTGTAAAATCAAGTACAAGATATTTACAATAAGCAGACCTCAGTGCAAGAAAGAGTCTTTCCAACACTGAAAAAGCACAGAGGCCAACTTTGACATTAAAAGGTGTTCAAACAAGTACAAGATATTTACAATAAGCAGACTTCAGTGCAAAAACGTGTCTTTCCAACACTGACAAGCACAGAGGCCAACTTTGACATGAAAAGGTGTAAAAACAAGTACAAGATATTTACAATAAGCAGACCTCAGTGCAAGAAAGAGTCTTTCCAACACTGAAAAAGCACAGAGGCCAACTTTGACATGAAAAGGTGTAAAAACAAGTGCAAGATATTAACAATAAGCAGACCTCAGTGCAAGAAAGAGTCTTTCCAACACTGAAAAAGCACAGAGGCCAACTTTGACATGAAAAGGTGTAAAAACAAGTACAAGATATTAACAATAAGTAGACCTCAGTGCAAGAAAGAGTCTTTCCAACACTGAAAAAGCACAGAGGCCAACTTTGACATGAAAAGGTGTAAAAACAAGTACAAGATATTTACAATAAGCAGACCTCAGTGCAAGAAAGAGTCTTTCCAACACTGAAAAAGCACAGAGGCAAACTTTGATATTAAAAGGTGTTCAAACAAGTACAAGATATTTACAATAAGCAGACCTCAGTGCAAAAACGTGTCTTTCCAACACTGATAAGCACAGAGGCCAACTTTGACATGAAAAGGTGTAAAAACAAGTACAAGATATTTACAATAAGCAGACCTCAGTGCAAGAAAGAGTCTTTCCAACACTGAAAAAGCACAGAGGCCAACTTTGACATTAAAAGGTGTTCAAACAAGTACAAGATATTTACAATAAGCAGACCTCAGTGCAAGAAAGAGTCTTTCCAACACTGATAAGCACAGAGGCCAACTTTGACATGAAAAGGTGTAAAAACAAGTACAAGATATTAACAATAAGCAGACCTCAGTGCAAGAAAGAGTCTTTCCAACACTGATAAGCACAGAGGCCAACTTTGACATGAAAAGGTGTTCAAACAAGTACAAGATATTTACAATAAGCAGACCTCAGTGCAAGAAAGAGTCTTTCCAACACTGAAAAGCACAGAGGCCAACTTTGACATGAAAAGGTGTTCAAACAAGTACAAGATATTTACAATAAGCAGACCTCAGTGCAAGAAAGAGTCTTTCCAACACTGAAAAAGCACAGAGGCCAACTTTGACATGAAAAGGTGTAAAAACAAGTACAAGATATTTACAATAAGCAGACCTCAGTGCAAGAAAGAGTCTTTCCAACACTGAAAAAGCACAGAGGCCAACTTTGACATGAAAAGGTGTAAAAACAAGTACAAGATATTTACAATAAGCAGACCTCAGTGCAAGAAAGAGTCTTTCCAACACTGATAAGGTCAGAGGCCAACTTTGACATAAAAGGTGTAAAAACAAGTACAAGATATTTACAATAAGCAGCCCTCAGTGCAAGAAAGAGTCTTTTCAACACTGAAAAAGCACAGAGGCCAACTTTGACATTAAAAGGTGTTCAAAGAAGTACAAGATATTTACAATAAGCAGACCTCAGTGCAAGAAAGAGTCTTTCCAACACGGAAAAAGCAAAGAGGCCAACTTTAACATTAAAAGGTCTTCAAACAAGTACAAGATATTTACAATAAGCAGCCCTCAGTGCAAGAAAGAGTCTTTCTAACACTGCAGAAGCACAGAGGCCAACTTTGACATGAAAAGGTGTTCAAACAAGTAAAAGATAATTTACAATAAGCAGACCTCAGTGCAAGAAAGAGTCTTTCCAACACTGAAAAAGCACAGAGGCCAACTTTGACATGAAAAGGTGTTCAAACAAGTACAAGATATTTACAATAAGCAGACCTCAGTGCAAGAAAGAGTCTTTCCAACACTGATAAGCACAGAGGCCAACTTTGACATGAAAAGGTGTAAAAACAAGTACAAGATATTTACAATAAGCAGACTTCGGTGCAAGAAAGAGTCTTTCCATCACTGATAAGCACAGAGGCCAACTTTGACATGAAAAGGTGTAAAAACAAGTACAAGATATTTACAATAAGCAGACCTCAGTGCAAGAAAGAGTCTTTCCAACACTGAAAAAGCACAGAGGCCAACTTTGACATGAAAAGGTGTAAAAACAAGTACAAGATATTAACAATAAGCAGACCTCAGTGCAAGAAAGAGTCTTTCCAACACTGAAAAAGCACAGAGGCCAACTTTGACATGAAAAGGTGTTCAAACAAGTACAAGATATTAACAATAAGCAGACCTCAGTGCAAGAAAGAGTCTTTCCAACACTGAAAAAGCACAGAGGCCAACTTTGACATGAAAAGGTGTAGAAACAAGTACAAGATATTTACAATAAGCAGACCTCAGTGCAAGAAAGAGTCTTTCCAACACTGATAAGGTCAGAGGCCAACTTTGACATAAAAGGTGTAAAAACAAGTACAAGATATTTACAATAAGCAGCCCTCAGTGCAAGAAAGAGTCTTTTCAACACTGAAAAAGCACAGAGGCCAACTTTGACATTAAAAGGTGTTCAAACAAGTACAAGATATTTACAATAAGCAGACCTCAGTGCAAGAAAGAGTCTTTCCAACACTGATAAGGTCAGAGGCCAACTTTGACATAAAAGGTGTAAAAACAAGTACAAGATATTTACAATAAGCAGGCCTCAGTGCAAGAAAGAGTCTTTCCAACACTGAAAAAGCACAGAGGCCAACTTTGACATGAAAAGGTGTAAAAACAAGTACAAGATATTAACAATAAGCAGACCTCGGTGCAAGAAAGAGTCTTTCCAACACGGAAAAAGCACAGAGGCCAACTTTGACATGAAAAGGTGTAAAAATCAAGTACAAGATATTTACAATAAGCAGACCTCAGTGCAAGAAAGAGTCTTTCCAACACGGAAAAAGCAAAGAGGCCAACTTTAACATTAAAAGGTCTTCAAACAAGTACAAGATATTTACAATAAGCAGCCCTCAGTGCAAGAAAGAGTCTTTCCAACACTGATAAGCACAGAGGCCAACTTTGACATTAAAAGGTGTTCAAACAAGTAAAAGATAATTTACAATAAGCAGACCTCAGTGCAAGAAAGAGTCTTTCCAACACTGAAAAAGCACAGAGGCCAACTTTGACATGAAAAGGTGTAAAAACAAGTACAAGATATTAACAATAAGCAGACCTCAGTGCAAGAAAGAGTCTTTCCAACACTGAAAAAGCACAGAGGCCAACTTTGACATGAAAAGGTGTAAAAACAAGTACAAGATATTAACAATAAGCAGACCTCAGTGCAAGAAAGAGTCTTTCCAACACTGAAAAAGCACAGAGGCCAACTTTGACATGAAAAGGTGTTCAAACAAGTACAAGATATTTACAATAAGCAGACCTCAGTGCAAGAAAGAGTCTTTTCAACACGGAAAAAGCACAGAGGCCAACTTTGACATTAAAAGGTGTTCAAAGAAGTACAAGATATTAACAATAAGCAGACCTCAGTGCAAGAAAGAGTCTTTCCAACACTGATAAGGTCAGAGGCCAACTTTGACATAAAAGGTGTAAAAACAAGTACAAGATATTTACAATAAGCAGCCCTCAGTGCAAGAAAGAGTCTTTTCAACACTGAAAAAGCACAGAGGCCAACTTTGACATTAAAAGGTGTTCAAACAAGTACAAGATATTTACAATAAGCAGACCTCAGTGCAAGAAAGAGTCTTTTCAACACGGAAAAAGCACAGAGGCCAACTTTGACATTAAAAGGTGTTCAAAGAAGTACAAGATATTAACAATAAGCAGACCTCAGTGCAAGAAAGAGTCTTTCCAACACTGAAAAAGCACAGAGGCCAACTTTGACATTAAAAGGTGTAAAAACAAGTACAAGATATTAACAATAAGCAGACCTCAGTGCAAGAAAGAGTCTTTTCAACACGGAAAAAGCACAGAGGCCAACTTTGACATTAAAAGGTGTTCAAAGAAGTACAAGATATTAACAATAAGCAGACCTCAGTGCAAGAAAGAGTCTTTCCAACACTGAAAAAGCACAGAGGCCAACTTTGACATGAAAAGGTGTAAAAACAAGTACAAGATATTTACAATAAGCAGACCTCAGTGCAAGAAAGAGTCTTTCCAACACTGATAAGGTCAGAGGCCAACTTTGACATAAAAGGTGTAAAAACAAGTACAAGATATTTACAATAAGCAGCCCTCAGTGCAAGAAAGAGTCTTTCCAACACTGATAAGGTCAGAGGCCAACTTTGACATAAAAGGTGTAAAAACAAGTACAAGATATTTACAATAAGCAGACCTCAGTGCAAGAAAGAGTCTTTCCAACACTGATAAGGTCAGAGGCCAACTTTGACATAAAAGGTGTAAAAACAAGTACAAGATATTTACAATAAGCAGGCCTCAGTGCAAGAAAGAGTCTTTCCAACACTGAAAAAGCACAGAGGCCAACTTTGACATTAAAAGGTGTAAAAACAAGTACAAGATATTTACAATAAGCAGACCTCGGTGCAAGAAAGAGTCTTTCCAACACGGAAAAAGCACAGAGGCCGACTTTGACATTAAAAGGTGTAAAAACAAGTACAAGATATTAACAATAAGCAGACCTCGGTGCAAGAAAGAGTCTTTCCAACACGGAAAAAGCACAGAGGCCAACTTTGACATAAAAGGTGTAAAAACAAGTACAAGATATTTACAATAAGCAGACCTCGGTGCAAGAAAGAGTCTTTCCAACACGGAAAAAGCACAGAGGCCAACTTTGACATTAAAAGGTGTAAAAACAAGTACAAGATATTAACAATAAGCAGACCTCGGTGCAAGAAAGAGTCTTTCCAACACGGAAAAAGCACAGAGGCCAACTTTGACATGAAAAGGTGTAAAAATCAAGTACAAGATATTTACAATAAGCAGACCTCAGTGCAAGAAAGAGTCTTTCCAACACGGAAAAAGCAAAGAGGCCAACTTTAACATTAAAAGGTCTTCAAACAAGTACAAGATATTTACAATAAGCAGCCCTCAGTGCAAGAAAGAGTCTTTCTAACACTGCAGAAGCACAGAGGCCAACTTTGACATGAAAAGGTGTTCAAACAAGTACAAGATATTTACAATAAGCAGACCTCAGTGCAAGAAAGAGTCTTTCCAACACTGATAAGCACAGAGGCCAACTTTGACATTAAAAGGTGTTCAAACAAGTACAAGATATTTACAATAAGCAGACCTCAGTGCAAGAAAGAGTCTTTACAACACTGAAAAAGCACAGAGGCCAACTTTGACATTAAAAGGTGTAAAAACAAGTACAAGATATTTACAATAAGCAGACCTCAGTGCAAGAAAGAGTCTTTCCAACACTGATAAGCAC